>NC_134355.1:306839786-307439786 GCF_048569485.1 Anomaloglossus baeobatrachus
TGTCTCTCAGGTGGCTTGTGGAAAACTTTAAACAACACTTTTTTATGGATATCTTTGAGAAATAGCTTTCTTCTTGCCTTTCTTACATAAAGGCTAGATTTGGGCAGTGTATGACTGATTGTTGTCCTATGGACAGACTATCCCTCCTCAGCTGTAGATCTCTGCAGTTCATCCAGAGTGATCATAGGCCTCTTGGCTGTATCTCTGATCAGTCTTCTCCTTGTTTGAGATGAAAGTTTAAAGGCACGGCCGGGTCTTGCTAGATTTCCAGTGGCATGATACTCCTTCCATTTAAGTATGATCGCTTGCACGGTGCACCTTGGGATTTTTCATATTTTGTATCCAAAATGTTGCCAAATTGAAACAATACAAATTCTGACTCCCAAAATGAACATAATAAAATGGAAACAATACAACATAAACTATTTTCTCGACCTAATAGAAAATAACAAAATCTTGTCCTTCAAAAACATACAAACTAAATTCAACATCCCAAATAAAGAGAAAAAAATTTGGTACCGTATAGAAAATTTTCTTACAAACAAAAAACCTAGATTTCAGCTTCCTAAACCCCTAATAAATTTATTGAATAATCCACTAAGCCAAATTATTTGGAAAACCAGTAATATATATTCCTTGCTAAATGAAGATTATGAATTTGAGAAAAAGCTAAACCTAAATAATTGGGAGAAAGATTTGCACAAGGAATTCCCTATAAGTACATGGAAACAAGCTCTGGAAACAACTTATGCAACTGCAACCTGTGTTTCTCTTCAGGAGACATATTATAAAGTATATTCCAGATGGTACTATACCCCTCTAAAGTTGAGCAAGTTTTCTGCTGAAAACTCACCACTATGTTGGAGAGGTTGCGGGAAAAATGGATCCTTTATCCACATTTTCTGGGGATGTCCTTTACTTAAACCCTTATGGAAGAAAGTCAGAGACCTCTTAAAGCAATTGTCTACAAAAGATATAAATCTTACTCCAGAATTGGTCTTTCTTTCCATAGGGTTAGAAGAATATGAGAAAAAGTATAGATACATTGTCTGTCACATTTTCTTAGTTATTAAGAATTTATTAGCAGCCAACTGGAGAGAAGAAAGAATCCCATCTATTTCAGAAGTTACGGACAGGGTTTCAGCTCATGATTTATATGAGTGTAATATTGCGTTAAAAGAAAAAAACTATCAAAGATATAAAATAAGATGATCTCTTTGGTCCCAGAAATACATGCCAAACCTTGTTTTGACTTAGTTCCTTGAGATTATCTAAATAATATAAATGTAATATGTTATTTCCGAATGTGTTTATATAATGTGCTAAATGAATATGAGTTTATAATCTTGCTTGACTTTGAAACTTAACGAATTGCCTCAACGTCTTCCTTCTTCCCTTTCTCCTCCCCCTTTATATTCCCTAACTCCTTCCATTCCCACTTCCCCTCCAATACCCCTTCCCATCCACTTTTAGCCTACCCTTTCTTCCCTTCCTCTTCCCCTTCTTTGTTATTTCAACAATATTTTTAAGAATGCATTTTAAAAGCTTCAATTACCCCCTCCCCTGTTATTGTAAACCCCTTAAAATGCATTAAAGTATACAAATTTTGTATCCAAATCCAGCTTTAAAC
This sequence comes from Anomaloglossus baeobatrachus, assembly GCF_048569485.1. Lineage (NCBI taxonomy): Eukaryota > Metazoa > Chordata > Amphibia > Anura > Aromobatidae > Anomaloglossus > Anomaloglossus baeobatrachus. Next base: position 306,841,417 of record NC_134355.1, read on the forward strand.
TTCTCCACAACAGTATCATGGACCTGCCTGTTGTGTTCCTTGGTCTTCATGATGCTCTCTGCACTTTAAACAGAACCCTGAGACTATCACCGAACAGGTGCATTTATATGGAGAATTCATTACACACAGGTGGATTATAATTTATATTTATCATCATCAGTGATTTAGGACAACATTGGATCATTCAGAGATCCTCAATAAATTTCTGGACTGATTTTGCTACACCGAAAGTAAAGGGGCCAAATAATATTGCACGCCACACTTTTCAGTTTTTTATTTTTTACAAAAGTTTAACATAAGCAACAAATTTGTTCTACTTCACAATTGTGTCCCACTTGTTGATTCTTCAACAAAAAATTAAAATGTTTTATCTTTATGTTTGAAGAAATGTGAAAAAAGGTTCAAAAGTTCAGGGGGCCGAATACGTTCGCAAAGGCACAGTATATACAGTGTTAATACAGTGCCTACAAGTAGTATTCAACCCCCTGCAGATTTAGCAGGTTTACACATTCGGAATTAACTTGGCATTGTGACATTTGGACTGTAGATCAGCCTGGAAGTGTGAAATGCACTGCAGCAAAAAAGAATGTTATTTCTTTTTTTATTTTTTTTTTTAAATTGTGAAAAGTTTATTCAGAGAGTCATTTATTATTCAACCCCTCAAACCACAAGAATTCTGTTTGGTTCCCCTAAAGTATTAAGAAGTATTTCAGGCACAAAGCACAATGAGCTTCACATGTTTGGATTAATTATCTCTTTTTCCAGCCTTTTCTGACTAATTAAGACCCTCCCCAAACTTGTGAACAGCACTCATACTTGGTCAACATGGGAAAGACAAAGGAGCATTCCAAGGCCATCAGAGACAAGATCGTGGAGGGTCACAAGGCTGGCAAGGGGTACAAAACCCTTTCCAAGGAGTTGGGCCTACCTGTCTCCACTGTTGGGAGCATCATCCGGAAGTGGAAGGCTTATGGAACTATTGTTAGCCTTCCACGGCCTCGACAGCCTTTGAAAGTTTCCACCCGTGCCGAGGCCAGGCTTGTCCGAAGAGTCAAGGCTAACCCAAGGACAACAAGGAAGGAGCTCCGGGAAGATCTCATGGCAGTGGAGACATTGGTTTCAGTCAATACCATAAGTAATGTACTCCACCGCAATGGTCTCCGTTCCAGACGAGCCCGTAAGGTACCTTTACTTTTAAAGCGTCATGTCAAGGCTCGTCTACAGTTGCTCATGATCACTTGGAGGACTCTGAGACAGGCTGGTTTAAGGTTCTCTGGTCTGATGAGACCAAGATCGAGATCTTTGGTGCCAACCACACACGTGACGTTTGGAGACTGGATGGCACTGCATATGGCCCCAAGAATACCATCCCTACAGTCAAGCATGGTGGTGGCAGCATCATGCTGTGGGGCTGTTTTTCAGCCAAGGGGCCTGGCCATCTGGTCTGCATCCATGGGAATATGGATAGCATGGCCTACCTGGGGATTTTGGCCAAGAACCTCCGCTCCTCCATCAAGGATCTTAAGATGGGTCGTCATTTCATCTTCCAACAAGACAACGACCCAAAGCACACAGCCAAGAAAACCAAGGCCTGGTTCAAGAGGGAAAAAATCAAGGTGTTGCAGTGGCCTAGTCAGTTTCCTGACCTTAACCCAATTGAAAACTTGTGGAAGGAGCTCAAGATTAAAGTCCACATGAGACACCCAAAGAACCTAGATAACTTGGAGAAGATCTGCATGGAGGAGTGGGCCAAGATAACTCCAGAGACCTGTGCCGGCCTGATTAGGTCTTATAAAAGACGATTATTAGCTGTAATTGCAAACAAGGGTTATTCCACAAAATATTAAACCTAGGGGTTGAATAATAATTGACCCACACTTTTATGTTGAAAATTTATTAAAATTTAACTGGGCAACATAACTTGTTGGTTTGTAAGATTTATGCATCTGTTAATAAATCCTGCTCTTGTTTGAAGTTTGCAGGCTCTAACTTATTTGCATCTTATCAAACCTGCTAAATCTGCAGGGGGTTGAATACTACTTGTAGGCACTGTATATATATATATATATATATATATATATATATATATATATATATATGTATATATATATACATATATATATATATATATATATATATATATACATATATATATATAGATAGATAAAAAAGCTACATTCCGAGTGGAAACAGAGAGGCAGTGAGAAGATTTCTTACATGGCATGAGTTTTCTTGTAAATATACCGTAGTTTGGGAAATCATCAAATACTTCAATTTTGTCAAGTAACAAAGCAAAATAACTAAATAGTAAAAGACCTGGTTAAAGCGGAGAAGAAAGGAAATTTTGATTCGCTTATGGGAGTGGTGAAAACTTGTGATACTCTGTCCATGATATATAGTAAAATATGTACTGAATTTCAATAAAAGTGGAAGGAAGAGATATTCTCTGGTTCGGATAAGAAATAAAAAGATCCAGAATTTTACAACACAATTTTTACAAGGTTAAAACAAAGTAAGAAAAGCTATGATCAATGAGCAATGGAGAGAAATGTATTTTAAATTGATGTACAGTCATGGCCAAAAGTTTTGAGAATGCTACAACTATTAATTTTTACAAAGTCTACTGCTTAAGTTTTTCTAATGGCAATTTGCATATACTCCAGAATGTCCTAAAGAGTGATCAGCTTAACAGCAATTACTTGCAAAGTCAATATTGGCTAAGAAAATTAACTTTAACCCCCAAAACACATTTCAACATCATTGCATTCCTGCCTTAAAAGGAGCAGCTAACATTGTTTTAGTGATTGTTCCATTAACACAGGTGTGGGTGTTGATGAAGACAAGGCTGGCGATCAATCAGTCATGATTAAGTAAGAATGACACCACTGGACACTTTAAAAGGAGGCTGGTGCTTGGTATCAATGTTTCTCTTCAGTTAACCATGGTTATCTCTAAAGAAACACGTGCAGCCATCATTGCTCTGAACAAAAAATGGCCTAACAGGGAAGAGTATCGCAGCTACAAAGATTGCACCTCAGTCAACAATCTATCGCATCATCAAGAACTTCAAAGAGAGAGCTTCCATTGTTTCCAAAAAGGCTCCAGGGCACCCAAGAAGGACCAGCAAACGCCAGGACCGTATCTTTCAGCTGCGGGATCGGACTACCAGCAGTGCCGAGCTAGCTCAGCAATGGCAGCAGGCTGGTGTGAGTGCTTCTGCACGCACTGTGAGGCGGAGACTCTTTGAGCAAGGCCTGGTTTCAAGGAGGGCAGCAAAGAAGCCACTTCTCTCCAGAAAAAACATCAGGGACCGACTGATATTCTGCAAAAGGTACAGGGAGTGGACTGCTGAGGACTGGGGTAAAGTCATTTTCTCAGATGAATCCCCTTTTCGATTGTTTGGGACATCTGGAAAACAGCTTATTAGGAGAAGAAGAGGTGAGCGCTACCACCAGTCTTGTCTCATGCCAACTGTTAAGCATCCTGAAACGATTCATGTATGGGGTTGCTTCTCAGCCAAGGGAATCGGCTCACTCACAGTTTTGCCTAAAAACACAGCCATGAATAAAGAATGGTACCAGAATGTCCTCCAAGAGCAACTTCTCCCAACTGTCCAAGAGCAGTTTAGCGCCCAACAATGCCTTTTCCAGCATGATGGAGCACCATGCCATAAAGCAAAGGTGATCACTAAATGGCTCATGGAACAAAACATAGAGATTTTGGGTCCATGGCCTGGAAACTCCTCAGATCTTAATCCCATTGAGAACTTGTGGGTAATCATCAAGAGACGGGTGGACAAACAAAAACCAACAAATTCTGGCAAAATGCAAGCATTGCTTTTGCAAGAATGGACAGCTATCAGTCAGGATTTGGTCCAGAAGTTGATTGAGAACATGCCAGGGAGAATTGCAGAGGTCCTGAAGAAGAAGGGTCAACACTGCAAATATTGACTTGCTGCATTAACTCATTCTAACTGTCAATAAAACCTTTTGGTACTCATAATATGATTGCAATTATATTTCTGTGTGTGATGTAAACATCAGACAAACACAATTAAAAACCAGAGGGCAACAGATCATGTGAAAATATAATTTTGGTTTCATTCTCAAAATGTTTGGCCATGACTGTATAATGCGACCAATGCGTTAACCTTTTCTTTCACAAGTCACCACCTCACTATCTAACAGCGTGCCCAAATGTAATCTAAATAAAGCAAACCTGTTTCACTGATTGTGGGAATGCCCTTATATTCAAAGTATTTGGGGAGAAGTTATTGAATATATAAAAAAGGTTTTGAAAAAAGATATTCTAAAGACTCCTCAATCTTGCATTTTTCATTGCAATGTTTTGGAAGAGGAAGGAAACAATAGAAGACCGGGTATTCCACATTTAATTCATACAGTGCTGCTAGCAACCAAAAAATGCATACTCAGACATTGGTTGGAGAAACAAACGATGACACTATCAAAGATGGTAGATGTATTACAGAAACTAATGATCTTAAAGCTGTGTGTATGTTTGTGTGTATGTGTGTGTGCGCGTGTGTGTGTGTTTGTGTGTGTGTGTGTGTATGTGTGTGTGTATGTCCGTTAAAAGAATCCGCACTGTCGCATTTACAATCATGAAATTTTGCACAGATACCCCGTGTAACTCAGGGAACACTACAGACTATGTATTGAGGGGAAAATTTAACCTTGCATTTTACATTTATTCGCCAGAAAACCTGCTTACATTAAAGTCAATGGAACTGGGAGCAACAGGTCATTAACAAGAGCTCAGATTGGTTGCTATAGGCAACAAAGCGCATTCTTAGTATAAGATGCTTATGTGTCAGGTAATATGATTTTGGAGGAGCGATAGATAGAGGAAGAGACAAAGAGAGAGAGACAGACAGAGACAGACAAACAGACAGAGACAGACAGACAAACAAACAGTGAGACAGACAGAGAAAGACAGAGACAGACAGAGAGAGATGGAGATGGACAAAGACAGACAGACAAAGACAGACAGAGAGACAGACAGAGACAAAGAGACAGACAGAAAGACAGGCAGAGAGAAAGAGATAGAGATAGACAGAGACAGAAAGAAAGCTAGAGACAGACAGAGATGCCAACAGACAGAGTGGGAGCCAGACAGTTAGAGAGGGAGACAGAGACAAACAGACAGAGATAGACAGAGACAAGCAGAGACAGATAGACAGAGAGAAAGACCGACAGACAGACAGAGGCAGAAAAGACAGAGAGAGGCAGACAGACACAGTTAGATACAGATAGACAAATAAAGACAGACAGGCAGAAAAGACAGAGACAGGCAGACAGAGACAGGCAGACAGACAGATACAGACAGACAAATAAAGACAGAGACAGACAGACAAAGATAGACAGATATAGACAGGCACAAAAGATGAAGGCTGCACATCAACAATTTGATAATAGTATAATGTTACAAGCATGTTGACTAATGCAATGAAAAATGCAAAGTGCTAAATGAAAGGTGAAAACATGAATCATGTAATGCACACCTGCCAAGACTATTAGGAAAAAAGAGATATTTAGCAATCGCATTGATCAATGTGACTGAGCCACAATACCTCGCCAAGTTATATCTCTATATTGGGGTCCCTAGCTCTGTGACAATAACTGTGTGTCATCTCATTGCAATTAAAAACTGCTGTGTGTGGAGAGGGGTAACCAAGGACTAACTTATATAGGAAATGGTTTTTTTTCCATTTCCTATATAAGTTAGTCCTTGGTTACCCCTCTTCACACACAGCAGTTGTTTTTTTTTTAATAATTGGAAGACTTTTATTGAACGCAGATTTACAGAAATGGAAATTTCGAGTTTAGTGAAGGTGTTTAGAAATACAGCATGTTATAGCATTGAAGATTTAAGATGGAGGTTGGGAATATTAAACGCTATATAGAGGAAGCTAAGTTTATAGTTCCAGTATTACATTTCATCCGAAGGGGGGCAGTGGGAATAAATGATCACTGTTTGGGATAAATCTGATTATTAATGAATGTTATTATAACACAAAAACAAGGAAAAGGGATGAGTAGGTTGTATATAATAAACCATTCGACAAATAGTCGAAGTATTTATATGATGTTGAATGTTCTTGTTTGTGTATCATCTTTCTCATCAAATAAAGATTGTTTTTTTTTTTAAATACAAAAAAAATAAAAAAGAGCATGTTTTTCCCTCCTGATTCGGAGTTTCTTTCAACTGGCTCAACATACAAAACAAGAATTTAATACATTTTTTTTCTAAAAACATCTACATTTTTTCTTAAATCATCTGATTTTCTTGCTGTGATGAGTTACTGAAGTAAACTATTTCACAGATTAATAGTTCTTGCCTCAAGAAGAATCCTTGCCTCAAATAGAGATTGAACTTTTTTTTTACTCCAGATGAAGTGCCCTCTTCTCGTTTGAAGCTATTTTACACAAAACTGCTTGTAACTATTTTACTTTTATATTTTTAATTTATGAACTTGTTCAACTTAGGAAAGTTTTCCCTTATATGTCTCTTCTTAAGACTAATAAATGATCCCTCCATAATTTGTCTCAGCTCTGTGGATCTTCTTGCCTTTTTTCTACCTCCAGGGTACCTTGTCTGATACCCCATACTGAACTGCACATACCAGAAGAGGTGTCCCTAATGCCTTTTAAAGTGATAGTATTAAATCCATGTACCATGAGTGAATGCCTTTTTTAACAGATGACAATATTTTTCTGGATATAGAACTGATGGACATTGCATGTTCTTTGGTATTGAGCTACAAATACATCCAGAACCATATAGACAATAGTGATGAGTGAGCATGCTTGTTACTACTCGGTACTCGCACGAGTATCACTGTACTCGGTCTACTCGGCGGGGACCGAGTAATCTCGCGATACTCGTGCTGTACTCGTGGTGTTAATTTCTGCATGTTGGCGCTCTTTTGAGAGCCAGCCCTCATGCAGGGATTGGCTGGCAGACCACTGCAATGCCACAGCCCTGTTAGTTGTGGAATTGCAGTGATTGGCCGGCCTGCACAGCGTGACCGAGCCTTTATACCGGCCGGCGCGCTGTGCTCTGCTCACAGCTATCCAGACAGTGAGTGCAGGGAGAGTGTCGCTGATTCAGGGAAAGCTTTGCGGCCCTTTATAGCTTTTTCAGTTGCAGGGCTGCAAACAGTGTGACCAAAAGTCCTTCTCAGGACTATTCTAGTTGTATACAGGCAGGCAGGGTATAGCCAGGTCGGAGTACAGTAGCAGAGTCCTTCTCAGGACTATTGTTGCTATATACAGGCAGGGTATAGCCAGGTCTGAATACAGGCTAGTGACCAGAAGAGTCCTTGTCAGGACTATTGTACCAGTATACAGGCAGGCAGGCAGGCAGGGTAGTGGTGACCGTATACCAGCCTTCATCATATCTGGGGCTGGTGTACACAGTGTAAAACAGTCCAGATAGTGTCTGACTTGTCTGTAATTGTCGCTCCCCAAAAAAACCTGTTAGGTTCTTATTGCGTCCGTGCTTGGTTTTTAAAACCGCACGTGTGTGCCTGTTGGTGGCAGCGTACAGGTGCACTTGTGTGCAATTTCCACAAACTTTGATATAACGCACAAGTAGTGAATATACACGTCAGCAGTGCACAGCATTGCAAAATGCGCAAGGGCATTGGCAAGGAACAAAGAAGTGGACGTGATGGTGGTGCAGGCAGAGGCCGAGGTCGTGGGCAAGCTCTAATTTCGCCACAACAAAGGGCCACATCTAGTCGCTCGCACGTCCTGTCCCAAATTCTTGGGGACCGCAGCAGTACACCGCTCTTGAACCAAGACCAGTGTCAACAGGTTGTTAGTTGGATAGCAGATAATGCTTCCAGTCAGATTGGCACCACCACAAACACTCTGTCTTCCACACGGTCAAGTGTCAGTAGCCGTGATACTGCACCGCACATTTCTGAACCTGATCCTCCTTCCTACCACCAGGCTGAGTACACGTCCTCCTCGGACATTAATGATCCCACACTTGGACACTCGGAAGAGCTGTTCACGTTTCCATTCACACATTCTGGCCTCTCGCCAGCTCATATTGAAGTGGGTCATGAGGAGATCGTCTGTACAGATGGCCAAATATTTGAGCAGCCACGTTCTCACGAAGTTGGCAACGTGTCTCAACAAGTGGTGGACGATGATGAGACACAATTGTCAGGAAGTCAGGAGGAGGAGCAGGGTGCGGAAGAGGAAGACGACGTGGTGGATGATCCAGTAACTGACCCAACCTGGCAGGAGGATATGCAGAGCGAGGACAGCAGTGCACAGGGGGAGGGAGGCGTAGCATCACAACAGGCAGTAAGAAGCAGGGTGGTGGCCCCAGGCAGAAGTCAGGCAACCGTTCCCCGGAACAACACGACGACACAAGGTGCCTGTACAAATGTTAGGTCTTCCCGAGTCTGGCAGTTTTTTAAGTTGGATCCAGATGATTCAAAAAAGGCCATTTGCAACACCTGCCGTGCCAGCATCAGCAGGGGTACCAAAACTAGCAGCCTGACCACCACCAGCATGATCAGGCACATGTCAGCCAAGCACCCAACTTTGTGGGAAGTACAACAGAGTCGAGGAGCAGTGCTTGCTGATGTCACTGCTACGTCTTCGCTGGTTGTGCATGCGAGCCAATCCCCTGTCCATGCTGCCTGCGAACAAGCCTCCTCCACTCCTGCACCTGCAGTTGCCTACGCAGAAAGAACACCATCATCAAGCACGTCCTTGTCCCAGCGCAGCGTTCAGTTATCCATTCAGCAAACCTTTGAACGCAGGCGCAAATACACTGCCAACACCTCACATGCCACAGTTCTAAATGCTAACATTTCGCGACTGCTTGCGCTGGAAATGTTGCCTTTTAGGCTGGTGGAGACAGAAGCATTCCGTGACCTGATGGCGGCAGCTGTCCCACGTTACTCGGTCCCCAGCCGCCACTATTTCTCCCGGTGTGCCGTCCCCGCGTTGCATAACCACGTGTCACAAAACATCACACATGCCCTGAACAACGCTGTTTCACCCAAGGTCCACCTAACCACAGACACGTGGACAAGTGCTTGTGGGCAAGGCCGCTACATCTCGTTTACGGCACACTGGGTTAATATTGTGGAAGCTGGGACCCAGTCTGAGCGAGGGACGGAACACGTCCTTCCCACACCAAGGTTTGCAGGCCCTACCTCAGTCAGTGTTTCACCCACACTCTACAGCTCCGGAATGTCATGCTCTTCAGCCTCCTCCTCCTGCGCATCCTCACCCACTGTACCCTCCACACCAGTCACAAGCTGGAAGCACTGCAGCACTGCCTCGGCGAAGCGGCAACAGGCTGTGCTGAAGCTAATCTGCATAGGTGACAAACCCCACAATGCAGAAGAGCTGTGGACAGCTCTGAAACAGCAGGCAGATCACTGGCTCACACCTCTGAACCTAAAGCCAGGAAAGGTCGTGTGTGACAATGGCCGGAACCTGGTGGCGGCTTTGAGGCGAGGCCAGCTGACACATGTTCCATGCGTGGCCCATGTGCTCAACCTCGTGGTTCAGCGGTTTCTAAAGTCATACCCAGAGCTGTCTGATCTGCTAGTAAAAGTTCGCCGCCTGTCTGCACATTTTCGAAAGTCACCTACTGCTTCAGCCGGCCTTGCCGGCTTTCAGCGCAGTTTGCATCTTCCGGCTCACAGACTGGTGTGTGATGTCCCCACGCGTTGGAATTCAACTCTGCACATGTTGGTCAGGATATGTGAGCAGAAGAGGGCAGTTGTTGAGTACCTGCATCACCTAAGCCGTCGGGAAATGGGTCAAACTCCACACATAACACCTGAGGAGTGGAGATGGATGTCAGACCTATGTACCATCCTCCAAAACTTTGAGGACTCCACCAAGATGGTGAGTGGTGATGACGCCATTATTAGCGTCACCATACCACTACTCTGCCTTCTAAAACGGTCTCTGCTGAAAAACAAACATGATACATTGCAGGCGGAGCGCGATGAGTTGCAGCAAGAAACAGTAGTGGGTGTGGGTGATGATAACACACAGCCCAGCCTCGTCTCATCACAACGTGCAGTGGAGGACTATGACGAGGAGGAGGATGAAGACATGGAGCAACTCTCCGGCCAAATTGAGGATATGACATGCACACCAGTCATATCCTCGGTTCAGCGTGGCTGGCCAGAGGACAGGGTAGATGAGGAGGAGGAGGAGGAGGAGGAGGAGGAGGACAGCATGTTCAGTCATCTTGTTGGTCAGGCTACTGAAGTCCTGGCTGTTAAGAGTCTGGCGCACATGGCTGACTTTACGGTAAGCTGCCTGTCTCGTGACCCTCGCGTTAAGAACATCTTGGCCGACAATCATTACTGGTTGGTAACACTGTTAGACCCACGCTACAAGGAGAACTTTTTGTCTCTTATTCCCGTGGAGGAGAGGTCAACCAAAATGCAGCAGTTCCGGAAGGCCATAGTCACGGAAGTAGGCAAAGCATTCCCCTCACAAAACGCTAGCGGCATAGGTCAGGAATCAGTGGACAACCGAGGCGTACAGCCGAGAGAGGCACAAGTCCAATCTGCCAGAGGTAGGGGAACAGTCTTTAAGATGTGGGACAGTTTTCTCAGCCCCTCACGTACCACAGCCCCTGAGGTGCGGGGTAGTGCCACAAGAAATCCTAAGTTTGCCCAGATGCTGAAGGAGTACCTTGCAGATCGAACAACTGTACTCCGACATTCCTCTGTGCCTTACAATTATTGGGTATCCAAGCTGGACACGTGGCATGAATTGGCTCTCTACGCCTTCGAAGTCCTGGCCTGCCCTGCTGCTAGCGTTTTGTCAGAGCGTGTTTTTAGTGCCGCAGGTGGAATCATTACAGATAAACGTACCCGCATGTCAACTGAAAATGCTGACAGGCTGACTCTGATCAAGATGAACAAGGGTTGGATTGGGCCAGACTTCACCACACCACCAGCAAATGAGAGCGGAATTTAAAGTTTGCCATGTACCTCCACTCACCCATGGGTACACACTTCTGGACTTTGGATAATCGCTGGACTGCTCCTCCTTCTCCTCATGCGCCACCATGATGATGACCGTTACAAATTACAATACTTAGGCCTTTGTTTCAGGTATACCCCCAGTGGTAAATTTTTTCGCCCATTCTTTGCAGAATGGACATTACAACGACAGGAGACCCGCTCCTTTGCAATGGGAACAATGTTTTGAGACCCTCATGCACGTCTCTACCCAGGGACAACGTGGAGCCTCCCAATTTTTGGCTGCCCTGCCTAAGGGCTATACTATAATACACCCACTTCCTTACAATGGACACTTAATGTTTTGAGGCCCTCATGCACGTCTCTACCCAGGGACAACGTGGAGCCTCCCAATTCTTGGCTGCCCTGCCTAAGGGCTATACTATAATACACCCACTTCCTGACAATGGACACTTAATGTTTTGAGGCCCTCATGCACGTCTCTACCCAGGGACAACGTGGAGCCTCCCAATTTTTGGCTGCCCTGCCTAAGGGCTATACTACAATAGACCCAATTCCTTCCAATGGGCACTTCAGGTTTACAGGCCCTCATGCACGTCTCTATCCAGGGACAACGTGGAGCCTCCCAATTTTTGGCTGCCCTGCCTAAGGGCTATACTATAATACACCCACTTCCTTACAATGGACACTTAATGTTTTGAGGCCCTCATGCACGTCTCTACCCAGGGACAACGTGGAGCCTCCCAATTTTTGGCTGCCCTGCCTTAGGGCTATACTACAATAGACCCACTTCCTTCCAATGGGCACTTCAGGTTTACAGGCCCTCATGCACGTCTCTATCCAGGGACAACGTGGAGCCTCCCAATTTTTGGCTGCCCTGCCTAAGGGCTATACTATAATACACCCACTTCCTTACAATGGACACTTAATGTTTTGAGGCCCTCATGCACGTCTCTACCCAGGGACAACGTGGAGCCTCCCAATTTTTGGCTGCCCTGCCTAAGGGCTATACTATAATACACCCACTTCCTGACAATGGACACTTAATGTTTTGAGGCCCTCATGCACGTCTCTACCCAGGGACAACGTGGAGCCTCCCAATTTTTGGCTGCCCTGCCTAAGGGCTATACTACAATAGACCCACTTCCTTCCAATGGGCACTTCAGGTTTACAGGCCCTCATGCACGTCTCTATCCAGGGACAACGTGGAGCCTCCCAATTTTTGGCTGCCCTGCCTAAGGGCTATACTATAATACACCCACTTCCTTACAATGGACACTTAATGTTTTGAGGCCCTCATGCACGTCTCTACCCAGGGACAACGTGGAGCCTCCCAATTTTTGGCTGCCCTGCCTAAGGGCTATACTATAATACACCCACTTCCTGACAATGGACACTTAATGTTTTGAGGCCCTCATGCACGTCTTTACCCAGGGACAACGTGGAGCCTCCCAATTTTTGGCTGCCCTGCCTAAGGGCTATACTATAATACACCCACTTCCTGACAATGGACACTTAATGTTTTGAGGCCCTCATGCACGTCACTACCCAGGGACAACGTGGAGCCTCCCAATTTTTGGCTGCCCTGCCTAAGGGCTATACTACAATAGACACACTTCCTTCCAATGGGCACTTCAGGTTTACAGGCCCTCATGCACGTCTCTATCCAGGGACAACGTGGAGCCTCCCAATTTTTGGCTGCCCTGGCAAAGGGCTATACTAAAATAGACCCACTTCCTTACAATGGGCACTTCAGGTTTACAGGCCATCATGCACGTCTCTATCCAGGGACAATGTGGAGCCTCACTATTTTTGGATGCCCTGCCTAAGGGCTTTACTACAATAGACCCACTTCCTTACAATTGACACTGCAGGTTTACAGGCCATCATGCACGTCTCTATCCAGGGACAATGTGGAGCCTCACAATTTTTGGCTGCCCTGCCTAAGGGCTTTACTACAATAGACCCACTTCCTTCCAATGGGCACTTCAGGTTTACAGGCCCTCATGCACGTCTCTATCCAGGGACAACGTGGAGCCTCCCAATTTTTGGCTGCCCTGCCTAAGGGCTATACTATAATACACCCACTTCCTTACAATGGACACTTAATGTTTTGAGGCCCTCATGCACGTCTCTACCCAGGGACAACGTGGAGCCTCCCAATTTTTGGCTGCCCTGCCTAAGGGCTATACTATAATACACCCACTTCCTGACAATGGACACTTAATGTTTTGAGGCCCTCATGCACGTCTCTACCCAGGGACAACGTGGAGCCTCCCAATTTTTGGCTGCCCTGCCTAAGGGCTATACTACAATAGACCCACTTCCTTCCAATGGGCACTTCAGGTTTACAGGCCCTCATGCACGTCTCTATCCAGGGACAACGTGGAGCCTCCCAATTTTTGGCTGCCCTGGCAAAGGGCTATACTAAAATAGACCCACTTCCTTACAATGGGCACTTCAGGTTTACAGGCCATCATGCACGTCTCTATCCAGGGACAATGTGGAGCCTCACAATTTTTGGCTGCCCTGCCTAAGGGCTTTACTACAATAGACCCACTTCCTTACAATGGACACTTCAGGTTTACAGGCCATTATGCACGTCTCTATCCAGGGACAATGTGGAGCCTCACAATTTTTGGCTGCCCTGCCTAAGGGCTTTACTACAATAGACCCACTTCCTTACAATGGACACTTCAGGTTTACAGGCCCTCATGCACGTCTCTATCCAGGGACAATGTGGAGCCTCCCAATTTTTGGCTGCCCTGCCTAAGGGCTATACTATAATACACCCACTTCCTTACAATGGACACTTAATGTTTTGAGGCCCTCATGCACGTCTCTATCCAGGGACAACGTGGAGCCTCCCAATTTTTGGCTGCCCTGGCAAAGGGCTATACTAAAATAGACCCACTTCCTTACAATGGGCACTTCAGGTTTACAGGTCATCATGCACGTCTCTATCCAGGGACAATGTGGAGCCTCACAATTTTTGGCTGCCCTGCCTAAGGGCTTTACTACAATAGACCCACTTCCTTACAATGGACACTTCAGGTTTACAGGCCATCATGCACGTCTCTATCCAGGGACAATGTGGAGCCTCACAATTTTTGGCTGCCCTGCCTAAGGGCTTTACTACAATAGACCCACTTCCTTACAATGGACACTTCAGGTTTACAGGCCCTCATGCACGTCTCTATCCAGGGACAATGTGGAGCCTCCCAATTTTTGGCTGCCCTGCCTAAGGGCTATACTATAATACACCCACTTCCTTACAATGGACACTTAATGTTTTGAGGCCCTCATGCACGTCTCTATCCAGGGACAACGTGGAGCCTCCCAATTTTTGGCTGCCCTGGCAAAGGGCTATACTAAAATAGACCCACTTCCTTACAATGGGCACTTCAGGTTTACAGGTCATCATGCACGTCTCTATCCAGGGACAATGTGGAGCCTCACAATTTTTGGCTGCCCTGCCTAAGGGCTTTACTACAATAGACCCACTTCCTTACAATTGACACTTCAGGTTTACAGGCCATCATGCACGTCTCTATCCAGGGACAATGTGGAGCCTCACAATTTTTGGCTGCCCTGCCTAAGGGCTTTACTACAATAGACCCACTTCCTTACAATGGACACTTCAGGTTTACAGGCCCTCATGCACGTCTCTATCCAGGGACAATGTGGAGCCTCCCAATTTTTGGCTGCCCTGCCTAAGGGCTATACTACAATAGACCCACTTCCTTACAATGGGCACTTCAGGTTTACAGGCCCTCATGCACGTCTGTATGCAGGGGCATTGGTGAACCTCACAATTTTGGACTGCCCTGGCAAAGGAAAATACTACAAAGACTCACTTCCTCAAAATGGGCACATTAGACTCAAGAGGCCTTCATGTACGTCTCTTCTCAGGGACATCGGAGTGCCACACAATGTTTTCACGTAAAATCTTTCATGTATTAATCTCAAAAAGTAACATACACCAGCTCTATCTCACTATTGGGTATGTGCCCTTAACATTTCCGCCATGAAAAATCATTTTGGGGTCATTTTGGAAGGTTTTCTGGTGAGTCCGTAAAAATGGCGTAAAACGCGGACAAAATTGTTCACAGCTGTGACTTTTCAGTGATAAATGCTTCAAGGGGTCTTCCCCATGCTGTTGCCATGTCATTTGAGCACTCTTCTGAGACTTTTGTGACATTTTTAGGGTTTCTCCATGCTGCCGGGGGGTCATTTCACAAAAATACTCGGGTCTCCCATAGGATAACATTGGGCTCGTTGCTCGGGCCGAGTACACGAGTATCTTGGGAGGCTCGGCCCGAGCTTCGAGCACCCGAGCTTTTTAGTACTCGCTCATCACTAATAGACAAGTGAATTTCCTAGTTTTACTCTCCCTAGAACTAGTACTGGAAGGTTATTTTGCATTTACCAACATTGAAGCTCATCTTCAAAATGGAAGTCAAATTGTAACTTCTTCCATAAATTGCAGTAATTTAATATTATTAATCCTGTCATAATTATCATTATCAAATAAGTTGAATAATAAATAACCCAGCATTAAACCTTGGCGTGCACCACTTATAAACAGAGATCAGTCACCACATCTTACTAGATGGGGTCTTTGAGTTAGTTTTCGATCCAATTATGAACCTTATTTTTTAAGTATATAGACCTTAATTCACCCATTAGTAATCTTTTTGGAACAGTGTAAAATGCCTTTGCAAAATTTTAAAACTCTTAAATTCACATATACCCCTCTGTCCATGTTTCTACTAAGATATTAAAAAAAACATCAGGTTTTTTTGACAACTCCTTGTAGAGACATGGGAGTCAACTGGGTGCTTTCGACAGCTGGCCCGGCCGCCTTTAGAAAGACCGCATGGACCAGGGCTCATCCCAACTGAATGCCAGAACTCATTACCCATGGGCAGAACACTACTCAGACAACACAGGGTGCGAGAACCACAATAATTAGACTTTATTGGATCCCCAAGAGTCAAAGGGATATAACACAAAACTATTCAAATCACACAATGTAACAGGCAACAGAGTCTCACCCTTCCCCTAGCTCACCAGGGATTAGAATATTTGTGCCTTTGGAGCTTCCAGGGTCACATACCCCAATCCAGCACAACAAAAAGACTTTTGTCCAGCTCACCTGTTTCTCATAGGAGACTGCTTATCCAGGACCGTGCAAGGAAAAGGAAGGTAGCAGAACTCATAACATTAATTTAAAAAAAATTTTTTCCAGCAATCCAGTCCATGGAAAATATTTCATTAAAAAAAAAAATCCAATCCAGCAGTACTCTGCTTTTGGCTGGCACCCACCAGGAACAGGATAGTGATAATCGTAGGAAGCTTCACGGGCACAGCAAAATCCGTTGCCAAGTAACCAAATCGTCCCAACCTGGATTTCTTCCAGCCAAATCCTAGAATCCTCGATGATACTCCTGCACAATATAATCCAGTTTCTATTCTCCAGCCGGTGCTGAAGTGCCTAGGCTGGGTAAACTCTATCAGACCAGAACTACAGTTCACAATCCAATACAACAAGTCCCGCATTGCCTTCCTTGACACTCTAGTCATAAAACATTCTGATGGGAATCTAGTCACCGATCTATTCTCAAAACCAACTGATTGTAACAGTCTACTTGATTTTACCAGCTGCCATCCAAAATCCATTAAAACCAGTCTACCCAGGTCCCAATACCATAGAGTTTCCCAAATTGTTTCAGACAAATCCATCTTGGATTCAAGACTTGATGAAATAGCTAAGAAATTTATGGAACGCCATTACCCCTCAAAATTACTGAAAGGTGAGAAACTTAGGATCCTTTCCAACAACACATCTCCTATCCAAGTGAATAAACCTGAACGTATACCATTTGTACACTCATTTCACCAACCTATGCCCAAACTATATAAATCGATCCATAAGCATTAGCCTATTCATTCTAAATGTTATCCAGAGATTGAAGCCTTTCGGTCCCCGGCCCTAATGTGCACCAAAAGGACCCCTAACATTAAAGATAAACTAATCAGAGCAGAATTGGCAGCACCAATAAATTACCTAAACAACTCTTTCTCAACACACAAAAGACAGGCACCTTTCCGTGCTTACATTGTGCAGCTTGCTCTAACATCACCCGGGGCAACAAAGTCATCAATCCTAGAACCGGGAAGTTCTACCCCATTAAAGATTACTTTACATGAGATTCAAACTTTGTTGTATACGTCGTAAAGTGCCCCTGTGGGTTACTTTACATAGCAGAGACGATACAGCACATCAGGGATCATATAGCAAGCCAAAAATCAACAATTCATTGTGCAAAAACATGGTTACCACTACCTTCACACTTCAAGGAAGCCAGACACTCAGTGGCTCAACTCAGGTTCCAAGTGTTGGAACAAGTAAAGTAGCCCACCCCCGAAGAGGAAGTATTCATGTAAAAATATTGAGAGAAAGAGAAACATATTGTATATACACACTCCAAACTTTATCACCAAAGCCTCAATAGGGAGTTGGATTGGGTTATGTGATATATCAGAATGCTTTAATCAATTTTTTTCCTCCCCCTCTTTCTAGACTTGTTGACACAAACGAGTTCTAAGATATCCAGCCCATTGTCTTTTAGGGCCCCTATTGGTGAGTAGACTAACAACCCACATAGTCATCCATTTTTATCCATTACCTATATTGTATACTGTACACTGTTATAATATAATGCAATATATACACTACTATATTATTATTTGACTTCCATTTTGAAGATGAGCTTCAATGTTGGTAAATGTAAAATAACCTTCCAGTACTAGTTCTAGGGAGAGTAAAACTAGGAAATTCATTTGTCTATATGGTTCTGGATGTATTTGTAGCTCACTACCAAATAACATGCAACGTCCATCAGTTCTATAACCAGAAAAATATTGTCATCTATTAAAAAAGGCATTCACTCATGGTACAGGGATGTAATACTATCACTTTAAAAGGCATTAGGGACACCTCTTCTGGTATGTGCAGTTCAGTATGGGGTATCAGACAAGGTACCCTGGAGGTAGAAAAAAGGCAAGAAGAACTGCATTTATTTCCTTTTGAGCTGTTAACAGCAAGCAAAACCTTTTAAATGTCTGACCTCAACCTACACTGATAGGGAAAAATCGATAGTAACCATTGGTAACCAATATCCAAAATACTAATTAGAGGGATGTTTTTGCTATGTAATCTGAAGCTAGCATGCTGTAAGAGTTAATAGGTAAGGATGATCGAATACCCTATTATTCGCTTCAACGGATATCCGGCGAATACCTTACCGCTATTCGAGTATTCGCGAATATTCGACCCCCAATGTAAGTCTATGGGAAACCAGAATAATTTTACGTCGGACCTGTCGGTGACCTGTGGTGACTGAGGAAAAGGCTGAAATGGATGGGAAAAGGCTGAAACAGTATGGCCCCAGCCTGTAGAAGGTGCCTCACTGCATTTCTGGTGTCTTTGAATAAAGTGCTCAGAGCAGCACGTGGCATTTCCATAGTCACCAGAACAGCTCTCAAACCAAAGTAAAAGAGGGGAAATTGCTAAGAAACAGTTTCTAGTGCCTAATCACTGTAATAAAACATCAAATTAAGCCTGCAAAGATAAACACTTTAGCATAAATTCAAATTAGAAAGGGCTGTAACATACACTATATTGGTGTCTGTCTCACACCTCCTTTTTTGGGACATATTTGACAGCACTTTAAAAGGTCAGCTACAATGTGCCCATTGGGATGTTGACCTTGCCCTCCTCCTCCTCCACCAGCACCACCGGCTCCAGTTGGCTTCTACTCAAATGTAGGAAGGACCACTGGCTGTCCTCAAATCTCATACTTCTTGGGGCTCTCAGGTGGGCCTGCAGTATTCTGCGTCCCCTATATCATTAGTGTGAAAGTTGGAATACGAACTCCATAACACTTTACAGTGCTATTGAAAATGTGGTCATTTGGATGTTGGCCTTACCCTCCTCCTCCTCCACCAACACCACTGGCTTCAATGGCCCTCTATTCAAATCCTATTCAAATGATTCAGAAATGTATGTTTTATGGACAAATGAACGCCACGCTGGGACATCGAAGTTGATGTCATTGATGATGATTGCATCTGACCAAAAGCAGGTTGGGAGCAGGAGGCATCATCGCCTGCTTCCTGTCACGTCCCCACCGGAGTCCGCTCCTGCGACTCGTGCTCCGATCGCCAGACGACGCCTTGTTCCCACCATGGATATTGCTGGTGATGGGAGAGGAGTCGGGGCCTGAGGATCTGCGGAGCACAGGCTACGCTCAACCACTAGGCTGGGTTTCCCTGGAACCTGCAGTACCACTGGCTGACTGTAAGTGGCGTGTGTCTCCCGGTTGAAGTGGCCAACATTCACCTGCAGCCTATGGGAAGACACCACACCCTTCTTATTCCCCCTCCTGTCACATGACCACTGCCAGTGATAGTTCTGTTCTCCTGGCTCATGTGCTGTTTGTATTGTGAATCCTGTGCACTGACCTTTGCTTGTTGTTTGACTACCCTCCTGCCTGTCATTTTTGTACCTTGCTACCAGTTCCGGATTTGACCTCTGCTTTGTCTCCTCACTACGCCCCTGCCTGCCGATTCTGTTCCTGTTTTGCATCTCCTGGATTTTGACCCTGCCTGACGACCACGGACTACAGTCTACCACAGGTAGCGATCTCTGAGGCTCTGTGTAATTCCAAATCCCTGTATAGGGGTTAAAGGGTTGCAGAGTTCTTGGGGTCCTGCTTTTTGAGTGGCTTTTCTCTAGATTCCCCTTACAGTCAGTCTGAGTCTGTGGCTCCTATCAGGCATTACACTTCCTAGACCGCAGTTTGTGAAGCATGCAGCACCGTGGAAGTGGCAGTTGTTTCACTCTGGAACTCAGGCCATGTAGCACAGCATGAGAAGGTGCTCCCAACAGATCCCAACAGCTTATTTTTAAAAATTGGTAGAATTTGCACCAGGGCATAACATGCCAAGAATTTTAATAAATTCAGTTCCCCCAGGAGATAATGGTTCAGACACCATGGAGCACAGCATCACAAGGTACTCCCAACAGTTCCCAACAGCTTATTTTTAAAAATTGGTAGGATTTACAACAGGGCATAACATACCAAGGAGTTTAATAAATTAAATTTTTAACTGCCAAAAGGTCGCGGAAAGCCTCTGTTGCCACAAGCCGATACGGCAACACCTCAAGGGCTATCAATCGTGCAATGTGTGCAGTTATTGTTTGTGCCCTTAGGTGCGTAACAGGGTATTGATGCTCCTTTTTGAAGGTCTGTGGTATGGACAACTGAATGGAATGCTGGAACATCGAAGCTGATGTCATTGATGATGATTACATCTGACCAAAAGCAGGTTGGGAGCAGGAGGCATCATCGCCTGCTTCATAGACCGCAGTTTGTGAAGCATGCAGCACCGTGGAAGTAGCAGTTGTTTCAGTCTGGAACTCATGCTTTATTGCACTAGCTGACATGGAGGATTTTGAAAAAAATCAGTTTTCCCAGGGGGAAATGGTTCAAAGACCATGTAGCACAGCATCAGAAGGTACTCCCAATAGCTCTCAAGAGCTTTTTTTTTTAAAAAAAAATTTGTAGGATAAGCAACAGGGCATAACATGCTAAGGAGTTTAATACATTCAGTTCCCCTAAGGTGTAATGGTTCAGACACCATGTAGCAAAGCATCAGAAGGTACTCCCAACAGCTTTTTTTTTAAAAAAGTGTTAGTATTTGCAATACAGCATAACATGCCAAGGAGTTTAATACATTCAGTTCCCCTCAGGTGTGATGGTTCAGACACCATGTAGCAAAGCATCAGAAGGTACTCCCAACAGCTTTATTTGTTAATATTGGTAGGATAAGCAACAGGGCATAACATACCAAGGAGTTAATAAATTCAGTTTCCCCAGGGGGGAATGGGGGAATGGTTCAACCACCATGTAGTACAGCATCACAAGGTACTTCCAACAGCTCCCAACAGATTTTTTTTAAAAAATGTGTAGGATAAGCAACAGGGCATAACATGCCAATGAGTTTATTAAATTCAGTTTCCCCAGGAGATAATGGTTCAGACACCATGGAGCACTGCATCAGTAGGTACTCATAAGTCATAACACTTTCTAAGTTCTGTAAGATATGAAGCCCCCAAAATTATGCTAGGTTGCTGATAGGAAGGTACTGGCCTTGAGGCAGAAATAGTGCCACTGACACTGAGTATTAATACAAATTTGGTAACACTGAGACTGTGTTTTAATATGAGCAGCCCATTATCTAAGTTCTGTAAGACATGAAGATCCCCAAAATTCGGCTAGTTTGGTGCTATGAAGGTATTTTGCGTCATGCACAAGTATTGCCACTGACACCGAGTATTAATAAAAATTTGGTAACACTCAGACTGTGAATTGAGATGGTGGCTGACATTTACTACCTATACCTGAACCCGTTGTTTTTACAATTTTGGGACCTTTTTTTTGCAAGTTGTAATACCTATTGCTAGCATAACAGACACAAGGGATGTAGCAGTGCTAAGATTGTTGATTATTAGTAGCAGATGTTAGGACAGCTTTAAATCTCTCCCTGCCTGTGAATAAGCTCTCCCTATATCACACACTGTAGTAACAGATCGTATGCACCACTAAGGATTGTTTTTTTGGCCGGTTTAAAATAGGAACGGCTGTCACCTAACTAAGCAATGCACTAACTCTGTCCTTATACCTTGTGCTATGATTTACACAGCTGCTAGCACACAGTGGACACTGTATTCAGCCCTTACAAAGATTATTTTGGATTGTGCAGCAGTAACACTATCTCATAGAATGCACTGCACTGTCCCTATACCTGTTTCTATGATTTACACAGCCACTAGCAGCTAATGCTAAATAGCTTCAGCCCTTAGAAGGACTAGTATTAGTTGGCTGGAGAAACGCTGTCCCGCACACAGTACAGTCTAGCTACAGCGGCAGCTCAGGAATTAATGTGTGTATACAAAATGGCGGCAGCCTTATATAGCCCCTATGATTCTGTGCGGCCAAGCCAATCACAATAACCTCACAACAAAGATGACTGCAGCGTTACTGTGAAGGCTAGCAATGTCAGATGTGTTCATTGGCTGGAATAAGGCGCCCGGAAGTCCAGAAATGAAAATGAAAGTATTGGAACGAATACCATATTAGCTGTCAGATACTGAATACCTCGAATACCCCATTATCCGCCGGATACCGAATAGTGGCGAATATATTCGCACATCCCTATTAATAAGCAGTTTACATTCAGCAGTCTCTTATCTCAAAGTCTGGTTTTGTTTACCTTCAGTGTTAGTTTAAACCTCTTAAGGCCTCTCGACCTGGCCGGGATCACTGGAAAGTCTCTAACAGTCGCTGGTGAGCTGTCAAACAGGCAGATCTGGCCAGCGACGCAGCAGCAATACGGACCTGCAGAATGACCTCGCTGGAAAGGAAACGCTAGCACGCCTATGAGCTGGGTCGCTAACGATGTCATTCTAATGGTGTCAAACACATCGATACATGCTGCGCAGATGGAAACAAAGGTTCAAAGAATGGTCCTGAACAACTTGTAGCGATCAGCGACTTCCCAGCGGGGGCCAGGTTGCTGATACAACAGTGTCACACACTGCAATGTGCTGGGGAGGTCGCTATTAGGTCACACAACCGGTGACGTTACAGCGATATCGCTAGCGATGTTACAGTGTGTAAAGGGGCCTTTAGCGTTATCATTAGTGGGTCCAGGAGCACAAGAGCTGTAGTTCGACTCAACCCCCTCTGTGATTAGCAGCTTCTTTCTATGCACGTGTACAATGAAAGTCTGGTCTGGGCGAGGACAACTCCCAGAGCTCTTTTAAATGTTGAAAATAATAGCTTTCACTGTGTCACAATGACTGCAACCACTAATCTAAAGCCCACTTTACACGTTGCAATTAGTTGTACAATCGCATTTGCGATGTGACACGCCCAGGTTGCATACGGGATCTTATGAGATTTCACGTTGGTCGTTCATTTGCTGTCACACGAGCGTTAGTAGTCTATGTTAAATTGGTCAATTTTGTGTGCGATCCTTTAGATCATGTGTTCTGTGACGTATGCATTGGGCACCTTTTTTTTTTTTTTTATTTATTGACTTGCCAAGCGTGTGTAATGTGTAGGGATGTGTTTTTACTATGTCATCTTCCATTCAGCTCTGCTACATGGCCGCTAACAGCAGACACAGACAGCCATGTAGCAGAGCTGAATGGCAGATGACAGCAGACACAGACAGAGCCGCACTGTCAGAATGAACTCGGGTGAACTTCACCCGACTTCATGGTCATGCTGCGGCTCTGTCTGTGTCGCACCCTGATTAGCGGTCACCAGTGAAGGACTCACCGGTGACCGCTAATCTCCTAAATTACTGAAGTTAGCAGCCCTCTCTCATACTCACCGATCCCCGATCCCCGGCTCTGCACGGCGTTCACACTGCTCCGGCGGCTTTTACTGTTTTGAAAAAGCCGGCCGCCCATTAAACAATTTCGTATTCCCTGCTTTCCCCGCCCACCGGCGCCTATGATTGGTTACAGTGAGACACGCCCCCACTCTGAGTGACAGGTGTCACACTGCACCCAATCACAGCAGCCGGTGGGCGGGTCTATACTGTGTAGTGAATTAAATAATTAAAAAAAACAGCGTGCGGTCCCCCCCAATTTTAAAACCAGCCAGATAAAGCCATACGGCTGAAGGCTGGTATTCTCAGGATGGGGAGCTCCACGTTATGGGGAGCCCCCCAGCCTAACAATATCAGCCAACAGCCGCCCAGAATTGCCGCATACATTATATGCGACAGTTCTGGGACTGTACCCGGCTCTTCCCGATTTGCCCTGGTGCGTTGGCAAATCGGGGTAATAAGGAGTTATTGGCAGCCCATAGCTGCCAATAAGTCCTAGATTAATCATGTCAGGCGTCTATGAGACACCTTCCATGATTAATCTGTAAATTACAGTAAATAAACACACAGACACCCGAAAAATCCTTTATTAGAAATAAAAAACACAAACATATACCCTGGTTCACCACTTTAATCAGCCCCAAAAAGCCCTCCATGTCCGGCGTAATCCAGGATGCTCCAGCGTCGCTTCCAGCGCTGCTGCATGGAGGTGACCGGAGCTGCAGCAGACACAGCCGCTCCGGTCACCTCCACGCAGGTAATGAAAACAGCCGCGCGATCAGCTGCTGTCACTGAGGTTACCCGCTGTCACTGGATCCAGCGGTGGCCGCGGGTAACCTCAGTGACAGCTCAGGTGATCGCGCAACTCACCTCAGTTGCTGCGTGGAGGTGATAGGAGCGGCGGTGAGTAGCGCGATCAGCTGAGCTGTCACTTAGGTTACCCGCGGCCACCGCTGGATTCACCGCTGGATCCAGTGACAGCGGGTAACCTCAGTGACAGCAGCTGATCGCGCGGCTGTTTTCATTACCTGCGTGGAGGTGACCGGAGCGGCTGTGTCTGCTGCAGCTCCGGTCACCTCCATGCAGCAGCGCTGGAAGCGACGCTGGAGCATCCTGGACTACGCCGGACATGGAGGGCTTTTTGGGGCTGATTAAAGTGGTGAGCCAAGGTATATGTTTGTGTTTTTTATTTCTAATAAAGGATTTTTCTGGTGTGTGTGTGTTTATTTACTGTAATTTACAGATTAATCATGGAAGGTGTCTCATAGACGCCTGACATGATTAATCTAGGACTTATTGGCAGCTATGGGCTGCCAATAACTCCTTATTACCCCGATTTGCCAACGCACCAGGGCAAATCGGGAAGAGCCGGGTACAGTCCCAGAACTGTCGCATATAATGTATGCGGCAATTCTGGGCGGCTGTTGGCTGATATTGTTAGGCTGGGGGGCTCCCCATAATGTGGAGCTCCCCATCCTGAGGATACCAGCCTTCAGCCGTATGGCTTTATCTGGCTGGTTTTAAAATTGGGGGGAACCGCACGCCGTTTTTTTTAATTATTTAATTATTTATTTCACTACACAGTATAGACACGCCCACCGGCTGCTGTGATTGGGTGCAGTGTGACACCTGGCACTCAGCGTGGGGGCGTGTCTCATTGTAACCAATCATAGGCGCCGGTGGGCGGGTAAAGCAGGGAATACGAGATTGTTTAATGGGCGGCCGGCTTTTTCAAAACAGTAAAAGCCGCCGGAGCAGTGTGAACGCCGTGCAGCGCCGGGGATCGGGGATCGGTGAGTATATGAGAGAGGGGGATAGACTGACATGGACAGAGAGTGAGGGACAGAGATAGTGACCGACTGACAGAGATTAGTGAATGACAGACATTGTGAGGCGCTTCAGAACGCAGCTTTTCAGCTGCGCTCTGAAGCAGACCTTTTTTAAGCTGCGGTGCAGAGCGCACACCTGCGCACATAGCATCAGACACCAAAATCGTATGAGGGATGTCACACGTTACAATTCACTAGGTTCGTGCAACAAAACGCTCAATTCTAGAGAATGATACGATATGTTTGCGATCAACGGTTTTGAGTTCAATCCTGATCGCAAGTAGATGTCACACGCAGATACCTCACAAACGATGCCGGATGTGCGTCACTTACAACTTGACCCCAACGACGGATTGTGAGATATATTGAAGCGTGTGTAGCGTGTGTAGCGGGCTTAAGTGATTCATCATTGGGATTCACAATATCAATGCCTACAGATGAGGTAGCAAAGACCTACTGACAGATTCCCATTAAATTTTAAAAATGGTACAAAAACTGTACATTTTTGGACACATGCCTGGCTTCCTGGTGTTTACTCACAGTTGGTGCAAACAGAAGAAAACGTGGCTATTTCAGATGGGGTGGTGCAAAAAGTATTCCTGTTTGGGAGTTTCAAGAGCTTTTTTTCTCTGCTAAATCCCTCTACTTTCAAAGATTTTTTGAAAACAAAGAAGAAATGGCTTCTCAACTAGTAAAGAAAAAAATATTATTATTTATTATTATAATGCCATTGATTCAATGAAGCTTTACATGTGAAAAGGGATATACATTGTAGGGACAAGTACAATAATCATAAACAATATAAGACACAGACAGGTACAGGAGGAGAGAGGACCCTCTCCGTGAGGGCTCACAGTCTGCAAGGGATGGATAAGAATATAGTAAGTGGAGGTGGAGATGGTCGTGCGGCACAATAGCAGACTGAGCTGTTGGCTTGGTGGAAGAGGTGGGTCTTCAGGTTCTTTTTAAAGCTTTCTTAAGTAGGCAAGAGTCTGATATGTTGTGGCAGAGAGCTCCAGAGTATGGAAGATACACGGCAGAAATCTTGGAAGCGATTGGGGGAAATGGCGATATGAGAGAAGTAGGGAAAAAGATCTTGTGAGGATCGGAGGTTACGTGTGGGTAATTACCGGGATGCTAGGTCACAGATAGTATGGAGGATACATGTTGTGGATGGCTTTGTATGTCATGGATATGGTTTTGAACTGGAGTCATTCGGCAATGGAAAGCCAGTGAAGGAGAGTCAGACAGGAGAGGTGGGGGAGTAGCGATTTGACAGGTGGATTAGTTGGGCAGCATAGTTTAGAATAGATTGTAGGGGTGCGAGAGTGTTAGAAGGAGGCCACAGAGCAGGGGGTTCACTTTGACGGATAGGTCTGTTGTGGGGGTTGAGTGAGGACAAGGAGAAAAGAAAATTAACTCTATTTTATTCATGTTCATTTTTAGAACTTGAACAAAGAAAAAAGGATGAAATAGCAGACAGATATTGTGGGATTCTGGTTAGCAAGGGGTAGGGACGGGTGAACCCCCCGATGTTCGGTGTTCGGGAGACTCACCTGAACGTTTTGTAAAGTTCGCGTTCGGGTTCTGATATAACGCAAACTTGCGTCCGAACACCGAACTTGGACTTTACAGTTATGTGATGGGGCGGGTGCTGTAAAATAAAGAATATAGTTAATAATAAACATTGTCATTACACTTATAGGCCCCACGATGCGTCCGGCAGACTCTGTCTCCCGCCGCTTCTCCTTGCGATAATCGCTGTGCCCTCCTGGTAACCAGCACTGATGATATGACCTTCCATGACGTCATAGCATGTGACCAGTCACGTGAATATTATCTCATTGGCTACAGACTGGTCACATGGCTATGACGTCATATTAGGTCCTGTCAGTGTATCTCGCCAGTATGCGGTGCTCGCCCGAGCATCTCCGTACTCAGTATACTCGGCGAGTGCTGTGTACCGGCGAGATGCTCGGGCACATGCTTGGCTCCCCGTCCCTGCATGTCAGTGCTCTTTACAGAGTCTGCCCATATGCAAGGACTGGCTGCCACAGCCGGTGAATAGTGGCACCGGGAATCAGGTGATCGGAGATCACCGCTGCTATAGTACCCGCCTGTCAGGTTACTATTGCAATGGTGGCAGCGATGACATCACTGCTTACCAACCCGCAGCCTCTGCTCACTCATTGAGTGATTAGACTGCACGGGATGCAGCAGCGTTCTCCCTCCCATGCAGTGCTGTCTAATGTAGCAGAGCTGCATGGATTGAAGGAGAAAGAAGACAGAAGACCAGGATCTTGGAGGGGTGCGAGGGAGTAATAAACATGGAGTCTCTAAGTGTGTCTGAGTAATTATTTCTAATAAAATATTTTTTCTCTGTGTGGTGTCTTTTTTTAACCCTTTATTGGAGATTCTTAATGGTCGGGTCAAACTTGCCTGACAATAAGAATCTCTGGCTTAATACTAGCTAGTAAAACAAAGCTAGTATTATCCCCTTATTACCCAATAGGCTACCCATCACCAGGGCCACTGGAAGAGTTGGATACTGCGCCAGACGATGGGTCTTTAATGAAAGCGACATTTTCTGGGGCGGCTGCGGACTGAAATTCGCAGCGGGGGGCTAGAAAGCTTGGGCTAACCTGCACTGTGGATTCCAATCTTCAGCTGCCTAGTTGTATCTGGCTGGACACAAAAATGGTGCAAAGCCCATATCGGTTTTTTTTTATTATTTCATGAAATTCATGAAATAATTAAAAAAAGGACTTCCCTATATTTTTGGTTCCCAGCCGGGTACAAATAGGCAGCTGGGGGTGGGGGGCAGCCCGTACCTGCCTGCTGTACCTGGCTAGCATACAAAAATATGGTGAAGCCCACGTCTTTTTTTTTAGTTTTTCGGCAAAAAACTTAAAAAAAAATGCTTTCCTGGATTTTCCATTGCCAGTGAAGGTAACACCAAGCAGTGGGGGTTAGCAGCCAGTAGCTGCTTGGATTACCCCTAGCTAGCAATACAAAAAATGCAGCTAGATTCCACGCATTTTTTTTTAAATTATTTATTTAAATAACTAGAAAAAAAAATGGGCTTCCCTGTATTTTGATTGGCTGACATCACAGTACTGTAAAAATAAAGATGGTACTAAGCCCGAAATTCATGATGTCATGCCAAATTAAACATGGCCACCATGAATTTCTAGGAAACAGTAAAACAACACAACACAAATTATTAATTTAGAGACTCCACCTTTATTATAAAAAAATCCTTAGTCCGACGTAATCCACAGGGACAGCCATGTCAGCTTCATCACTGTGCACAGACAGTGTCTATACACAGTGAGAAGCGAAGCACAATGTCAACTTTGCTTCATCACTGTGCACAGACAGTGTCTATACACAGTAAGAAGCATGAAGAGCCATGTCAGCTCTGTTACATCGCTCTGGACAGAGCGATGAAGCAGACGCTGAAAGTGAGTGTATGACTCGTGTAGTCTCGCATTGCATCACCCCACTCCCCCGACAGGAGCACCTCAGTTGTGGAAATACATGCAGCTGACCCGCTGCCATCGGGAGATTGTGCGCCGTGATGTAATGACACTCACATCATGGCGCACCAGGACCTTCGATGACGTCATAATCACGTGACCATTGTGTAGCTGTTACGAACCGGCGCCGCCATAGCCGCAAGCAGCCTGCTGCGGTTCCTGTTTCGCCCAGGCGCCGGCTGCCATTCTTGGCCGTGCCTCGGGTCGTCCAGTTGGCTGTTCCTTCCACCACGTCTAAGTGTGGAGAGGCGGCTAGTGCGCATGCGTGCGCCGATTTACCCCAGCCAGAGTTGAAGCCCGGTGTTTTGCCTAGTGAGCATGCTCAGCCTGATTGTGTTATGTCTGAGACTAAGTCCTCAGTTCAGGCTACTGAACATGCTCCCACAATTAACCCTAACAGCCTCTTTGCACAGGTACTTGGACTTCGTGCTGTGTCTAAGTTCTGGGATGTGCCTACTGAACATGCTCAAACTGATAGTCTGCTTTCTGAGCCTGTTGCTCAGGCTACTGGGCATGCTCAGGCACTTAGTGCACCAGAGGCTAGGTCCGGTAAGGACCTCACTGAGCATGTCCGTGAGGTGGCAGGCCCTGATAGGGCAGAGGGTGTCAGGTGTCCTGATGACGTGGCAACTCTGGACTGGCTCGCAGAGGCCCGCCCCTATGATCTGGCACCTCAGTATTGGTCGTCAGACGATGACTGGTGAAGTGTTTGGGGCGTGGCTGCCATGAGGTCATCAATGACGTGGCGGTTCCGGATAGGTCGCATGTGACGTCACTGATGACATGGCACTCTGCTATTGGACCTTGGTGGTTCCACCCTGGGTTTGGGGTGGATCCAGGTTATAAAAGGGGCTGGAGACAACATGGAGGTGCGCAGTCTTCACATTTGCTCAGTCAGAGCACACCTCCATGTTAGAGCCTCATTGCGGCATAAGCCTATGTTGGGAAGCGGTAGGTAGGGTTAGGCGAACGGTGCCTGTCACGCCAAGATTCGTGGCTCGGCACATCAGGGTCAGGCGCCGTGCTTCCCTCCTGCCGTTACAGTCTTGCTATAGCAGCCCAGTGGCGTTAACTGGGCTGCGGCTGCTGTGCTTCCTGTCCGATTGTGCCCCCTATGCACACGGACAACGCACCTGCTGTGCTACCTGTCCGATTGTGCCTCCTACGCACACGGACAACGCACCTGCTGCACCACCTGTCCGATTGTGCCCCCTACGCACACGGACAACGCACCTGCTGTGCCACCTGTCCGGTTGTGCCCCCTACACACACGGACAGCATACCCCAGGACCCCTGTGGAGTTAACAGGGTGTTCCTTATCCTCCTCGGCTTCCCGGTCAACGCTACTGGTGTACCCATCTGGCCTGACGTGTCCTACACACACGTGGCCAGGCGAGAGGTGGCCAGAAACGCTAATCGGAGGACCGCTCGGCCTGACGTGTCCTACACACGTGGCCGACAGGGCGCTTTCGTGGCGGTCTTCCGGTTAACGCTACCTGGTTACCACCCGGCCTGACGTGTTTCCTGCACACGTGGTTGGTGTAGCGCTAGGTGCACCAAAACGCTAATCGGGTTGTCGTCCGGTCTGACGTGTCCCAACACACGTGACCGGTTCCCAGAGTTCCTGGGTTATCTGAGAGCCATCCAGCTCTATAGTCTCCGCCTAACTCTCAGGTGCCAGCAGCTCCTTTGTCATCTGGAGCACGGTGGGCCCCGACTGGTGATTAGGATATATACCCCCTGGTCCTAATCTGCCGGTCCCCCCGTAACAGTAAGACTGTGCCAGGGTCTGGCTGGCATGGCGGAGATGGAGCAGCTACGTCAGTTCATGCCGAAGCTTGATGCCAGAGTGAGGTCTCTGGAGAAGTCTGCTCTTGCTGCTGATATGGATGATGTGGTGGCTCAAGCGGCTGCAATGGTGTCAGTCACCAAGCCTACTCCAACCCTCCCTCACCTCTCGCTGCCCAACAAGTTTACTGGGAACAGCAAGGCATGTAGGGGATTCGTGAACCAGTGCTCAGTCCATCTAGAGCTGTTGGCTGCACGGTTTCCTACAGAGAGGTCGAAGGTGGAGTTTATCATCTCCTTGCTCTCTGATAGAGCACTGGAGTGGGCTACACCATTGTGGGAGAGGAATGACCCCATAGTACAGGACTCTAAGGAGTTTTTGGAGTCCTTGCGACAAGTGTTCCTGGGGCCTCAGGTCACTCACGACTCGGCCCTACAGCTACTGACTTTGGAGCAGGGGCGTACCTCCTCAAGTCAATATGCTGTGAGTTTCAGGACACTTGCTGCAGAACTGGGGTGGTCAGAGAGGACTCTCATTCCACTGTTCTGGAGGGGATTAGCCTCGCATGTGAAGGACGCATTAGCGTCGCGTGAGGTACCAACTACCCTTGAGGGCCTCATGACTCTGGCTACCTGCATTGACCTGCGGACCTCCGAACGTCAGCTGGAGCGCAGGTCAGAGGGTCGTTCAGCCACTGTATTGGTCTCTCCTACTGCACCTCCCTTAGATGACATCTCTGTCCCTATGGACATCGCTAGGGTTGGTGTTGCTAGGTCTTTGAGTCGCAAGGGCATTTCCTGTTTCGCTTGTGGGCAGTATGGTCAATATGCCAACCGTTGCCCAAAGCGTCAGGGTAAGCGACCGCAATTGGTGACCATAGCTGAAGGTAGACTGGACTCTGCGTCATCCATTAGGGTGACGTTTCCCGCGTCCATTTCCTTTAAGGGGTCAACATGGTCCACAAGGGCAAGTGTGGACACAGGTGCTGGGGATAGTTTCATCTCCTCCTCTTTTGCCCGGCGGCATGCCATCCCACTGGTGCAAATGCCAAGGCCAGTGAGAGTCCGTGTATTGGATGGGACCTTGTTGCCCAAGGTAATTCACCAGCGGACAGTGCCCATTACCCTTGCCATGTCATCTGGGCATAGGGAGACCATTTCATTTCTGGTTCTCCCTAAGGGTGCAGATGATATTCTGCTGGGTATTCCTTGGTTGAAGCAACATTCCCCACATATCGACTGGTCGTCTGGGGTGATTACGCGGTGGAGCGAGTCTTGTAGCTCCCACTGCATGTCTCCATCTTCCGCCCGTCGCTCAGTGGTATCTGTGGTGACTATAGACCATTCGAGTGGGAGGGCCGCTAGAGGGGGGGGTACTGTTACGAACCGGCGCCGCCATAGCCGCAAGCAGCCTGCTGCGGTTCCTGTTTCGCCCAGGCGCCGGCTGCCATTCTTGGCCGTGCCTCGGGTCGTCCTGTTGGCTGTTCCTTCCACCACGTCTAAGTGTGGAGAGGCGGCTAGTGCGCATGCGTGCGCCGATTTACCCCAGCCAGAGTTGAAGCCCGGTGTTTTGCCTAGTGAGCATGCTCAGCCTGATTGTGTTATGTCTGAGACTAAGTCCTCAGTTCAGGCTACTGAGCATGCTACCACAATTAACCCTAACAGCCTCTTTGCACAGGTACTTGGACTTCGTGCTGTGTCTAAGTTCTGGGATGTGCCTACTGAACATGCTCAAACTGATAGTCTGCTTTCTGAGCCTGTTGCTCAGGCTACTGGGCATGCTCAGGCACTTAGTGCACCAGAGGCTAGGTCCGGTAAGGACCTCACTGAGCATGTCCGTGAGGTGGCAGGCCCTGATAGGGCAGAGGGTGTCAGGTGTCCTGATGACGTGGCAACTCCGGACTGGCTCGCAGAGGCCTGCCCCTATGATCTGGCACCTCAGTATTGGTCGTCAGACGATGACTGGTGAAGTGTTTGGGGCGTGGCTGCCATGAGGTCATCAATGACGTGGCGGTTCCGGATAGGTCGCATGTGACGTCACTGATGACATGGCACTCTGCTATTGAACCTTGGTGGTTCCACCCTGGGTTTGGGGTGGATCCAGGTTATAAAAGGGGCTGGAGACAACATGGAGTTGCGCAGTCTTCACTTTTGCTCAGTCAGAGCACACCTCCATGTTAGAGCCTCATTGCGGCATAAGCCTATGTTGGGAAGCGGTAGGTAGGGTTAGGCGAACGGTGCCTGTCACGCCAAGATTCGTGGCTCGGCACATCAGGGTCAGGCGCCGTGCTTCCCTCCTGCCGTTACAGTCTTGCTATAGCAGCCCAGTGGCGTTAACTGGGCTGCGGCTGCTGTGCTTCCTGTCCGATTGTGCCCCCTACGCACACGGACAACGCACCTGCTGCGCTACCTGTCCGATTGTGCCTCCTATGCACACGGACAACGCACCTGCTGCTCCACCTGTCCGATTGTGCCCCCTACGCACACGGACAACGCACCTGCTGCGCCACCTGTCCGGTTGTGCCCCCTACGCACACGGACAGCATACCCCAGGACCCCTGTGGAGTTAACAGGGTGTTCCTTATCCTCCTCGGCTTCCCGGTCAACGCTACTGGTGTACCCATCTGGCCTGACGTGTCCTACACACATGTGGCCAGGCGAGAGGTGGCCAGAAACGCTAATCGGAGGACCGCTCGGCCTGACGTGTCCTACACACGTGGCCGACAGGGCGCTTTCGTGGCGGTCTTCCGGTCAACGCTACCTGGTTACCACCCGGCCTGACGTGTTTCCTGCACACGTGGTTGGTGTAGCGCTAGGTGCACCAAAACGCTAATCGGGTTGTCGTCCGGTCTGACGTGTCCCAACACACGTGACCGGTTCCCAGAGTTCCTGGGTTATCTGAGAGCCATCCAGCTCTATAGTCTCCGCCTAACTCTCAGGTGCCAGCAGCTCCTTTGTCATCTGGAGCACGGTGGGCCCCGACTGGTGATTAGGATATATACCCCCTGGTCCTAATCTGCCGGTCCCCCCGTAACAGTAGCCAATGAGGTAATACAGCATTCACACGTGACTGGTCACATAGGTATGATGTCACGGTCACGGCAGGTTCTTTTAGCCAGAGGTGCTTACCGGGGGAACAGCAATGATCGGACGGACGCGGAAGCAGAAGCGCTGGGAGACAGAGTCTGCGGGTCGTTGCAGGACCTGTAAGTATGATCATAATGTTTTTTTAATAAAGTGCTTTTTTTAACAGACCCTGGATCCGAACGGTAACACGAACTGTAACATGAACGTTCCAGAAAGCTCGTGTTCGGAGTCGTGTGCACGAACACCATGTGTTCGGTACGGACCCCGAACTTTACAGTTCGGGTTTGCCCATCCCTGGTAAGGAGGTGATGTCTGGTTCTTAAAGATAGATCTGTGTATCATCAGCATATAGATGATACTGAAAGCCTTGGGTCTCTATGAGATGTCCCAGGCTGAAGGTGCAGATGGAGAACAGCAGTGGTCCAAGAACTGAACCTTGAGGGACACGACAGATCGGGGAGTGGTGTGAGAGTAAAGCCTGCTTTATACCTTACAATATCACATACGATATCGTATGCGATCGTACCCGCCCCATCGTATGTGCGGCACCTTCAATTTGTTGACCGTGTCGCAGAAATGATTATTTGCCGTCACACGTACTTACCCTTCCATACGACCTCGATGTGGACGGCGAACATCCACTTCCTGGAGTGGGAGGGACGTTCGGGGTCACAGCGACGTCACGCGGCAGCCGGCCAATAGAAGCAGAGGGGCGGAGATGAGCAGGACGTAAACATCCCGCCCACCTCCTTCCTTTCGCATTGCCGGCGGGAGCCACGGGACACAGGTAAGATCTGTTCATCGTTCCCGGGGTGTCACACACTGTGATGTGTGGTACTTCGGGAACATTGAACAACCTGACATGCAATTTTAAGGAAATGAAAGACGTGTATGCGATGAACGGTTTTACGTTCAATCGCACGTAGCTGTCACACGCTACAACAACACTAATGATGCCGGATGTGCGTCACTTATGATGTGATCCCGCCGACACATCATTAGATTTGTTGTAGCATGTAAAGCCCACTTGAGAGATGCTGAAAGATCGGTTGGTTTGGTATGAGGATATCTAAGATTGGGCCAAGTCTGTGATGCCCAGAGATAACAGAATCTGTAGTAGAAGGGAATGGTCCACTGTGTTGAATACAGAGGACAGGTCCAGGAGGAGGAGGACAGAGTAGTGTCACTTGGCATTGGCAGTTAGTACTGTAGGTCGTTTTTTACTTTAGTTAGGGCAGGTTCAGTGGAATGATGCCATCAGAAGCCAGTTTGTAGGTGGTCAAAGAGGGAACAGGAAAAGAGGTGGGAAGATATCTCAATATGGCATGCTATTCCAGTAATTTTCAGGAGAGAAGTGATGTGGGGCAATAGCTCGACACAGAGGAAGGGTAAAGCGAGAGCTTTTTGAGGATGGGTGTGATTGAGGCATGTTTAAAACAAGAGGGGAATACACATATTTTTAGTGATGAGATGGTTTAGGACTGGGATGAATACTGTGGTGAGATTGGGGATGAGGTGGAGCAGGAGTGGGTCAAGTGGACAGGTGATGAGTAGTGATGAGCGAGTACTAAAAAGCTTGGGTGCTCGAGGCTCGGGCCGAGCATCCCAAGATACTCGTGTACTCGGCCCGAGCGCCGAGCCCAATGTTATCCTATGGGAGACCCGAGTATTTTTGTGAAATGACCCCCGGCAGCATGTAGAAACCCTAAAAATGGCACAAAAGTCTCAGAAGAGTGCTCAAATGACATGGCAACAGCATGGGGAAGACCCCTTGAAGCATTTATCACTCAAAAGTCACAGCTGTGAACAATTTTCTCCGCGTTTTACGCCATTTTTACGGACTCACCAGAAAACCTTCCAAAATGACACCAAAATGAATTTTCATGGCGGAAATGTTAAGGGCACATACCCAATAGTGAGATAGAGCTAATGTATGTTACTTTTTGAGATCAATACATGAAAGATTTTACGTAAAACATTGTGTGGCACTCCGATGTCCCTGAGAAGAGACGTACATAAAGGCCTCTGAGTCTAATGTGCCCATTTTGAGGAAGTGAGTCTTTGTAGTATTTTCCTTTGCCAGGGCAGTCCAAAATTGTGAGGTTCACCAATGCCCCTGCATACAGACGTGCATGATGGCCTGTAAACCTGAAGTGCCCATTGTAAGGAAGTGGGTCTATTGTAGTATAGCCCTTAGGCAGGGCAGCCAAAAATTGGGAGGCTCCACGTTGTCCCTGGATAGAGACGTGCATGATGGCCTGTAAACCTGAAGTGCCCATTGTAAGGAAGTGGGTCTATTGTAGTATAGCCCTTAGGCAGGGCAGCCAAAAATTGGGAGGCTCCACGTTGTCCCTGGATAGAGACGTGCATGAGGGCCTCAAAACATTAAGTGTGCATTGTCAGGAAGTGGGTGTATTATAGTATAGCCCTTAGGCAGGGCAGCCAAAAATTGGGAGGCTCCACATTGTCCCTGGATAGAGACGTGCATGAGGGCCTCAAAACATTAAGTGTGCATTGTCAGGAAGTGGGTGTATTATAGTATAGCCCTTAGGCAGGGCAGCCAAAAATTGGGAGGCTCCACGTTGTCCCTGGATAGAGACGTGCATGAGGGCCTCAAAACATTAAGTGTGCATTGTCAGGAAGTGGGTGTATTATAGTATAGCCCTTAGGCAGGGCAGCCAAAAATTGGGAGGCTCCACGTTGTCCCTGGATAGAGACGTGCATGAGGGCCTCAAAACATTAAGTGTGCAATGTCAGGAAGTGGGTGTATTATAGTATAGCCCTTAGGCAGGGCAGCCAAAAATTGGGAGGCTCCACATTGTCCCTGGATAGAGACGTGCATGAGGGCCTCAAAACATTAAGTGTGCATTGTCAGGAAGTGGGTGTATTATAGTATAGCCCTTAGGCAGGGCAGCCAAAAATTGGGAGGCTCCACATTGTCCCTGGATAGTGACGTGCATGAGGGCCTCAAAACATTAAGTGTGCATTGTCAGGAAGTGGGTGTATTATAGTATAGCCCTTAGGCAGGGCAGCCAAAAATTGGGAGGCTCCACATTGCCCCTGGATAGAGACGTGCATGAGGGCCTCAAAACATTAAGTGTGCATTGTCAGGAAGTGGGTGTATTATAGTATAGCCCTTAGGCAGGGCAGCCAAAAATTGGGAGGCTCCACGTTGTCCCTGGATAGAGACGTGCATGAGGGCCTCAAAACATTAAGTGTGCATTGTCAGGAAGTGGGTGTATTATAGTATAGCCCTTAGGCAGGGCAGCCAAAAATTGGGAGGCTCCACGTTGTCCCTGGATAGAGACGTGCATGAGGGCCTCAAAACATTGTTCCCATTGCAAAGGAGCGGGTCTCCCGTCGTTGTAATGTCCATTCTGGAAAGAATGGGCGAAAAAATTTACCACTGGGGGTATACCTGAAACAAAGGCCTAACTATTGTAACGGTCATCATGGTGGCGCATGAGGAGAAGGAGGAGCAGTCCAGCGATTATCCAAAGTCCAGAAGTGTGTACCCATGGGTGACTGGAGGTACATGGCAAATTCCCGTTACAAACTTTAAATTCCGCTCTCATTTGCTGGTGGTGTGGTGAAGTCTGGCCCAATCCAACCCTTGTTCATCTTGATCAGAGTCAGCCTGTCAGCATTTTCAGTTGACAGGCGGGTGCGTTTATCTGTAATGATTCCACCTGAGGCACTAAAAACATGCTCTGACAAAACGCTAGCGGCAGGGCAGGCCAGGACTTCCAAGGCGTAGAGAGTCAATTCATGCCACGTGTCCACCTTGGATACCCAATAATTGTAAGGCACAGAGGAATGTCGGAGTACAGTTGTTCTATCTGCAAGGTACTCCTTGAGCATCTGGGCAAACTTAGGATTTCTTGTGGCACTACCCCGCACCTCAGGGGCTGTGGTACGTGAGGGGCTGAGAAAACTGTCCCACATCTTAAAGACTGTTCCCCTACCTCTGTCGGATTGGACTTGTGCCTCTCTCGGCTGTATGCCTTGGTTGTCCACTGATTCCTGACCTATGCAGCTAGCGTTTTGTGAGGGGAATGCTTTGCCTACTTCCGTGACTATGGCCTTCCAGAACTGCTGCATTTTGGTTGACCTCTCCGCCTCGGGAATAAGAGACATAAAGTTCTCCTTGTAGCGTGGGTCTAACAGTGTTACCAACCAGTAATGATTGTCGGCCAAGAAGTTCTTAACGCGAGGGTCACGAGACAGGCAGCTTACCATAAAGTCAGCCATGTGCACCAGACTCTTAACAGCCAGGACTTCAGTAGCCTGACCAACATGATGACTGAACATGCTGTCCTCCTCCTCCTCCTCCTCATCTACCCTGTCCTCTGGCCAGCCACGCTGAACCGAGGATATG
Organism: Anomaloglossus baeobatrachus; assembly: GCF_048569485.1. Taxonomy (NCBI): domain Eukaryota; kingdom Metazoa; phylum Chordata; class Amphibia; order Anura; family Aromobatidae; genus Anomaloglossus; species Anomaloglossus baeobatrachus. The sequence continues at coordinate 306,879,511 of NC_134355.1, forward strand.
ACTGGTGTGCATGTCATATCCTCAATTTGGCCGGAGAGTTGCTCCATGTCTTCATCCTCCTCCTCGTCATAGTCCTCCACTGCACGTTGTGATGAGACGAGGCTGGGCTGTGTGTTATCACCCACACCCACTACTGTTTCTTGCTGCAACTCATCGCGCTCCGCCTGCAATGCATCATGTTTGTTTTTGAGCAGAGACCGTTTTAGAAGGCAGAGTAGCGGTATGGTGAGGCTAATAATGGCGTCATCACCACTCACCATCTTGGTGGAGTCCTCAAAGTTTTGGAGGATGGTACATAGGTCGGACATCCATCTCCACTCCTCAGGTGTTATGTGTGGAGTTTGACCCATTTCCCGACGGCTTAGGTGATGCAGGTACTCAACAACTGCCCTCTTCTGCTCACATATCCTGACCAACATGTGCAGAGTTGAATTCCAACGCGTGGGGACATCACACACCAGTCTGTGAGCCGGAAGATGCAAACGGCGCTGAAAGCCGGCAAGGCCGGCTGAAGCAGTAGGTGACTTTCGAAAATGTGCAGACAGGCGGCGAACTTTTACCAGCAGATCAGACAGCTCTGTGTATGACTTTAGAAACCGCTGAACCACGAGGTTGAGCACATGGGCCACGCATGGAACATGTGTCAGCTGGCCTCACCTCAAAGCCGCCACCAGGTTCCGGCCATTGTCACACACGACCTTTCCTGGCTTTAGGTTCAGAGGTGTGAGCCAGTGATCTGCCTGCTGTTTCAGAGCTGTCCACACCTCTTCTGCATTGTGGGGTTTGTCACCTATGCAGATTAGCTTCAGCACAGCCTGTTGCCGCTTCGCCGAGGCAGTGCTGCAGTGCTTCCAGCTTGGGACTGGTGTGGAGGGTAAAGTGGATGAGGATGTGCAGGAGGAGGAGGAGGCTGAAGAGCATGACATTCCGGAGCTGTAGAGTGTGGGTGAAACCCTGACTGAGGTAGGGCCTGCAAACCTTGGTGTGGGAAGGACGTGTTCCGTCCCTCGCTCAGACTGGGTCCCAGCTTCCACAATATTAACCCAGTGTGCCGTCAACGAGATGTAGCGGCCTTGCCCACAAGCACTTGTTCACGTGTCTGTGGTTAGGTGGACTTTGGGTGAAACAGCGTTGTTCAGGGCACGTGTGATGTTTTGTGACACGTGGTTATGCAACGCGGGGACGGCACACCGGGAGAAATAGTGGCGGCTGGGGACCGAGTAACGTGGGACAGCTGCCGCCATCAGGTCGCGGAATGCTTCTGTCTCCACCAGCCTAAAAGGCAACATTTCCAGCGCAAGCAGTCGCGAAATGTTAGCATTTAGAACTGTGGCATGTGGGGCGTTGGCAGTGTATTTGCGCCTGCGTTCAAACGTTTGCTGAATGGATAACTGAACGCTGCGCTGGGACAAGGACGTGCTTGATGATGGTGTTATTTCTGCGTAGGCAACTGCAGGTGCAGGACCGGAGGAGGCTTGTTCGCAGGCAGCATGGACAGGGGATTGGCTCGCATGCACAACCAGCGAAGATGTAGCAGTGACATCAGCAAGCACTGCTCCTCGACTCTGTTGTACTTCCCACAAAGTCGGGTGCTTGGCTGACATGTGCCTGATCATGCTGGTGGTGGTCAGGCTGCTAGTTTTGGTACCCCTGCAGATGCTGGCACGGCAGGTGTTGCAAATGGCCTTTTTAGAATCATCTGGAGCCAACTTAAAAAACTGCCAGACTCGGGAAGACCTAACATTTGTACAGGCACCTTGTGTCTTGTTGTTGTTCCGGGGAACGGTTGCCTGACTTCTGCCTGGAGCCACCACCCTGCTTCTTACTGCCTGTTGGGATGCTACGCCTCCCTCCCCCTGTGCACTGCTGTCCTCGCTCTGCATATCCTCCTGCCAGGTTGGGTCAGTTACTGGATCATCCACCACGTCGTCTTCCTCTTCCGCACCCTGCTCCTCCTCCTGACTTCCTGACAATTGTGTCTCATCATCGTCCACCCCTTGTTGAGACACGTTGCCAACTTCGTGAGAACGTGGCTGCTCAAATATTTGGGCATCTGTACATACGATCTCCTCATGACCCACTTCAACATGAGCTGGCGAGAGGCCAGAATGTGCGAATTGAAACGTGAACAGCTCTTCCGAGTGTCCAAGTGTGGGATCATTAATGTCCGAGGACGTGTACTCAGCCTTGTGGTAGGAAGGAGGATCAGGTTCTGAAATGTGCGGTGCAGTATCACGGCTACTGACACTTGACCGTGTGGAAGACAGAGTGTTTGTGGTGGTGCCAATCTGACTGGAAGCATTATCCGCTATCCAACTAACAACCTGTTGACACTGGTCTTGGTTCAAGAGCGGTGTACTGCTGCGGTCCCCAAGAATTTGGGACAGGACGTGCGAGCGACTAGATGTGGCCCTTTGTTGTGGAGAAATTAGAGCTTGCCCACGACCTCGGCCTCTGCCTGCACCACCATCACGTCCACTTCCTTGTTCCTTGCCAACGCCCTTGCGCATTTTGCAATGCTGTGCTGACGTGTATTCACTACACTTGTGCGTTATATAATAATAGTTTGTGAAAAACGCACACAAGTGCACCTGTACGCTGCCACCGACAGGCACACACGTGCGGTTTTTAAATGCAAGCACGGACGCACTAAGAACCTAACAGGTTTTTAGGAGAAAAAATTACTGAGAAGTCTGACACTATCAGCCACTGCTGACTGACGTGTATTATACACTAGACTTGTGCGTTATATAATAATAGTTTGTGAAAAACGCACACAAGTGCACCTGTACGCTGCCACCGACAGGCACACACGTGCGGTTTTTAAATGCAAGCACGGACGCACTAAGAACCTAACAGGTTTTTAGGAGAAAAAATTACTGAGAAGTCTGACACTATCTGGACTGTTTTAGACTGTGTACACCAGCCCCAGATATGATGAAGGCTGGTATACGGTCACCACTAGGAATGGCTATATACCCTGCCTGCCTGCCTGCCTGTATACTGCTACAATAGTCCTGACAAGGACTCTTCTGGTCACTAGCCTGTATTCCGACCTGGCTATACCCTGCCTGTATACAGCAACAATAGTCCTGAGAAGGACTCTGCTACTGTACAACGACCTGGCTATACCCTGCCTGCCTGTATACAACTATAATAGTCCTGAGAAGGACTTCTGGTCACACTGTTTGCAGCCCTGCTCCGGAACTAACTATAAAGGACCGCAAACCTTTCCCTAAAGCAGCGACCCTCTCCCTGCACTGACTGTCTGGATGGCTGTGAGCAGAGCACAGCGCGCCCGCCAGTATAAAGGCTCGGTCACGCTGTGGGGGCCGGCCAATCACTGCAATTCCACAACTAACAGGGCTGTGGCATTGCAGTGGTCTGCCAGCCAATCCCTGCATGAGGGCTGGCTCTCAAAAGAGCGCCAACATGCAGGGATGAAGACCACGAGTACAGCACGAGTATCGCGAGATTACTCGGTCCCCGCCGAGTAGCCCGAGTACAGTGATACTCGTGCGAGTACCGAGTAGTAACAAGCACACTCGCTCATCACTAGTGATGAGATGTGATCTTGCGAGTAGAGATGAAAGATGATCTGTCATAGTGGAGAAACTGGATTTGGAGGAAGAGGGCTAAGTAGTTATGAGGAGGGACTGTGGGGAACGTGGGCCAAAGCTTGCTTTTTTGTTGTCAATCTTCTGATTGAAGAAAGGGGCAAAGTTTCCAGCTTAGATAACAGGAAAAGGAAGAGGTGTCAGGGGATGAAGGAGATAGTTGAAAGTGTTGAATAGCTGTTTTGGGTTGTGAGATAGGGTGGATATGAGAGATAAGAAGTAGGTTTGTTTTGCAGCAGTGAGTGCAAACTTGAAAGTGTTCAGGGATTGTTTGTATGTAATGAAGTGTTCATTGAAATGAGACCTCTTCCATCTCCACTAGGTAATCCTGGAAGCCCTTCTCAGCTATTTAGTCTGGCTTATGTGCCAAGTTTGCCTGTTGATCTTGTGGGTTTTGGTATGCGTAATGAGTGTATATCCTTTTTTTTTTTTTTTGATCAACTGTAGCTTTTCTTTTCCCCAAATGAATAAACAAATACAAAGGCTTTTTATTAACCCTTTCAAAAATTACCATTAGCATATTTATGAGCTCTGTATAATTGCTAGAGCTGCAGCTGAGGAAACATTGATTTTATCAAAATGACAGCAAACAGCTCTGTAAGTGAAACATTGGTGGAATCAGAGTCTCTGTTTCTACATTATGCTGCGCTCAGATGAGGTAGCAAAAACATGATGACAGATTCCCTTTAGTGCCGGAACAGGTGGAAAAGCGTTCAGTCTGAAGGGATCACAGAGGGTCCCTGGCAGTGTTTTTTCGCAGGATAAATATAAAGAAAATATATTGTGAATTCAACACTTACAAATTTGGTCACCTCTTCAAAGCATTTCATTAGGCAATAGGCCCTCAGCTTCCTATGGCAGATCTCAAAATAACCCACACTCCAGTTTTAGTTATACTATGTCACCACTTTATGATGCTCAAATAGATGCCCTATCATATATAGCATCAAATTTGGCAATGTTGTGGCAGACCATTCTGTTTTGCAAATCCAGTAAGGTGTGCTTTGTCATATGAGAACTATAGAAATGGGCTGACACTTTTCTGGCCACAACCTCAACCTTTCTCAAGCATGTATATTTGCTATATAAATCTTGCATCATTAAATTAAGGATTTGGGCCATACATGGAGTGTGAGTTCCTTTGCATGACTGTAAGGCAGGCAGTATGTTCCAAGCATTGTATCTCATGACAATTCTCATCAACTGTTAATAGAAAGACAGCAAGCATGCAATTTGCCACTTCATAAACAATAGCAACTTGTTAACTGTGTGACTTTTGTCCAATAGACTTTCAAGCTGTAAACCTGCTTCACATAACTTTACTTTGCATGAGTAAAAAACCTCATAGTGGTGTGTGGAATCTGACGATGTGGGATAACAGATGTAGCACTCAATCACAGAGGCTTCACCACCTGTTCCAGCTGTGATGGTGCAGAGCTGCCACAATAAATATTCACCCAGTGGAACGGGAAACTCAAAATTTGTCCTTGCGCATAGTTGCGGCCCCAGATATCTATGGTGCAGGATATTTTACAGCAGAAAGCCAAGTCGACACAGCTGCCTATGTTCTCCTGCACAAGAGAGCAGAGAGCAGGCACACATTTCTACAAGAACTAAGGGCAGCTGGAAATCTTTCAACAAGACTGAGAATATGCCATAATTTCTCTTAGGCTAAAGTCACACTTGAATGTGACACATGTGAGGATCGCATTGCACTGCCCAGACCGGCAGGCGGCTCTCCTGACAAAAATGGGTAAGCTTCATGTATTTCTATGCAGCTGACCTGCTCCTATCTGGAGATCCAGTGATGCAATCCTCACGTGAGTCACACTCAAGTGTGACTCCAGCCTTAAAAACAGCGCACTCCATAAGATGATATCTCAGCAACTGCACCACCAGCAACTTGACCAGGTGACAGCTTTGTTCTTAAATTAGCAGATGACTGGAAGCGTACTGCTGTTTCCTAGACACACAATCAGAAATTGATATTTTCAAGAAAAAGGAGGGAGCAGCATATTCTGAGTACACCAAGCAGTAGCGGTGGATGACATTGATGAAAGTGATGATGACACAAGCCTGTGAGGGTACTGTGATTGCTGGCCACCTTGCTTTTCCCAAATGAGCAGGTAATGTCAGATAAAAACTAACAGGTGTATGAGGATTAAATATGAGTTGACTTTCTTCAAATCTGCAGTTCCCCGTGAATTTGAACAGTATACATTTTCTTTCACAAGGATAGGCAAAAAAATGCCCATCACCATTTCACAGGTGCTGAACACTCAGTGACCAGGCTTATGGGGTTCAGTACAGCAGTGCGGGATTCCTCTAATGCCCTGAAGTAATTTGATCATATGGTGTAGAATAGTCAACCAGGGTGACTATCACAGGTAGAATAAAACTTAGAAGCTGGCCAAGAAACAACATTTTATGCTTGTACTCTTGTACCATGTAGGTATAGGAGCACTCTGGAACACAACATAGCGATAGACAAAGCCTTAATGTGATTGTGGTATACATCTTTAGTGCTGATGTACCAAATTCAACATGGGAGTCTCAATAAATAGAAATCCAAGATTCAAGTGATATACAGTGAACTGTTGTAGCAGTCTCTACAGCATCACTCTGTGTGTGACTGGGAATCTTCCTTATGGGTGTGCTTACTTTTGTTGTCAGGGGTTTAGACACAAATGTCTTTTGCATTATTTAGAGGGCACACCAAATTTACACTGTTATACAAGCTGTAAACCAACCACTTTACATTGTATCAAAGTGCCATATCTACAGTGTTGTCTCATGAAAAGATATACTAAAATATTTACAAAAATATGGGGGTGTACTCACATTTGTGATACACTGTGTGTGTGCTCACTTGATTTTTTTTATTGTTTTCTGCTTTTTGGGCAGTGCAGGATTTAGCAAATCCAGAGGTTTTCACCTAATTCATCAATTTTGATGAGGATAGAACATAAAGTATATCATAAAAATTTAGAAATTTGTGAAGCTTGCGTGTCATAATTGTAGTGGAATGTGTGTTAATATGAGGAACAAGGTGTGTTGGTAATAGGTAAAAGGTAAAAGAGAAGGAGGTGAGTAAGAAAGATTTTTTTGAAAACAGTTTTTTCTTATTCCCAAAATATTTCTTAAATATATTTGTATAAATTATGAAAAATAATTTAAACTTTTTTAATATTTTCCACTTTTAACCAAGGAGGAGGAAGCTGCTAAAATTTGTCATGAAAAGCTAATAGACTGTTAGCTCCCACTAAAACTGTGCTCTCATTTGTCTAATGTCACTCCTTTCCTTCCATTTTGGACATTTGCAAAAAGAAATAAAGCATAATGATGGGCTAACCCTAACTGTAAGATTAGGGGTCCATACCGGACACCTAGAATCAGTGAGTGGAGCCCGAACACAGAGAAGTCAATATTAATGTTCGGGTTTGGCCACCCAGATAAAAATAAAAAAAGTTAAGCAAAATAGAGCTTAAAAAAGGACAGTTATATTTACCAAGCCCACGCATCTGTTACACTGCTTCTGGGTTCTCTCATTAGCTCTCATGCATATTAACTGCTTCCCCCTCTGTGACAGCATCTGTAATTGTACAATTAAAGAGGGGAGGGTGAAGGGCATCAGCTCAGATATAAGAAGGGATCTCCACAAACACTTAGGGGTACTTTGCACGTTGCGACATCGCTACTGCGATGTCGTCAGGGTCTAATCGAAAGTGACATACATCCGGCGCCAGTAATGACGTCGCAACGTGTAAAGCCTAGATGCACCGATAAACGATCGCAAAAGCATCGTAAATCGGTGATCTGTGTAGTGTCAGTCATTTTCATAATTTCGCTGCAGCGACAGGTACGATGTTGTTCCTCGTTCCTGCAGCAGCACACATCGCTGTGTATGAAGCCGCAGGAGCAAGGAACTTCACCTTACCTGCGTCCACCGGCTATGTGGAAGGAAGGAGGTGGGCGGGATGTTTACGTCCCGCTCATCTCCACCCGTCCACTTCTATTGGCCGCCTGCCACGTGACGTCGCTGTGACGCCGCACGACCCTCCCACTCCAGGAAGTGGATGTTTGCCGCCCACGTCGAGGTCGTATGGAAGGTAAGTACGTGTGACAGGAAATAATCCGTGTACAAATTGAACGTGCCACACATACGATGGGAGCGGGTCACATCGCATATGATATCGTATGCTTAATTGTAAGGTGTAAAGCAGCCTTTACACTCTGGGATTGGATTCCCAGCTCAGAAGAGTGAAATATGCACTGGGATTAGATACATACACTATGTCAGGAACTGGGATTTGATACATGGACTATATCATACACTGAGATTAGATACATGAAGTATATCACACATGATAGCATTAGATAAAGATCTGAGCGTAGGGTATCACACATGATGAGATAAAGTGCAGGTGGTCTCAGTATAGCTTATCCCACATGATGGGATTGGGGACATAGCTCATCAGGGTATATCACACAAGGAGGGATTAGATACTCAGAGTGTTTGACACAGGATTGGATTAGATACATGGCTCAGCTGAGTCTTTTACATGGGTTGGGATTAGATACATAGTGTATCACACATGATGTGGCTAAATACAGGGCTCAGATGAGTGTATCACAGGATGAGATTGGATATACAGAATGCACCATGACAATGTGATTAGATACACAGAGTCTATCACATAGGATCAGATTAGATACAGGGCTCAGGGGAGTGTACCACACATGATGGGATTAGAAACATGGGTTCAAGCACACAGGATAAGATTAGAAACACAGAGAGTAGCACACAGGATATGATTACATCACGGTGGACATATCGCCGCTTCAGCCGGTTCAGCCGCACAGGGGCCCCAAGCGGGAAGGGGACCAGTCTCCGTCGATCTAAAAACATATGGGGATGATCATTGATTCACTTTGCAGTAGCAGCTTCAGTACTGAAGCAGGGGGCCCGTTCTGCAGAGCGCAGGTAAACTGACACGGGCCCCTTCACTCCTCACCTGTTCACGAGCTGATGTAGCAACGGCGGCGCTACTGTATCTATAGAGACTGCAGCCTCTCTCCCTGCCACTGATGCCAGTCCCGGATCTCCACTGCAGGCGTCCTCTCACCTCACATTGTGATCCTGTCACCCCTTCACCCACGAGCATACTCTGCAAAAACGTGTGAAACCTTGCCATTATTTGCAAACCCCCGGTTGTCCTCCGAGACCCGTGGTTCCTTACTCTGACCAGTGATGCAACAACCTTGAGAAAGGCTCTATGCCGAAACGTTGGTGCTGTTGCTCTTTTTAGGTTCCTTTTGCAGTGTATTAGTCAATAAATTAACTTTTGCATAATCCCCCCCTTGTCTTCATTTTGAGTGCTGGGATTCTTTTTACTAACGCTAAGGTGACTGAGCATCAGCGATCGATTACCTCAGTCTGCTCAAGAGGGAGGGGGCCTTGTCTTCTTTTCTTTGCCCTGGAGTCATAAATTAGAGCGAGAAGCTGCAGGAGAAGACGCCTGTAGTCTGACAGGATCAGAAGACTTGTGTAAATTTAGTAAGAATATTGTTTTCAAAAATAAAAAAAATAGTTTGTATATGAACCATGTTAGGAGTGGAGGTCACCTAAGGAGGTGAACGGCACATAGCCACAACCTGTATGATGGGCCCACAGCTGTATATAGGGGAGCTGTTGGCCCATCATTCTGTATATAGGGGAGCTGTGGGCCCGTTATTCTGTATATAGGGGAGCTGTGGGCCCATCATTCTTTATATAGAGGAGCTGTTGGCCCGTTATTCTGTATATAGGGGAGCTGTGGGCCCATCATTCTGTATATAGGGGAGCTGAGGGTCCATCATTCTGTATATAGGGGAGCTGTGGGCCCATCATTCTGTATATAGGGGAGCTGAGGGTCCATCACTGTGTATATAGGGGAGCTGTGGGCCCATCATTCTGTATATAGGAGAGCTATGGGCTCACAGCTCTCCTATATATACAGAGTGATGGACCCGCACAGCTCCCCTATATACAGAATGATCATGGGATCACAGGTCTCCTATATACAGAGTGATGGGCTCACAGCTCTGCTATACACAGAATGATGGGCCCACAGCTTCCCTATATGCAGAATGATCATGGGCTCACAGCTCTCCTATATACAGAATGATGGACCTGCAGTTCCCCTATATACCGTGTGATGGGCCCGCAGCTCCCCTAAACACTGTACAATGTCCACACTACTCCCCCAAACACAGCATACTGACCCCCACAGTAGTGCTCACACTGTCTAATGGCTTATATTCTGTATAATGGCCTCCAAACTGCTTTAGGAGTCTTATAGATGTCCCAACAATGTATGAGAGCCCCCATGCTGTATAATGGTCCCTACAATAGACCTCAAACTGTATAGTGGCCTCAACATTAGCTTCCATGCTATATAATATCTCCTATAGTTTAAAATTGCCCTCACAGTAGTCCCTGTAATATATGAGGCACCTCAACATTTTTTTATGGGTCCCCACATTTGTCCCCTCATGGTATGAGGGTCCCCCATTGTTTATGATGCCCACAAAAGTTTTTATTAAAATAAAAAACATACACTGTCTATGAGTCGACTGACAAGTTAACATACTGTCATGAATGCACAGAGTGTCAGAGGCGCATTGTGATAACTTCACCGTGCCTGGACTCTGAGGTCTAGTGTATATGTCAGCACATCAACTGTTCTGTAGACTGCAGGCTTAAAGTGACTTGCAGTCTTCAGAATGGAGAGTGCTAGTGAAGGCAGAGGTGCAAAAATATTCTTAATGGGGGCAGGAGCTCCCAAGTGATAGCGATGCAAGCTGCATGATTATTGCTATTCATATTTCTTTGGGCACATTCAGACGTTTGTACAAGTCAATCTGAGAACAGATTTCAATGCACAAACTGGCGCTGGATTTCCTGACCCAAGCATAACAGCTTCATAAATTTCTATGAAGCTTCCTTGGTCAGTTCAGGAGACCCGTGACCAGTCTGTGCATTGCTGTGCATTTTTTCCTGATGAAGGCGAGGGTTTTCACCCATCCAGATCGTTTTTTCTGCACGGCAGCGCGGCGTATTCCCCATTCACCACCAGCCTTGTAAATCGTCCAGGGGTGTTGCAGCAGCTGTTTGATACTTAACAAGTATTTGTGGCTCACACAACTACCGCAGATGAGCCTTTTATCTTTCCTTCCCATCTCTTTTTTAGGCCTGTTTCACACGTCAGTGAAAATCACAGACGTTTTTCACTGACGTGTTAAAAACGCCCATGTCCCTCCATTTGCCGTGATTCACGGCACACTTGGGTTGTACATGTGCAAGTCGTGATCTGTGCTCCATAATTGCACATGGAAAAAAATCTCACCTGTCCCCGTTCCTGCTGTCCATGGTGCTGCATCCGGCTACTCTGTCTCTCACCTCAGCAACTACTTCCGGGTCAGCTGTGCCGTGCATAATGAATATGCATGACAGTAATTAGCTGGCCTGGAAGCAGCAGAGAGCAGCATCCAGAGACTGCATCGCTGGAGAAGGTGAGTTAAAAAAGCTGTTTATTTTCAATGTCCGTGTTTTTTACAGTGTGATCCATGGGAGATCAGTGATGCCAGAAAAAAACAGATATGTCTCAGTGCGGAGCACACAGACACGCGTGTACGCCGCATGGAGTTACGGTCAGTGAGAAATCACTGATGTGTGCGCAGACCCATTGATTTTAATGGGCCTGCGTATGTCAGTGATTCTGGTACGTATGAAAACTAGCACATACGTACCAGAATCACTTACGTCTGAAACAGGCCTAAGGACGTGAAGCAGCAGTCTTGCCTGCAGGAGAGGTTTGTGACTGCTCTATGCCAGCACTGGGTAGAACAACCTAGTTAACAGCTACCTGCCTAATAGTTCTTAGGCCCATCGTAAGAAAGTAAAACAGTCCTTTTAAGTTTCGGGGAAAAAAAATGCTATTCTCACTACAGTATTATTTCCTCCAATATATAAAGAGATGATATTATCTACTGCTTGATAAGTTACAGGCCATGATATGCACATCCAAATATGACATATCAGTTGCATGATTGTTTTGTGTTATATTCAGTTGTTAAATATGGAACTTATTTATTATTTACATTTGGTAGTTGTGTCCTAAACTAATAATAAATAGTACAATCTATATGTTTACATTATTTTGTTGTGGTATGGGGGGCAGAAAGATTTCTTTCACAGGGGCCCTCTGTAGTCTGTGTCCGCCCCTGGATTACATACATGGAGTGTATCAGACAGGATTGAATTAGATACACAGAATGTATCCCACAGGATGGGGTTAGATACAGGGCTCAGTTGCTGATATCACACATAATGGGATAAGATACACAGAACGCTATGAGTGTTGACAGGGGGAAATTGTAGTTCAGAGCACAACTCTTTAGTGCAATAAGATGGCACCAAACTGCATGCCCACTTCATAACTGAGGTAGCCACAGGATAGGAGATGCGATGGGACATAAACTGCAGTCTCCTATGTACAGGGGTTGCTGTAGTTGAAGTGTATAAGTGTTGAACATGCCATTTTATAAATAGTGATGATTGAATTGTGACTATTCATGTTGGGATAATGCTTACCGAATACTGAGTACTATTCCAGTAAAACCATAAATATCACATCACAATAGATTCAATTTTGTAATATTTTGTAAAACACATAAGTATCAACTACCAGCAGGAAGGAGGAGCATGTAGCAGCATTTTCATTTTGGCAAGTACCTCCTTTATGTTGGAAGACATTTGACCAAGTAAAAATTCTAAGTAGAGCATTAGCATCACATTAGAAAGAACTGACATAAATAGAAGAAACAGATAAAAGGTAGTCAAAGGGATGGAAAAAGACCTAAACACAGCTTATAAACATTCCAGGTGCACAAGTTATGTACATTTACAACGGCCCTAGGAGCGATTGTAATATATATTCTAATGTTAGATATTGCCTGAGGTATCTCTTGCCCATGGTTATCTATGAATATTTATGAGGGGCAATGACATTCACATAAATAGTCTCTTTCTTTATAAAGATCCAAAGATATATTGCTTGGAAAGATAATTTATGTACAGTACACACGTCCGTGCAACTTAACATCATAGTTATCCTTAAATATGTGAATGGTTATAGTATAAATAGCAAAACTACTAGAAAATTGTATTAATATATTACGTAAAAAAATATATTTGTCATAGCAATTCCACAAAAGCACTGCACTCAGGCACAGAAAAACAGAAGATAAAATGAAGTGTTAAACAATCTACTCAACGTAACACTCCTTTTTACGAAAAAAAAAAGGTCTGAATCTCCATGGAGGTGCAACCAGGTTTTAGTAATCACTAGTATATTCATTTATGATTTTTCTTACAGTGTATAGCTAGAAATATGAATACAATTAAATCTGTAAATCTGTACTTACATTTGACTGCAAAAGTGACAGCAAAGGTTGCTGATGTTACCAACCAAACAATTAGTGTATTAAATTGAATTATAAAATCAATGGGGGGTGACTTATTTTCAAATTTATTGTAAATTAAATGCTCTAAAAAATGTAACCTAGAAGTAAACCAATGTATAGATACCGCATAGTAGATAAATAAATTGTAGATATACTTTTATATTTATTGTAAAAAAAAGACGTAGAAGACGTTCCATATGACAAGGTATACTCAATCAGGATGGTCTCTAATTCAAGTAATTCACCTTTCCAGGTGCCAACATGCCTCAAAATCTTCAGACCTTGGCCTTACTGTGTATTACCCGCCTGTAGATAGCTAAATTGACAAACTGCACAGCCAAAAAGGGGAAGGGGACATATATTCAAAGCACAAAAATGTAAAACAAAACCAAAAAGATGGGCAAACCTGTCGGTATAAGTGTAACATGTAGATGTAAATGTGCACTGTGGCCATTAACAGACAAATATAATCTAGAATAAAAGCAATCAATAAATCCACTAAATCCACTAAAAGGTTAAAATAAAACCATACTGATTGTTTGAAAAGAATTTGCAGGGTAGATATTTTATAATTTGCCCTAATACTCATACCATATTATACATTCTTATTAAAATTAGTTAAAACAATAGAGTAAGGCTCTATTGAGACATTGTATTGTTTAGGTTCAATGTACATCATAGGTTTCATAGTCCTATTTTGTGAAATTTTGTGATGTTTTTGCATACGTAATTTATCAACTACTAGGGCTCAGTGAACTAGAACTGTAAGTCTTGATTTCATGACAGGGTGTGGGAGGACCTAGCGTAACCTGTTACAGGTGCTCAGGGGGAAAAAACAGAGAAAAAGGAGATATGCAACAACAGTGTGCCGGGGATATCTCCTTTTTTTCTTTGATTTCATGACAAACACTAGGTGTCCGAGTTCCGGAACAGGGAACAGACTTTTACCTGTATGTCTGGCTCCTGTTCGGGTTCAGTCACACAGATAATTAAGGAAAAAAAAAGATAGCAAATGGCTAAAACAGAACATACTTATCAGTCTCCACATGCCCGTCAGTCATACTGCTTTTGGGTCTGCTCATAACATTTCATAGATATTCACTGCTTTTCCCGCCCACCTCTGTGACAGCGTTTGTGATTAGATGTAATAAGACTACTGGTGTCTCTGATTGATTGCCCTTACAGAGGCTGTCTGGGTCCCTTAATAGAGTGTAAAACAAGATAAATTGATTAAAAAAAATTACATTGGGTCCCCGAAATATTGATACGCAGTGCAGATAAAGCAGAGGGCTACAGGCTGCAGCCCCCAACTGTGCACATTATCTTGCCTGTGTATCAAAATATGAATAACTCATATTTCAGCTTTTTTTAAATTATCTAAATAAATAATTAAAAAAATGGCATACGGTCTCCCCCAATTTTCATATCTAGCCAAGATAAAGCCGACAGCTTGGGAATGGGTTTTCTCAGACTGGGGAGGCCCATGGTTATTGGGTCCCTTATGCCTAAAAATAGCAGCCTGCAGCCACCCAGAATTGTCGCATCCGTTTGATGCGACAATTACGATGCTTTACCGGGCTCATCCTGCTTTCCCTGGTGCGGTGGCAATCGATGCAATTTATGGGGTTAATGACAGCTGTCATTTGTCAAAAATCATGTTTGCCATTAAACCCTGGATTAGTAATGGGTAGGGGTCTAATCCTGTAAGTAAAAAAATAAACACACAATACACAGAAAAATCCTTTATTTAGAAAACTAACAAAAAACACCTTTTTTTTCCAATGTATTAACCTCCAAAACACTCATGTTCGACGTAATCCACATCATAATGTCCCATGATGAACCCGGCTCTGCCACATACCAAAGTTGCAGCATGCAGGTGCATTAGAGAACATGACTGCTCACTGCAGCTTCAGGCTGACTGACTGAGTCGCAACTGAGAGCATGGATGTCACTGAGTTTACCTGTGGTCACAGCTGGAAGTTCACTGTGACCACACGTAAACTCACCTCGAATTTATACACAAAATACCTGCATAAAATCTGCATCTCCTGGCAGATAATCACACCTAAACTGCATTTTTTGGTGCTGAAATTTATACACCGAATTCCTGCACCAAATCTCCATCTTCTGGCAAAAAAAAACAAAAAACATTCTGATGAGTTTTTTGCCAAAAAATGCAGATTTGATGCAGGAATTTGGGTGTATAAATGCCAGTATCAAATCTGCATCTCTGCTAGGGGATGTAGATCTCACTGAGTTCAATAAGTTCACTTGAGATGAGTTTACCTGCGGTCACAGGTGGGGTACCATGAGAAACTCCAGCTTTAAAGGGAACCTGTCACCAGTTTTATGGCCTATAAGCTGCGGCCACCACCAAGTGGGCTCTTATATACAGCATTCTAACATGCTGTATATAAGACTGCAGGCCGCTGTGAGAACATAAAAAACACTTTATAATACTCATCTAAACCGGTCGCTGCGGTGCTGGTTGGCCCGGTGGGCGGCACTGTTCTCCAGGAACGGCGCCTCCTCTCTCGGCCATCTTGCTCCTCCGTCTTCTGAAGCCTGTGTGCATGACGCGTCCATGTCATACACACTTTGCCGGCACTGAGGTCCTGCGCAGGCGCACTTTGATCTGCCGTGCTCAGGGCAGATCAAAGTATTGTAGTGCGCCTGTGCAGGACCTCAGTGCCGGCGAGTGTGTATGACGTGGACGCGTCGGTCCCAGAGAACAGCGCCGCCCACCGGGCCAACCAGCACCACAGGTTACTAATCCAGGGCTTAGTGGCAGCTGGGAATTTTGGTAACTAACAGCTGTCGTTAACACAATATATTACCCCGATTGCCACCATAGAAAGGCACTCAGCATGAGCTGAGTAAAGAGCCAGAATTGTCACATCTAAGGGATGCGACAATTTTGGGTGACTGAAGGCTGCTATTTTTAGGCTGCGGGCCCAACAACCACGGACCACCCCAACCTGACAATACCAGCCAGATAAAGCCAGCTTTATCCTGGCTAGATATCAAAATTAGTAGATTAGTAGAAACAGAATGTTGTTTTTCAAAATCATTTAAAAAAAAGCTGCATGGGATCTCTCATAGTTTGATACACAGCCAAGATAACGCACATGGCTGGGAGCTGCAGCCTGTAGCCATCTTCTTAACTGTGCTTGGTACCAATATAAAGGGAACCCTAAATAATTTTTTTTTAATTTATTTATTTTTACAACACTATAGGGATGTAGGCAGCGTGTGGGATTCTAACTAATCACACACTCTGTCACAGAGGGTGGGGGTGAGGTCTAACTGTAACTGATCACATATGCCGGGACTCACAGTGGGCAAGGGAAGCAGTGAATATGTATGAAAGATAATCATCATCTGACCCAAAAGCAGTATTACAGCAAAAGGGGATGTCGGTAAGTATAACTGACATACTTTTTTCCTTGATCTCCCTTGATATCCCTTCAGATATTTGTATTTGCTATTAAGTCGCCTCTCGGTCTTCTTTTTTGCAAGTTAAACATTTTCAGATCCTTTAGCTGTTCCTCGTAGGATATAGTTTGCAGTCCATTCACCATCCTGGTACCGCTTCTCTAAACTTGCTCTAGTTTTTCAATGTCTTTTTTTAAAATGTTGTGCCTAGAACTGGACATAGCATTCCAGATGAGGTCTGACAAAAGAAGAGAAGAGGGTGATAATTACTTGACATAGTCTAGACCCTATGCTTTTCTTAATATATCCTAGAGCTGTGTTTGCTTTTTTTTTGCTGCATCACACTGTTCTTCTCTCATGTGCCTTCTGTGATCTGTTAGTATACCCAAATCTTTTTCACAGATGCGGTTTCTTGGTTCTATTCCTACAATTCTGTAGATATAATTTTTGTTTTTCTTGCCCATATGTGGAATTTTGCATTTACTGTTAAATATCGTTCTATTAGTCGCTGCCCATTGATCCAGGTTATCTAGATCCTTCTGAATTCTTTCTTTGTCTTATCTAGTGTTAGCTATCTTTCCTAGATTTGCATCATCTGCAAATTTGATTTGTTTACCAACAGTTCTCTTATTTAGATAATTTAACCCCTTCACCCCCGGCCACTAAGGCTCCCTTCTTACCGGGCCAATTTTTGAAATTTTGACCATTGTCACTTTGATAGATTATAAGTCTGAAACGCTTCAACGGATCCTGGTGATTCTGACACTGTTTTTTTATGATATATTGTACTTCATGATAGTGGTAAATTTGGGCCAATATTCTTTGCGTTTATTTGTAAAAATTTTAGAAATTGGGCCAACATTTTTAAAACTTTGCAATTTTCAAACCTTGAAATGTTAGGCCCATAAATCCAAGAGATATGTCACATAAAATGGTTACTTAACATTTCCCACTTGTCTACTTTATATCAGTGCAATTTTCAAAACATTTTTTTTTTGTTAGAAAGGTTCAAAATTCATCAGCAATTTCTAAATTTTCTAACAAAATTTACAAAACCTTTTTTTTAGAAACCGCATCACGTTTGAAGGGACTTTGAGAGGCCGAGGTGACAGAAAATTCCCAAAAGTGACACCATTCTAAAAACTACACCCCTGAAACTGTTCAAAACTACATCCAAGAAGTTTATTAACCCTTTAGGTGCGTCACAGGAACCAAAGCAATGTGTAAGAAAAAAATGAAAAATTAACTTTTTTACACAAAATGTTACTGTAGCCATAAAAGTTTGCATTTTCACAAGGGTATCAGGAAAAAATGCACCATAAGATGTATTGTGCAATTTCTCTGGAGTACGCTGATACCTCATATGTGGTGGAAATCAATTATTTGGGCATACAGCAAGGCTTGGAAGGGAAGGAGCGCAATTCGCATTTTTGAAAGTAAAATTAGTTGGACTCATTAGCGGAGATATGCTGAGGTGCCTAAACAATGAAGCTCCCCCACAAGTGACCCCATTTTTGAAACTAGACCCCTCAAAGAATTTATCTAGATATTTGATGAGCCCCTTGAAGCCCCAAATTGTTGCTTCAACAAGGTAGCTTTTTTGTTTACAAGGGTTTCTGTTATGATTCAGGAACCGAGGAGGATCAAAAAAATGCAGAATCCCAAATTGGAACAGAGTGGCTGGAACCTTAATGGATTGCAGACCTAATCCTGACACACAACTAGACGTAGCCGTGGGACGAGCCTACGATGGCCTAGTCTTCTTGACACAGCCGTAGAACTAAATATTCTCACAGATAGAAATATAAGAAGGCTAATCTGCCTCAGAGCAGTCCCCAAAGATAGATAGATAGTCCCCCACATGTAAAGGCTATGGTGATATAGAAAAACACAATACAAAGCTAGAAAAGACAGATTCAGGAAAGATGAGGCCCAAACTATCTTTATAGGAAAGGATAGGAAGGAACACTGTGTGCAACCGTAAAAAACCCTAATAAATACCAGCACTTCTGATATGGAAAAATCCTGAGGTCACACAACCTCTCCCCCACTGTATCAGCACTCAAATGTTACTGGGATCCAAAAACACTAATACAGATGAGGCACTGAATTAATACCAAGCATGACAAACACAATATCTTGCAGAATCATGGAGCTCAGTATATAGACATTCCCAGCAGGGAATGATTCCATTCCACCAAGAACTCCACACAAACAAAATAGGAATCAAGCATTAGTATCAAAGCAGAAAAAAACAACAAGAAAGTGGAAAACAAACAGCAGAGATACAAAGACCACTTATCTGAGAGAAGTTCTGATAGTGAGCAGGGCTGGTTACAGAATCTCCTTAACACACAGGAGACCATTGAGCACCAGCAAGTAACAAGAGAAAACTACTCAGTTATATAGTCCCAATCTGACCCTGATTGCCAGTTTTCTACAGGTGTGTGGAATTCATTCCACAAATGAACTGCACCGCCAGCACTGACCACAAGAGGGCGCCCCAAACTGGAAAATGTATTCACAACAGGTATCATAAAGAAATGCACATAAAATGAATTGTGCAATTTCTCCTGAGTACACAGATACCTCATATGTGGTGGAAATCAATTGGTTGGGCGCATGGCAGGGCTCGGAAGGCAAGGAGTGCCATTTGACTTTTGAAATGCACGGACACCGTGCAGTGATGTGCATCACTGATCGGCCACTATAGGACACACACACGGATAAGGAGAAAAAAGCGATGGAGGATATGGACAAAAAATAAGTTCTGCCAGAAATTTAGCATGGATGTGGATCCATTATATGCATCATGATCAGCGCTCGGTGGGATGTATGGATAGATGAGGTGTAAAAAAGGACAGAGATACAGACAAAAAAAAATGATACTCACAGGGCCAGAGGATTAGCAGGATGATCACTGAGCAGAGGAACTGCAGGAGGAAAAGAAGGCAGCAAGGTTCGTCAGCTTATTACAGGAGCAGCAGGCAGCAAGTTGGACAGCTCATGTGCGAGAACCCAGGAAGGACCCAGCGGTGGAGGCAGATGCGATCGGACCAATGAAGACCTTGGATGACCATGTGACATCAAGTAGGGGATGTTGGAGAGGGACAGCAGATGCCAAGGGAAAGACCGGAGAAGCCGATAGATCACACCGACTGCAGAGGCAGAAGAATGAGGGCGGACTAGAGATATCACAGGGGGGGCAGAATAGAGAGATCGCGGGGGGTGCAGATAGAGAGTATGTGGCATTTTTTTTAACCAACAACAGTGCAATCAATGTGATTGGTTGTTCAGATTTGAACAGCCAATCACAGCAATCATGGATGGGGGTGGCGATGCCACCCCCCTGGGTCAAGCAAAGGTCCCCTGCTGTAAGAAACAGCAGGGGGCATAATTTGAAAGCCATTGCTATGGCCTTGGCAATTCAATTACTTTTAGGCAGTAAAGTTACATCCCTGGTCCTTAAGTCATGTAAAAATAGGACATAATTTTAATGCCCACAGTTGTGAGGGGGTTAAATAAATGTTGAACACTGGAGCCAAGATAGGACCCACTTGAAACACTTTTTCAAATCAATGTGCAATCATTTATTAACACTCTTTGAGTATGATCACTGAGCCAGTTATAAATCCACCTAACTGTCGGCTTGTTAATCACATAGACATGGTTAACACACTGCTACAAGAAACAAAATAAAAAATGTTTAAAACTATTGTAACAGGAATAGGGGGAAGTGGTTGATAGTCTGTTGAGTCACTCTAGGAGTTTGTGATAACTGGCTAATCACCTGCAATACACATATAGGGGCAGATATATCAGGATCGACATTGCTCCCCCTGTTCTTCATATGCCTCTTTATGAATCATGAGCGCTGGATGCGTGTACCTCACTACAAATCCTACTTCAGTTCCTACTGAAGTAAGATTTGTGGATAGCAAATACTGCTCCATATGAATTTGATGAACAGTGGTCACCCTACGCACGTCCCACCAAAGGCAAGCCCAGTTTGGTGGCTCTGGGCAAAAATTTCTTGAGAATGCTAAAAATCATATCATTTAGTGCCTCCTCCAGGTGCACCAAAATAATTTGACTTTTCAAAGCTTTGCAAAAACTTTGATGAATCAAGCCTATAGAGTCCATAACCTTACGGCTCACTCTTTGCTCCTGGGAAAGCTGCTTTGAGAAAAGCAATTGTTTGGCTATGAAATGTGCACTAGGGCGAGCTCGATGAGTGAGGATTGTGACTTTTAGTTGTTGGCCAGCAGGCCTAGGATTGTTTTTCTATCATTTTGTATCTTGTTTTTCTGTTGTATGGTACCATTAAAACTGGTTGTGGCCAGTTATACCAAACCTGCCTGGTGTGAACTGAGCCTTGCTGTATTTGAAGAACCTGTAACTAATTCACTAATAATCACACTGCATAAGGCCTAAAACACACTTCCGCAAAAAAACCGTACGTGTCTCACGGTCCGTTTTTCGGGTCCGTGTTCCATTTTTTAGGGGCATTTCTCCAGTACGTATGGCATCCGTGTGATGGTGTATGCAAGCCGTGTGTGCGTTTGGAATGTCTGTATTGACATAAAATATGTACGTGTGCTGTCCGTTTATAAAGGCCCGCATTCTTACCCAATTAACGTTGTTAATCATTCATCATGAGATCCTGGTGTTTTTGTTTGCCATCAATTGAACTGATAGATTGGTAACAAGTGTTTCAGATTTCGTGATTAAAAACGGACACGGACGATACGTGCTGAACACGGACATACTCCGTGTGCGGTCCGTGGAGGCACGGACCCATAGACTAAAGCGGGTCCATGCCTGCGTGCTGCCGGCCAAAAACGGACATGTCGTCCATGTAGAAAACCGCACACACGTACTTACGACACGGACACACGTTACGTGTGATTTTACTTGTGTGTGCCATCTACCATTGAATAACATGGGTCTCCGTGTGTACGTGTCTCCGGTACGTGCAAATACATACCGCACACGTACAAAAAAAACGGATGTGTGTTGCGGGTCTAAACAAAATATACAGATTTATAATACCCACCATCCATTGTTATTTTATTATATGTAGCATCCATTCAAATGATTAAACATTAAATTATATAACCAATTAGACATGCTTAGGTAATATATTACTCAATGGCAGAAATGTATACAATCTTTATTTGAATATTGAAACCCAAGGTAATTTGGTTCTTCAGCAAACATATTACCTTAATGTTCCAAGATAAATTGCAAATCTTCCATAATTACTTTATACTTTATTAATTATTAGAATTTGATACGGGAGATTAGAGTTTAATGAGAATAGATATTTATTTTTATTTTAAATAATGCTTTAAAGTTCAGACTCACATTCTTGGGAATCAATTGGCACACAGTAGTGTCTACATGCTGAAAAACTTATTGGTAATTAGCTGCACTGTAAATTATCATAAGAGATTATGATAGCAGGATGGCACGAATGTCACAGCAGTTAATAACCTTTATAAGAATAGTTAAGAATCTCAAGCACAGGATAGAAACATTGCATTTTATTAATTGAAAGAAACAAAATTAACCTTAATCAGTGAAAGATGTCAAAATTTAAAATGACAATAATTTAGGTTAAAAATAAGCATGTTTTATAATAGATGAGAATCAATCCAATGAAATGGATCATCCACTTTCAGAATGTCCTTGTCCCTGAACACAGTATGTTATCCTCGGTCTACCACTGAGAGTCTGACACTACGTCCGATTTACGTTATTGGCTTTGGCGGCAATGTTACGTCACAAAGCCAGTACCATTTCTAATTGTTGAATTCAAATTTCAAGACTGTCTCATCTCTAACTTTGACCATTTTCAATTGGGCCCCCCTAGATAAAGAATAACAAAAGACATATTCTGCCAGGCCAATTGCAGAAAACATATTTAAAATGTCAAGGCAAAAAAAAAGTTTAACTTTAGAGTTGAGTCAAGACTCAATTCAGTGAGGGAAATTTGATTCACATAAAATATATTCTATGTAATCGAATCTGTCAGGAAGGGGTTAAAAAGCTAATAAACTATTGTACTCTCTTCTCAGCCCTCACAATGCTGTCCACCTGCTGCCCCTTGTCCCGTCTTTTGATTTTCTCCTCTTACTTTTACTTCTCCCTCTGCGTCTTCTGGTGAGGTACTATCCTGGCTATGCCTGGATGTAGGATATAACACATTTTAATGACGGGTACCACATCTATATCTCTCATATAGTCATGTAGAATGTGACTCATGCTGTGATGCATGTGATTGTGTGGAACAGTCATGACACCCAGACCTGGAGGGAGAAAAAGAAGGAAGAGATGTCTATTTGATGACTGGACAGCTGGTGGTGGTGGGGAGTGTATGGGGAGAAGTGAATATTGGCTTTTTAAAAACTTTCTGGCCCTCAAAATTCAGCAAAATATTTGTGCCTCATACCTATTTTTTGTCATGATCCAGGAACAGTATTCCCCGCTCCAGTGTTTCCCAGACTCGGCCTGGTCATGTCAGGGGTTAACTCCCATCAGTCTCGTTCCAGTTTCAGGAGACACTATAGCTGGTCACTGTACCAGTATTCCAGTGCTGGTTATAGTTTTCCTTTGCAGCCTGTGACTGGCTCTGGGGAGATTTCCTGTTTGATTTGACTCCTTTTTACCATGCCCTGACCTATACCCTCCCCTGTTCATCCAACTGTCCCAGTCCCTGACTTCCTTCTCCTGTCAGTTGTTTAACCATCCTGCTTCATCCTGCTTCATCCTCCTTCCCGTGTTTGTGCCTCTTTACCCTGCGGTCATGTCTTCTGTTCCCTGTGCCCTTTGAGTTTCCCTCTGCATACCTCATCTCCCGACATCCAACCTCGGTTCTGTTTTTTGACCTTATCTTGATCGTGCCTCTCCAGTGACTTGACTTCCCGACTTGACCCTGACTGCTTGACTTCTCTATTGCCCCCTGGTGGTTCACCTGTGAACTGCCTGCTGAGGTTACTTTGCTGTACTTTAGCCTCTTTTTTGTTACAGTGTTACTTTGACTCTCCTTCACCACTCTGCTGCCACCTGGCGGGAATACGCTGTACTATGTCTTACCAGCCCTTTGTACAGCGTGACAATTTCGCTTGATTCATGCAAAGCAACTCCCTAAAAATTCAGATGTGTCTGAACCTTTAATTTTTTGAAAAATCTAAATGAATTCAATTTGTTTTAAATTAATTTTCCTATCTTACACCTAAATAGACTTTAAAATGATTATAACTAGGGATGATCGAATATCACAAATATTGTTGCTATTCGGCAACTATTCGGGTTTCCCATAGACTTACATTGCTCATCGAATATTCGCAAATAGTAGAATAGCGGTGACCTACTCGTCGAATATGGGCATTGCCAAATATTTGAGGTATTCGATCATCCCTAATTATAACCTAACTCTCATCTGTTCACAATTGTTATTTGTCTGTTCTAGACTCATCTTGTGAGCTGTATTTCCATTTTCTGTTTCTTTGAATTATTTTTTATATTCAACAAGAATAAATGCTAAATTCAATTTTATGTTTGGTTATATTGATGCTATTGTAAAATACTACAACTTTGTTCACTGCTACAATCACAATATTCATTGCAGTAATAGCTGTATTTCGATTCAACATTGTACAAAAGTTAAATGTAGGCTTTTTTTTAAATAATTGGGTGAAATAAAAACAAAAGTAAAATAAATTGTATTTTATATGCGGTATTGAGCTTATTATTTAAAATAAAACCTTCTGCATCCATAACAATAAGTCTCGGAAATAATTACTACTGTGTAGCATAAGCATAAAATATATTCATTTCTGATTTCTCACAGCTTCCAAATCTATTATAATCATTCAAGCTCCCAAGATCAAAGCCTGACAATAGCGTCTCAAGAACTGTAATGAGTGCTACTCCGAAAAAGATATGGAAGATCTGATACAAAGTTCAATATATTAAAGCACTGAATAAAGTTCAAGAGGGGAATAGATTTCAGAGAAACAGGTAATGTAGAACAGGAGGTCATGAACTGAAGACAGCAAGTGTATACCAAGTGCTATATAGTAATATTTACTATTTCATTTCTCAGAAAATAGTGCAAGTATAGAATTGGACTGAGGCATGGTTGTAAAACAAAAATACTAAAATACTAAAGAAACTGTATTTTTATTTGCTTTTTTCAATATTAGAAATGTAATTACTTCCAAGCTTTAACAATTTAAAAACCCAAAATACTGAACCTAGGGATAGCATTAAACTAAATTAAAGAGTGCTCATCATTTTAACTATAATTTCATAAATCAAAAGTACACATGAAAATAAATACATTTATAATATATCTTTTGGCATAAATATGCTTTTTTTAAATCAAACAAATTTTATTAGGCACAATATAGTCATAACAGATCATGGCATCATCAAGATACAATATAAATCAAGGTTCACAATATTCTGTCTATAACTAAAAACAGCCCATCCCTTTTACCTCCCACCCATCCCACTATCCCCTTAACTAAACCGCCCGCTGAGAAAAATTTGCAATACCAGTCATACCAAATACAAGATCATAAAAGCAAACAATTAAAGAGCAAATAGCTGGCAAGCTCAACAGAAACCACAGAAGGACTCCAAATCCACTCACCCCATTGTTTACCGAAATTTGGAATGGCGCCTCTTTTGATATATATTCTTTTCTCCATTAAAATTGCATTATTTAGGCTGGCAATTATCTCGGACATCCTAGGGAGGCTAGCGGCCAACAAGTATCAAGTATTCGTTTTCCTCATCTGATACAGAATTTTTGATATAGTGAGTTGTATAGCAGCAGGACGCAGGACCTACCTCATGTCTTACTACTCCCAAGATACCCAATTTCAGGCTCAAGCATATATTGACATTGAATAATCTCTCTATCAAGTTGCCTACCTTTTCTCAGGGATCAGTTAAATAGGAGCACAACCAGAACATATGAAGCAAATCTGTACCCTCCCTCCTGCCCCTTGGAAATGTATCGTTAGTTCTACGTTTCACTTTAAAAAACGCTTTTGAGGATCTGTAGACCCGGTGGTCCAGAAATAATTGTGACCTTCTCTGTGTCCTATTTATGGAAAGTGCTTTAATGGTCTCTAGAATACTTTTTGCTACAGTTGACGACATGGAAAATCGCCAAAGAAAAAATATTATCCGTCTGATACGAATTCCAGAAAAGTTGGAGGAGAGAAACCCGGACACTTACTTTGAGACATGGCTGCTGGATACGTTTGGCAATGACTTCTTATCTCAACTGTTTGCAGTAGAACAGGCGCATGGAGTTCCAACTCGCACGGGTCCAGTAGGTAGGCCTCCCCATCCTGTACTCATAAAAATCTTTCACTACAAGGATCGAGACAATGCTTTTTTTAATTCATTTTTAAAATTCTCAATTCACAGTTATAATCTGTAATCTCTGAAGACAGATTTTTGCATTTTTGAGATAGAGTTGACAGTTGTTGAGTCTATGTAAAGAAGGGGGGATATAGGAGCTAGAAGCGGAGTTCCTCTCTTTTCCTCACCTCTCTTCTACATAGAATATTATCAATAATAGATATCATTGCCTATCTTAGTAATGTAAAAATCTGTTTGCACTGAATACAGATTGTACTCAGAATTTTAAAAATCAATGATTAGTCCTAGCAGAGGAAAAAGCCAATCTTTCTGATAAGACATAGTACCAAGTTTGTTATTTTCCTGTGTACTATTGATTTATGAAAATAAAAATTAAAATGATAGTTAATCTTTAAGTTCACATTCAAGGTTTGCTCATAAAATACTTGCAGCATTTTTACAGTAGATTTTTCATGCATAACAAATGCTGTTTTACAGGTCCATCAGAATTAATGACATTTCTGAAATCTCATGCACATGCCGTTTTCTTTTCTGTCTGCATTTTAATCATTAATGCTTTTATGTCAAATCTTTTAGTGCTTTTGCAGCATTTTTCTTCCATTGAAATGAATCGGAGGAAAACTAAAGTTAAAACAAATGCAAAAAAACATAAAAATGTTTGTATTGTACTTTTGTTATTCTTGATAAGATTTTTTGAGTGTAGAGAAATTTGCTGCAAATACTCAACTTGGGCACAAACCCTTGTACAGTGCTCAGTATTGAGCACTCTGTCTGTACTTACACCTAAATCCCTGACAAGCAGGAGTCAGGCAGAACATCCTGATGAGCCCAATGGAGATATTAAATATAGTGACTGATGGTGTCTCTTTGGAATCCATTTGGCCAATGTCGTGTCAGTGTCCAGCTCTTCTGAGGTATGCAAGGTTTACTATGGTATTGTGTCCACCTAAACATGATACATTCTTTTGTAAAGGGACTTTGTTTTGCCCTTTATGCTGAAATAATTAATTGTGGATTCATTTCAATGTTGTTTTTCATGGGGAGCACTGTATAAACCATAAATCAGGAATCTGGACTTAAAAATATACTTTTTTGTATTTTCTTTCATTACAGTCATACTCTGACACAGAACACCCTACTTTCCTCTCTCATTTGAACCTATCATTATTAGAGTTGAGCGCGGTTCACTGTTCGTGGTTCTCCAGTTCGCTGTTCGAGTGATTTTGGGGCTGTTCTAGATCGAACTAGAACTCGAGCTTTTTGCTAAAGCTCGATAGTTCTAGTTACATTCGAGAACGGTTCTAGCAGCAAAAAGCCAAGCTAATTATTAGCTGGCTTTCCGCTGTAATAGTGTAAGTCACTCTGTGACTATTATGAAATTGCAGCGTATAGTGTGCGGGAACAGCGCATTCAGATCACTGCTGCTGGGATAATGGCGATCGACATTTTTTTTTTTCCCTTGTCTTCCTTCCCTAAGCGCGCGCGTGTAGTGGGGCGGGCCAGCATGTCAGCCAATCCCAGACACACACACAGCTAAGTGGACTTTTAGCCAGAGAAGCAACGACATGTGTGATAGGATGTCCATGTCACATGTCCCTGCATTATAAAAATGGGTATGTGCCCGTCCGGACGCCATTATCACTTCTGCGTCTTGGTGTCAGTCACCGTTGGCGTAGCTACTGTCTCCGATACTGCTGTGTACGCTCTACACACAGCGCTATACAAAATAGGGATAGAAGTTTCTATTAGCCCTTGTAAGGGCTAATAACAGCAGGCTCAGAGCCATAGGTGACAGTCAGGTCCTTGGAAACAGATTTTAACAGCTACAGAAGATAACAGCGTCTCTGTAGCTAAGGTCAGGGACTTCCTCGCTGCATTTCCCCATTAGGAGGAATAGAAAGTGAGGCTTCCTTTCCTCTACGCAGACCCACAACCCTGCCACTGTACCCTCCTGCCCTTTGCACACTCAAGCTTATTGTTACTAAGCCATTATACTAGCAAACACAGAGTAAACTTACTGGCATCCTAAACATGGCTGTTGGACTTCTATTATTGTCCCACTGGTGCAAAAGCTATTTGCAGCACCACTGCATTGCACACTCAAACTTATTGTTACTAAGCCATTTTACTAGCAAACACTGAGTAAACTTAGTGGCATCCTAAAAGTGGGTGTTGGACTTCCATTATTGTCCCACTTGGGCAAAGCTATTTGCAGCACCACTGCATTGCACACTCAAACTTATTGTTACTAAGCCATTATACTAGCAAACACTGAGGAAACTTAGTGGCATCCTAAAAGTGGCTGTTGGACTTCCATTATTGTCCCACTGGTGCAAAGCTATTTGCAGCACCACTGCAGTGCACACTCAAACTTATTGTTACTAAGCCATTTTACTAGCAAACACTGAGTAAACTTAGTGGCATCCTAAAAGTGGGTGTTGGACTTCCATTATTGTCCCACTTGTGCAAAGCTATTTGCAGCACCACTGCATTGCACACTCAAACTTATTGTTACTAAGCCATTATACTAGCAAACACTGAGGAAACTTAGTGGCATCCTAAAAGTGGCTGTTGGACTTCCAATATTGTCCCACTGGTGCAAAGCTTTTTGCAGCACCACTGCATTGCACACTTAAGCTCATTGTTACTAAGCCATTATACTAGCAAACACTGAGTAAACTTAGTGGCATCCTAAAAGTGGCTGTTGGACTTCCATTAGTGTCCCACTGGTGCAAATCTATGTGCAGCACCACTGCATTGCAAACTCAAACTTATTGTTACTAAGCCATTATACTAGCAAACACTGAGTAAACTTAGTGGCATCCTAAAAGTGGCTGTTGGACATCCATTATTGTCCCACTGGTGCAAAGCTATTTGCAGCACCACTGCATTGCACACTCAAACTCATTGTTACTAAACCATTATATCAGCAAACACTGAGAAAACTTAGTGGCATCCTAAAAGTGGCTGTTGGGCTTACATTATTGTCCCACTGGTGCAAAGCTATTTGCAGCACCACTGCATTGCACATTCAAACTCATTATTACTAAGCCATTATACTAGAAAACACTGAGTAAACTTAGTGGCATCCTAAAAGTGGCTGTTGGACTTCCATTATTGTCCCACTGGTGCAAAGCTATTTGCAGCACCACAGCATTGCACACTCAAACTCATTGTTACTAAGCCATTATACCAGCAAACACTGAGTAAACTTAGTGGCATCCTAAAAGTGGCTGTTGCACTTCCATTTTTGTCCCACTGGTGCAAAGCTAGTTGCAGCACCACTGCATTGCACACTCAAACTCATTGTTACTAAGCCATTATACTAGCAAACACTGAGTAAACTTAGTGGCATCCTGAAAGTGGCTGTTGGACTTCCATTATTGTCCCACTGGTGCAAAGCTATTTGCAGCACCACTGCATTGCACACTCAAACTCATTGTTACTAAGCCATTATACTAGCAAACACTGAGTAAACTTAGTGGCATCCTAAAAGTGGCTGTTGGACTTCCCTTATTGTCCCACTGGTGCAAAACTATTTGCAGCCACGCTGCATTGCACACTCAAACTCATTGTTACTAAGCCATTATACTAGCAAACACTGAGTAAACTTAGTGGCATCCTAAAAGTGGCTGTTGGACTTCCATTATTGTCCCACTGGTGCAAAGCTATTTGCAGCACCACTGCATTGCACACTCAAACTCATTGTTACTAAGCCATTATACTAGCAAACACTGAGTAAACTTAGTGGCATCCTAAAAGTGGCTGTTGGACTTCCATTATTGTCCCACTGGTGCAAAGTTATTTGCAGCACCACTGCATTGTACACTCAAACTCATTGTTACTAAGCCATTATATTAGCAAACACTAAGTAAACTTAGTGGCATCCTAAAAGTGGCTGTTGGACTTACATTATTGTCCCACTGGTGCAAAGCTTTTTGCAGCACCACTGCATTGCACACTTAAGCTCATTGTTACTAAGCCATTATACTAGCAAACACTGAGTAAACTTAGTGGCATCCTAAAAGTGGCTGTTGGACTTCCATTAGTGTCCCACTGGTGCAAATCTATGTGCAGCACCACTGCATTGCACACTCAAACTTATTGTTACTAAGCCATTATACTAGCAAACACTGAGTAAACTTAGTGGCATCCTAAAAGTGGCTGTTGGACATCCATTATTGTCCCACTGGTGCAAAGCTATTTGCAGCACCACTGCATTGCACACTCAAACTCATTGTCACTAAGCCATTATACCAGCAAACACTGAGAAAACTTAGTGGCATCCTAAAAGTGGCTGTTGGACTTACATTATTGTCCCACTGGTGCAAAGCTATTTGCAGCACCACTGCATTGCACACTCAAACTCATTGCTACTAAGCCATTATACTAGAAAACACTGAGTAAAACTTAGTGGCATCCTAAAAGTGGCTGTTGGACTTCCATTATTGTCCCACTGGTGCAAAGCTATTTGCAGCACCACTGCATTGCACACTCAAACTCATTGTTACTAAGCCATTATACTAGCAAACACTGAGTAAACTTAGTGGCATCCTAAAAGTGGCTGTTGCACTTCCATTTTTGTCCCACTGGTGCAAAGCTAGTTGCAGCACCACTGCATTGCACACTCAAACTCATTGTTACTAAGCCATTATACTAGCAAACACTGAGTAAACTTAGTGGCATCCTGAAAGTGGCTGTTGGACTTCCCTTATTGTTCCACTTGTGCAAAACTATTTGCAGGCACGCTGCATTGCACACTCAAACTCATTGTTACTAAGCCATTATACTACCAAACACTGAGTAAACTTAGTGGCATACTGAAAGTGGCTGTTGGACTTCCATTATTGTCCCACTGGTGCAAAGCTATTTGCAGCACCACTGCATTGCACACTCAAACTAATTGTTACTAAGCCATTATACTAGCAAACACTGAGAAAACTTAGTGGCATCCTAAAAGTGGCTGTTGGACTTCCCTTATTGTCCCACTGGTGCAAAACTATTTGCAGCCACGCTGCACTGCACACTCAAACTCATTGTTACTAAGCCATTATACTAGCAAACACTGAGTAAACTTAGTGGCATCCTAAAAGTGGCTGTTGGACTTCCATTATTGTCCCACTGGTGCAAAGCTATTTGCAGCACCACTGCATTGCACACTCAAACTCATTGTTACTAAGCCATTATACTAGCAAACACTGAGTAAACTTAGTGGCATCCTAAAAGTGGCTGTTGGACCTACATTATTGTCCCACTGGTGCAAAGCTTTTTGCAGCACCACTGCATTGCACACTCAAACTCATTGTTACCAAGCCATTATACTAGCAATCACTGAGTAAACTTAGTGGCATCCTAAAAGTGGCTGTTGGACTTACATTATTGTCCCACTGGTGCAAAGCTTTTTACAGCACCACTGCATTGCACACTTAAGCTCATTGTTACTAAGCCATTATACTAGCAAACACTGAGTAAACTTAGTGGCATCCTAAAAGTGGCTGTTGGACTTACATTATTGTCCCACTGGTACAAAGCTTTTTGCAGCACCACTGCATTGTACACTCAAACTCATTGTTACTAAGCCATTATACTATCAAACACTGAGTAAACTTAGTGGCATCCTAAAAGTGGTTGTTGGACTTACTTTATTGTCCCACTGGTGCAAAGCTTTTTGCAGCACCACTGCATTGCACACTTAAGCTCATTCTTACTAAGCCATTATAATAGCAAACACTGAGTAAACTTAGTGGCATCCTAAAAGTGGCTGTTGGACTTCCATTAGTGTCCCAATGGTGCAAATCTATGTGCAGCACCACTGCATTGCACACTCAAACTTATTGTTACTAAGCCATTATACTAGCAAACACTGAGTAAACTTAGTGGCATCCTAAAAGTGGCTTTTGCACTTCCATTATTGTCCCACTGGTGCAAAGCTATTTGCAGCACCACTGCATTGCACACTCAAACTCATTGTTACTAAGCCATTATACTAGAAAACACTGAGTAAACTTAGTGGCATCCTAAAAGTGGCTGTTGGACTTCCATTATTGTCCCACTGGTGCAAAGCTATTTACAGCACCACTGCATTGCACACTCAAATTCATTGTTACTAAGCCATTATACTAGCAAACACTGAGTAAACTTAGTGGCATCCTAAAAGTGGCTGTTGGACTTCCTTTATTGTCCCACTGGTGCAAAACTATTTGCAGCCACGCTGCATTGCACACTCAAACTCATTGTTACTAAGTCATTATACTAGCAAACACTGAGTAAACTTAGTGGCATCCTAAAAGTGGCTGTTGGACTTCAATTATTGTCCCACTGGTGCAAAGCTATTTGCAGCACCACTGCATTGCACACTCAAACTCATTGTTACTAAGCCATTATACTAGCAAACACTGAGTAAACTTAGTGGCATCCTGAAAGTGGCTGTTGGACTTCCATTATTGTCCCACTGGTGCAAAGATATTTGCAGCACCACTGCATTGCACACTCAAACTAATTGTTACTAAGCCATTATACTAGCAAACACTGAGTAAACTTAGTGGCATCCTGAAAGTGGCTGTTGGACTTCCCTTTTTGTCCCACTGGTGCAAAACTATTTGCAGCCACGCTGCACTGCACACTCAAACTCATTGTTACTAAGTCATTATACTAGCAAACACTGAGTAAACTTAGTGGCATCCTAA
The DNA here is from genome assembly GCF_048569485.1 of Anomaloglossus baeobatrachus. NCBI lineage: Eukaryota > Metazoa > Chordata > Amphibia > Anura > Aromobatidae > Anomaloglossus > Anomaloglossus baeobatrachus. The sequence continues at coordinate 306,912,164 of NC_134355.1, forward strand.
AAGTGGCTGTTGGACTTACATTATTGTCCCACTGGTGCAAACCTTTTTGCAGCACCACTGCATTGCACACTCAAACTCATTGTTACTAAGCCATTATATTAGCAAACACTGAGTAAACTTAGTGGCATCCTAAAAGTGGCTGTTGGACTTACATTATTGTCCCACTGGTGCAAAGCTTTTTGCAGCACCACTGCATTGCACACTTAAGCTCATTGTTACTAAGCCATTATACTAGCAAACACTGAGTAAACTTAGTTGCATCCTAAAAGTGGCTGTTGGACTTCCATTAGTGTCACACTGGTGCAAATCTATGTGCAGCACCACTGCATTGCACACTCAAACTTATTGTTACTAAGCCATTATACTAGCAAACACTGAGAAAACTTAGTGGCATCCTAAAAGTGGCTGTTGGACATCCATTATTGTCCCACTGGTGCAAAGCTATTTTTAGCACCACTGCATTCCACACTCAAACTCATTGTTACTAAGCCATTATACCAGCAAACACTGAGTAAACTTAATGGCATCCTAAAAGTTGCTGTTGCACTTCCATTATTGTCCCACTGCTGCAAAGCTATTTGCAGCACCACTGCATTGCGCACTCAAACTCATTGTTACTAAGCCATTATACTAGCAAAGACTGAGTAAACTTAATGGCATCCTAAAAGTGGCTGTTGCACTTCCATTATTGTCCCACTGGTGCAAAAATATTTGCAGCCACGCTGCATTGCACACTCAAACTCATTGTTACTAAGCTATTATACTAGCAAACACTGAGTAAAACTTAGTGGCATCCTAAAAGTGGCTGTTGGATATCCATTATTGTCACACTGGTGCAAAGCTATTTGCAGCACCACTGCATTGCACACTCAAACTCATTGTTACTAAGCCATTATACTAGCAAAAACTAATTAAACTTAGTGGCATCCTAAAAGTGGCTGTTGGACTTCCATTATTGTCCCACTGGTGCAAAGCTATTTGCAGTACCACTGCATTGTACACTCAAACTCATTGTTACTAAGCCATTATACTAGCAAACACTGAGTAAACGTAGTGGCATCCTAAAAGTGGCTGTTGCACTTCCATTATTGTCCCACTGGTGCAAAGCTATTTGCAGCACCACTGCATTGCACACTCAAACTCATTGTTACTAAGCCATTATACTACCAAACACTGAGTAAACTTAGTGGCATCCTAAAAGTGGCTGTGTGACTTCCATTATTGTCCCACTGGTGCAAAGCTATTTGCAGCACCACTGCATTGCACACTCAAGCTCATTGTAACTAAACCATTATACTAGCAAACACTGAGTAAACTTAGTGGCATCCTAAAAGTGGCTGTTGGACTTCCATTATTTTCCCACTGGTGCAAAGCTATTTGCAGCACAACTGCATTGCACACTCAAACTCATTGTTACTAAGCAATTATACTAGCAAACACTGAGTAAACTTAGTGGCATCCTAAAAGTGGCTGTTGGACTTCCATTATTGTCCCACTGGTGAAAAGCTACTTGCAGCACCACTGCATTGCACACTCAAACTCATTGTTACTAAGCCATTATACTAGCAAATACTGAGTAAACTTAGTGGCATTTTAAGAGTGGCTGTTGGACTTCCATTATTGTCCCACTGGTGCAAAGCTATTTGCAGCACCTCTGCATTGCACACTCAAGCGCATCGTAACTAAACCATTATACTAGCAAACACTGAGTAAACTTAGTGGCATCCTAAAAGTGGCTTTTGGACTTCCATTATTTTCCCACTGGTGCAAAGCTATTTGCAGCACAACTGCATTGCACACTCAAACTCATTGTTACTAAGCAATTATACTAGCAAACACTGAGTAAACTTAGTGGCATCCTAAAAGTGGCTGTTGGACTTCCATTATTGTCCCACTGGTGAAAAGCTACTTGCAGCACCACTGCATTGCACACTCAAACTCATTGTTACTAAGCCATTATACTAGCAAATACTGAGTAAACTTAGTGGCATTTTAAGAGTGGCTGTTGGACTTCCATTATTGTCCCACTGGTGCAAAGCTATTTGCAGCACCTCTGCATTGCACACTCAAGCGCATCGTAACTAAACCATTATACTAGCAAACACTGAGTAAACTTAGTGGCATCCTAAAAGTGGCTTTTGGACTTCCATTATTTTCCCACTGGTGCAAAGCTATTTGCAGCACAACTGCATTGCACACTCAAACTCATTGTTACAAAGCCATTATACTAGCAAACACTGAGTAAACTTAGTGGCATCCTAAAAGTGGCTGTTGGACTTCCATTATTAACCTACTGGTGAAAAGCTATTTGCAGCACCACTGCATTGCACACTCAAACTCATTGTTACTAAGCCATTATACTAGCAAACACTGAGTAAACTTAGTGGCATCCTAAAAGTGGCTGTTGGACTTCCATTTTTGTCCCACTGGTGCAAAGCTATTTGCAGCACCACTGCATTGCACACTCAAACTTTTTGTTACTAAGCCATTATACTAGCAAACACTGAGGAAACTTAGTGGCACCCTAAAAGTGGCTGTTGGTCTTCCATTATTGTACCACTGGTGCAAAGCTATTTGCAGCACCACTGCATTGCACACGCAAACTCATTGTTACTAAGCCATTATACTAGCAAACATTGAGTAAACTTAGTGGCATCCTAAAAGTGGCTCTTGGACTTCCATTATTGTCCCACTGGTGCAAAACTATTTGCAGCAACGCTGCATTGCACACTCAAACTCATTATTACTAAGCCATTATACTAGCAAGCACTGAGTAAACTTAGTGGCATTTTAAAAGTGGCTGTGTGACTTCCATTATTGTCCCACTGGTGCAAAGCTATTTTCAGCACCACTGCATTGCACACCAAAGCACATTGTTACCAAGCCATTATTCTAGCAAACACTGAGTAAACTTAGTGGCATCCTAAAAGTTGCTGTTGGACTTCCATTATTGTCCCAGTGGTGCAAAGCTATTTGCAGCACCACTGCATTGCACACTCAAACTCATTGTTTCTAAGCCATTAGACTAGCAAACACTGATTAAACATAGTGGCATCCGAAAAGTGGCTGTTGCACTTCCATTTTTGTCCCACTGGTGCAAAGCTAGTTGCAGCACCGCTGCTTTGCACACTCAAACTCATTGTTACTAAGCCATTATACTAGCAAACACTGAGTAAACTTAGTGGCATCCTGAAAGTGTCTGTTGGACTTCCCTTATTGTCCCACTGGTGCAAAACTATTTGCAGCCACGCTGCATTGCACACTCAAACTCATTGTTACTAAGCCATTATACTAGCAAACACTGAGTAAACTTAGTGGCATCCTTAAAGTGGCTGTTGGACTTCCATTATTGTCCCACTGGTGCAAAGCTTTTTGCAGCACCACTGCATTGCACACTCAAACTCATTGTTGCTAAGCCATTTTTCTAGCGAACACTGAGTAAACTTAGTGGCATCCTGAAAGTGGCTGTTGGACTTCCATTATTGTCCCACTGGTGCAAAGCTATTTGCAGCACCACTGCATTGCACACTCAAACTAATTGTTACTAAGCCATTATACTAGCAAACACTGAGTAAACTTAGTGGCATCCTTAAAGTGGCTGTTGGACTTCCCTTATTGTCCCACTGGTGCAAAACTATTTGCAGCCACGCTGCATTGCACACTCAAACTCATTGTTACTAAGCCATTATACTAGCAAACACTGAGTAAACTTAGTGGCATCCTAAAAGTGGCTGTTGGACTTCCATTATTGTCCCACTGGTGCAAAGCTATTTGCAGCACCACTGCATTGCACACTCAAACTCATTGTTACTAAGCCATTATACTAGCAAACACTGAGTAAACTTAGTGGCATCCTAAAAGTGGCTGTTGGACTTACATTATTGTCCCACTGGTGCAAAGCTTTTTGCAGCACCACTGCATTGCACACTCAAACTCATTGTTACTAAGCCATTATACTAGCAAACACTGAGTAAACCTAATGGCATCCTAAAAGTGGCTGTTGGACTTACATTATTGTCCCACTGGTGCAAAGCTTTTTGCAGCACCACTGCATTGCACACTTAAGCTCATTGTTACTAAGCCATTATACTAGCAAACACTGAGTAAACTTAGTGGCATCCTAAAAGTGGCTGTTGGACTTCCATTAGTGTCCCACTGGTGCAAATCTATGTGCAGCACCACTGCATTGCACACTCAAACTTATTGTTACTAAGCCATTTTACTAGCAAACACTGAGTAAACTTAGTGGCATCCTAAAAGTGGCAGTTGGACATCCATTATTGTCCCACTGGTGCAAAGCTATTTTTAGCACCACTGCATTTGTCACGCTCCCCGGGTCCCCTGCGCTGCCCCCCGGCTCACCTGTCACGCTTCCCGGCTCCCCTGCCTCGCATCCCGGTTCCTCGGTCCGGTCACCGCCGCTCCCCGCTCTCCAGCATCCATTGCCGGCGCGTCCCCGGCGTCCTGGTCCCCGCTCCCGGCGCCCGTCGGCTTCTCAGCCCCAGCCCGGCCCTGCTGCTTCCTCCTCTCAGCTTCCTGCCCTGGCTTCTGGCACTCGGGCCGCGCGCATGCGCATTAGGGCGCGCGCGCGGTCATTGACCCTTTCTTAAAGGGCCAGCGTCCATTAACAGGAAATGATGCAAACTGGTACAGGGTATAAAGGGGTTTAATGTCCAAGTGGGCGGGGCCTGATTTTCGTGTTTCTCAAGCTAGGAGTCAGGTCACCTTGTGTTCCTGAGATACTCACCTCTCTCTCTTCCTAGAGCCGAGCCTGCCTCGCCATCCGGTCCTGCCGAATCCCGAACCCCGAACGCTGCATATCTGCCATCCTGACAGTCCGTACCATCTCGGATCCCTGCGGTGACCCGTCATCTCGCTCCAAAGGTTCCAGACCCCGCCTGACATCTTCTCGGCTTCCGAACCTGAGCTCCGTCACCCGGACTACCATCAGTGACTCCGTGGTCCCAGGGACTTCTCCATTATACTCTTGTGCACGGACTTTTCTGCTGCCTATAGTGCTCCAGCTACCGGACCCCTTACCATCATCAAGGAGTTCGGTCCAGTGGATCCACCTCCTGGGTCTGCCCGTCCACCTGGCCCTAACAGCATTGCACACTCAAACCCATTGTTACTAAGCCATTATACCAGCAAACACTGAGTAAACTTAATGGAATCCTAAAAGTGGCTGTTGCACTTCCATTATTGTCCCACTGGTGCAAAGCTATTTGCAGCACCACTGCATTGCACACTCAAACTCATTGTTACTAAGCCATTATACTAGCAAACACTGAGTAAACTTAATGGCATCCTAAAAGTGGCTGTTAGACTTCCATTATTGTCCCACTGGTGCAAAACTATTTGCAGCCACGCTGCATTGCACACTCAAACTCATTGTCATTAAGCTATTATACAAGCAAACACTGAGTAAACTTAGTGGCATCCTAAAAGTGGCTGTTGGATATCCATTATTGTCACACTGGTGCAAAGCTATTTGCAGCACCACTGCATTGCACACTCAAACTCATTGTTACTAAGCCATTATACTAGCAAACACTAATTAAACTTAGTGGCATCCTAAAAGTGGCTGTTGGACTTCCATTATTGTCCCACTGGTGCAAAGCTATTTGCAGTACCACTGCATTGTACACTCCAACTCATTGTTACTAAGCCATTATACTAGCAAACACTGAGTAAACTTAGTGGCATCCTAAAAGTGGCTGTTGGACTTCCATTATTGTTCCACTGGTGCAAAGCTATTTGCAGCACACTGCATTGCACACTCAAGCTCATTGTAACTAAACCATTATACTAGCAAACACTGAGTAAACTTAGTGGCATCCTAAAAGTGGCTGTTGGACTTCCATTATTTTCCCACTGGTGCAAAGCTATTTGCAGCACCACTGCATTGCACACTCAAACTCATTGTTACTAAGAAATTATACTAGCAAACACTGAGTAAACTTAGTGGCATCCTAAAAGTGGCTGTTTGACTTCCATTATTGTCCCACTGGTGCAAAGCTATTTGCAGCACCACTGCATTGCACACTCAAACTCATTCTTACTAAGCCATTATACTAGCAAACACTGAGTAAACTTAGTGGCATTCTAAGAGTGGCTGTTGGACTTCCATTATTGTCCCACTGGTGCAAAGCTATTTTCAGCACCACTGCATTGCACACTCAAACTCATTTTTACTAAGCCATTATACTAGCAAACACTGAGTAAACTTAGTGGCATCCTAAAAGTGGCTGTTGGACTTCCATTATTGTCCCACTGGTGCAAAGCTATTTGCAGCACCATTGCATTGCACACTCAAACTTTTTGTTACTAAGCCATTATACTAGCAAACACTGAGGAACGTTAGTGGCATCCTAAAAGTGGCTGTTGGTCTTCCATTATTGTACCACTGGTGCAAAGCTATTTGCAGCACCACTGCATTGCACACGCAAACTCATTGTTACTAAGCCATTATACTAGCAAACATTGAGTAATCTTAGTGGCATCCTAAAAGTGGCTCTTGGACTTCCATTATATTCCCACTGGTGCAAAGCTATTTGCAGCAACGCTGCATTGCACACTCAAACTCATTATTACTAAGCCATTATACTAGCAAGCACTGAGTAAACTTAGTGGCATTTTAAAAGTGGCTGTGTGCTTCCATTATTGTCCCACTGGTGCAAAGCTATTTTCAGCACCACTGCATTGCACACCAAAGCACATTGTTACTAAGCCATTATTCTAGCAAACACTGAGTAAACTTAGTGGCATCCAAAAAGTGGCTGTTGAACTTCCATTATTGTCCCAGTGGTGCAAAGCTATTTGCAGCACCACTGCATTGCACACTCAAGCTCATTGTTACTAAGCCATTATGCCAACAAACACTAAGTAAACTTAGTGGCTTTCTAAAAGTGGCTGTTGGACTTCCATTATTGTCCCACTGGTGCAAAGCTATTTGCAGCACCACTGCATTGCACACTCAAGCTCAATCTTACTTATCCATTATACTAGCAAACACTGAGTAAACTTAGTGGCATCCTAAAAGTGGCTGTTGGACTTCCATTATTGTCCCACTGGGGCAAAGCTATTTGCAGCACCACTGCATTGCACACTCAAACTCATTGTTGCTAAGCCATTATACTAGCAAACACTGAGTAAACTTAGTGGCATCCTAAAAGTGGCTGTTGGACTTCCATTATTGTCCCACTGGGGCAAAGCTATTTGCAGCACCACTGCATTGCACACTCAAACTCATTGTTACTAAGCCATTATACTGGCAAACACGGAGGAAATTTAGTGGTATCCTAAAAGTTGCTGTGTGACTTCCATTATTGTCCCAGTGATGCAAAGCTATTTGCAGCACCACTGCATTGCACACTAAAGCTCATTGTTACTAAGCCATCATTCTAGCAAACACTGAGTAAACTTAGTGGCATCCTAAAAGTGGCTGTTTGACTTCCATTATTGTCCCACTGGTGCAAAGCTATTTGCAGCACCACTGCATTGCACACTCAAACTCATTGTTACTAAGCCATTATACTAGCAAACACTGAGCAAACTTAGTGGCATCCTAAAAGTGGCTGTTTGACTTCCATTATTGCCCCACTGGTGCAAAGCTATTTTCAGCACCACTGCATTGCACACTCAAACTCATTGTTACTGAGCCATTATACTAGCAAACACTGAGTAAACTTAGTGGCATCCTAAAAGTGGCTGTTGGACTTCCATTATTGTCCCACTGGTGCAAAGCTATTTGCAGCACTGCTGAATTGCACAATCAAGCTCATTCTTACTAAACCATTATACTAGCAAACACTGAGTTAACTTAGTGGCATCCTAAAAGTGGCTGTTGGACTTCAATTATTGTCCCACTGGTGCAAGGCTATTTGCAGCACCACTGCATTGCACACTCAAACTTACTGTTACTAAGCCATTATACTAGCAAACACTGAGTTAACTTAGTGGCATCCTAAAAGTGGCTGTTTGACTTCCATTATTGTCCCACTGGTGCAAAGCTATTTGCAGCACCACTGCATTGCACACTCAAACTCATTGTTACTAAGCCATTAAACTAGCAAACACTGAGTAATATTAGTGGCATCCTAAAAGTGGCTGTTGGACTTCCATTATTGTCCCACTGGTGCAAAGTTATTTGCAGCACCACTGCATTGCACACTTAAGCTCATTGTTACTAAGCCATTATACTAGCAAACACTGAGTAAACTTAGTGGCATCCTAAAAGTGGCTGTGTGACTTCCATTATTGTCCCACTGGTGCAAAGCTATTTGCAGCACCACTGCCTTGCACACTAAAGCTCATTGTTACTAAGACATTATTCTAGCAAACACTGAGTAAACTTAGTGGCATCCTAAAAGTGGCTGTTGGACTTCCATTACTGTCCCACTGGTGCAAAGCTATTTGCAGCACCACTGCATTGCACACTCAAACTCATTGTTACTAAGCCATTATACTAGCAAACACTGAGAAAACTTAGTGGCATCCTAAAAGTGGCTGTTGGACTTCCATTATTGTCCCACTGGTGCAAAGCTATTTGCAGCACCACTGCATTGCACACTCAAGCTAATTCTTACTAAGCCATTATATTAGCAAACACTGAGGAAACTTAGTGGCATCCTAAAAGTGGCTGTTGGACTTCCATTATTGTCCCACTGGTGCAAAGCTATTTGCAGCACCACTGCATTGCACACTCAAACTCATTGTTACTAAGCCATTATACTAGCAAACACTGAGTAAACTTAGTGGCATCCTAAAAGTGGCTGTGTGACTTCCATTATTGTCCCACTGGTGCAAAGCTATTTGCAGCACCACTGCCTTGCACACGAAAGCTCATTGTTACTAAGCCATTATTCTAGCAAACACTGAGTAAACTTAGTGGCATCCTAAAAGTGGCTGTTGGACTTCCATTATTGTCCCACTGGTGCAAAGCTATTTGCAGCACCACTGCATTGCACACTAAAACTCATTGTTTCTAAGCCATTATACTAGCAAACACTGAGTAAACTTAGTGGCATCCTAAAAGTGGCTGTTGGACTTCCATTTTTGTCCCACTGGTGCAAAGCTATTTGCAGCACTGCTGAATTGCACACTCAAACTCATTATTACTAAGCCATTATACTAGCAAACACTGAGTAAACTTAGTGGCATCCTAAAAGTGGCTGTGTGACTTCCATTATTGTCCCACTGGTGCAAAGCTATTTGCAGCACACTGCCTTGCACACTAAAGCTCATTGTTACTAAGCCATTATTCTAGCAAACACTGAGTAAACTTAGTGGCATCCTAAAAGTGGCTGTTTGACTTCCATTATTGTCACACTGGTGCAAAGCTATTTGCAGCACCACTGCATTGCACACTCAAACTCATTGTTACTAAGCCATTATACTAGCAAACACTAATTAAACTTAGTGGCATCCTAAAAGTGGCTGTTGGACTTCCATTATTGTCCCACTGGTGCAAAGCTATTTGCAGTACCACTGCATTGTACACTCCAACTCATTGTTACTAAGCCATTATACTAGCAAACACTGAGTAAACTTAGTGGCATCCTAAAAGTGGCTGTTGGACTTCCATTATTGTTCCACTGGTGCAAAGCTATTTGCAGCACACTGCATTGCACACTCAAGCTCATTGTAACTAAACCATTATACTAGCAAACACTGAGTAAACTTAGTGGCATCCTAAAAGTGGCTGTTGGATTTCCATTATTTTCCCACTGGTGCAAAGCTATTTGCAGCACCACTGCATTGCACACTCAAACTCATTGTTACTAAGAAATTATACTAGCAAACACTGAGTAAACTTAGTGGCATCCTAAAAGTGGCTGTTTGACTTCCATTATTGTCCCACTGGTGCAAAGCTATTTGCAGCACCACTGCATTGCACACTCAAACTCATTCTTACTAAGCCATTATACTAGCAAACACTGAGTAAACTTAGTGGCATTCTAAGAGTGGCTGTTGGACTTCCATTATTGTCCCACTGGTGCAAAGCTATTTTCAGCACCACTGCATTGCACACTCAAACTCATTTTTACTAAGCCATTATACTAGCAAACACTGAGTAAACTTAGTGGCATCCTAAAAGTGGCTGTTGGACTTCCATTATTGTCCCACTGGTGCAAAGCTATTTGCAGCACCATTGCATTGCACACTCAAACTTTTTGTTACTAAGCCATTATACTAGCAAACACTGAGGAACGTTAGTGGCATCCTAAAAGTGGCTGTTGGTCTTCCATTATTGTACCACTGGTGCAAAGCTATTTGCAGCACCACTGCATTGCACACGCAAACTCATTGTTACTAAGCCATTATACTAGCAAACATTGAGTAATCTTAGTGGCATCCTAAAAGTGGCTCTTGGACTTCCATTATATTCCCACTGGTGCAAAGCTATTTGCAGCAACGCTGCATTGCACACTCAAACTCATTATTACTAAGCCATTATACTAGCAAGCACTGAGTAAACTTAGTGGCATTTTAAAAGTGGCTGTGTGCTTCCATTATTGTCCCACTGGTGCAAAGCTATTTTCAGCACCACTGCATTGCACACCAAAGCACATTGTTACTAAGCCATTATTCTAGCAAACACTGAGTAAACTTAGTGGCATCCAAAAAGTGGCTGTTGAACTTCCATTATTGTCCCAGTGGTGCAAAGCTATTTGCAGCACCACTGCATTGCACACTCAAGCTCATTGTTACTAAGCCATTATGCCAACAAACACTAAGTAAACTTAGTGGCTTTCTAAAAGTGGCTGTTGGACTTCCATTATTGTCCCACTGGTGCAAAGCTATTTGCAGCACCACTGCATTGCACACTCAAGCTCAATCTTACTTATCCATTATACTAGCAAACACTGAGTAAACTTAGTGGCATCCTAAAAGTGGCTGTTGGACTTCCATTATTGTCCCACTGGGGCAAAGCTATTTGCAGCACCACTGCATTGCACACTCAAACTCATTGTTGCTAAGCCATTATACTAGCAAACACTGAGTAAACTTAGTGGCATCCTAAAAGTGGCTGTTGGACTTCCATTATTGTCCCACTGGGGCAAAGCTATTTGCAGCACCACTGCATTGCACACTCAAACTCATTGTTACTAAGCCATTATACTGGCAAACACGGAGGAAATTTAGTGGTATCCTAAAAGTTGCTGTGTGACTTCCATTATTGTCCCAGTGATGCAAAGCTATTTGCAGCACCACTGCATTGCACACTAAAGCTCATTGTTACTAAGCCATCATTCTAGCAAACACTGAGTAAACTTAGTGGCATCCTAAAAGTGGCTGTTTGACTTCCATTATTGTCCCACTGGTGCAAAGCTATTTGCAGCACCACTGCATTGCACACTCAAACTCATTGTTACTAAGCCATTATACTAGCAAACACTGAGCAAACTTAGTGGCATCCTAAAAGTGGCTGTTTGACTTCCATTATTGCCCCACTGGTGCAAAGCTATTTTCAGCACCACTGCATTGCACACTCAAACTCATTGTTACTGAGCCATTATACTAGCAAACACTGAGTAAACTTAGTGGCATCCTAAAAGTGGCTGTTGGACTTCCATTATTGTCCCACTGGTGCAAAGCTATTTGCAGCACTGCTGAATTGCACAATCAAGCTCATTCTTACTAAACCATTATACTAGCAAACACTGAGTTAACTTAGTGGCATCCTAAAAGTGGCTGTTGGACTTCAATTATTGTCCCACTGGTGCAAGGCTATTTGCAGCACCACTGCATTGCACACTCAAACTTACTGTTACTAAGCCATTATACTAGCAAACACTGAGTTAACTTAGTGGCATCCTAAAAGTGGCTGTTTGACTTCCATTATTGTCCCACTGGTGCAAAGCTATTTGCAGCACCACTGCATTGCACACTCAAACTCATTGTTACTAAGCCATTAAACTAGCAAACACTGAGTAATATTAGTGGCATCCTAAAAGTGGCTGTTGGACTTCCATTATTGTCCCACTGGTGCAAAGTTATTTGCAGCACCACTGCATTGCACACTTAAGCTCATTGTTACTAAGCCATTATACTAGCAAACACTGAGTAAACTTAGTGGCATCCTAAAAGTGGCTGTGTGACTTCCATTATTGTCCCACTGGTGCAAAGCTATTTGCAGCACCACTGCCTTGCACACTAAAGCTCATTGTTACTAAGACATTATTCTAGCAAACACTGAGTAAACTTAGTGGCATCCTAAAAGTGGCTGTTGGACTTCCATTACTGTCCCACTGGTGCAAAGCTATTTGCAGCACCACTGCATTGCACACTCAAACTCATTGTTACTAAGCCATTATACTAGCAAACACTGAGAAAACTTAGTGGCATCCTAAAAGTGGCTGTTGGACTTCCATTATTGTCCCACTGGTGCAAAGCTATTTGCAGCACCACTGCATTGCACACTCAAGCTAATTCTTACTAAGCCATTATATTAGCAAACACTGAGGAAACTTAGTGGCATCCTAAAAGTGGCTGTTGGACTTCCATTATTGTCCCACTGGTGCAAAGCTATTTGCAGCACCACTGCATTGCACACTCAAACTCATTGTTACTAAGCCATTATACTAGCAAACACTGAGTAAACTTAGTGGCATCCTAAAAGTGGCTGTGTGACTTCCATTATTGTCCCACTGGTGCAAAGCTATTTGCAGCACCACTGCCTTGCACACGAAAGCTCATTGTTACTAAGCCATTATTCTAGCAAACACTGAGTAAACTTAGTGGCATCCTAAAAGTGGCTGTTGGACTTCCATTATTGTCCCACTGGTGCAAAGCTATTTGCAGCACCACTGCATTGCACACTAAAACTCATTGTTTCTAAGCCATTATACTAGCAAACACTGAGTAAACTTAGTGGCATCCTAAAAGTGGCTGTTGGACTTCCATTTTTGTCCCACTGGTGCAAAGCTATTTGCAGCACTGCTGAATTGCACACTCAAACTCATTATTACTAAGCCATTATACTAGCAAACACTGAGTAAACTTAGTGGCATCCTAAAAGTGGCTGTGTGACTTCCATTATTGTCCCACTGGTGCAAAGCTATTTGCAGCACACTGCCTTGCACACTAAAGCTCATTGTTACTAAGCCATTATTCTAGCAAACACTGAGTAAACTTAGTGGCATCCTAAAAGTGGCTGTTTGACTTCCATTATTGTCCCACTGGTGCAAAGCTATTTGCAGCACCACTGCATTGCACACTCAAACGTATTGTTACTAAGCCATTATACTATTAAACACTGAGGAAACTTAGTGGCATCCTAAATGTGGCTTTTGGACTTCCATTATTGTCCCACTGGTGCAAAGGTATTTGCAGCACCACTTCATTGTACACTCAATCTCATTGTTGCTAAGCCATTATACTAGCAAACACTGAGTAAACTTAGTGGCATCCTAAAAGTGGCTGTTGGACTTCCATTATTGTCCCACTGGTGCAAAGCTATTTTCAGCACTGCTGAATTGCACACTCAAACTCATTATTACTAAGCCATTATACTAGCAAACACTGAGTAAACTTAGTGGCATCCTAAAAGTGGCTGTGTGACTTCCATTATTGTCCCACTGGTGCAAAGCTATTTGCAGCACCACTGCATTGCACACTCAAACTCATTGTTGCTAAGCCATTATACTAGCAAACGCTGAGTAAACTTAGTGGCATTCTAAAAGTGGATGTTGGACTTCCATTATTGTCCCACTGGTGCAAAGTTATTTGCAGCACCACTGCATTGCACACTCAAGCTCAATGTTACTAAGCCATTATACTAGCAAACACTGAGTAAACTTAGTGGCATCCTAAAAGTGGCTGTTGGACTTCCATTATTGTCCCACGGGTGCAAAGCTATTTGTAGCACCACTGCATTGCACACTCAAACTCATTGTTACTAAGCCATTATACTAGCAAACACTGAGTAAACTTAGTGGCATCCTAAAAGGGGCCGTTGGACTTCCATTGTTATCCCACTGGTGCAAAGCTATTTGCAGCACAACTGCATTGCACACTCAAACCTATTGTTACTAAGCCATTATACTAGCAAACACTGAGGAAACTTAGTGGCATCCTAAAAGTGGCTGTTGGACTTCCATTATTGTCCCACTGGTGCAAAGCTATTTGCAGCACCACAGCATTGCGCACTCAAACTCATTGTCACTAAGCCATTCCAATAGCAAACTATGCTGCCAGTTTAAGGGCCGTAGTTGCATTGTCAGGGATAGTTATTTTTGTTTATTCTGCTGTTAAAATAGATAGACCAACGCTGCAATCTACATTACTTCTCAATTTTTACTACCACATTTTAAGTGCACAATCTTGTCGCAATCAAAATTAGTGGCAAAATGACAGATGCTGGTGGAAAGGGGAAGAGGCGTGTTGGAAAAGGAAAAAAAGGGTTTGTCCGTGGGGAAGGTGGCAAAGCTCCGTTAACATCTGCTGAAGATAGACCATCTTCCAGCAAAAGTAAGATGTCTACTACTTACCGTCGACAATCAGATGTGCTCCCTTTTTTACGGACATGAACAACTGGATCAAAGGTAGATGATGGCCAAAAAAAGAAAATGCTTGAATGGATCTCAAGTGGTCCAACAAGTGCCCTCTCCGCCACCTCAACTACCGCATCCAAAAAAACCCAGTCCTTTGAGTTGTCATCCCAATCACACTTGTTTTCTCCCAGCTCTGAAGTCTCCATCCGCCCTACACAGTATGGTGGAACTGAGATGGCTGAGTATGCAGAGCTGTTCAGTCAAACTATAGCCTGGGAATCAGAGGTGTGCTCCCAAGCTACAGTGAGTACAGACCAGGAAATGGTCTGCTGTGATGCCCAGAACCTTTGTGACTCTGATTCAGGCCGTGAGGACCAAGTTTCTTAGCATAATGTTGACCCTTATTCACAATCTGTAACACCTGTTGTTATAGACAATGAGGAACATACTGATGACGATCAGACGCAGATACCAGATGGGGATGACAACTTAAATATTCGGTCAGGGCAAGAAGAGGCTCGGTCTGAGGGTGAGGGGAGTGCAAACACAACAATTGATGAAGAAGTTCTAGATCCCACCTACTGTCAACCCACAGTCAGGCACTTGAGGAGGTCAACAGAGGCGGTGGAGGAGGATGCAACTGATGACGAAGTTACCTTGCGCCTTCCTGGACAGAGTCGGAGTACTGGTAGCACGTCTACAACTGCATCCTCAGCCACCACTGTGCCTCTGAGCACTAGTCGGGGTGAATCAGCAGGTCGCATGCCCTCTAAGCCTTGTCTAGCCTGGTCTGTTTTTGACATAGCAAAAGATTGCCCAAATTATGTGATCTGTAAAATTTGTCGTGATTCTGTTAGTAGAGGGCAAAACCTCAGCAGTTTGACAACTTCTTCCATGAATCGTCACATGAATAAATATCATATGTCCCAGTGGGAAGCTCACCGTGCTGCAATGCGGCCTAGCGGAGCGAACCATACACCGCCTGCCCCTTCCAGTGCATCCGCGCGCTCTTCATCTTCTAGGACTGTGGGGACAGCTGTCACACCTGGTTTTCCACGCACAACTTCCACCACTGTAACCGCAACAGGCAGTTTGCTTGGTAGGTCGTCAGTTGGTTTGGAAAGGGAAACAAGTGCATGTGTACAGTTCTCTCAGACATCGATAGCACCAATGTTGGATGAAGGCAACATCATGTCTACGTCTCCACTTTCCTCACAAACCTGAATTTTTCCAGGGACACCCTACTCAACACCATCTACACACAGCAGCCAGATCTCTGTCCCTCAGATGTGGACAAATAAAAGACCGTTTCCTGCGACCCATGACAAAGCTAAGAGGTTGACTTATCCCTGTGTAAGCTCTTGGCTGCCAAAATGCTGCCTTTCCGCCTGGTGGACACACAGGATTTTAGAGACGTTATGTCTGTCGCTGTGCCCCAGTACCAGATGCTCAGTCGCCACTACTTCTCTAAGAAGGGTGTGCCTGCGCTACACCAGCATGTTGCACACAACATCACCGCTTCCTTGAGAAGCTCTGTGTTTGAACGGGTGCATTTCACCACCGATACTTGGACCAGTAAGCATGGACAGGGACGTTACATGTCGCTGACAGGGCACTGTGTAACTATGGTGATAGATGGTGAAGGGTCTGCTGCACAAATCTTGCCATCCCCATGACTTGTGTGTCAATCCTCTGTCTGTCCAAGTTCTGCCACTGCTTCTGCCTCCTCCACCTCGTCTGGGTCCTCCACCTCCGCCCCAAGCCTGCCTGGTCAGGCCACCAGCATTCTAACTGCGCAGAAGGAATCACGCACCCCTCATTACTATGCTGGCAGCAGAGCGCAACGGCATCAGGCGGCTTAGCGGCTTAGCTTGAAATGTCTTGGAAATAAGAGTCACACAGCGGATGAGTTGTGGGCAGCTCTGGAGACTGAGTTTGGTTAATGGTTGTCTCCACTCAACCTGCAGCCTGGTAAGGCCGTGTGCGACAATGCTGCAACTGGGTGTGGCCCTTCGCCTGGACAAGGTGACACACATGCCTTGTATGGCTCACATGTTGAACCTTGTTGTCCAGTAATTTTTAACACACTATCCCGGCTCAGATGGCCTTTTGAACAGGGCACGAAAACTGTCTGCTCACTTCCGCCGTTCAACCACCGCTGCTGAGCGACTTGCATCGCTCCAGAAGTCTTTCGGCCTGCCGGTTCATCGCCTGAAATGCGATGTGTCGACAAGCTGGAATTCGACTCTCCACATGTTACAGCGACTGTGGCAGCACCGTCGAGCCCTGGTGCAATACTTCATGACGTATAGCCTGGGCCAATGAGATGCAGAGGTGGGGCAGATCACCCTTATGGAGTGGTCTCAGATCAAGGACTTATGCACCCGTCTGCACAGTTTCGACATGGCAATGAATATGTTTAGCGCTGACAATGCCATTATCAGCATGACAATTCCAGTCATTTACATGCTGGAGCACACGCTAAACACTATTCGGTGTCAGGGAATGGGACAACAGGAAGGGGAGGAACTACAGGAGGATTCATAAACGCAAGAGACAACAACAACACCAAGGTCCAGACGTTCATCATCACCAACGCGGCAGGCATGGGACCATGGGGGACAGGGATCAACAAGGGCGCATGGTAGTAGGCGAAATGTTGAGGAAGGTGCAGGAGAACATGAAGAAATGGAGGACGAACTGTCCATGGACATGGAAGACTCAGCAAGTGAGGGAGACCTTGGTCAAATTTCAGTTGAAAGAGGTTGGGGGGAGATGTCAGAGGAAGAAAGAACGGTTAGCACCTCTATGCCACAAACACAGCGTGGACTTGGTCCGCATGGCTGCGCAAGACACATGAGCGCCTTCTTGCTGCACTACCTCCAACATGACCCTCTTATTGTCAAAATTAGAAGTGATGATGAGTACTGGCTTGCCACACTATTAGATCCCCGGTACAAGTCCAAATTTTGTGACATAATTCCAGCCATAGAAAGGGACGCATGTATGCAGGAGTATCAGCAAAAGCTGTTATTCGATCTTAGCTCGGCTTTTCCACCAAACAATTCTAGTGCAGGGAGTGAATCTCCCAGTTGTAACTTGACAAACATGGGACGGTCTCGTCATCTTCAACAGTCTACCCGTACCAGCAGCATCGTATCTGGTGCTGGTAACAGCAATTTTATTGAATCTTTTCATAATTTTTTTAGACCATCCTTTGCAAGGCCACCAGAGACAACAAGTCTGACACAGTCAACGGCTGGAGAGGATGATACCGGAGTATCTCCAAATGAACATCGATGCCATGACTTTGCAACTGGAGCCTTGCTCATTTTGGGCTTCAAATCTTGAAAAATGGCCTGAGCTCTCCACTTACGCCTTGGAGATCTTGTCATGGCCAGCTGCCAGCGTTGTCTCTGAACGTGTCTTCAGTGCTGCTGGGTGTTTGCTGACAGATTAGCGCACGCGTCTGTCCAGGGACAATGTGGACAGACTAACGTTCATCAAAATGAACAAGTCATGGATCCACAAGGTATTTACTACCCCTGTGTCATCCTGGGGAGAGTAAATGTTTGTGGATTTGGAATGTGCTTGATGAAAATCTACCTGTGAAGTGCACAACTGGGGCACAAATGCTGCCACTGAATGGGTGGGTGTGTGTGGGGCCCCATTTTTGGAAAAGAGGGAAACTCTGCTTGGAGTAACCCTTGCTTGCTGTGTTTTTTAAAAGGAGCCAAGATGAACAAGTCATGGTTCAGCAAAGACTTTGCTACCTACCCCGGGGTCATCCTGGGAACGCTTAATTATACCGTATTTTTGAATGTGCTTGATGCAAATCTAGCTGTGAAGTGTACAACTGGGGCACAAGTGCTGCCACTGAATGGGTGGGTGTGTGGGGCCCAATTTTTGGAAAAAAGGGAGACTCCGCTTGGAGTAACCCTTGCTTACAGTGTTTTTAAAAATGATCCAAGATGAACAGAGCTGGGATCAGGAAAGACTTAGGTACCTACCCCGGTGTCATCCTGGGGATGGTTAAGGATGGCGTATTTTTGAATGTGCTTGATGCAAATCTAGCTGTGAAGTGTACAACTGGGGCAAATGTGCTGCCACTGAAGGGGAGGGTGTCTGTGTGGCCCAATTTTTGGAAAAAAGGGAGACTCCGCTTGGAGTAACCTTGCGGTGTTTTATATAATTTTAGAAGGTCATGCCATGCCTATATCTGTGTCTCCTTCTCTTTTTCCTTGTCCAGCTCTTTTGTTTTCGCATGAGTATATGTCCTTGTCACTTTCCCATGTGTTTGTGTTGTGTTGTGAGTTGTTTGTTACCTTTTGGACACCTTTGAGGGTGTTTTCTAGGTGTTTTTATGTGTTTGTGATTTCCTCCCATTGTTTCTTATGCGGTTCGAGTGGTTCGCCGAACCGAACTCGAACGAGACCTCCGTTCGGAGAACCGAACTCGAGCCGAACCGCGACCAGTTTGCTCATCTCTAATCATTATATTTTCTGCTGTTTGCAAATGAAATAAGTATTGAACACATCACCAATTACATTTCTAAAGGTGCTTTAGAAGTGAAAGCTAAATAAATGTTTGAAACAACCCATCCAATCCACACAGACAAATAAGTGAACCATAGATATCCATAAATTAAGTTAAATGTAATAATGAGAAATAACACAGAAAGAAAGTTTTGAACACCTGAAGAAAGTCATGGCATCAGCTGAAATCTATCAGTAATTAGAAAGCAATCCTGCCACTTAGTGAAACATAATATAAGCTGGTTCAACTAATGGCCTACAAAAAGGTGTCATTACCAAAATGGCACAGAAGAAACATCTCATGATGTGTAAAATCAGTGAGCTGTCTCAACACTTTTGCAACTTTGTTATTGCAAAACATGCTGATGGCATTAGTTGCAGAAGATTTTCTAAACTACTAGAAGAATCCAGTGAGCACTGTTAGGGCCATAATCTGGAAGTATAAGGAACATAATTTCACCATAAAACAGTCACAACCAGGTGCTCCCATTAATATTTCAGACAAAGCAGTGAAAAGAATTATTAGAAGAATTGCCCAATAGCTAATGACCAACTGTAGAGAGGTAAAAAAGAACTGGAGTCAGCAGATACATTTGTTTCAAATAAACCACTAAGTAATACTCTTAACATCCATGCACTGTATGCACACTCACCATGCAAGACTCCATTGCTGAACAAAAAGAACATTCAAGTGCACTTATAGTTTGCTCTACAGCATTTAGACAAGCCTGTGAAATTCTGGGAGAATATAGCCTGGTCAGATGAAACCAAAATTTAACTCTTTGGATGCCATAATACACACCATGTTTGGAGGCCAAAAGGCACTGCACATCACCTCCCTCCCCTAAAACAACATACCAACAATTAATTCTGGAGGTGGGAACATCATGTTATGGGGCTGTGTTTAGCACACTTTATATATTTGAAAGAAGGGTAAATGTTGAAATGTACTAAGAAATTCTTGAAAAAATCTGCTGCCATCAACAAGGATGATGAAGATATAATGAAGGTGAACAATGATCCCAAACAAACAACCATGTAAATTCTCAATTGGTTTCAGAGAAATAAAATGCATCTACTAGAATGGCCCAGCCAATTACCTGACCTAAATCCAATAGAAAATTTATGGAAGGAATTGAAGCTTAGAGTTCATAGAAGGAGACCATGGAACCTTCAGGATTAGAAAACTATTTGTGCAGAAGAATGGGCCAAAATCACACCTGGATAATGCATTTGGCTAGTGTCTCCATACAGGAGACATCTTGAAGCTGTCATCACTAACAAAGGGTTTTGAATAAAATATTGAATACATTTAATTAAGTGTATTCAATGTTCAAAACTTTTTCCCTGTGTCATTTTTCATTATTACACATAACTTAATTTTTAGACATCTATGGTTTGACTTCTTTGCCTGAGTAGACTGAATATGTTATCGACATCTGGTGAGAAATTTATGTTAATAACACCTTTAGAAATAAAATAAATTAGAAAATGGGTGATGGTTTCACTACTTATTTTATCTGCTGTACAGATACTGTATATATGTGCATATCATGGACATTCTTATTTGAAGGCTGTTGTTACTATGTTATACTTATCTTCCAAATATTTGGTGTCATAAATGTACATTTTGTTAGTTTTATGACTTTACATTAAAGATCCATTTATTCTGTAAGATTATTGTGAAGAAGCGTTCTTATGAAAACTAATTTCACGATAACCTCATGGCCTAACCAGGAAGATGATCATATCAGGATCCAGCAGAACACTCATTCATTGGGTGATTGATCTTTTGTGCTGCATAAGAGATCATCATTCTCAGCGGTGCAACATCCTGTGGAAACAAGATTTGTATTATCCGGAACAATGACAGATAATGTGTCCTTAACTACCGCAAGCTTTGTGCAGTATCATCTAATGCTTCAGGTAAGGTCAGTTGACATTAGAGATAAGTGAACCAGGCAAAAATTGAATTGGCCTGTTTGCATGAATTTTAAAATTAAACTCAATATGTAGAAAAGTGTTTACCCACAAATTTAACATGCCTTCTTATACTCTGGGGTCTCTACACTCCAGAGCAAAACAAATAGAGATGAGGCATGGGAAGATTTTTCACAAGTATCTGAAAGGCCACAATGTCAGGACATCACGATGTGTGCTTTGACCTTGAGCCCCGAACCATTCTGGCCCTCATTAAAGCTGGATGCCCTGGCTTAGAATGAGGATCTCGGACGTTTATCACTCGCTGCAGAGATTAGAAGATTTGACAAGTACCAGACGAGTAATGGTGAGGAGCAGAAGCACTAGAGAGAAAAGTGATAAGGGTAGTTTAAGTAATTATTTTATTTTTTCACCTTATGATGGGCCAATTGTGTTTCAGAAAAAGGGCAACCAATGGCAAAAATCTTGCTGAATCTATGTAGAAGCACATTGAAAAAAATTCCCTTTTGTAAAATTAGAATAGATTTCAATTCCACATGAATAGACTCCCTCATCTCTAGTTGGCACAATTGTAACTCTAATAGGATACATTCACAGGCTTAAAGCATGTAGTTTTTACATAAATATTCCTTGAGAGTTCCTTTTTTCTGAATTTAGTTTAAGAGAGTCATTACAATTTGTGTTCCATGATGAAAAATAGACCAATTAAATTTTAATCAAGTCAAAAACAAACTGTCAAAGTATGTTTTTACTGGAAAAATTGCATGTAGACCATGATTGTGCCTGGCATCACCCTATTACAGTTCAATCAGTTTGCATTGGAAATATATAATGCAGAGGTACAAGAATTGTCACCCTAGTTGGTGTGGACCACTGTGCTATGAACTGGGCTTTTCCTTGAGGGGAGTGACTGAGTGCCTACCAGGTTTTCACCAGAGCATCTAATGGTGAGGATAGTCTTGGTTGCCTGTAGCCACCAGGTACTATTCCAGGGCAGTCCCCAGTACTGCATCAGCTGACCCAAAGGTCAGAAATGCAGGTAAGAAGGGCAGGCAGTTCTGAGCTGATAGTAGATGCTTACTGAACATGAGTATGTGCAGGAGTCAGGAGAGAGAGGCATTTAACAGAGACAGGCAGGTCAGGTTTGGTTACACAGACAGGTAGGATGTGTTCAGGACCATGGAAAGGCTAGGTGGGCAGATACTGGGCACAGGCAGGATGAATAGGCAGCATGAGTTCAGGAACATGGATAGGCAGGTCGGGTACAAGTACTGGAGACGAGCTGGCAGGACAGGTTCTAGTCAAAGGACAGGTTGTGGGTAACAGGATTGGTTTTGGATAACAGAACAGGTTCATATTCAGGATCTCAGCAGTATGGGGTTCAGATGCAAAGGAATATGGGTTCAGGAGTGGTATAGGTTCAAGTTCACAGCAGTATGAGTTCAGGTACACAGTAGTAAGGGTTCAGACACACAGTGGCCAGACAATGTTAGTAGCAGGCAGATAAACAAGGAACTAAAGTTGTTCAGGCACCTCCCTACAGGGAAGGGTGCCTTAAATAGGCAGTGCCTCATGGCCATAGGCTGGGGAAATTTCCAGAGTGCATGTTAACCTTTTAAAAAATGTTGAGCATATGTGGGTCCTAAGTTCATTGCCAGGAGATCTGCGAGATGTTCGCAGGCACTTGGAGCTGGAGCCAAGGCAGGAAACAGGACAAAAGTAATACATCGGTCGCTGCAGTGGTGAGCGTGTTGACATCCCTGCCAGGCGGGAAAGTGTTACGGGGGGCTGTCTGATAATGACCTAAAGGAGTATCAGATAGTCAGGGTCCACCGTGCAAAGACTCTGCTGCAGACTATGGCAGAGTGCAATACCTCTTAACTCACAGAAGGATATAATAAGTAAGTAAAGCAATTCCTCCCTTACTTGGAGGGTGTGTGGAATGATCTCTGTTAATAATCACAGAGACAAAGGCAATGTGTGCGAAATGGCACCTACCTAGGTCCGCTCTTCTAGTGGTGCAAAAGAGACGAACAGCAGCGTAAGCCGCACAAAGCTCCTACCTGAGTTCGCTCCACTAGTGTGCGAGGACACGAACCACTAGATATGGCACCTGCCTAGGTCCGCTCTTCTAGTGGTGCAAAAGAGACGAACAGCAGCGTAAGCCGCACAAAGCTCCTACCTCTGTTCGCTCCCCTAGTGTGCGAGGATACGAACAACTGCCAAACGCAGTATAAGGAACGTTACCCTAGCGGCAACGTCCAGCTACGAGTCGAACCACAAGGCCCAGCCAGACCATGTGCCTCAGGCACCTGCCTATGTCCGCTCCCCTAAGAGGTAGGGATACGGACAGCAGCCGAAGCTGTAAGGTATAAGAACGCTACCCTGCCGGTAGCGCTCACCTAGCATAGACAGAGGAATGCCTAGAGGAACGCGCACAGAGCGTCTACTCTTATGCATGAACCAAGAGGACTGAGCGCCATGCGGCGTGTGTCAGGGTCTTATATAGACTCTGTGCCTCATCCAAGATGGAGGACACCAGAGCCAGCCCGCTGCCAGAACGACAGGAGTGACGTCATGCTGGCCTATCACTGAGCAAGGCATCACAAGCACATGACCAGCGACCAATCGGCATAGAAGGTGTCAGAGACATGTGACCTTGTGTCAGCGATGATGTCACCCGCACATGTGCAATGGCTCCAAGATAGGACTTAGTCTCTGGCGCTCGCACATGTGCAGTAGCAAGAAATCTGGACTTAGTCTCCAGCGCTCGCACATGTGCAGTAGCAAGAAATCTGGACATAGTCTCCAGTGCTCGCAGCAACCGTAACAGTACCTCCCCCTTAAGGGCCCCCCTCCCGGCGACGCAGGTAATCGGCAACTAAGTCGGGAGCATGGACAGCCTCCTCAGGCTCCCAAGAGCGATGTTCCGGGCCGTAACCCTCCCAATCTATCAAGAAGAACCTGCGCCCTCTAACCATCTTAGAACCAACTATGGCTCGTACCTCATAGCTAGAGCGAGAGGAATCAGAGGCAGGAGAGTGCACTTCATGAGCGTGAGGTAAAATAGCCGGCTTTAGCAGTGAGACATGGAATTTGTCATGAATCCTAAGATGGATGGGTAACTTCAATTGGTAGACTACAGGATTTACCTGTCGAAGAACCTCATAAGGACCCAGGAAGCGAGGAGCAAATTTGACAGAGCTCACTCTAAGTCTCACGTGTTTTGCAGAGAGCCACACAAAGTCCCCTGGAGAAAAGACAGGAGCCGGGCGACGAAACCGATCGGACACCGTCTTCATACGGTCCTTAGCTGCTTGGATCGACTCTTGAGTCCGATCCCAAACCTCTCTGGCATTAGTTGCCCAGTCGGCCACAAGAGGAGGAGGTGCAGCAGCGGGAAACGGTACCGGTACCCTAGGGTGTTGCCCATTATTGAGTACGAATGGTGTCTGCCCAGTGGCCTCAGCCAGCGAATTGTTAAGGGCAAATTCTGCCCAGGGTAGGAGGGAGGACCAGTTATCGTGGTTCTCAGCAACAAAGTGTCGAAGGTATATAATCATAGATTGATTGGTACGCTCAACCAAACCATTGGTCTCCGGATGGTACGCCGAAGAGAGATTCAACTCAATTTGCAGAAGGCTACAAAGATCTCACCAGAAACGGGAAGTAAATTGAGGGCCTCTATCACAAATGATACGACCTGGCATCCCGTGAAGCCTAAAGAAATGCTTGAGGAATAGTTTGGCTAGTACCCTGGAAGATGGGATTCTCGATAACGGTACGAGATGAACCATCTGGGAGAAATGGTCCGTAATGACCCACACAAATCTATGTCCCTGTGAACATGGAAGATCACCCACAAAGTCCATGCCTACCACCTCCCATGGTCTATCGGTCACTGATAAAGGATGCAAGAGCCCAGCCGGTCTCTGCCGTAATGGACGGTTGCGAGCACACGAGTAGCAGGAACCGACATATCTCTTGACGTGGCTGGCTAAGTGTGGCCACCAATACCACCTCTCCAGTAACTCTCGTGTCCGCCTAATACCAAAATGCCCACCCACCTTTGAGGTGTGGGCCCATGACAGTATTTCATTCTGTCGATCAGGCGGAAAAAAGGTCTTGCCCGGTGGGATTTGGTCTAACGTCACAGGGGAGAGCGTATGAAAAACCCTGGAGGGAAGGATAAGACGAGGTTCGTCAATCTCTTCCTGGGTGGAAAGCATAGAGCGAGACAGGGCGTCTGCCTTGTTATTCTTACTCCCAGACAGATAGTTGATGGAGAAGTGAAAGCGGGAGAAAAACAAGGACCAGCGGGCTTGGCGAGGATTCAGACGCTGAGCGGTTTCTAAGTACGTCAGATTCTTATGGTCTGTATAGACCTGGAAAGGATGTTTCGCTCCTTCCAGCTAGTGACGCCACTCCTCCAAGGCTAATCTCAAGGCGAGCAGTTCCCTATCCCCAATGGTATAGTTTCTCTCTGCCGGTGAAAAGGTTTTCGCAAAGAAGAAACATGGCCTTTTTCTACCTGCACCGTTCTTTTGATACAAGACCGCACCAGCACCCACTGAAGAGGCATCAACCTCTAAGAGGAAGGGCTTACTCTCATCGGGTCTTTGAAGAACGGGAGCAGTTGAAAAGTGTCTTTTTACTGCCTCAAAAGCCTGAGATGTCTCAGTAGACCAGGCTTTGGGATTAGCACCTTTCTTAGTCAAGGCCACCAAAGGGGCCACCAAAGTAGAAAAATGGGGTATGAACTGCCTGTAATAATTTATGAATCCTAAGAAGCGTTGCACCGCCTTCAAGGATTGAGGTTCGGACCACTGCAGGACAGCAGAGAGCTTCGCAGGATCCATAGCCAGGCCCTCTTGTGAGATAATGTAACCCAAAAAAGGCAATGAGGACTGCTCGAATACACATTTCTTGAGTTTAGCAAACAATGAGTGCTCCCTTAAACGGGAAAGGACACGAACGACATCCTGACGATGAGTCTCCAGATCAGGAGAAAAAATCAGGATGTCGTCCAGATACACCACTACTGAGGATAACAGTAAATCCCTGAACACATCGTTTACGAAGTCCTGAAATACTGCGGGTGCATTACATAACCCAAAAGGCATGACGAGGTATTCATAGTGACCGTCTCGGGTGTTAAAAGCGGTCTTCCATTCGTCACCCTTTCGAATACGTACGAAGTTATACGCACACCGCAGATCCAACTTCGTAAAAACTTGAGCTCCTCTCAGTCTGTCAAAGAGCCCCGAAATTAAAGGTAATGGGTATTTGTTCTTTATTGTGATTGCGTTGAGACCCCTGTAATCTATGCAGGGACGCAAATCACCCTCTTTCTTCCGAACAAAGAAAAACCCAGCTCCTGCGGGAGAGACAGACTTACGAATGAACCCCTTCTCTAAACTCTCTCTTATATAGGTCGACATGGCCTCCGACTCAGGTATCGACAGGGGGTAAACCCTGCCTTTAGGTGGAACCGAACCTGGGATAAGGTCTATGGCACAGTCATACGGCCTATGGGGTGGAAGAACCTCAGCACCCTGTTTGGAGAACACGTCAGCGAAATCCAGATAGGGTGTAGGTATGGGAGAGAGATCAGTAGATGCAACCGCAATGACCTTAGGTGGTAAGGGAAGACATCGGGACTGACATTTCGAACCCCAACTAATAATGCTGTCAGACTCCCAGTCAATGTGAGGAGCATGAGTACGAAGCCATGGGAGACCCAGAAGGACGTCGTCTATACCCTCAGGCAAAACAAGAAAAGAAATCTCCTCTATGTGACCCTGAGACAGGGAAAGGCGCAAGGGAACTGTCCTCAATGTAATGGAGTCAGACAACATAGTTCCATTAACAACACGGACAGGAATAGGCGCCTCTAACATGATAGAGGGAATATTGTGTCCCTTTACAAATCCTGAGGACACAAAAGTCCCGTCAGCTCCGGAATCCACAAAAGCCATAATAGGCCATGTATTCTCAGATAACGAGAGCTGACCTGGGATACAACACTTAGAGGATGTAGAAGACGTCTCTAGTAACCCCCCTCTAATGGTTACTAGGCCAGGGAGTTTCCCTGACGACTAGGACACTTGTTGGCATAGTGCCCAGCCTGACGACATACGTAACATATAGGAGGACCAGACTTGCGTAATTTGGAAGACGTATGACCTAACTCCATAGGAGTGGGAGATGTTTCAGATGCTGAGGAAGATGGTAGTGGACCCTCAACAACTGGAATAGCCCGATGCTTAGGGTGTGAGGAAGAGACCTCGAGTCTACGTTCCTTATGGCGTACATCGATCCTCGTTGCTACTGTGATCAAGTCCTCCAGAGAAGCAGGGACCTCACGAGTAGCAAGAGCATCCTTGACATAGCCTGCCAACCCTCTCCAGAAGATAGGAATCAACACCTTCTCTGGCCAATCTAGTTCTGCCACCAGAGTTCTAAAAGCAATGGCATAAGAACTAGTGGATACCGAACCCTGAGATAGATCTAACAGTCTCAGGGCCGCATCATGGGTAACCTGCGGACCCATGAATACCACCTTAAGAGCATCAAGAAAGTCTTGATGTCTCAGAGTAACCACATCAGAGCGCTCCCATAGGGGAGTCGCCCATTCTAAGGCTTTGTCCTGAAGTAAGGAGATGATAAAGCCTACTCTGGACCTCTCCGTAGAGAAGCGAGAAGAGTTGACCTCTAGGTGTATCTGACACTGACTAATGAAACCACGACATGATCTGGCATCGCCAGAATATCTGTTTGGCAGAGCAAGTCGAGGATCATGTGCAGATGTCACCATGGTCTGAGGTTTATCCTCTATACTCTTGAGCCGTGACTCAAGTACTTGTATGTAACGGTGTAACTGCTGATATTCTGCCATAACTGCCAGACCCTTGGCTCAGTCCTAATGTTACGGGGGGCTGTCTGATAATGACCTAAAGGAGTATCAGACAGTCAGGGTCCACCGTGCAAAGACTCTGCTGCAGACTATGGCAGAGTGCAATACCTCTGTTAACTCACAGAAGGATATAATAAGTAAGTAAAGCAATTCCTCCCTTACTTGGAGGGTGTGTGGAATGATCTCTGTTAATAATCACAGAGACAAAGGCAATGTGTGCGAAATGGCCCCTACCTATGTCCGCTCTTCTAGTGGTGCAAAAGAGACGAACAGCAGCGTAAGCCGCACAAAGCTCCTACCTGAGTTCGCTCCACTAGTGTGCGAGGACACGAACCACTAGATATGGCACCTGCCTAGGTCCGCTCTTCTAGTGGTGCAAAAGAGACGAACAGCAGCGTAAGCCGCACAAAGCTCCTACCTCTGTTCGCTCCCCTAGTGTGCGAGGATACGAACAACTGCCAGACGCAGTATAAGGAACGTTACCCTAGCGGCAACGTCCAGCTACGAGTCGAACCACAAGGCCCAGCCAGACCATGTGCCTCAGGCACCTGCCTATGTCCGCTCCCCTAAGAGGTAAGGATACGGACAGCAGCCGAAGCTGTAAGGTATAAGAACGCTACCCTGCCGGTAGCGCTCACCTAGCATAGACAGAGGAATGCCTAGAGGAACGTGCACAGAGCGTCTACTCTTATGCATGAACCAAGAGGACTGAGCGCCATGCGGCGTGTGTCAGGGTCTTATATAGACTCTGTGCCTCATCCAAGATGGAGGACACCAGAGCCAGTCCGCTGCCAGAACGACAGGAGTGACGTCATGCTGGCCTATCACTGAGCAAGGCATCACAAGCACATGACCAGCGATCTATCGGCATAGAAGGTGTCAGAGACATGTGACCTTGTGTCAGCGATGATGTCACCCGCACATGTGCAATGGCTCCAAGATAGGACTTAGTCTCTGGCGCTCGCACATGTGCAGTAGCAAGAAATCTGGACTTAGTCTCCAGCGCTCGCACATGTGCAGTAGCAAGAAATCTGGACATAGTCTCCAGTGATCGCAGCAACCGTAACAGAAAGTGTGGCAGTGAAGAGATGCCTGCGTTGCAAGTATAATGATAATGATATAGGAAATGATTCTGTGCTGTTTAGAGAAGTCAAACTTTTCTATGAATTTCTGAACATACACAGTAATAACTGGTCCAAGAGATTTTCATTAAGACTAGCTGTAGCTTAGGATTATGATATTTAGAGTTTTATTATTGCCTTTCAAAGGTCCTGAACTTCCAACTGAGCCATTACAAATGTATAATGTTTATTGCAGAAAGGAATTGAAGTCCATAGGAAACATGCTATTTTCTGGTGTAACTCATATTGAAAGGAAAAGCTTAAAAAGCCATAGAATGTTTTTTTTTAATTTTTAAATTACTGTTTCAAAGCTAGAATCCAAAGTTTTTAAAAAAAAAAATCACGTATTTAGGTTTATTGATGATACATATTGTTATTTGAAAAAGCCCTTAATTTTTTTTCTGTTTTGAAAAATGCTGTCTACTGTGGGAACATTTTTTCGGTAGCTGGATTTGGGACTTATGCGGGCATCACATGAAACGATCTATCGTGCGATGCATCGTTGGGGTCACGGTTTTCGTGACACACATCCGGCATAGTTTGCGACGTCATTTCGTGTGACACCTCTGAGCGACGCTGAATCGGTTACAAATCGTGAGTCATATACTCGTCGCTTATTTTAAAAAATCGTTCATTTTTATTTGCGCCGGTTGTTCATCGTACCCGGGGCAGCACACATCACTCCGCGTGACACCCCGGGAATGATGAACACAGCTTACCTGCGTCCCACGGCACCCACCGGCTATGTAGAAGAAAAGAGAGTTGGGCGGGATGTTGTCGTCCCGCTCATCTCCGCCCCTCCGCTTCTATTGGCCGGCGGCTGTGTGACATCGCTGTGACGCCGAACGTCCCTCCCCCTTCAGGAAGAGGATGTTCGCCGCCCACAGCGAGGTCGCTCAGCAGGTAAGTACGTGTGACAGCGGTTTAACGACTTTGTGCGACACGGGCAGCAATTTGCCCGTGATGCACAAACGACAGGGGCGGGTACGATCGCTCATGCAATCGCACGATAGATCGTACCATGTGAAGCCCACATGAGGGTCTGCTTTGTACTATTAACTTTAATATTTGATACCTACATAATCACAAAAAATCTGCCACTTAAATCTTGCAGATTTTAAGATATTTGCTATTAAAATGGAGCTGTTGTGAGATTTCACTTTATAAACATCATCCAGTATTAAACAAATTTCTTAACACTGATGAGGATGATGTACTTACTTTGAAAATCCATGTCAAAATGGCTATAGAATCTTAAAATTAACTGGACTCACAAATTGTTTGCAGAGTTGGGGGATTCATTGCGCAGAGGAATGTCTTTGAGTCATAGTTCCTGAAATCCTCCATTTGATGCAAGTGTAAGCAATATGCAATTCTATTCACAGTTTGCAATTTAAAAAAAAATACCATCGCCATTTCCCATATGCTGCGCTCTCAGTGAACTGTCAAATGACGTCTAGCGCAGGATTTCCCATGATGCCCTGCAGCAATTCAATTAAAGCCACTTGGAGGGGCTATCATATTCAGCATATAATATAGGGGCAGGACAATTAGCGCTATTTGTTGCCTCTACTGTGTAGGGATATAAGCTATCACAGTACACAGGTTAGGGAAGATAAAGGCCTAATGCAATTTTGATGTACTCCTTCAGTGCTTATGTACCATATTTAAAAATGGGAGCGATAGTCTTAATTTGTGAATAGAAATCCAAGATTCAAGTGCTATAAAGTGAACTGTTGTAGCAATCTCATTATCACCACTAAGTGTGTGACTGTAAATTAATGCATTTATTTATTTTACTTATATAATGTCATAAATTCTACATAGCATTACAGACATCATCATCACTGTCCTCATTGGGCCTCAAAATCTAAATTCCCTATCAGTATGTCTTTGGAGTGTGGGAGGAAACCGGAGTGTACAAGAAACCCGCACAAAAACGGGGAGAACATACAAATTCCTTGCAGATGGTGTCCTTGGTGGGATTTGAACCCAGGACTAGAGATGAGCGAACCGGTCCCGGTTCGGCTCGAGGTCGGTTCGCCGAACGGAGGTCCCGTTCGAGTTCGGCTCGTCGAACGTTCGACGAACCGAACTCGAACTGCATAGGAAACAATGGCAGGCAAACACAAACACAGAAAACACCTAGAAAACACCCTCAAAGGTGTCCAAAAGGTGACAAACAACTCACAACACATGGGAAAGTGACAAGGACATATACTCATGCGAAAACAAAAGAGCTGGACAAGGAAAAAGAGGAGGACACACAGATATATGAGTATATGCAAGGAAACATCGATTCCATTATTGTGCAACTTGAGCCCTGCTCATTTTAGGCTTCCAATCTTGATAAATTGCCTGAGCTCGCCACGTACGCCTTGGGGATCTTGTCGTGTCCTGCAGCCAGCGTTCTCTCGGAACCTGTCTTCAGTGCTGCTGGGGGTCTGCTGGCAGATAAGCACACGTGTCTGTCCACTGACAATGTGGACATGGCTCTCAGAGGACTTTTCTTCCCCTGGGTCAGCCAGGGGAGGCGAAAGGCACGCGTATTTATGAGAGTGCTTCATGCAAAGCATCTTTTTCATTTTGAAAAGGGGCATCAACTGATGTCAGTCAAGAGGGGTGTGTGTGGCCCAATTAGTGGCAACGAGGGAGACTGTGGTTGGAGTCCCCTCGCTGTGTTTCTAAAAGAACCAAAATGAACAAATCATGGCTCTCAGAGGACTTTTCTTCCCCTGGGTCAGCCAGGGGACGGGAAAGGCACGCGTATTTTTGAGAGTGCTTCATGCAAAGCATCTTTTTCTTTTTCAAAAGGGAGGTCAACCGATGCCAGTCAAGTGGGGTGTGTGTGGCCCAGTTAGTGGAAACGAGGGAGACTGTGGTTGGAGTCCCCTCGCTGTGTTTCTAAAAGAACCAAGATGAAAAAGTCATGGCTCTCAGAGGACTTTTCTTCCCCTGGGTCATCCAGGGGAGGTGAAAGGCACGCGTATTTTTGAGAGTGCTTCATGGAAAGCATCTTTTTCTTTTTCAAAAGGGGGGTCAACCGATGCCAGTCAAGTGGGGTGTGTGTGGCCCAGTTAGTGGAAACGAGGGAGACTGTGGTTGGAGTCCCCTCGCTGTGTTTCTAAAAGAACCAAGATGAACAAGTCATGGCTCTCAGAGGACTTTTCTTCCCCTGGGTCAGCCAGGGGACGGGAAAGGCACGCGTATTTTTGAGAGTGCTTCATGCAAAGCATCTTTTTCTTTTTCAAAAGGGGGGTCAACCGATGCCAGTCAAGTGGGGTGTGTGTGGCCCAGTTAGTGGAAACGAGGGAGACTGTGGTTGGAGTCCCCTCGCTCTCTTTCAAAAAGAACCAAGATGAACAAGTCATGGCTCTCAGTGGACTTTTCTTCCCCTGGGTCAGCCAGGGGACCTGAAAGGCACGCGTATTTTTGAGAGTGCTTCATGCAAAGCATCTTTTTCATTTTGAAAAGGGGCATCAACTGATGTCAGTCAAGTGGGGTGTGTGTGGCCCAGTTAGTGGAAACGAGGGAGACTGTGGTTGGAGTCCCTTCGCTGTGTTTTACATGCTTTTAGAAGGGCATGACATGGCTTGGAGGTTGACTTTCAGCATCTGCAAACTGTTGGCTACCAAAATGCTGCCTTTCCAACACCTGTGGTTATAGACAATGAGGAACATACTGATGAAGATGAGACGCAGATACCCGATTGGGATGACAACTTAAATATTCGGTCAGGGCAAGAAGAGGCTCGGTCTGAGGGGGAGGGGAGTGCAAACACAACAATTGATGATGAAGTTCTAGATCCCACCTACTGTCAACCCACAGTCAGACACTCGAGGAGGTCAACAGAGGCGGTGGAGGAGGATGCAACCGACGACGAAGTTACCTTGCGCCTTCCTGGACAGAGTCGGAGCACTGGTAGCACGTCTACTACTGCATCCTCAGCCACCACTCTGCCTCTGAGCATTATTCGGGGTGGATCAACAGGTCGCATGGCCTCTAAGCCTTGCCTAGCCTGGTCCTTTTTTGACATAGAAAAAGATCGCCCAAATTATGTGATCTGTAAAATTTGTCATGGTTCTCTTAGTAGAGGTCAAAACCTCAGCAGTTTGACAACTTCTTCCATGAATCGTCACATGAATATATATCATATGGCCCGGTGGGAAGCTCACCGTGCTGCAATGCGGCCTAGCGGAGCGAACCATCCACCGCCAGATCTCTGTCCCTCAGATGTGGTCAAATAAAAGGCCACTTCCTGCGACCCATGACAAAGCTAAGAGGTTGACTCTATCCCTCTGTAAGCTGTTGGCTACCGAAATGCTGCCTTTACGCCTAGTGGACACACAGGATTTTAGAGACCTTATGTCTGTCGCTGTGCCCCAGTACCAGATGCCCAATCACCACTGCTTCTCCAAGAAAAGCATGCCCGCGCTACACCAGCATGTCGCACACAACATCACCACTTCCTTGAGAAACTCTGTGTGCGACAGGGTGCATTTCAACACAGATACTTGGACCAGTAAGCATAGACAGGGTCATTACATGTCACTGACTGGGCACTGGCAAACTATGGTGAGAGATGGAGAAGGGTCTGCTGTACAAGTCTTGCCGTCCCCACGAGTTGTTTCAATCCTTCTTCTGTATGTAGAAGTTAATACACTGCTTCTGCCTCTTCAACCTCGTGTGGGTCCTCCACCTTGGCGCAAACCCTGTGTGGTCAGGCCACCCTTCCTTGTAACTGCGCACAAGGACTACCACACACCTCCTTACTATGCTGGCAGCAGAGCTCAATGCCATCAAGCGGTCAAAGTTTTACTTTGAAATGTATGGGAAATGTGAGTCACACCGCTGAGAAGTTGTGGACAGTTAGCTCTGGATACCGAGTTTCATCAATGGTTGTCTCCACTCAACCAGCAGCCAGGGAAGGCCGGGTGCGACAATGATGCAAACATGGGTGCGGCCCTTCGCTGTGACAATGTGACACACATGGCTTGTGTGGTTCACGTGTTGAACCTGGTTGTCCAGCAATTTTTAAAGCACTATCCTGGCCCACATGGCCTTCTGCAGAGAGCACGGTGTAACGCCTTCCTTGATCCACACACTCAGATGGGCTGTTAATGATAGGCTAGAGGGAAGCCACTCACCAAGCAGGACCCCTAGAACCCTTAAACCCTTTAACCCCTATACAGGGATTAGGAATTGCACAGGGCCCAAGGTGATTAATACCTGTGGAAGGCTGCAGTTCCAGAGAATAGTAGTCAGGCAGGGTCAAAACATTAATTGAGGAACAGGAACAGAATGGGACGGCCAGGACTTAATCAGAAAACAAGCAGAGGTGAAATGCGGATCGGCCAACAAGGTACATAAACAGCAAGCAGGAAAAGTAGTCAGGTAACAAGCACACAAAATCATAAAACTGAACTGGGGGTAAAAGTAACCAGAGGTCATAGCTATGTCTGGCGGTGGTCTGCAGACAGGATGGGCATAAAAAAGGGTGTGGTGTCTTCCCATTGGTTGTAGCTGAATGATGGTATTTCATCTGTGAGATACCCACCAGCTACATTCAGCCAGAGATTCTGCATCTGTCAAGGTAATGCAGCCCAGTGGGTGAGCATAACCTGCGTCCACCTGCGCCGCTGGCATCGACTCCTCTCCCATCATCAGCACTATTCATGAAAGGAACACGTTGTCACCTGGCGACCGGAGTACAAATTGACGGAGCGGACTCCGTTGGTGACTTAACAGCCGTGTGCGGCAATGATGCAAACCTGGCTGCGGGCCATCGTCAGGGCAATGTGACACACGTGCCTTGTATGGCTCACGTGTTGAACCAAATTCTCCAGCAATTTTTAAAACACCATCACGGCCTACATGGCCTTGTGCAGCGTGCACGCTCGCTATGTGCTCACTTCCATCGTGCGCACACAGCAGCTCAACAACTTTCGTCGCTACAGAAGTCTTTAGGTCTGGTGGTTAAACGCCTGAAATGCGATGTCCCCACACGCAGGAATTTGAATCTGCACATGTTGCAGCGTTTGTGGCAGCACCGCCGAACCCTGCTGCAATACGTTATGACATATAGCCTGGGATAACTTGATCCAGAGGTGGTGCAGATCACGCTGCTGGAGTGGTGTCAGATCAAGGACCTATGCACCCTGCTACACAGTTTACAAATGTCGACGAAGATGTTTAGCACTGGCAATGTCATTCTCAGCGTGACAATTCTGGTCATCTACATGATGGAGCGCACTGTAATTATTATTCGGAGTCAGGTGTTGGGACAAGAGGAAGGGGAGGAAGTACAGGAGGAGTCATATGCGGAAGGGATAACAAGATCTACGAGGTCCAGATGGTCAGCGGCACCTATGCGGCAGTCATGGTGAGGGGGATTAACAAGGGCGCATAGTATCAGCAAAAAGTGTTGAGGAAGGTGCAGGAGCCCATGAAGAAATGGAGGACGAACTGGCGATGGGCATGGAAGACTCAGCAGATGAGTGAGAGCTTGCTCACATTTCGGTTGTGTGAGGTTGTGGGGAGAGGGCAGAGGAAGGAGGCACGATTCTCACCTCTCTGCCACCAACACACCAAGGACTTGGTCCTCCTGGATGCACAAGACACATGAGCGGCTTCTTGCTGCACTACCTACAACATGACCCTCGGATTGTACGAATTCAAAGTAATCCAGAATACTGGGTTGCCACACTGTTACATCCCCGGTACAAGACAAAATTTGGCAAAATAATTCCTGCCATAGAAATGGACGCACGTATACAGGAGTATCTGCAGAATGTGGTACGCAATCTTAGATCTACTTTTCCACTAAACACCAGTGCTGCACAGAGTGAATCTCAACGCTTTGTCATGGATAGGAGGAAATGGTCTTTTACTTGTCCACATCGGAGGGACCGCGGGATGGCTGCTGTGCTGAGATGGCGTTGAGTACGGTGTCCCTGCAGAGTTGCACTTTTGGTCATATACCAAAATGAGTTGAAAAAGGACAGATGCTGGTGGAAAGGGGAACAGGTGTGTTGGAAAGGGGAAAAAAGTTTTGGTCCGTGGATTTCGTGGTTAAGCAACAGTAACATTTGCTGAAGAAACACCATCTGTTACAGTGGGACTGGCAGATTTGGATAAAGTGGTATATACTATGTTACCGCTATATAACGAAAATTAATAAGAAAAGAAAGAGAAAGGTATATATCCCCATCAGCAGTCAGTGTCCACCGTGCTCCCAGTTGGAAAAGGAGAGGTTGGCAACTGGAAGGTTTGGTGGAGGATACAGAGCTGTGTGGCTATGAAACTAATAGTAGCCTGAACCGAGTTAGACGCCATTCGGATCTGGAGACTGTGAGCCCTGTTAGCGTCACAGGGTCCACATGCCCACCCAGCCCAGGAACTCCCTGTTAACAACACAGGGGCCATTGAGTACGCTGACCGTGTGCGTAGGGGCACACCTGTGGACAGCAGGCGCATCAGCAGCAGCAGGCCTGTTAATGCCACTGGGCTGCACAAGCAGGACTGGTAGGACAGGAGCTGGTCTTAACCGTTCTGTGTTACCAACTGTGGTGGTGGCCTGCATCGACACCCTATCCCTGCCTACCTCTGGCCTAAAGCCGCAATGGGTTCAACACATGGAGGTGTGCTCTTTCGGAGCATAATAGAAGACTGCGCACCTCCTTGTTGGCTCCAGCCCCTTTTATAACCTGGGTCTGCCCCAAACCAGGGTGAACCACAATGCACCTCCTGGAGACAAAAGTAGAGTGACACGTCATGAGTGGCATAACTAGCGTCCTATTTGGAACCGCAACTTCAATGATGACCTCATGGCTGCCATGACCCAAACACCTCACCAGTCATCGTCTGACCATCAATAATGCGGTGAAAAGTCATAGGGGTGGGCCTCTGCAAGCCATTTGGGAGGACACCTGATGCCCTGTGGTCTATATGTGCCCCCCCACATCAGGGGCAGGGCCAAAGAGTTCATTACCGGACCTAGTCTATGATGCAGTAAGTGCCTGAGCATGCTCAGTAGCATGAAATACAGTCTCTGAAAAAAGACTATCAGCTTTAGCATGGTGTCTAGGCACAAAACAGGACTTAGACCCGGCACGGAATGCAAGCACCTGTGCAAAGAGGCTTTTCACACTTAGTGTGGGAGCATGCGCTGTATCCCGAAATGAAGACTTAGCGTCAGGAATAACACAGTCAGGCTGAGCATACTCACTAGGCGAAACACTGTAATTAGGCTGCAGCTGGGGTAAATCGGCACACGCATGCGCACTAGCTGCCTCTCCACACTTAGACGTGGAGGGGAAATTGCTCTTGGAGATGCTGTCTATGAACAGAAGGAAAAGCTAAAGGAAGCCTGACTTTCTATCCCTCCGAATTATCAAATGCAGCAATGAATTCCATGAGTTTGCTATAACATTAGCGTAGCAAAATGTGTATGAGGGTGTCATGTAGAGGTGCTATAAATAGCTTGTCACCAGTGGGGCACTAATGGAATACAACAGCCAGTTCTATGATGCCACTAAATGGCAGTATTTTTTGCTATCATTATAGCTTATTAAAAACAGAGCAGGAGGGTGTCATGCAGAGGTGCTAGAAATAGCTTGGCACCAGTGGGGCACTAATGGAATACAACAGCCAGTTCTATGATGCCACTAAATGGCAGTATTTTTTGCTATCATTATAGCTTATTAAAAACAGAGCAGGAGGGTGTCATGCAGAGGTGCTGCACATAGATTTGCACTAGTGTGACTAGACAAAAGTCCAATAGCCACGTTTAGGATGCCACTAGGTACACTGACTGTTTGCTAGCATAATTGCTTAGTTAAAAAGAGTTGGAGTGTGCAATGCAGGCAGACGTGCTGCAAATATCTTTACAATAGTGTGAATAGACAAAAGTACAATAGCCACTTCTTGTATGCCACTAGGTACACTGACTGTTTGCTAGTATAATGGCTTAGTTAAAAAGAGTTTGAGTGTGCAATGCAGGCAGACGTGCTGCAAATATCTTTACAATAGTGTGAATAGACAAAAGTACAATAGCCACTTCTTGTATGCCACTAGGTACACTGACTGTTTGCTAGTATAATGGCTTAGTTAAAAAGAGTTGGAGTGTGCAATGCAGGCAGACGTGCTGCAAATATCTTTACAATAGTGTGAATAGACAAAAGTACAATAGCCACGTTTAGGATGCCACTAGGTACACTGACTGTTTGCTAGTATAATGGCTTAGTTAAAAAGAGTTGGAGTGTGCAATGCAGGCAGACGTGCTGCAAATATCTTTACAATAGTGTGAATAGACAAAAGTACAATAGCCACTTCTTGTATGCCACTAGGTACACTGACTGTTTGCTAGTATAATGGCTTAGTTAAAAAGAGTTGGAGTGTGCAATGCAGGCAGACGTGCTGCAAATATCTTTACAATAGTGTGAATAGACAAAAGTCCAATAGCCACGTTTAGGATGCCACTAGGTACACTGACTGTTTGCTAGTATAATGGCATAGTTACAAAGAGTTGGAGTGTGCAATGCAGGCAGACGTGATGCAAATATCTTTGCAATAGTGTGACTAGACAAAAGTACAATAGCCTCGTTTAGGATGCCACTAGTTACACTGACTGTTTGCTAGTATAATGGCTTAGTTAAAAAGAGTTGGAGTGTGCAATGCAGGCAGACGTGCTGCAAATATCTTTGCACTACTGTGACTACACAAAAGTCCAATAGCCACGTTTAGGATGCCACTAGGTACACTGACTGTTTGCTAGTATAATGGCTTAGTTAAAAAGAGTTGGAGTGTGCAATGCAGGTAGACGTGCTGCAAATATCTTTGCACTACTGTGACTACACAAAAGTCCAATAGCCACGTTTAGGATGCCACTAGGTACACTGACTGTTTGCTAGCATAATGGCTTAGTTAAAAAGAGTTTGAGTGTGCAATGCAGGCAGACGTGATGCAAATATCTTTGCAATAGTGTGACTAGACAAAAGTAGAATAGCCACGTTTAGGATGCCACTAGGTACACTGACTGTTTGCTAGTATAATGGCTTAGTTAAAAAGAGTTGGAGTGTGCAATGCAGGCAGACGTGCTCTGCAAATGTCTTTGCACTAGTGGGACTATAGCAAAGTCCAATAGCCACGTTTAGGATGCCACTAGGTACACTGAGTGTTTGCTAGTATAATGGCTTAGTTATAATGAGTTGGAGTGTGCAGAGGACAGGAGGGTACAGTGCCAGGATTGTGGGGCTCTGGATAGAGGAATGGAAGCCTGCCTTTCTATTCCCTCCTAATGGTGAAATGCAGCGACGAAATCCCTGACCTTGGCTACACAGACGCTGTCTCTGTTTTCAGGACCTGTCACCTATGGCTCTCTGACCCTGCCGGTTTGAGCCCTTAAAAGGACTGATAGAAAGTGCTCTCCCTAAGCTGTCTAACGCTGTGTATGGAGCGCATACAGCAGTATCGGCGATAGGACTCAGGAGGACGGAGCTGCGACAGTGATGTCTGACACCAAAGACGCAGAAGAGATAATGGCGTCCTGGAGGAAAATGTCCGGTTTTATAATGCAGGGACATGTGACATGGACATCCTATCACACATGCCGTTGCTTCTCTGGCTAAAAGTCCACTTAGCTGTGTGTGTGTCTGGGATTGGCTGACATGCTGGCCCGCCCCACTACACGCGCGCGCTTTGGGAAGGAAGACAAGGAAAAAAAAATGGCGATCGCCATTATAGAAACAGCAGTGATCTGAAGGCGCTGTTCACGCACACTATACACTGAAATGTCATAATAGTGTGATTCACAGAGTGACTTACACTATTACAGTGGAAACCAAGCTAGGAATTAGCTGTTTTTTTGCTGCTAGAACCGTTCTCGAACGTTTCTAGAACTATCGAGCTTTTGCAAAAAGCTCGAGTTCTAGTTCGATCTAGAACAGGCCCCAAAATCACTCGAGCCTAGAACTGGAGAACCTCGAACCACGAACCGCGCTCAACTCTACCCAGGACCCCAGCGCTGCAGTGCTAAGTATTGAGCCATACATCTATGATATATAGGCAGTAACTGCACCTTAATAGCTGCTTTTATTTGTTTGTTTTTTTGCACAGTGATATGAAGCAAGGCTAGTGTTAAATCACTCATTGTAAATTTTGCAACTAAATATGAATTGAAGGTTTGCTTTTTCTAAAAAAATAAATTTATCTAGTTTCCAAGAACTTACTTAAAAGATCATATCTAGATGGTATAAAATCCTGATTTCCTACATAACTGTCAAGCTGCCACCAGGGGGAGCTGGAGCTCTGCAGCAGAAGACACTACACAGAGCAACGAGAACCAGGAAGTAAATACACAGTGTTCTCGTACACTGCCTCACAGCACAGCTAAGAAGCAGAGCTGTGGGGCGTGCAAGGAATAGTCAGGCAGGCTGGGTCAAACACAGTACAGGCAGAAGCAGGACCGGAGGAATGAGCAGAAGCGGAGTCAAAGTCAGGCCAAGGTCAGAACCAGAGGAAGCAACCGAGTGGGGAGGTAGGAGAGAGGACAGAGGACAGGAGGGAAGACCAGGGGAAGGAACACAGACAAGGGCACGGGGGCACAGGAACAGACAGATCAGGATATCACTCACAGGACCAGCAATGATAGGCAAAGCAGTGCTAAGCTTATAGCCGGTGCTGGTTCACTGGAAATGTCAGCTTTTAAGGCATCCAGGCTCTGGAATTGAGGCCTGGAGGAAGGCTCCGCCCCCTAGCCATGTGGACGGGGAGGCGAACCATAACAGTATCCCCTCCTCAAGGGGGGGGCCACCGGACCCCCGGGCTTCCCATGAAACTTCCGGTGGAAAGCCGCAATCAACCGATTGGCCCGCACGGATCGAGCCGGCACACAGGACCTTTCTTCCGGACCGTAACCCTTCCAAAGGATCAGATACTGGAGGGAACTACGAACCCAACGAGAATCGATAATATGCTGGATCTCGTACTCCTCCTCACCGTCCACCAATATCAGAGCCGGAGGGGTCTGAGAATCCACCACCGATGGAACAAATGGCTTAAGCAAGGAAATATGAAGTACGTTAGGAATACGTAAGGTCTGGGGCAGTTGCAGCCGTATGGCCATCCGGTTGACCACCTCGATGATCTCATAGGGTCCTATAAACCTAGGACCCCACTTAGCAGATGGAACCCTAAGCCTAACATTCCGAGTGGACAGCCACACTTTGCCCCCCACTTGAAAGGAGGGTCCTGGAGAACGCTGTTTGTCTGCCTGGTGTTTCTGGGATTGCTGAGCCCTCTCGATGCACCGTCGTACCTCCTTCCATACCTCCCCCAGATGCTGAACAATGGAATCAGCCCCTGGACACCCCAAATCTACCCTGGAGAAGGCCCCGAAGTGTGGGTGAAACCCGTAATTACAGAAGAAGGGAGACGTACCCGTAGACTGGTGGACTCTGCTATTAAATGCAAACTCCGCAAGGGTCAAAAATGTACACTAATCCTCGTGCTGAGCAGAAACCAAGCACTACAGGATTTTCTCAAGGGTCTGATTCGTCCTCTCTGTCTGCCCATTGGATTCAGGATGATAGGTGGACGAGAAGGACAACTCAATCCCCAACCGCCTGCACAAGGCCCTCCAAAACCGAGAAACGAATTGTACCACCCTGTCAGATACAATATTCAGGGGTAACCCATGTAACCGAACCACCTGGTCGATAAAGTGGTTGGCAAGGGTCGCTGCATTAGGTAGACTCGAGAGGGGAATGAAATGTGCCTGTTTACTAAAGCGATCCACCACCACCCAGATCACAGTCATGTCATTAGAGACAGGAAGGTACGTAATGAAATCCATTGACAAGTGGGTCAATGGTATTTCAGGGACAGGCAATGGAACCAGTTCCCTGGCCGGCCAGTTACGACATACCTTAGCACGGGCACATATAGTACAGGCAGAAATAAAATGAGCCACATCCAAATGAAGAGATGGCCACCAAAACAGTCGAGCAACAGCCCTGCAAGTGGCTGTAATGCCTGGGTGGCCACTCAGTACGGATTCATGAAACTCTTGTAATACCTGTAACCGAAGGAGCAAAGGGACAGACAATTTAGTGTCTGGAGCGGAGGATGGCACTAATGACTGGACTTCCCGAACCTCAGCCTCCAACTCAGATGACAAGGCAGCCACCACCAACCCTCACGGAAGAATGGAGAAAGGAAGCTCTGGAGGGGACACCGGGTCCAAACTACAGGATAGGGCATCCGCCCGCATGTTTTTGGACCCAGGCCAAAAAGTAATGGTAAAATAGAATCTAGGAAAAAAAAAGGCCCACCTCGCCTGTCGAGGCATTAGTCTCTTGGCCGACTCAATATACGCAAGATTTTATGATTATTGATGA
The DNA here is from genome assembly GCF_048569485.1 of Anomaloglossus baeobatrachus. NCBI lineage: Eukaryota > Metazoa > Chordata > Amphibia > Anura > Aromobatidae > Anomaloglossus > Anomaloglossus baeobatrachus. The sequence continues at coordinate 306,954,572 of NC_134355.1, forward strand.
CTGTAATACGATGAGTAGCACCTCCAAAAAATGCCTCTATTCCTCGAATGCCAACTTTACTGCCAATAATTCGCAGTTACCCACATCATAACTCCGCTCAGCCGGAGTGAATTTCTTGGAAAAGAATGCACAAGGTCGCAGATTAGTCAGAGTAGTAGGACCCTGAGAGAGACCTGCTTGTACCCCCACCTCCGAGGCGTCCACCTCCACAATAAATGGCACCTTGAGGTCGGGCTGTACCAGGACCGGGGCGGACATGAACCAATCCTTCAATTCAAGGAAGGCCTGGACAGCTGTCTGAGGCCAGTTCTGCAGATCCGCCCCTTTCCGAGTAAGGTCGGTCAAGGGCTTGGCAATTTGGGAAAATCCCTTAATAAACCTCTGATAATAATTGGCGAAACCCAAAAAGCGTTGTAACGCCTTGATATCCCTGGGTTGCACCCAGTCAATGATAGCCTGCACTTTCCCCGGGTCCATCTTAAACCCATCACGAGAAAGGAGTAATCCAAGAAAGGCTATTTCCTGAACAGAAAAAACACATTTTTCAAGCTTGGCAAACAATTGAGTATCACGTAACCTCTGTAATACAGAACAGACATGTGTATATGCGTCTGCTTGTTGACAGAATAAATCAAAATGTCATCGAGATAGATGACCACGAAACGACCAATAAAATCAGAGATAACATCATTGATGAAATTTTGAAACACCGCAGGAGCATTTGATAAACAGAAGGGCATCACCAAATTCTCGAATAACCCCTCTGACGTAAGAAAGGCCGTTTTCCACTCATTCCCTTCTCTGACACGAATAAGATTATAGGCCCCCCTAAGATCTAGTTTAGTAAACCACTGGGCTTAGAAGAGTCGGTTGTAGAGATCAGGGATGAGTGGAAGCGGATTCGTGTTTTTCATGGTAATCTTGTTCAATTCTCGGAAATCGAGACATGGCCGTAACCCTCCGTCCTTCTTCTTTACAAAAAAGAACCCAGTGACCACAGGGGAAGAGGAAGGACAGATATGCCCTTTACATATACTGTCGGATATGTAAGATTTTATAGCAGCCCTTTCTGGACCCGAGAGGTGATATAAACGGGCCTTGGGCAATTTGGAGTTGGGAATCAAATTGATGGCACAGTCATATGGGCGATGAGGTGGCAAAACCTCGGCCTCTGTTTCTGAGAATACATCTCCATAGTCCCTCAGGTATTCCGGAAGACCCTCAGGACTTACGGAGGACACAGATATGGTTTTTAAACCCCTTTTATGACAGAAAAGACAAAACAGAACAAAGTATATGGCCAAAATAATGATTATCTTTATTACATAGAATACAATAAAATTACAATTAAAATTAAAAAAAGTGGGCAGACAGGTGCAGAGGACCAACTAGACCCCAAAATACATTTAATATTGGTAAATTGCTGCCCAATTAATATAAGGAATAAATTATAGACCAAATGGCAATATATAAAGTGCAAAAATTGGTGACAGTGAAATAGCAGCCTACTATATTAAAAGGGGCACAAAATGTGTATATAATGGTATATATAAATTGGATAATAAACTAAATTGCAATATAAAATTATTATAAAGATGAATTATAAAATATTATGAATTATAGTAAATTATTATGAAATATAATAAAGTGCTAGTGACCAAGTTAACTTGATTCAGCAAGGAATCAATGCAAAATATTTTATAAAGTGCAACGTGCTAATCACATATTAGAATCAACTGGAACCTTTTTTTAGTAAAAGGAAAGGGAAGAAAAAAGTGCTAAGTGCAAAGTTTGCACTTAGCACTTTTTTCTTTCCTTTCCTTTTACTCGGTCTGGTTCATCGTATATCATCCCGAGAGTTCAAGAAGAGGTCAACCGAATGTCATTCTGAGGCCGAAGGGGGTAGGGAAAACGCCCAGGCCTGGGGACTCCCTCTAAGTAACGACATAACGATTCCCACCTGCTGAGTCTCGTCCCCTGAGGACCGAGGTCGGAGAGTGAAAAGAAGTCGGCAGCTCTCTCTAAACGTCTGGAATAGGTTTTTCTCCACGGAGAATTTATCGGGAGCATCACCGTGGGGTTAAGTTGGACATCAGTGGGACTATGACTACCTACATTTTGTAAGGTAGATGACCCTAAGGTGACCCTCGCGGAGGTGGAGACCTCACTCTGCAGCATATTATGTGAAGCTACCAGGGTGCGATGCTCTGCAGCCAAATCTTGAACCAACTGAGTGAGGTTGGCCACTTGCTCACACAAAGTACTAAGTGGGTCCATTATAGTATTCCTCAAATGCATAGAAGGATGCCACTACCAAGGTAACTGGCATTGAATTCCTATGGGTAAACCAATGTCTATTTGGGTCCGGCTATACTGTCAAGTAGCCACCAAGGGGAGCCGAAGCTCTGCAGCAGAAGACACTACACAGAGCAACGAGAACCAGGAAGTAAATACACAGTGTTCTCATACACTGCCTCACAGCACAGCTGAGAAGCAGAGCTGCGGGGCGTGCGAGGAATAGTCAGGCAGGCTGGGTCAAACACAGTGCGGGCAGAAGCAGGACCGGTGGAACGAGCAGAAGTGGAGTCAAAGTCAGGCCAAGGTCAGAACCAGAGGAAGCAACTGAGTGGGGAGGTAGGAGAGGGGACAGAGGACAGGAGGGAAGACCAGGGGATGGAACACAGACAAGGGCACGGGGGCACAGGAACAGACAGATCAGGATATCACTCCCAGGACCAGCAATCACAGGCAAAGCAGTGCTAAGCTTATAGCCAGCGCTGGTTCACCGGAAATGTCAGCTTTTAAGGCATCCAGGCTCCGGAATTGAGGCCCAGGAGAAGGTTCTGCCCCCTAGCCATGTGAACGGGGAGGTGAACCATGACAATAACTTCAGCAAATATCTTACTCCGAAATGCTGGAGATGCAATCAGGATCAAAGCATCCTCTCCCACATATAGTTCTCTTGCCCTAAAATTATACGTTTTTGAGACATGGTGAAAGCACATTTTGAAAAGGCACTCAATACAGATATAATTTTAACATCTACCTTAATACTACTCAATTTGGACACCCACCATCAAAATGTAAGTAAATACTCCCACATTCTTAATGCTGCCAAAATTATTTCTAGACATTGGAGAGATTACGCTCCTCCCACTCAGTTCGAGTGGATTAACGAGTCAAACTCCATACGTACAATGGAAAAGATTTGTTTTTTTGACTCTAAAAATCCTAAATTTCTTGGATGTTGGAACAAGTGGCATAATTGCCAAAACTCAATAAAAATTGATCAACCCATCATATTACCCTTTATATATTGTTGCTGATATGTGTAAAGTTAAATTGCATATTTATACCATATATGTTCATTTTTATTTATGTATTTTCTAAAAATGCACAATCGCCTGTCAGGACTGTATCCCTTCTCTCCGTTCCTACATCTTCTTTACTTCACTTCAACCTCCCCCCATCACTTTCCACTCCACTATTCCTACCCTGTTAATTCTCCCTTTTTATACCTTTTTATTTTCCCTTATTTTGTCTGCTATTTATATCAAATGCATGTTGTTATAAATGATTCTTATTTGATATGTTGTTATTTGTTGAACATTCTAAAATAAAGAATTTATAAAAAAAAAATAAAATAAATAAAGTTCTTATCCCTTTGGTTTGACATCTGCCACTTCTTTGAAAAAAGATAAATTTCCCAAATCATGAAACTTAAACACAAGTGTTTACCTACCAAAGTATATGTACTGTTTTAAATAATTTCTTGGACCTGCATCGTTGCTCCAATAGTGTAATATTACATACTTACACACGCCACCTGAATTCAGCGGCCAGTAACGTGTTTGCTGTTGGGACATGATTCTAACTAGATTTTCTTGTCTTGTCCTATTTGGTAAAGGCACGTGAACTTTTTTCCAATTTTTCTTTTAAGAGAAAAAACTATATTATAGTGTTTAGTTTTCTGTTCACCTAATAAAGTGTGTGCATTGTTTTAATTAATCTTTTGCGCCATCATCTTTGATCCCATTAGTTTAATATTAGATGCATAAACATGTCACCTGGTTACAATGGCCAGTTGCTTTTGGCAAGTGATTCTACTAATAAAAAAGCTAAACCACAAAAAGAAGAATTACATTTTTTCCTAAAAAAATTCAAGAATTATTCACAGCAACATAAGGGCAACAGCATTTACCTGCCCAGGCCACAGAATCTAATGCACTAGATTCTGTGTCCTGAGCAGGTAAATGCTGTTGCCCTTTTGTTGCTGTGAATAATTATACCAAGAGATTCTACCTACAATTATTGGTCCCATATGATTTTTCTAAAAGCATGTAGCTTATTTTTATCCTTAACTTTACTATAAAAGGTCTCATTATTTTTTTTAATAGCTTCTTAAATTGTCTACTCTTTATATTGTACACTCCATGGCCATACTGCCATTGTTGCCACATATTTGTTACTGGTTGTGTATACAAGTGTGTGAACTTCAAAGCCTATCACTTTAAGTTTCATTAACTTAGTTTTCATTTTGGTTTAACATTTTTTTTATTTCCTTTAAATAATAATTTAAACTAAAAAAAATCAATAAGACATAAAGGTTTTCCAACTGTTTGGCTAGTTGTATTTAGTAATTGTAGGCACCACGACAATACTACTGGCGGTTGACACCCACAAATTGCAAATAGAACGCGCAACCATAGAAATTAGAGTTGAGCGATGTTTGAGGTTCGAGGTTCGCCAATTTCATGTTTGAGTGATTTTGGGGGTGCTCGAGATCGAACTCGAACGTGAGCTTTTAGCTAAAAGTTCGACAGCCCGAGTTACGTTTGAGAACGATTCAATCAGCAAAAAGCCTAGCTAGTTACTAGCTGGCTTTTCACTGTAATAGTGTGAGTCACTCTGTGATTCACACCATTATCAAATTTCAGCGTATAGTGTGCGGGGGGGGGTGGCGCGTTTAGATCAGTGCTGCTGGGATAATGGCGATTGCCATTTTTTTTTGTCCTTTTTGCCAGACAAGCAAGGGCATGTGTCATAGGCTGTGAATGTCACATATCCTTGCATTATAAATACGGCCATTTTCCCTCACAGCGCCGTTATCTGCTTTCTGCGTGTAGATGACAGTCACCACTCACGCAGCTCCTGTCACCGCTCCGGCTGTGTACGCTATACACACAGCGCTCTACAGATTAGGGACAGAAGTTTATTTCAGCCGTTTTCAGGGCTGATTTCCTCGGGCTCAGAGCCATAGGTGACAGGCAGGTCCGTGGAAATACTGTATACAGCTTCAGATAACAGCGTCTGTGTACCTAAGCTCAGGGAATTCCTTGCTGCATTTCACCATTAGGAGGGATAGAAAGTTAGGCTTCCTTTCATGTCCACTTACCCAGAGAACCCGGCCACTGTACCCATCTGCCCACTTTTGCCACGCAATTTGTATAGCAAACAGTGCTGAAACTTAGTGGCATCCAAAAAGTGGCTGCTATACTCCATTGTTGTCCCACTGGTGCCAAGCAATTTTCATCACCTCTGCATTCAACCCTCATGCACATTTTGCTATGCTATTTTTATAGCAAACAGTGCTGAACATACAGTTAGGTCCAGAAATATTTGGACAGTGACACAAGTTTTGTTATTTTAGCTGTTTACAAAAACATGTTCAGAAATACAATTATATATATAATATGGGCTGAAAGTGCACACTCCCAGCTGCAATATGAGAGTTTTCACATCCAAATCGGAGAAAGGGTTTAGGAATCATAGCTCTGTAATGCATAGCCTCCTCTTTTTCAAGGGACCAAAAGTAATTGGACAAGTGACTCTAAGGGCTGCAATTAACTCTGAAGACGTCTCCCTCATTAACCTGTAATCAATGAAGTAGTTAAAAGGTCTGGGGTTGATTACAGGTGTGTGGTTTTGCATTTGGAAGCTGTTGCTGTGACCAGACAACATGCGGTCTAAGGAACTCTCAATTGAGGTGAAGCAGAACATCCTGAGGCTGAAAAAAAAGAAAAAATTCATCAGAGAGATAGCAGACATGCTTGGAGTAGCAAAATCAACAGTCGGGTACATTCTGAGAAAAAAGGAATTGACTGGTGAGCTTGGGAACTCAAAAAGGCCTGGGCGTCCACGGATGACAACAGTGGTGGATGATCGCCGCATACTTTCTTTGGTGAAGAAGAACCCGTTCACAACATCAACTGAAGTCCAGAACACTCTCAGTGAAGTAGGTGTATCTGTCTCTAAGTCAACAGTAAAGAGAAGACTCCATGAAAGTAAATACAAAGGGTTCACATCTAGATGCAAACCATTCATCAATTCCAAAAATAGACAGGCCAGAGTTAAATTTGCTGAAAAACACCTCATGAAGCCAGCTCAGTTCTGGAAAAGTATTCTATGGACAGATGAGACAAAGATCAACCTGTACCAGAATGATGGGAAGAAAAAAGTTTGGAGAAGAAAGGGAACGGCACATGATCCAAGGCACACCACATCCTCTGTAAAACATGCTGGAGGCATCGTGATGGCATGGGCATGCATGGCTTTCAATGGCACTGGGTCACTTGTGTTTATTGATGACATAACAGCAGACAAGAGTAGCCGGATGAATTCTGAAGTGTACTGGGATATACTTTCAGCCCAGATTCAGCCAAATGCCGCAAAGTTGATCGGACGGCGCTTCATAGTACAGATGGACAACCAAGCATACAGCCAAAGCTACCCAGGAGTTCATGAGTGCAAAAAAGTGGAACATTCTGCAATTGCCAAGTCAATCACCAGATCTTAACCCAATTGAGCATGCATTTCACTTGCTCAAATCCAGACTTAAGACGGAAAGACCCACAAACAAGCAAGACCTGAAGGCTGCGGCTGTAAAGGCCTGGCAAAGCATTAAGAAGGAGGAAACCCAGCGTTTGGTGATGTCCATGGGTTCCAGACTTAAGGCAGTGATTGCCTCCAAAGGATTCGCAACAAAATATTGAAAATAAAAATATTTTGTTTGGGTTTGGTTTATTTGTCCAATTACTTTTGACCTCCTAAAATGTGGAGTGTTTGTAAAGAAATGTGTACAATTCCTACAATTTCTATCAGATATTTTTGTTCAAACCTTCAAATTAAACGTTACAATCTGCACTTGAATTCTGTTGTAGAGGTTTCATTTCAAATCCAATGTGGTGGCATGCAGAGCCCAACTCGCGAAAATTGTGTCACTGTCCAAATATTTCTGGACCTAACTGTAAGTGGCATCCACAAACTGTCAGCTATACTAATTTATTGTCCCACTGGTGCCAAGCAAGTTCCAGCACCTCTGCATTCTACCCTCATGCACATTTTGCTACGCTATTTTTTAGCAAACAGTGCTGAAAATTAGTGGCATCCACAAAGTGTCTGATATACTAATTTAGTGTTCCACTGGTGCCAACCAAGTTCCACCACCTCTGCATTCAACCCTCAAGCAGATTTTGCTACGTTATTTTTATAGCAAACAGTGCTGAAAATTAGTGGCATCCACAAAGTGTCTTCTATACTAATTTAGTGTCCCACTGGTGCCAAGCAAGTTCCAGCACCTCTGCATTTTACCCTCATGCACATTTTGCTACGCTATTTTTTAGCAAACAGTGCTGAAAATTAGTGGCATCCACAAAGTGTCTGCTATACTAATTTTGTGTCTCACTTGTGCCAAGCAAGTCCCATCACCTCTGCATTCAACCCTCATGCACATTTTGCTACACTATTTTTATAGCAAACAGTGCTGAAAATTAGTGGCATCCACAAAGTGTCTCCTATACTAATTTAGTGTCTCACTTGTGCCAAGCAAGTCCCACCACCTCTGTATTCTACCCTCATGCACATTTTGCTACGCTATTCTTATAGCAAACAGTGCTGAACATAACTGGCATCCACAAAGTGTCTGCTATACTAATTTAGTGTCTCACTGGTGCCAAGCAAGTTCCAGCACCTCTGCATTTTACCCTCATGCACATTTTGCTACACTATTTTTTCGCAAACAGTGCTGAAAATTAGTGGCATCCACAAAGTGTCTGCTATACTAATTTTGTGTCCCATTTGTGCCAAGCAAGTCCCATCACCTCTGCATTAAACCCTCATGCACATTTTGCTACGCTATTTTTATAACAAACAGTGCTGAAAATTAGTGGCATCCACAAAGTGTCTGCTATACTAATTTAGTGTCCCACTTGTGCCAAGCAAGTCTCACCACCTCTGCATTCTACCCTCATGCACATTTTGCTACGCTATTCTTATAGCAAACAGTGCTGAACATAAGTGGCATCCACAAAGTGTCTGCTATACTAATTTAGTGTCCCACTGGTGCCAAGCAAGTTCCAGCACCTCTGCATTCTACCCTCATGCACATTTTGCTACGCTATTTTTTCGCAAACAGTGCTGAAAATTAATGGCATCCACAAAGTGTCTGCTATACTAATTTTGTGTCCCACTTGTGCCAAGCAAGTCCCATCACCTCTGCATTCAACCCTCATGCACATTTTGCTACGCTATTTTTATAGCAAACAGTGCTGAAAATTAGTGGCATCCACAAAGTGTCTGCTATACTAATTTTGTGTCCCACTGGTGCCAAGCAAGTCCCACCACCTCTGCATTGTACCCTCATGCACATTTTGCTACGCTATTTTAATAGCAAACTCAGGGAATTCCTTGCTGCATTTCATCATGAGGAGGGATAGAAAGTGAGGCTTCCTTTACTGTCCTGGTACACACAGAACACGACCACTGTACCCACCTGCCCACTTTTGCCATGCTATTTAGTTTGCCCAAAGAGCTGACACTTTTTCTGCCATCCTAAAATTGTCTGGAATACTAAGTTAGTGTTCCTTTGCTGCCAAGCAAGGTACAACATATGTGCATTCTACACTCCTTTCCATTTCTGGAACGCAATTATTAACTGCAGGTAGTCCAGCCAATCTGTGACAAAGGTGCAGGCATTGATATAATGATGCCGTCATCCAATGGTGGTTCTCTCGATGTCTGACAGCTCAACAATACCATCTGTTTCCACTTCCAAAACAAGTGATGAGTGATGACCTGCCAATCACACTCCCGCTTACGGGTAAAGGGGTGGAAGTTCAGCATGAAAAAGCATGTGTGACTGCTGTCTCCACAGTCACAGAGGATGAAGAGCACGCAGATGCACTTGATGGGGCAGGCGGTGGTTGCACAGCCCCGCTAGGCCGCATTGTTGCACAGTGAAAATCCCATTGCGACTTATGCTTCATTTTAAGTCGTGTACAGGGTGGGCTCCCCAGTATGCAGCAAAACCACGCAACAGGAAAAGGACTCTAGGCAGTTGGGTTGATAAATGATTGTTTAGCGTTCCCAAAACAAACAATTAGAACCATGCAAAAAATCGAAATAATAGAACAATCTATTCAGTTGCTTACTACCTGCTAATCCCTCTGCGTAGCAGCAGCAATTGTGTGTTTGTGCGTGTGGGTGTGTGTGTGTGTGTGTGTGTGTATGTGTGCGAACACGACTTACCAGTGGCGCATCACAAGAGCTTCAAAGTTATCTACCTAAACATAGATAAAACACATTACCTCCCGTGAATACCCTTGTTAGCTGAAGCCTCACAGATAAGGCAGATGATAACAGTGTGAATGCAAACCACACAGCTCTGCAACGCAGTCATGGAAATCTTGAAAAGCAACAGTCAATGCAAACATGTGTCACTGTCCCTCTATGAGTTAAACTGTACGTGACAATTTGACAGTGCAGAGGTAGCAAGTCTTATTGTCTATATAGTCAGCCCACCCAGAACAGATATGTGTTTTGCTAATAAAACAAAGTGTTGCGTGCACGCATTACTGTCTGGGCACAGCCTACCGTACCCGGGTACTGTGATGTCCAGTTGCCATAAATACAGACTTTATGCTCCTCTCACAGTATACAGTATAGACAGCACCGGAAGAATGTTGGTCTGTCTCACAGGATGCTGCTCACTGGCGTTATGGTCCTCCTCACCAAACTCCAACACGACTCCCCTCACAATTGAACGAAGTGTTTCCACGGTGGCTCCTTGCTGTAACACACACCTATAGCTTTGTCTTCTGTTCATAGACAGCATCTCCAAGTCCACACCCGAAGACCAATTTGCTATTGCTATAGTGACCAAACAGACAAAGGCAGATCCAAAAAAACAGCAGCCCGTTGTGTGTAGTCTGCAACAATGCATGCAATGAACAGCAAATAAGCATGTTGCATTGACAGTGGCTAAAGCTGAGCAATACATCCTCACACTATCAATTCATATCCATGTGACACTTCATGGTGGAAGTACTCAAAGTGGTGAGTTTTTGCCTTCTACTTAGAGATTGTTGACAAATCTTACAGATTACATGACTTGGGTGATCCTTTGCGATGTCCAAAAAGTCCCAGGCTAGGCAAGGCTTACAGCCCATGCAACCTGCATAGCCAACATGACTTATGCTCATAGGCAGAGTTGCAGAGTTGTGGCTGAGGATTCAGTTGTTGACGTTCTTCCAGTACTTTGTCTCTGTCCAGGAAGACACAACATAAACTCGTCGTCAGTAGCATCCTCCTCCACCTCCTCTGCTGACATCATCGACTGGCTTACTTTGGTTTGACAGTAAGTGGGGTCTCCAACCTCATCATCACCCTGTGTGTTTTCATTCCCCTCGTCCTGAGTCCTCCATGACAACCTCTTCCTGCCCTGACCGAATAGCAAAGTTGTCGTTACAATCAGGTATCTGAGTCTCCTCATCATGTTACCCATTGTCTCCACCAGGATGATGTACGGTTTGGAAATGAGGGTGTACATTATGCTCAGCACCTTCTTCATCGGGGCCTGGATCCGACTCACAAAGCTTCTGGCCATCTGTGCAGATCATTTCCCCTGTCTCTTGGAACTCGCTGCCTCAACACGTCAGATTATCTGCTACACCCCCAAGCTTCAAACGGAACCTGAAAAATCATCTGTTCAGAAATGACTATAACCTTCAATGACACCACCACCGTGCATAGCTGCCGCCCAACCTACACCACACCTACCGTCTCCTCCCCAAAATACTTTACAATGTAATCCCGCAAGGGCTGGGCCCTCTTCCCTCTTTACCAGTCTGTCTATTGTTACTTGTATATGTATTGTGTATGTAACCCCCTTCTCATGTTCAGCACCATGGAATCAATGGTGCGCTATAAATAATAATAATAAAAATAATAATAATAACTTCTATGTCTGTACTCACTGCAGCTTTTGAGCAGACCTCTGATTCACAGGCTATAGTGTGACTGAACAGCTCTACAGACTCAGCCATCTCTGTTACCCCATACACAGCAGGGCTGGTGGAAACTTGAGAGCTGTTATGAAGTAAGTGCGATTGGGTTGACACCACAGTGGAATGGAGTATTTGTGATATTGAACTTGAGGTGGAGGAGAGGCCACTTTATGGCGCACTTGAGATCCATTGAAGCAGCTGCTGTTTTGGTGCCTCATCTACATTTGTTAGCGATGGTCGTGTCCATGAAAAAAGGATCATATCAGATTATCCACGGGAAGAAGTACACCTGTTATTTTGGCTGTTATTTGTGGTTACGAATTGGTGCCGCCGTAAACGCAAGCAACCTGCTGCGGTTCCAGTCGCTGCCATTTAGGGCTGTGCCTCGGGTTGTCCAGCTGGCTGCTTTCTCCTCCACGTCTAAGTGTGGAGAGGCGGCTAGTGCGCATGCGTTTGCCAATTTACCCCAGCCGCAGCCTAACTCCAGTGTTTCGCCTACTGAGTATGCTCAGCCTGACTGTGCCATTCCTGAGGCTAAGTCTTCATTTCGGGCTACAGCGCATGCTTGTTTGGACTGTGCCTGAGTCATTCTGTGAGCTGTGGTTCCACACACTTACACAGGGACCTGGGGCTTGCCTCACTCTCGGGAGGCCACTACAACTAACTGCACCCAACATCAGCCCCAGGAGTCCCCTTACACTGCAGTGGCAGTCCCCACTGACCGCAATACCGAGAATGGCGTCACGAAACTACATATAAAGAAGCAACCTACCTGTGACCAGACTGTTGCTCCACGTGGAGTCCCTGAAGGTAATGCACCAACACAACACCTGTGGGGCTTCACACTTAGTGCGAAAGCCTCTTTGCACAGGTACTTGCACTCCGTGCTGGGTCTAAGTCCTGTGTTGTGCCTAGACAGCATGCTGAAGCAGATAGTCTTTTTTCGGAGACTGTATTTCATGCTACTGAGCATGTTTAGGCACGTATTGCATCAGAGGCTAGGTCCGGAAATAAACACTTTGGCCCTGCCCCTGATGTGGGGGGCCCATATAGACCACAGGGCATCAGGTGTCCTGACGATGTGGCCAGGCTACTCCCAACTGGCTTGCAGAGGCCTGCCCCTATGACTTGTCACCTCATTATTGTTGGTCAGACGATGACTGGTGAGGTGTTTGGGTCGTGCAGCCATGAGGTCATCATTGAAGTGGCGGTTCCGAATAGGATGCTAGTTATGCCACACATGACGTGTCACTCTGCTTTTGTCTTCAGGAGATGCATTGTAGTCCACCCTGGTTTGGGGCGGACCCAGGTTATAAAAGGGGCTGGAGCCAACATGGAGGTGCGCAGTCTTCTATTATGCTGCGGAAGAGCACACCTGCATGTGTTGAACCCATTGCGGCTTTAGGCCAGAGGTAGGCAGGGATAGGGCGTCGATGCAGTCCACCACCACAGTTGGTAATGCAGAACGGTTAAGACCAGCTACTGTCCTACCAGTCCTGCTAGTGCAGCCCAGTGGCATTAACAGGCCTGCTGCTGCTGATGCGCCTGCTGTCCACAGGTGTGGCCCCTACGCACACGGACAGTGTACCCAATGGCCCCTGTGTAGTTAACAGGGAGTTCCTGGGCTGGGTGGGCGTGTGGAACCTGTAACGCTAACAGGGCTCTTAGTCTCCAGATCCGAGTGTCGTCTAACTCGGTTCAGGCTACTATTTGTTTCAGAGCCACCCAGCTCTCTATTCTCCACCTAACCTTCCAGTTGCCAACCTCTCTGTTTCCAACTGGGACCACGGTGGACGCCGACTGGCGATGGGGATATATACCTTTCTTTTCTTCTTAATTTTTTTATATAGCGATAACATAGTATATACCACCTTATCCAAATCTTCCATTCCCACCATAACAGATGTTGTTTCTTCAGCAAATGATACTGTTGCTTAACCACCAAACCCACGGACACAAACTTTTTTCCCCTTTCCAACACACCTGTTCCCCTTTCCACCAGCATCTGTCCTTTTTCAACTCATTTTGTATATGACCAAAAGTGCAACTCTGTGGGGACACCGTACTCAACGCCACCTCAGCACAGCAGCCAGCCCTCGGCCCCTCAGATGTGGACAAGTAAAAGACCATTTCCTCCTATCCATGACAAAGCGTTGAGATTAACTCTGTGCAGCACAGGTGTTTAATGGAAAAGCAGAGCTAAGATTGCGTACCACCTTTTGCTGATACTCCTGCATACGTGCGTCCCTTTCTATGGCAGGAATTATTTCGCCAAATTTTGTGTTGTACCGGGGATCTAACAGTGTGGCACATTGCCCTGGCGAAGGCCCGCAGCCAGGTTTGCATCAATGCCGCACATGGCTATTAAGTCACCACCGGAGTCTGCTCCATCAATTTATACTCTGGTCGCCAGGTGACAACGTGTTCCTTTTGTGCATAGTGCTGATGATGGGAGAGGAGTCGATGCCAGCAGCGCAGGTGGACGCAGGTTATGCTCACCCACTGGGCTGCGTTACCTTGACAGATGCATAACCACTGGCTGAATGTAGGTGGTGGGTGTCTCACAGATGAAGTACCATCATTCAGCTACAACCAATGGGAAGACACCACACCCTTTTTTAGGCCAATCCTGTCTGCTGACCACTTCCAGACATAGCTATGAACTTCTGGCTACTGTTACCCCCAGTTCTGTTTTGTGATTTTGTGTGCTTGTTTCCTGACTACTTTAACTGCCTGCTGTTTATGTACCTCGTTGGCCGATCCGCAATTCACCTCTGCTTGTTTTCTGATTAAGTCCTGGCTGTCCCATTCTGTTCCTCTTCCTCAATTAATATTTTGACCCTGCTTGGCTACTATTCTCTGGAACTGCAGCCTTCCACAGGTATTGATCACCTTGGGCCCCATGTAATTCCAAATCCCTGTATAGAGGTTAAAGGGTTTCAGGGTTCTGGGGGTCCTGCTTGGTGAGTGGCTTCCCTGTAGCCTATCCTTTACAGCCCGTCTGATTGTGTGGATCAAGGAAGGCGTTACACCATGCTCTCTGCAGGAGGCCGTGTAGGCCAGGATAGTGCTTTAAAAATTGCTGGACAACCAGGTTCAACACATGAGCTCTGCTGCCAGCATAGTAAGGAGGTGTGGGGGATTCCTTGTGTGCAGTTACAACACGGGTGGCCTGACCACACAGGGTTTGGGCCGAGGTGGAGGACCCACACGACGTTGAGGAGGCAGAAGCAGTGGAGGAACTTCTACATACAGAGGAAGGATTGACACACAACTCAAGGGGACGGCAAGACTTGTACAGCAGACCCTTCTCCATCTCTCACCATAGTTACCCAGTGCCCAGTCAGCGACATGTAACTCCCCTGTCCATGCTTACTGGTCCAAGTATCTGTGGTGAAATGCACCCTGACACACACAGAGTTTCTCAAGGAAGCGGTAATGTTGTGTGCGACCTACTGTGGTAGCGCGGGCACGCCTTTCTTGGAGAAGGAGTGGCGACTGGGCATCGGCTCTTGGAGCACTGCGATGGGCATAAGGTCTCAAAAATACTCAGTTTCAAAAGGGTGTAAAGGCAGCCTTTCTGTAGCCAACAAGTTGCAGATGCTGAAACTCAACCTCTTAGGCATGTTGTGCCCTTCGAAAATCATGTAAAACAAAGCGAGGGGACTCCAACCACAGTCTCCCTCGTTTCCACAAATTGGGCCACACACACCCCACTTGACTGGCATCAGTTGACCCCCATTTTCAAAATGAAAAAGATGCTTTGCATGAAGCACTCTCAAAAATACAAGTACCTTTCGCCTCCCCTGGATGACCCAGGGGAAGAAAAGTCCTCTGTGAGGCATGACTTGTTCATCTTGGTTCTTTTAAACACAGCGAGGGGACTCCAACCACAGTCTTCCTCGTTTCCACAAATTGGGCCAAACACACCCCACTTGACTGGCATCAGTTGACCCCCATTTTCAAAATGAAAAAGATGCTTTGAATGAAGCACTCTCAAAAATACACGTGCCTTTCGCCTCCCCTGGATGACCCAGGGGAAGAAAAGTCCTCTGTGAGGCATGACTTCCTCAACTTGGTGAACGTTAGTATGTCCACATTGTCAGTGGACAGACGTGTGTGCTTATCTGTCATCACACCCCCAGCAGCACTGAAGACACGTTCCGAGAGAATGCTGGCTGCGGGACACAACAAGATCCCCAAGGCATAAGTGGTGAGCTCAGGCAATTTATCCAGATTGGAAGCCTAAAATGAGCAAGGCTCAAGTTGCACAGTAATGGCATCGATGTTCCCTTCATATATCTGTGTCTCCTCCTCTTTATCCTCATTCAGCTGTTTTGTTTTCGCATGAGTATATGTCCTTGTCACTTTTCCATGTGTTTGTGTTGTCTTGGGAGTTGTTTGTCACCTTTTGGACACCTTTGAGGGTGCTTTCCAGGTGATTTTATGTGTTTGTGATTGCCTCCCATTGTTTTCAATTGTTTTCGAGAGGTTCGTGGAACGGTTCGTCAAACAGTTCGTTGAACGGGGCAACGTTCGACGAACTGAATCGAACTCGAACTCTAAGGGGGTGGGTCATCTCTAATAGAAATCTACTTTTTCACATACCTAAAACCAATTTTCAGCCAGAATTCATATGACAAAATCAGTGGTCACTCAAAATGAGAGATAGTACCACCACTCCATTGTTGCAGTAAGATGGATATAAAGCTGATTACTTGTACAACAGTTGCAGTTATTTACCACGCCACTTGTCCGTGTGGAAAACTTTATGTGGGCCTTACCACCCGTGCCTTAAAAGTCCGCATCAGAGAACATGTCCGTGACATTATTGCGGCTGAAAAAGAAGAAGATGTTGAATCACTGAAAACCATTCCTAAACAATTCAGAAAGTTCCATCAATGTGATTCAACATTATTGCGGGTCCGTGGCATTGACCACATTGTCACAAATGCATGGGGTGGCAGTGTGGCCAAGAAATTGTCACAGTGCGAGAGCCGCTGGATTTGGACTCTGGATAAAGTACACCCTAAGGGCCTTAACGAAAACTTAAGCTTTGCACCATTTCTATGAATCTCTGATATTTTTCTGTAGTGGTTTTATTTATTTTTTTTTAATATATATTGCATCTTATCAATCTGATCTTAGTCATATGTAGGCAGAACTACCATTATTATATATTTCTACCTGACTTTTTAATGTATGTTTTAATGTTTTTTATTGTTTTTAGATATTCATTTTTCACTTCTTTATTATAGATTAAATATATATAAACAGTGGTCTCTGTGCAACTTTGAATTGAGTATCTACAAGTCTCCTGATGCCTTTCTAAATTATGGAGAAATGTTTTTGCATCGGATTCCAACCAAAAGAATGTAATCCTTTATTTATCTATGTATCATCACCTGTGGAGGCATCATCTTGTTTAATTGAGGAGTATGCAATGCTGTACCTATATCACTTGCTGTATAGAATTATTATCACATTCTAATGTCTTAGTTCACATCTCACACATAATTTCCTATGTCTCCTTTCTTCACTCTCCAATTTTTTCTCTGAACATCGTAGCGTCACTTGTTAGTACACTTGCACTCACTTTTTATGGATATTATGTCCCTTTCGTTTGAATATAGAACTATCCTGTCAACTTCTCACGTATATACTTTTTTTATTAAAACCTTTTTAAATATAGATATTGTTGATACATATTTATTATTATATATATTTTTTACGATCTCATGGATTTTTTATCTATATATTAATATTTCTAATAAAATAAATTGAGATTTTTCTATATATAGAAAATCTCAAAAACCAGCGCTGAATAGTAAGATCAATTGATATTTTAATACTAACAGCAAAATTAAGATAATTTCTACAAAGGACAAACAAAAGACAAGGTAAATATACAAACACTAAGAAAAATATATCTTTGTACCGTGTTAGCCAGTAGAGATAAAAAAAATTGTTTAAAAGAACAGAGAGTCCTCAGTGGTTGATACCTTTTAATGGCTAACTTTTTTTTTTTTTTTTTTTTTTTTTTTTTTTTTTTTTTTTTACTGCACTATTCTAAGTCCTGTTGTGTATAAATACGTGACTCTTCAGATTTTGTGTTATACCATGCCTGATGAAGAGACCTGAGTAGTCTCGAAAGCTTGCAATTATTACCATCTTTTCAGTTAGCCATTAAAAGGTATCAACCACTGAGGACTCTCTGTTCTTTTAAACAATTTTTTTTCAAACACTAAGAAGCATAATCAAGATTGTTAATTATAAACTATAAATTAATACTCGTGGGGCCCCGGCCGGTGGCGATCACAATTATTAAAAATTAAAATAAAATAAAATATTGATGAGGGTAGTTGTCCAAATAAGAGAAAAAAACTTCCTCAGGAAAAAATATTTTCAAGAGTTTTTCCTAGGGGGTGCCACGTCCGTGCCAGTCCATATATAATGACAATATTCCTTCTAGCAAGTATTTGTACCAGAATGGATACTTTAATGCTAGTTAGATGAATGCTAAGAGCCACACTGCACACTTCCACAGTCCCTGAATAGGGTTTGAATAAGCCGCGCTCCTACCGAGGAGTCTAGCGGACAGAGGGATCAGTGCACCGGGGGCTTATTACAGGTCCCCGGTGTATGTTACCTGATACCACCGCTGATGTTAAGGGCTCCGTGGTATGTGGTCCTTGCGTGGATTAAATCTCTCTCCTGCTGGAGAGGAAGGATTAGTGCTGGATCGCGGTTTGCAAGTATCCTTAGATCCGAATTGTAGGGTGCCGATTAAAAGAACTGAGTGTGCAGTGTGGCTCTTAGTATTCATCTAACTAGCATTAAAGTATCCATTCTGGTACAAATACTTGCTAGAAGGAATATTGTCATTATATATGGACTGGCACGGACGTGGCACCCCCTAGGAAAAACTCTTGAAAATATTTTTTCCTGAGGAAGTTTTTTTCTCTTATTTGGACAACTACCCTCATCAATATTTTATTTTATTTTAATTTTTAATAATTGTGATCGCCACCGGCCGGGGCCCCACGAGTATTAATTTATAGTTTATAATTAACAATCTTGATTATGCTTCTTAAGCTGGGTTCACACTAAACGACAGCGACAACGACGTCGCTGTTACGTCACCATTTTCGGTGACGTAACAGCGACCTTGTAAGTCGCTGTTATGATCGCTGCTTAGCTGTCAAACACAGCAGAAGCAGCGATCATAACGTCGCTGTGCTACATGTGCAGAGAGCAGGGAGCCGCGCTTAGCGCTGGCTCCTTGCTCTCCTGCAGCACACATCGGGTTAATTAACCCGATGTGTGCTGCAGCTACATGTCACAGTTCAGAGAGCAGGGAGCCGCGCGCACTGCTTAGCGCTGGCTCCTTGCTCTCCTTGCTACAGTATACATCGGGTTAATTACCCGATGCGTACTGCAGCCACATGTCACAGTGCAGGAGCCGGCGCTGGCAGCAAGAGCGGAGGCTGGTAACCAGCGTAAACATCGGGTAACCAGGGAAAGGTCTTCCCTTGGTTACCCGATGTTTACGCTGGTTACAGCTTACCGCAGCTGCCAGTGCCGGCTCCTGCTCGCTTCATTTCGTCGCTCTCTCGCTGTCACACACAGCGATGTGTGTGTCACAGCGGGAGAGTGACGACCAAAAAATGAAGCTGGACATTCAGCAACAACCGGCGACCTCACAGCAGGGGCCAGGTCGTTGCTGAATGTCACACACAGCGACAGCGACGGGACGTCGCTGCAACGTCACAGAAAATGGTGACGTAGCAGCGACGTCGTTGTCGTTGTCGCTGTGTGTGACACCAGCTTTAGTGTTTGTATATTTACCTTGTCTTTTGTTTGTCCTTTGTAGAAATTATCTTAATTTTGCTGTTAGTATTAAAATATCAATTAATCTTACTTTTCAGCGCTGGTTTTTGAGATTTTCTATATATAGAAAAATCTCAATTTATTTTATTGTTTGTATCCAGGCAATTTGTGGGGTTTTTTTGCCTATAAACCAGCTGCAGGATTTAAAGTAAGTCTGAGTCAAGCGCTTACTTTTGTCTTAGGACATTTTTTCAACTCTATTAATATTTCTATATATATCAATTTTATTATAGTAATTTAATACAGCTATTAATTTGATTTTTTCACTTCATCCTCACCTCACATAGGTTTTTTATCTATATATATCTACATCACTTTTACACTATTTTCATACATATTTGTATTGATAATTGTAATACATATATATTTATTTATTATTTTTTACACTGGTATTACAGCATTGTATATTAATTTGTAATATTGGATGGATAATTTATGTATGTGATTTTCCTTTGGTTATATGTATTTTGTGTGCATATGTGCGTGCACGCACATGTTCACATGTGTATACTTACCTACAATTATATATACTAATTGATAACTGATATGTATATATTTTAAATAACATCATTGGTGATCCGTAGCGAGTTGATATTTTCTATATTAATAAGTATCCCTGATGAGACGATTATGTTATCTTGACACTATTATATATTTGCGAAAGATAGTGTTATTACTTACTCTGTGACACATGAAAGGTTCCATACTTTGAAATTCAGCGTTCCTCCTGCCTCGGATCAGTGTGCATGCGCTGTCTCCATGCAGTGTTCAGACTGGGGGCTTATCTGTATCACCACGAGAAACTGGGGCTGGACCCTCTTACGTCACACGTGTCACATGATCTGATTGCGTGGGGCTGATTTCCGTGTCCTCCGTGGTACTCCACGCCCCCCTGACGAAGGTTAGCGCCGAAACATGCGTAGGCGGGACTTGGCGCCATCTCAGCGGTGAGTAAGGTGATCTCCGGTTTTGTATTTATCTTCATATATATATATATGCCACTCTGGGTCTCTTTCACTTGCCACGGGGTTATGAACCTCTGACCGATTTTCTGTGGTTTAGGTGTTTTTCCCTTTAGGACTTATTGAGCTTTATTATTCATAAACCGGACACTATTCCTCTACCGCTCCAGTACGCCACCTTGTGCACTGTCTTATACTTACACCCCTTGTTTATTTTATCTTTGGTTTCAATAAAGATTTACCTTTTATATCTTGGTTTCTGATTCTCTTTGTGTGTGAATTGGTAGTATATAACTCCCAGAATCAGCTTTATATCCATCTTACTGCAACCATGGGGTGGTGGTACTATCTCTCATTTTGAGTGACCACTGAAATTTCTTCCTCTGGTTTTGTCATATGAATTGTGGCTGAAAATTTGTTTTTGGTGTATTTTTTCTGTTTTACAGATGTGACAGCCATTATTATGGATTATAGGTCCAGAGACTCTACCTGGACCTCAAAAATTGATGGGGTATTTAATAGAGACAGTGCTATTGGTTTTAATACTGATCAGAAAGATATGATGCAGTTACAAAAGGTTATTAAAAATAAACCACATAAATGCACCAGAGTCTGGTGGAATGGAGCCTTTTTGAAAAATTATAAGCAAAAGCAATTACTGCCTAGAGGATTAAGGATACCAATTTTTCCTTCCTTTCAAGTAGAGGACGAAGATTTTATCACACGGTGGGAAGAAGTATGTAAAACTAGCTCCCTTAAACTTATTGATCTACTTATAGATCTGGGTAGTAAAACTATTACGAGTCTTGAAAAAGAAATAGATGATGATTTTAGTAAATTAAAGGGTATCTCTGAGAGTAGTGATATGACTGCCTTTAATTTCCAAATGGGAAAACATTTTGGTGAATGGGAAAAAGTTATACAGGAAAGCCAATCTAAAAAACTGTCTAGGGATATTAATGACTTTCAGTCTAACCAAGCATATCGATGGAGGAGGAAGAATCTGCGGAAAACAGGTCCGAGAAGTCGGACATCCTCCTTAACCTCCGCCTCATCATCAGAAAATGTCTCTGATACATCTTCAAACATGGGTGCAACTACTCGGAGCCTGAAAAGGAAATTTGAAATAAAACAGACGAACAAGAATAAACAGGGAAGAAAGGACCAGACTGATGAATCTTTGAAGGTAATTAACCTATCTACTGTACAATTGTCACCAGTTGATGTTTCAGTTCTTTCAAAAGGACTAATGTTTGCACCCTCGGCTCGATTTGATGCCTTTACAGCCGTAAAGGATCTACACTTGTTCAGTAGGAGTTCCTGGTTCCATAATTAAGATGAAAAGATGAAAAGAAAATGTTCCCTTTGGGTATCGAACAGGAATCACTTAGGATCCTAGAAGACCTGGCACAGGAACACACAGTGGGAGTGACAGGTAAGATACCTGAAACAATTAGAACAAAATCTCAAAAGTTCCCTCCCTTAATATCATGTCCAGCTGTGGACCTTTTTGTTAAATTAGTGTCAGATGAGTTTGATCAGATACCTAAAAGTATCTATAAGGATAACATAACATTGGAAGAGATACAGAGTCTCAAGCGCCTAAAACAAATCCCAGACATCCTTTTTAAACCAGCGGATAAAGGAGGGAACATTGTCCTCTGGCCCCAGAAAATGCATGAGACTGAGGCGTACAGGCAGTTGAGGAATACTCAATGTTATAAGAAATTAACCTTCAATCCCTTGAACTCCTATAGAAACATCTTCACAGGAATGCTGGAAAAGGTGGTTACCCTTGGACAAATTAATAAAGAACTCTCACTGGCATTGAACGTTATTGATACAGTGATAGCCACTATATACTTCTTGCCGAAGATACATAAGAACCAAGAAAACCCTCCAGGTAGGCCCATAGTTTCGGGTGTAGGTGGCCTTTTGGAGAACGCAAGTAGATTTATTGATTTTCACTTGAAAACACATGTTGAGAATCTTCCATCATAGTTGAAAGATGCCTCAGATCTCTTGAGAAAACTTGATCAGGTACTCATTGAGGAAGATATGCTTCTAGTGACGTGTGACTTTGAGGCTTTATATACCTCCATCCGTCATCAGGATGGTCTAAAAGCTACTTCCTTTTTTCTGGAGATGAGCAATATGGAGGCTGGTTTTGCGAAGTTTGTTGTGGACCTTTTGGAATTCACGTTGACACACAACTTTTTCACTTTCAGAGAATGTTTTTACCTACAGCTCCAAGGAACAGCTATGGGGGCAGCTTGTGCCCAATCGTACGCTAATCTTTTCCTGGGGCTGTGGGAGAGGGAATTGTTTCTCTCTGAGAATGAGCTGCCAATGGACCGGGTCATATTATGGACCCGATACATTGATGACATTTTCTTTATTTGGAAGGGTAGTGGAGTTTATTTGAAGGAATTCTTTGAAAAATTGAATAAGAATAATTATAATTTACATCTAACCTTCAAATATGACGTGAAAGAAATAGACTTCCTAGATGTGCTGATAAAGCGTGACGAGGATAATCTACTCCACCAATATCCATAGAAAACAAACGGCGGTAAATTCATTACTTCACGCCACATCATCACATCGAGCCAGATGTTTAGAAGTATCCCCACGGGACAATTCCTACGTTTAAGTAGAGTATGTTCTACCAACTCTGATTTTCTTAAACAAGCAGATGCTATGAAGAAGAGATTTTTTAAACGGGGTTACAGCAAGAGAAATGTGAATACGGCATACTCCAGAGCGATTGGTCGTGATAGACAATCACTACTATATAAAAAGCAAGATAAGCGTGAGAAAGAACAAGTCCGCTTCATAATAACATTTCATTCACAGTGGAATATAATGAAAAAGAATATGGAAAAATACTGGCCTATCCTTCTTTCAGATTTGACAATGAGACAGTATTTATCACCATACGCGAGCGTCACAGCAAGACGCAGTAAAAATCTGAGGGATACGTTGGTATTTAGCCACTACCAACCACTGAAGAAACCCCTGTTCAATTTTTCAACTCGTCCTAACTGGGGTTGTGCACCATGTTGACGATGTGTGGCATGCTCAAATATCGAGCGCGCCACACATTTTTCGGACTCCAGTGGAACTGCAACATATACTATTACACATCATATTACTTGTACAACAGTTGCAGTTATTTACCACGCCACTTGCCCGTGTGGAACAATTTATGTGGGCCTTACCACCCGTGCCTTAAAAGTTCTCATCAGAGAACATGTCCGTGACATTATTGCGACTGAAAAGAAGATGTTGAATCACTGAAAACCATTCCTAAACATTTCAGAAAGTTCCGTCAATGTGATTCAACATTATTGCGGGTCCGTGGCATTGACCATGTTGTCACAAATGCACGGGGTGGCAGTGTGGCCAAGAAATTGTCACAGTGCGAGAGCCGCTGGATTTGGACTCTGGATACAGTACACCCTAAGGGCCTTAACGAAAACTTAAGCTTTGCACCATTTCTATGAATCTCTGATATTTTTCTGTAGTGGTTTTATTTATTTTTTTTGTATATATTGCATCTTATCAATCTGATCTTAGTCATATGTAGGCAGAACTACCATTATTATATACCGTATTTTTCGCTTTATAAGACGCACCTGATTATAAGATGCATCGCCAAATTTGGTGAAGGAAAAGAGAATTTTTTTTTTTAATGTTAAATGGGGTCCATCTTATAATGCCAGTGTCCATCTAACAAATCATATAGGGTATATGTCCCTCATAGCCCCCCATCCTAAAATTAGCCCCCCTTAATCTGGATATGGCCCCCTTATATTGAATATAGCCCTTTTGTGCTGGGACACGTCCCCCTATGCTGCCCATGGACCCTATAGATGGTACACCTCCCCTGTGTTTGATATGGCCCCCATGTGTGCTGCCCATGGCCCCTATAGATGGCACACCTCCCCTGTGTTAGATATGGCCCCCATGTGTGCTGCCTATGGCCACTATAGATAGTACATCTCCCCTGTGTTTGATATGGCCCCCATGTGTGCCGCCCATGGCCCCTATAGATGGTACACCTCCCCTGTGTTTGATATGGCCCCCATGTGTGCTGCCCATTGCCCCTATAGATGGCACATCTCCCCTGTGTTAGATATACTCCCCATGTGTGCTGCTTATGGCCACTATAGATGGCATATCTTCCCTTTGTTAGATATGCCCCCCATGTGTGCTGCCCATGGCCACTGTAGATGGCGCATCTTCCCTGTGTTAGATATGCCCCCCATGTGTGCTCCCCATGGCCACTATAGATGGCACATCTCCCCTTTGTTAGATATGCCCCCCATGCTGTTGCCCATAATAAAATAAAACACTCTATCCTTACCTTCTCAGCGCTGTCCCTCCGTGTCTCCCACCTTGCAGTTGAGCTCCGGCTTCCTTACTTCCTGGTTCTTGCTGCCGGTCATGTGATCGGCACGGCAGAGTGATATCATCTCTGCGTGCCTTATCACAGACAGCAGCAGCAGGAGACCAGCGCTGGAGGTAAGTAAAGATTTTTTATTTTACTATGGGCAGCAGCACGGGGGCCATATCTAACGCAGGGGGGATCATGTGCGATCAAAGGAGGGCGCAGGCAGATATAATATGCCCCGCTGCCCTAGCCCCTCAGCGTGATGCAGTTTCTGCACCATGCTGCTGATGGACAGCGGCTGTGCATATTATATGAGCGGGAGCAGGAGATCAAACGCTGCCGCTCGCAGCTGTCACCTGCCCCCAGCACCGCTCCAAGCGGACTCTGCAGTATATATATATATATATATATATATATGTACACCCCCCCGTATATTCGGTTTATACGACGCACCCCCTACTTTCCCCCAAAATTGGGGGGAACAAAAGTGCGTCTTATAAAGTGAAAAATACAGTATTTCTACCTGACTTTTTAATGTATGTTTTAATGTTTTTTATTGTTTTTAGATATTCATTTTTCACTTCTTTATTATAGATTAAATATATATAAACAGTGGTCTCTGTGCAACTTTGAATTGCGTATCTACAAGTCTCCTGATGCCTTTCTAAATTATGGAGAAATGTTTTTGTGTCGGATTCCAGCCAAAAGAATGTAATCCTTTATTTATCTATGTATCACCTGTGGAGGCATCATCTTGTTTAATTGAGGAGTATGCAATGCTGTACCTATATCACTTGCTGTATAGAATTATTATCACATTCTAATGTCTTAGTTCACATCTCACACATAATTTCTTAGGTCTCCTTTCATCACTCTCCAATTTTTTTCTCTGGACATCGTAGCGTCACTTGTTAGTACACTTGCACTCACTTTTTATGGATATTATGTCCCTTTCGTTTGAATATAGGGCTATCCTGTCAACTTCTCATGTATACATATACTTTTTTTATTAAAACCTTTTTAAATATAGATATTTTTGATATATATTTATTATTATATATTTTTTATGATATCGTGGATTTTTTATCTATATATTAATATTTCTATATATATCAATTTTATTATAGTAATTTAATACAGCTATTAATTTGATTTTTTCACTTCATCCTCACCTCACATAGGTTTTTTATCTATATATATATCTACATCACTTTTACACTATTTTCACACATATTTGTATTGATAATTGTAATACATATATATTTATTTATTATTTTTTACACTGGTATTACAGCATTGTATATTAATTTGTAATATTGGATGGATAATTTATGTATGTGATTTTCCTTTGGTTATATGTATTTTGTGTGCATATGTGCGTGCACGCACATGTTCACATGTGTATACTTACCTACAATTATATATATTAATTGATAACTGATATGTATATATTTTAAATAACATCATTGGTGATCCGTAGCGAGTTGATATTTTCTATATTAATAAGTATCCCTGATGAGACGATTATGTTATCTTGACACTATTATATATTTGCGAAAGATATTGTTATTATTTTCACTCACTCTGTGACACATGAAAGATTCCATACATTGAAATTCAGCGTTCCTCCTGCCTCAGGTCAGTGCGCATGCGTTGTCTCCGTGCAGTGTTCAGACTGGGGGCGTATCTGTGTCACCGCGAGAAACTGGGGCTGGACCCTCTTACGTCACATGCGTCACGTGATCTGATCACGTGGGGCGATGACTCATGTGGGCTGATTTCCGTGTCCTCCGTGGTGATGATGCGCCTTCCCGTCTGTGCGCTGCATTGGTTTGTACAATGCGCATGCGCCGTACAAAATGATCTGATTGGCTCAGATGCTGTGTTTATGGGCTCACTCTGCCAATATGACGCCACGCCCCCCTGACGAAGGCTAGCGCCGAAACATGCGTAGGCGAGACTTGGCGCCATCTCAGCGGTGAGTAAGGTGATCTCTGGTTTTGTATTTATCTTCATATATATATATATGCCATTCTGGGTCTCTTTCACTTGCCACGGGGTTATGAACCTCTGACCGATTTTCTGTGGTTTAGGTGTTTTTCCCTTGAGGCTTTATTGAGCTTTATTATTCATAAACCGGACACTATTCCTCTACCGCTCTTGTACGCCACCTTGTACACTGTCTTATAATTACACCCCTTGTTTATTTTATCTTTGGTTTCAATAAAGATTTACCTTTTATATCTTGGTTTCTGATTCTCTTTGTGTGTGAATTGGTGGTGTATGTACTTTCACATACCTGGGGCCTTTTATGCCTATGAGCAAATAATATGGAGTAACTCAAATAGAATTACTTTTTAAAGTTTGTGAGATTTGAATATTTCAAAACATTATAATTCTGTGCATAAAACAAAACAAAGTAATTACACCGGCTTAAAACACCCAATATATGTATTCTATATAGTACATATATATATATATATATATATATACATATATATATATATATATATATATATATATATATATATATATATATATATATAAAAAAAAACGATTATTTTGTCTAAAAGTTTTTTATATAAAAGTTGTAGTAAACATGGTGCAGGAATAATTCTTTTCCAAAACTTTCCTTTTCAACATTATTGATTACCCCAACAATTTTCACATATTTTTTCGGAAGAATATTCCTTGCAGACATTTTGTCCACAAGTAGTATAGAAACGCTCAGACTTCCTTTCCTTTTTTGCTGGACAAATATAACAGCGCTTTCTTTTTTTGTCTCTTCGCTCTAGATGTTCCTAAAAATGTATACCACATCGGATCATAGCTGCCTTGGCAAGCATTTTGTGGCAAGATAAAGACAAAATCTTTCCCAGTAACAGTACAGACAAAAAGACTGAGGATCACATGTAAACCAAGTACAGGCTTAAAAGGCCCCAGGTATGTTAATATGGGGTAGTCCCAAAAAAGAGTTGTTTTACCGAAATGCCTGTAACATAAAAAAATATGAACAACTGGAAATTATTAACAACTATATACCTGAGGAATACCTAGAGTTTAAAAATTCTAACTAAAGTAATCTTGCAGAAAACAGAAAACAAGTAACCTAGCAGACCTGCAAGGCCACAGGTATGCGTTCTAGGGTTAAAATATGTACACTTTTATATCAATCATTTTATTTGTGGTTAAGCATATTTTGTCCAGGATGAGAGAATATTAAACCAAAGATTAATTGTTTGATAATACAGTTTAGAAAGATATTAAATGTGATACTTTTGTCCAAAATATGTGCTCAACCAAAACACACAAATTGTCTCTTCAGTGAGGAAGGAGACAAATTCTTGTGCCACCTATTGGAAGTAGTAATCCTAAATGTCAAAAGTGACCCTTCAACAAGTTTTGTCATATAACTTAGGATTTATGCAAGATCAGAACCTTAATTTACAGACACATTGTTTCGGGATAGTTGTCCCTCGTCAGTCAACCCAAATATGGCACAGGGGATGGACATGTCAGGGCAACAGAGAAAATACCTAAGAACATGCATAATGATGGGCGAGTGTGCTTGTCACTGCTCGATACTCAATAGAGCATCTGGATGCTTGTGGTGCTTAGCCAAGAATCGTTGGTGCTCGGATGTGTCATTCATGAAACATTGAACACATAGCACAGACTTGTTTCACTGAATGATCCAATATATTGTATAGCAAGGATTTAAAATTTAACTTTTAATAAATATAATAATAAAATAGATCAAAGTGCAAAGTGAAGTACAATAAAAGGAAGGATCTCACCCAGTTCTTCTCCTGAGGGATCCACACCACTGTATAGACCAAGGCGGGCGGGCATCAGACCAATGACGTAAAGCCGGGGATAAACAGTATAGTTACATTACCCCTGTCGTGCCCCTGCAATAGCTTCCGCCCTTACAAGGGCAGCACCCAAGTCAGGATAACTACCCCAGTAAATACACAATAACCCTCCCAACGCGTTTCCCTCTCCGTGTAACAGGAGAGTTCCTCAGGGGAGAAAAAGAAAGTAAAGTAAAGCCTGCAGTGGCAGGTCAATACATTACATTACACTACTTGCTTTCAGTAAGTGTGTTCACACACCGCTTTCAGTGTATGTGCTAATGGCCAGTGGGACGCTGTATACTGCCAGAGCCCGACCCTATATACCTCTCAGTACTCCTGTATCACCTGCAATCAGTGGGAGCACATATTTCAGCAGCCTTACTAATCGATCACCAAAAACAAACATAGAAAGATCTGCCCAGATTCTTATCAAGCTGAGCAGGTATACACATCCTCATCTTCATGCAGGGCGGATCGGAATAATTTCACCCATCCTGCCCAACAAACTTACAGTTCAGGTGGACTCAAATGACTGTGCCCGTGCGATCCGCACTCAATCCATCAGGTCTAGGTTGTCCCAGAGGCCACTAGTGCGCACGCGCGGCTGAGTGATAGTTCTTACGCGCTCCAGAGTGGAACGCACACACCGCGCATGCGCGAGATCACGCTCTCCATCTATCGCGTGTATGCTGCCCGGGCGGTCACCAGAGCACACGCGCGGCTGGTTCAAAGTTCGTCCGCGTTCCACAGTGGAACGCACACACAGCGCATGCGTGGGTCACATTCTAATATTATTAATTGACAGGCGGTACTTCCGCGTACCACTCTGGAACGCACCAGCCACACAGCGCAAAACATAATGGACAACCAAGAGATTCTTACAGCACAAAAAATTAGTGTAATACATTAAATCGGTTAGCCATCACTGCCACCACTGGTACCTCCTAAAATGTAGGGGTACATAAGTAATGGCTTCTATAGAGCATAGCACATTCATCAGTCTCTTAGTCATGAATCAGTAATATTGTTCTCCCATTATTGTGCAGTGTTAGTTTGGTCCATGTCGACCCTATATATATTTCGATCCCTTATTCCCTCATTAACGTGTACATTGTTCAAGTGGCTCCAGAGAATCTAACAATATTACTGATTCATGACTAAGAGACTGATGAATGTGCTATGCTCTATAGAAGCCATTACTTATGTACCCCTACATTTTAGGAGGTACCAGTGGTGGCAGTGATGGCTAACCGATTTAATGTATTACACTAATTTTTTGTGCTGTAAGAATCTCTTGGTTGTCCATTATGTTTTGCGCTGTGTGGCTGGTGCGTTCCAGAGTGGTACGCGGAAGTACCGCCTGTCAATTAATAATATTAGAATGTGACCCACGCATGCGCTGTGTGTGCGTTCCACTGTGGAACGCGGACGAACTTTGAACCAGCCGCGCGTGTGCTCTGGTGACCGCCCGGGCAGCATACACGCGATAGATGGAGAGCGTGATCTCGCGCATGCGCGGTGTGTGCGTTCCACTCTGGAGCGCGTAAGAACTATCACTCAGCCGCGCGTGCGCACTAGTGGCCTCTGGGACAACCTAGACCTGATGGATTGAGTGCGGATCGCACGGGCACAGTCATTTGAGTCCACCTGAACTGTAAGTTTGTTGGGCAGGATGGGTGAAATTATTCCGATCCGCCCTGCATGAAGATGAGGATGTGTATACCTGCTCAGCTTGATAAGAATCTGGGCAGATCTTTCTATGTTTGTTTTTGGTGATCGATTAGTAAGGCTGCTGAAATATGTGCTCCCACTGATTGCAGGTGATACAGGAGTACTGAGAGGTATATAGGGTCGGGCTCTGGCAGTATACAGCGTCCCACTGGCCATTAGCACATACACTGAAAGCGGTGTGTGAACACACTTACTGAAAGCAAGTAGTGTAATGTAATGTATTGACCTGCCACTGCAGGCTTTACTTTACTTTCTTTTTCTCCCCTGAGGAACTCTCCTGTTACACGGAGAGGGAAACGCGTTGGGAGGGTTATTGTGTATTTACTGGGGTAGTTATCCTGACTTGGGTGCTGCCCTTGTAAGGGCGGAAGCTATTGCAGGGGCACGACAGGGGTAATGTAACTATACTGTTTATCCCCGGCTTTACGTCATTGGTCTGATGCCCGCCCGCCTTGGTCTATACAGTGGTGTGGATCCCTCAGGAGAAGAACTGGGTGAGATCCTTCCTTTTATTGTACTTCACTTTGCACTTTGATCTATTTTATTATTATATTTATTAAAAGTTAAATTTTAAATCCTTGCTATACAATATATCATATTTAGGATTTTGGCTGCATCTCCCTGCCTGTTGGCAGGTCTGCTTATCTTATTGTATTTGAATATCTGGCATGGCTGGTTTCTTGGCGTCAGCGCCGGATACTACCTCATGGTTAACCGAGGCAAGAGATATTTTTTCTGAGAAAGAATTTGCTCAGAAAAAATTTCTGCCATCATATACAACGGCATTTAAAGAGATCACTAAGACCTATAAGGAACAAACAACGAGCTGGTGGGAGGTACAGAGCCTGGACAATTATATAAAAAACGGAATAGTACCAAGGGGCTTGCGTATTTCGCTACTACCTGCACCGAGGTGCCGTACCCCTCAGTTAGTGAGTGCATGGGAAAAAGAAGCAACTGCTAGTTCCTTGAGGCTGATGAAAATTCTGCTGACAGAGGAGAGGGTTTGTCTTGAGGCTTTGGATAATAAACTGAAAGAACAGATTGAATTCATTAAGACCTTTCAGGGAGAGGTTGATTTTGTAGCCAAAGAGAACCTTCTACAGAGTACAGTAGAGAAATACCAGTATCGAATTAAGGAGAGGAAGCACAAGCAATTTGTGCGGGATCTCCAAGATTTTAAAGAAAATAAGGTTTATCAGTTTGTTCCAACGGAGGGGACGTCCGCCAGGGAGCGGGAATCGGACCTCTCGTCTACGGAGACAGAGGCCTCTGACTCAGAGAGTAGACATCCCAATTCGTTTAACCAACAGAGAGGGAGAAAATTCCATAAGGGTAACTTTAGAGGGAATCGCCAATACCCCATTGGCTCAAATAACGGCTCTTTTTTAGAGAGACAACATTTTTTGAGGAGCCACAAAACAAAAAGCAAAGAGTAGATTCCCAAATTATTAATTTGTCCAGGCGACCTCTCACCAGTGCCGAAATGTCGGTCCTAAGCAAGGGACTTTCTTTTGTGCCCACTAGCGACATGTCCATTTTTGACTTTATTGTTGACCTAAACTTGTTTATCAGGAAACTCCGTTGGAGAAAGTTCTTTAAATTAAAGGATAATCGATTGTGTGAGGAGTTAAATATACCCTCTGATATGTTGGGTGATGTTAGATTGCTGGCTAATCTGGATATGCCCACTACTACTAACACTGGAAGGGGTCCCTTCACCAACCTTAAAAATCCGAGCACCAAAATGCCTCCAAGTACCACTGATATTTCAGCTATAGACATCTTTTTGAATTTAGTGACCCGTGATGTGTGTGAATCATTTGGAAGCCCTCATGACCAACGGGCGTGTTTATCAAAATCGGTAGCCAGTAATCTTGTAACGCAGAGTAATAATCTTACTAAATTTGAGATGAAGGCTCTCTGTATGTTGGAGAAGGACAAGACAATTACCATTAAGCCCTCCGATAAGGGGGGCAATGTGGTTGTTTTGGATTCTCAAGATTATCGTAAAATTTGTTTGGATGGTCTAAAGGATATGGCTACATACAAGAGAGTCTCTAGTAGTCCGCTGGAACTCTCCAAAAAAACATTGAGAGACCTGCTTGGTAAAGCAAAGGCAGATGGGCTGATTGGTGCTGATGAATTTTCCTTCTTATTCTCTGACTACCCGGTGATGCCCACGTTCTATGTCCTGCCTAAAATTCATAAGGGGACCACACCCCTAAGAGGTCGACCCATAGTTTCTGGCGTCGGCAGCATAGGACAGAACGTGGGCATCTATTTGGATGAAATCCTTAGTCCATTTGTGACATCATTACCCTCCTATATCCGTGATAGTATGGATTTCATGAAGAGGATAGAGGGGGTCACGGTGGACTCTGAGACTTTCCTGGCAAGTATTGATGTAGAGAGTTTGTACTCTTCAATACCCCATGAACAAGGTATAAGGGCCGTGGAGTATTTTTTGTCAACAAGGGGTCAGCAGTTTGAGGTTCATAACCAGTTTGTTCTATCCCTGTTACACTTTGTCTTGTATAACAACTTTTTCACGTTTGACGGTTCGATTTACCACCAGCTCAGGGGCACTGCAATGGGGAGCCCCTGTGCTCCCTGTTATGCAAATCTGTTCCTGGGCTGGTGGGAGGACACATGTGTGTTCTCCGAAAGAATGTCCAGGTATACGTCTATGATTGAAATTTGGACTAGGTTTATAGACGATGTTTTTGTACTATGGAAGGGGCCTCGGGATGAGTTTACAAATTTTGTGAAAGATCTGAACTGTAACTCGATAGGCCTTAATTTTACGTTCGTCATCCATCCCAGCGAATTATCCTTTCTGGACTTATTGGTCTCGATAGACTCTCAGGGGGGCTTACAGACGACCATCTTCAGGAAACCCACTGCAACCAATTCTCTCCTAAATTGGAGAAGTCATCATCCTTTCCCTCTGCGACGCGGTATTCCGAAAGGTCAATACCTACGTCTCAGACGGAATTGCTCCACGAGGGATGAATTTGTTGAAAAGGCTAAAGACCTGAGGGAGCGCTTCCTTGATAAGGGTTACCCGAACCATATTCTCAAGGAGGCCTACCACCATTCTCGGAGCCAGGATCGGAACCGACTCCTTGTTCCAAAACCTAAAAAGGAGGAGAATGGTGGCTTGGTGAGATTTATCACGACCTTTACAAAGGGGGCAAACCAAGTGAGAGGTATTCTGGAGCGGCACTGGGGGGTCCTGAAGATGGACACTGATATTGCAGACACTATTGGTACACAACCGTCTATAACATTCCGAAAAAATCGTTCCTTACGTGACCGTCTGACGCACAGTCACTTTGTGGCCCCGGACAAACCAACAACGTGGCTCCCAAGTAAACCTACTGGGTGCTTTAGATGTGGGTCCTGTGTGGCCTGTAGTCACGTCCAGACAGGCAAGACTTACACTAGCACGGTCACGGGAGAGTGTCTAAAAATGAAGGACTTTATAAATTGCAAGACGAGGGGGGTAGTGTATTTAGCTACGTGTCATTGCGGGAAGCAATATGTTGGAAAGACCACCAGGGAGCTACGCCGACGGGTGGGTGAGCACCTTGGCGATATAAGGAATGAACGCGAAACTCCTATTTCCAGGCACATGAATGCACAGCACCCTGGCAACAGGGAGGCAATTACCTTCATGGGGATTTTGAGAGTGAATCCATCCCCAAGAGGAGGTAATTTGGATAGATTTCTCCTTGAAAAGGAAGCAAGGATGATTTTCAGACTGCGGACTTGTCGTCCTGAGGGTCTTAATGACCAGATTAATTATGGCAGCTTTATCTAAAATCTTGGGCTGAGGTGTACGTTGTGGTGGTTGATGGTGGTTTCGTCTTTTTAACCGCGCCAATGATCAGTTATATAAAGCCTTTCTGTTAGCCTACACCGGACCGTGGTTTTTGAGATAGTAGGCTTGTGGGAGCTATTATGGTGGTTGTGGGGTGCAGTGAATTTGCCCCTACAGTTCTTCCAGTACTTGATACCTTGTTGGGTTATCCCATGATTTATGTTCTCCCATTATTGTGCAGTGTTAGTTTGGTCCATGTCGACCCTATATATATTTCGATCCCTTATTCCCTCATTAACGTGTACATTGTTCAAGTGGCTCCAGAGAATCTAACAATATTACTGATTCATGACTAAGAGACTGATGAATGTGCTATGCTCTATAGAAGCCATTACTTATGTACCCCTACATTTTAGGAGGTACCAGTGGTGGCAGTGATGGCTAACCGATTTAATGTATTACACTAATTTTTTGTGCTGTAAGAATCTCTTGGTTGTCCATTATGTTTTGCGCTGTGTGGTTGGTGCGTTCCAGAGTGGTACGCGGAAGTACCGCCTGTCAATTAATAATATTAGAATGTGACCCACGCATGCGCTGTGTGTGCGTTCCACTGTGGAACGCGGACGAACTTTGAACCAGCCGCGCGTGTGCTCTGGTGACCGCCCGGGCAGCATACACGCGATAGATGGAGAGCGTGATCTCGCGCATGCGCGGTGTGTGCGTTCCACTCTGGAGCGCGTAAGAACTATCACTCAGCCGCGCGTGCGCACTAGTGGCCTCTGGGACAACCTAGACCTGATGGATTGAGTGCGGATCGCACGGGCACAGTCATTTGAGTCCACCTGAACTGTAAGTTTGTTGGGCAGGATGGGTGAAATTATTCCGATCCGCCCTGCATGAAGATGAGGATGTGTATACCTGCTCAGCTTGATAAGAATCTGGGCAGATCTTTCTATGTTTGTTTTTGGTGATCGATTAGTAAGGCTGCTGAAATATGTGCTCCCACTGATTGCAGGTGATACAGGAGTACTGAGAGGTATATAGGGTCGGGCTCTGGCAGTATACAGCGTCCCACTGGCCATTAGCACATACACTGAAAGCGGTGTGTGAACACACTTACTGAAAGCAAGTAGTGTAATGTAATGTATTGACCTGCCACTGCAGGCTTTACTTTACTTTCTTTTTCTCCCCTGAGGAACTCTCCTGTTACACGGAGAGGGAAACGCGTTGGGAGGGTTATTGTGTATTTACTGGGGTAGTTATCCTGACTTGGGTGCTGCCCTTGTAAGGGCGGAAGCTATTGCAGGGGCACGACAGGGGTAATGTAACTATACTGTTTATCCCCGGCTTTACGTCATTGGTCTGATGCCCGCCCGCCTTGGTCTATACAGTGGTGTGGATCCCTCAGGAGAAGAACTGGGTGAGATCCTTCCTTTTATTGTACTTCACTTTGCACTTTGATCTATTTTATTATTATATTTATTAAAAGTTAAATTTTAAATCCTTGCTATACAATATATCATATTTAGGATTTTGGCTGCATCTCCCTGCCTGTTGGCAGGTCTGCTTATCTCACTGAATGATCCAAGCAGGCACCTCAGTGAGAGCCCCTTGCACTCTCCAAATGGCTCTCACTCAGGTAAAAACAACATGTTTGGATGGTCCCAAAATTTTGATTTGGCACACAGTGCAAGTATTTTATTGCCCGGAAAATATACAGTCAGGGCCAGAAATATTTGGACAGTGACACAAGTTTTGTTATTTTAGCTGTTTACAAAAACATGTTCAGAAATACAATTATATATATAATATGGGCTGAAAGTGCCCACTCCCAGCTGCAATATGAGAGTTTTCACATCCAAATCGGAGAAAGAGTTTAGGAATCATAGCTCTGTAATGCATAGCCTCCTCTTTTTCAAGGGACCAAAAGTAATTGGACAAGGGACTCTAAGGGCTGCAATTAACTCTGAAGGCGTCTCCCTCGTTAACCTGTAATCAATGAAGTAGTTAAAAGGTCTGGGGTTGATTACAGGTGTGTGGTTTTGCATTTGGAAGCTGTTGCTGTGACCAGACAACATGCGGTCTAAGGAACTCTCAATTGAGATGAAGCAGAACATCCTGAGGCTGAAAAAAAAGAAAAAATCCATCAGAGAGATAGCAGACATACTTGGAGTAGCAAAATAAACAGTCGGGTACATTCTGAGAAAAAAGGAATTGACTGGTGAGCTTGGGAACTCAAAAAGGCCTGGGCGTCCACGGATGACAACAGTGGTGGATGATCGCCGCATACTTTCTTTGGTGAAGAAGAACCCGTTCACAACATCAACTGAAGTCCAGAACACTCTCAGTGAAGTAGGTGTATCTGTCTCTAAGTCAACAGTAAAGAGAAGACTCCATGAAAGTAAATACAAAGGGTTCACATCTAGATGCAAACCATTCATCAATTCCAAAAATAGACAGGCCAGAGTTAAATTTGCTGAAAAACACCTCATGAAGCCAGCTCAGTTCTGGAAAAGTATTCTATGGACAGATGAGCCCAAGATCAACCTGTACCAGAATGATGGGAAGAAAAAAGTTTGGAGAAGAAAGGGAACGGCACATGATCCAAGGCACACCACATCCTCTGTAAAACATGGTGGAGGCAACGTGATGGCATGGGCATGCATGGCTTTCAATGGCACTGGGTCACTTGTGTTTATTGATGACATAACAGCAGACAAGAGTAGCCGGATGAATTCTGAAGTGTACCGGGATATACTTTCAGCCCAGATTCAGCCAAATGCCGCAAAGTTGATCGGACGGCGCTTCATAGTACAGATGGACAATGACCCCAAGCATACAGCCAAAGCTACCCAGGAGTTCATGAGTGCAAAAAAGTGGAACATTCTGCAATGGCCAAGTCAATCACCAGATCTTAACCCAATTGAGCATGCATTTCACTTGCTCAAATCCAGACTTAAGACGGAAAGACCCACAAACAAGCAAGACCTGAAGGCTGCGGCTGTAAAGGCCTGGCAAAGCATTAAGAAGGAGGAAACCCAGCGTTTGGTGATGTCCATGGGTTCCAGACTTAAGGCAGTGATTGCCTCCAAAGGATTTGCAACAAAATATTGAAAATAAAAATATTTTGTTTGGGTTTGGTTTATTTGTCCAATTACTTTTGACCTCCTAAAATGTGGAGTGTTTGTAAAGAAATGTGTACAATTCCTACAATTTCTATCAGATATTTTTGTTCAAACCTTCAAATTAAACGTTACAATCTGCACTTGAATTCTGTTGTAGAGGTTTCATTTCAAATCCAATGTGGTGGCATGCAGAGCCCAACTCACGAAAATTGTGTCACTGTCCAAATATTTCTGGACCTAACTGTATGTAACAGTCTGATGTCTCCTATTACTGTATTGAACTTTCTTCAAACTTTTTAATGCAAACAGCCTAAGAAATGTCAAAATTACCTCATCATATATGGATATAGGCAAAAGGATTATAACTAGAGTCAAGCGAGCATGCTCGCACTGCTCGTAACTCGATCAAGCATTTGAGTGCTCAGGTACTCGCGAAGCTCAGCCGAGTATCGTGGGTGCATCTGTGAAACAATACTCACATTGTACATGCTTCACTGCTTGATGTGTCCAGGTGTAGCGATGGTGATGGGACC
Source organism: Anomaloglossus baeobatrachus (assembly GCF_048569485.1). NCBI lineage: Eukaryota > Metazoa > Chordata > Amphibia > Anura > Aromobatidae > Anomaloglossus > Anomaloglossus baeobatrachus. Next base: position 306,992,174 of record NC_134355.1, read on the forward strand.
ACCGTTGTGCAGATTTCAATTACGGGATGCAAGACAAGGTGACAGAAACAAGGGTACAGCTTTATTTGCATGCAGGAAATAAATGTTTATGCAAATGAATGGGTTTAAGCAATTTGGTAACAGTTCAAGTTTAATACACTGAAGAATCTAGTTGGAGCACCCCAATTGTACTCCACCCCAGCTATTACAAAGATCAATTCCACATTACAAGAAGGCGAGCACAAAGTATTTGCAACTGCACTGTGCAAACAACATAGCTGGCTACTGTGATGGTGGTCGATGCTCACTTGTCCTTGAAGGGCAGGGAAGAACTCTTCATCCTCTGAATCACCGTCATCGGTAACGTGTCTGTCCAGTATTTGCTTGTCAGTCTTCAGGGCTTTCCCATGCTCTGGCTCACAGTAGGTCTCGCAGCCAGCACCGTGCCTCTTCCCGGACAGAACACCAAAACTATTCTCCTCTCTACCAGGCAACCTGGCTTCTCCTGTTCCCTCCCAAACTCCTCTACTGTTCTTTCTCTCTTAACCGCACTTTTTGGGCCGGGTTAGTCCAAGTATGAAATCCAGAGAGGGAAGCACCAGCAGTTGCCCGGTCAGAATATGAGGAATAACAAGGGAGCCCAGTCTCTTAAAATCCTTGTACCGTTCAACCATATCGTAGGGGTGATACCCCTATACAGGCACACCAGGGAGAGCCATTCTCAGTCTCTGAATGGCTCTCCTGAAGGATAAAACAATATTGTAGTAGGCAGAGTGACAAAATTTGCCCTCCCACTGGAAATTCTCTGTTCATGGCTGGCAGTAAGTGGGTGAAGACCAAAGCATGCCAATCATTGACTTTCTATAATGCTCGTTACTTGCATTGAGTTCATCCAAGTGTCCAACCAGCTCAAATTGAGGAACTAGCATTCGAGAATTTTAGTGCTCGCCTATGACTAATTGAAACAGGTGGAAAGCATTAGCCATTTTAACAGCACACTGCACTAACAGACTCTAAAGGTTTTTAAAATGTAAAAAAAATGTTCCAAAAATTAACTATATCCTGAGCCAGAATCCTCCCTTGCTGGTGTAAATATACAGGTGATTTGCACAGAATAAGCCATATCTTTATGAAAAGCAGTGGTCCAAAAATTGATTATTTGTTAAATAAAGAAAATATAGCTTTCTAACAAACCTTTCTAAAGCAATTCCTTTTTAGCATCTGAAACTGGGCCCGTTCTTGCCGCTGATCCAATTGCAGTATGGGAACACAGATTTTACTTTCTGTGAGGAAAAACTGTTAACTTACAGGCAAGGAAATGTGTCACATCACAGAAAGAATCAGCTACAATCCCATTCTGTCCTGTCTTTATACTCTGCTGCTTTGTCCTGACCAGGAGCTTTGGTATGTGAACACCATTTTCATGCATGGTCAGAAATAACCATTACTTAGCAAATGACAGGTGTACACTTATATTATTATTTCAGCACAATAACATATTTTTTAACATATCAATATATCGGTGCTAGCACTGATCATGGGTGCTACAGCAAGATGTCAGCTATGATACATAGTTTTAACCCACTAATGATCTTCCCGGCGCTGCAGGTGACCCGGCGCGATCGTACCGTTTTACAACGGTTTGAGGTAATGCACCTCCTGTGGTGTGGTACATATACGGAGGATTTCATGAAGGGGGGAAAATCTTTTTTAGATGTGCATATCTGAAACCCTTCACGACCAGCCGATTTTTTGTTTTCCGTTTCTTTTTCGCCATTCTTTTTCCGAGAGACGTAACTTTTTAATTTTTTGGTTAATATGGTCATGTGAGAGCTCGTTTTTGTGTAACGAGCTGTACTTTTAAATGAAACCATAAGTTTTACCATATAGTGTACTGGAAAAAGGCAACAAAAATCCAAAAGCGGAAAAATTGCAAAAAAGTGCGATAGCACTATTGTTTTTTATATATTTTATTCACTGTGTTCACTATATTGTAAAACTAATGTGTGAGTGTGATGCCTGAGGGTAGTGCAAGTTTGTAGACACTAAACATGAATAGGTTTACTTTTATCTAAGGGGTTAAAAAAAAATCTGAAGTTTGTCAAAAAAAGGCGTACGTTTGACGCCATATTCCATGACCCGTAGCGTTCTGATTTTTCGGGATCTATGGCTAAGTGATGACTTATTTTTTGTGTCTCAGGCTGCCATTTTTACGGTACCATTACTGCACAGATCTAATGTTTGGATTGCCTGTTATTGCATTTAGCGCAAAATTTGTGGGGACCAAAAAACGTAATTTTGGCATTTGGAATTTCTTTTCCGCTACGCCGTTTTTAATCAAATTAATTTATTTTATATTTTGTTAGATTTGGCATTTCTGAACGTGGTGATACCAAATGTTTGTATATTTTTTATTTTTTTAATGCTTTAATTTTCACGTCACGTAACTTTCGGTATCAGCTGGTGAGTAACATTATAGCGTGATCGCTATTATAATGGGGCTGTTATATATTGACAGCATCATATGAGATGTTAAAAGGCAAGGGCGGATAACGATTCTGCTCGTGCCTGGCAGAAACACATCTCACATCTGCTTGCAGCAGACCACTGTGACCGCTAGGACGTAAGATTACTGCCCTTGGTCATGAAGGGGTTAAAGGTAGCATGCACTTCCTTGCACCTTGCCAAAATCTTCCTCCAGTCAGGGACTGGAGTAACAATTCTGGCAAAAAGCACTACACAGCTTCTTAGAAATTAGATAAGCCCCCAATTCACCCTATCTAAGCCTAGTTTGGCATCATTGACAAAAACTCATGTAAAAAAATACAAAAATTTGCAAGATTTTTGTGCAACATTGATTTGTACAAACATTTTGTGACTTATTAAAGTGTCTTACACCGTATTTCTTGCAAAAACACTTTCATGAATCGGGACCTTTGTTCTTCAGTACACATCAAAGGTACCAATGTATTATACACCTTTTATTGTAAGCACTACTTTAGAGGGGACATTTGCTATAAAAGTGTACTAAATTTCTTCTTTTGTATGCACTGTAAAGAGAACATCGTTGGAAAGAACATTGAAGGCCTTTATTACATCTAAATCCAAGAAAACAGCAGAAGTAAGGCGTCAATTATGATTACCTGTTCACTTTGCAATTTGCCTTGGCTGAATCTGAAAATACTGCATGATTTAAAAAAATCTGACCTCACAAGGAATATAATTTTCTAAACTAACTCACGTTGCGTGAAAATAGAAACTCATTTTTAGATTCTACAATAAATTGTCTGTAGTTTAATATTAATTTCTATTATGTCCAATATAGTGAATAGGAAGGATCATTTTTACAGTTGACATAGTATTTTTAAACCTTGGTTATCATCTGCACTTTCCCCATGCTCTGCTGCTTAACATAATTAGAATATCCATTTTTTTAAGAGTCTGGGAAGTGGAAGACTTTTTAAGCCATCATTAAAAAGTTGGCTAAGTAAACTTCTGCAGTTACTGAACATTGGAAAGTGAATCACTGAATATATTTTCTCTTATAATAAACATAAGATCTCTGTAACCCATTTGTATTGAAAGGAAACTTTAAGATTGTTAATATTTAATTATGTTAAAATTGTTACATGAGTTGTAAAAAAGTAAAAGCAAAATTATACAAAATCATATAAACAGATGAGTTTATAAAAGCATATTTAAACAAGCATGTGATATTAGACAAGTAGTACCTCACGTAATAAAGACAGGCACACAGTAATTGTAGGTTTTAAAATTTTTTGGACTGACAAGTCCAGAAATCCACCAACACATGCACAATTACAGTGAATCCACTTGTTAGAGACATAAAACCTTACAAAGTCTTATCTAGCATTACTGTCCTCTTCATCCAGATCTATTAACCTTAAGCAGACCTTTCAATCCATGGAGAATCTGACTATAGTTTTCTTCAATAGGATTATTGTCAAGATGGTTCAGGTGAATCTCTGCTTAATATAGTATTTGCGAGAATGTGAGTTACAATCAATGTAATTTATCAACGTAATTCAAAATATTTATTTACATGAAATGTTTCATATTTTTTTTTTCTTTTGAGTACTCATTCATAAATTCCTGTTGGATATTGAAGGTCTCCAGAGTAAGATTGGTATCCATAGGATTTAAACGTCTATACAAAATATGTAAGCAGCCACTTTTTGCTTCATTGTAATCATTGTTGTTTTCATTGCACAAGCAGTAAGGTTTATCAATAAGATCCAATATGTTACTCCTGAGTTAACCTATAAGATACAGTCTAAGTATAATATATATATATATATATATATATATATATATATATATTTATTTATTATATATATATATATATATATATATATATATATATATATATATAAAAAAAAAACTTAGCCACTCCTCCACCATCTGCAATTCATGATATAGAGAAAGGGATTCATTAGAGTCCAGCTGTTCACCAGAGGAAGCAATCCAAAAAAGTCCAAGAGAAATCTAATAATCCCAAACAATAAAAAATTCCAACACTTTATTTCACATTTTAAAGTTCCATTTTAAAATGTGAAATAAAGTTTTCGAATTTTGTATTGTTTGGGATTGCTGGATTTTTCTTGGACTTTTTGGATTGCTAAAAATATAATATACGTCACTCCACTGTAAATCTATCAGGGTGCTCAGATGGGTCACCACTCCCAATATAAAATAAACATAAATCTGGCACTCCTGTAAAGAGTATGATAAATAAAAGATTTTTTTTTATTTGTAAAAAATGCAATCTTTACATCAGACCTTTTTTAACCTACAAAAGAGAAATTAAAGAAAACAAAGGAAAACATACGTGAAACGTAATGATATGTTATACAGACTTGGTAACCCAAAGTAGACAACGAATTGAAAATAAAAACAGAAAGACAGAAATATATAGACAACAGAGTAGTTGTACATATGTTCATAGTATTTGATCAGCAGACTCAGACAATGTATTACAGTACAAAATACGAGTATGTCATGTTACAGTCCAACAAATATAGTCACCTGTATCACACAGAAAAAGTAGAATTGAAAAGCTAAATGACTAGTCATTATTTGTATGGACTGATAGAGTGACCACGAACGTCTGGGACTTGTGAAAAAATGAAGAAATATGAAGCAACAATGAGAGCAGGCACTAATGGAAAATATAGAACAATATTCATTAATTGTGGAAAAAAAGGGGGCTTACTTAAAAAGAATGAGTCAGAATGTGGTGAATTAACTGTGTACCATCTACCAGGTAAGGGGAACACTGTAGGCATAAAAAAATAAAGTTACTGCCCGGAACGTAAAGGAACAGTATATCCAGAAGACAGTGTATCTAACCATCATAAGTGAGCAATTAGAACTTACCAAAGTGGCCTAATAGTAAACCTGGATCGTGTTGACAGTGTGGAAAAGCAGCATATGGTGTATGTGCAATGGAGTGCACTTTAAATAGCGTATATCCGAAAATGATTGCCGTGTCATAAGTGTCCGTGCTAACCACTGACATGCAAGCTGTGGTAAAGAGTGATATGCAAGCCTGAAGGAAAACTGGAAATGATGTGCGCAGTGTACTGTCTGCATCACTAAGTAGCATGTTAAGGTAGCGCCTGCGTGCAAAGTGCATCATCCGGTGCTTGTAATAGATTGGTCATCGATGAGTGCAGGGACTCCGAGCTGCGGAGATCCAAAATAGGAATCACTTTGCTCTATAGATTGTCCACTGGGGAGATAGATGAGATAATTTTAGTATTAGATAAAAAAGTAGTAACAGCTATGTTGACTAGATGTAATATAGGTGATGATATAGTGGAAAAAACAAATAGAAAAAAACAGAAATAAGAAATTGAAAAAAAGTAAAAAAAAAAATAAAAATAGGAGGAAAGCAAAAATGAAAATAAAAAGTAAAAAATAGAACTCAAAATACGATAGTGGCATGTCAGTGAGTGAATTGAAGATAAATACCATTTAGTGCTAGTCTCTAGATCCTGCCTGTAAAGAAGAAATAATAGTTAATATTGTGTCAAAGAAAACTCATAACATCATAGTCACAATTAAGTCCCTTAGGTTCCAAACTTTTAAGTTGGTGAATCCAGAACGCTTCCCTGTATTTAAGTCTTTTTATATGATTTCCACCTCTCCTATTGCTATTTATTTGTTCAAGTACCTGGAACTTGAGTTGTGATATACTATTTCCATTGCTTAAAAAATTGTGGGGTATAGGAAGGGCCCGTTTCTAATTTCCGATTTGTGCTGTGATATGCAATCTTTCACAGCTTGTGTAGTTTCTCCTACATAAAGCTTGCCACAGGGGCATTTAATAGCATATATCACATAGCTAGACTCACAGGTGAAAAAGCCCTGTACCGGAATGCCTTTATCTGTCTCTGGGTGATAGATTTTATCTCCCTTAAGTACATTTGTGCATTGAGAACACTGCAGGCACGAAAAGGTGCCCTTCCTCTGGCTACTCAAAAATTGCTGGTTCAGGATTTTTAATGAAGAGCCTTTATCAGCCTTAACTAGTCTGTTATGTAAATTTGAGGCTCTCCTAAAACAGGGTAGCAAGGGTACCTAAAATTCTGGTTTGTCGGAATAGTCATTCTGTAGTAGTGGCCAGTTACTATGGATGTGTTTGTGAAATCTATATGCAAAGTGGTGGTATGAGTGAACTAATGGGATCCTAATGGATTTATTGCGATGATCAAAACATGCTATATGGTTGCGGCATTTAGCCAACAGATCCGCAGGGTAACCCCTTTGCTTAAATTTGTCTCCATTCCGTTTAGTCTCTTTTGACATGTTTCTCGATGACTGACTATTCTCTTGACGCAAAGGAACTGGAAGATGGGGATCGATTTTTTCATAGAAGATGGATGACTACTAAAATGTAACAAATTGATCATGGCATACGCTGCTTTTCACACTGTGAACACCATCCAGGTTTACTATTTGGCCACTTTGGTAAGTTCTAATTGCTCACTTATGACTGTTAGATACACTGGCTTCTAGTTATACTGTTTCTTTATGTTCCGGGCAGTAACTTTCCTTCTTATGCCTACAGCGTTCCTTTTACCTGGTAGATGGTACACAGTTAATTCACCATAATATGACTTATTCCTTATGGGTAAGCTCCCTTTTTTTCATAATTCATGAATATTGTTCTATATTTTCCATTAGTGACAGGTCTCAATGTTGCTTCAAATATTGCTTAATTTTTCCACAAGTCCCAGACTTTCGTGGTCACTCTATCAGTCCATACAAATAATGACTAGCCATTTAGCTTATCAATGCTACTTTTCTGTGTGATACAGGTAATTATATTTTTTGGACTGCAACATAACTTTTTTTGTACTGTAATACATTGTTTGAACCTGTTGATCGAATACCATGAACATTTGTACAAATGTTCAGTTGTCAATATATTTCTGTCTTTTTCCTTTTATTTATATTACCAAGTCTGTATAACATATCATTACGTTTCATGTATGTTTTCCTTTGTTTTATTTAATTTCTCTTTTGTAGTTTGAAAAGAGTCTGATGTAAAAACCGAAACGTCACAATATTTTCTACAAATAAAAAAAACATTTTGTTCATCATACTCTATACAGGAGTGCCAGATTTCTGTTTATTTAACCTATAAGAAAAAGACCCCAGAAGTAAAAAATTGTCTTTAACCGCTTAACGACGACGGGCAGTAATATTACGTCCTAGCGGTCATAATGTTACTGCCCGCAGTCTGCCGGCGCCTGCATGCCGCGAATAGCGCACATCTCAGCTGATTTTCACAGCTGAGATGTGTGCCTGCTAGGCACAAGCAGAATCGTTATCTGCTCGTGCCATTTAACCCGTTAAATGGTGCTGTCAATATGTGACAGTGCCATTATAACGGCATCGGTGGTAAACTTTTACTTACCGCCCGATACTGGAAGTCATGTGATGACTCCTGTACTACACATGAACTACTTTCAGTTTCACTCGGCCCGCAGCCGAGTGAACCAGAAAGTGAGCGTATCTGCTGTTTACAGCTGTGCAGCTGTGATCAGCAGATAGGGCAGAGCGATTGGATTGCTGATTTCTATAGCCCCCTAGGGGGACTCGTAAAATTAAAAAAAAAAGTAAAAAAAAAAGTTTTAAAAAATTTAAAAAAAAAACAAAAAACTGAAAAGTTCAAATCACCCCCCTTTCGCCCCATTGAAAAGTAAAGGGTTAAAAAAAATATCCAGACATTTGGCATCACTGCGTTCAGAAACGCCCGATCTATTTAAATATAAAATCACTTAATCTGATCAGTAAAAGGCGTAGCGGCAAAAAAATGCCAAACGCCAAAATGATGTTTTTTTTGTTGCCACAACTTTTGCAACAATCGATCAAAACGTAGCATCTCTGACTTCCGGCTCCTGCGCTGAGGATGTAAGACGTGCAGTGAAGAGCTCCAGCATCAGCCAGGTATCAAACTGAAAGCCAGGGCAAGATCCGTCCCCATCCAGCGTCCTAAGGCAGACCTGCCACTGGGTATTAGCCATCCCTGCATATAACCCCCACCACTCGAGCATCTGCTAGATCTGAGACCGGAGAACTTTCTGACCGAGGAGGAGAGCGGGGGAGCAGACACTGCAATCACCTCTCTGTCTGAAGCAACGTGGAGGAGGTAGGAGGGAAGTTCTGCAGCAGTGTGCCACTATAGATCGTGCAGTGAGGGAAGCTGGAGACCTGAGCCCTGCATATACCCCTACCCCCCCTCTGGGACAGGCCGTGATTCTGAGGCGCTGGAGTGACCCCCTGCTTGTGATCTCATTCCCTGGGGGAAAGCCAGACAGTGTGCTCACCTGGGCTGAGGAGGAAAGCCTGCCACCTGTAGCAGGGAGGAAGATCTGAGGCAGGAGAGATACCAGGGACTCTCAGAGGACAGACTGTCAGAAAAGAGGCAGCAGAGGAGTGGAGCAGGTGGCTGCTAGACTGCTCCAGGCTCCTTTGATCACCACGACCATATTTGGGCGGGAAACAACTCTGCTTTCAAACGCCAGCCATTACTCAGTGAATTGCTGTTTGGGGAAAAGAGCGACATCTGGTGGACTGTGGCAGTCATAGTACCTCACTTTGAAAAAAAAAAAAAAATCTCAAATAACACTCTCCCCCAGTGGCCAACATAAAGAACTGCACCCAATGTAATGGTTGCTGGCTTCTGAGAGGACTGGAAGTAAATAAATAAATCCTAAAACAGGATCCTCAATTTTCAACTGGGTATTCCCCTCCTGATAAAGAGGAACTTTTCTCCCAGCCAGCGGACCAGCGACCTATGGATCGCTACCTTCTATGTAGCGCGCAAAAATCAGACCATTATCGCCAAGCAGAGGTCAGAGCAGGTAGCAAAAGGGAGGGAGACATGGCATCAAGCCCTTTGGAGGAACAAGTCCTTGCAGATGTAGCTCAATCGCTCCACAGTGCCTTCAGTGATGACTCAACAAACAATTCTAATGATGGCAGTAGGGAGGATGCCCAGCAACCGCAAACGATAGAATACAAAAACATGGCGGCGGAGGTCACAGCCAACATCTTGCCAGAGATTCAGAAAACCTTGGAGCAAGCTATCCAGAATGCCCTCCATAACTTCCGGGGGGAACTAAACAAACATAAAGGACAGATAGAGGAGCTGCAGCAGAGGGTGTCATCTCTGGAGGAGGAAAATAAACAAATGTCCTCACAGCTGGAAGAAACTGTTGCAGAGACAAAACGACTAACAGACAAAGTTGAAGATCTCGAAAATAGATCCAGACGCAGCAATCTAAGATTAGTGGGGCTATCTGAAGCGGTCCCGACTGCCGAACTGCAACGCTTGTGTGAAAGAGATCTGCCGACAGCCTTGGGACTCAACAGAGGATGTAGAGTTGAAAGAGCTCACAGGGTGGGCCCAGACCTGGGCTCCCAAAATCGAGAATCCGGAGATCAGGCAATAAGACCAAGCCAAGTGATTATGAAATTTCTAGACTATAACGATAAATTTGACATAATAAGGGCTTATAGACAGCAAACTCAACCACTGATCATAAGAGGTATGAGGCTCCTCTTATTCGAGGATTACTCTGCAGACGTGGCCAAGCGAAGAAGAGCCTTTAGCAAGATTTGTGTCTCCCTATTTCAAGCCAAAAGAAGTTTTACGCTTCAGTATCCGGCCCTGCTGAGGATTTTTCAAAAGGATGGCAACAGTATTGTTTACAACTCGGCAAGGGATGCAAAAGAGACATGGAAAAAATATTACAATCGGCAAAAATTGCAGAGAGAAGAAGAGATCAGAAGGGGGACAAACGGCAACCGTCACCGAAATCTCAGAGATCTACGGACCACAGAAGATGAAAAACCTTAGTGACGGTCTGTCTGACGCCTTGATTCATCCTCTTACCTACTTTTCCTTTTAATAGACCGGAGTTATGCTGCAGTGTCTTGGTGGGGATATCAAGTTATTGAACAAACTATCTTTGTGAGTAAAGGTTGGCAGGGATCTAGTGGGGGAGGATTATGGGCTGCCTTGTGATATGGGTGACTCGCCGAGCCGGGCGATGCTTGTCCACACCATCTATACCCTCCTTCCTTGGGGATGTATCCTGTGGTTCGGCGAGGGAAGTAATGAAATAACCGACTTGGTCAAATTGGGTGGGTGTAAGTAAGAGATATGGACGGCACCCTGGTATTCTTTTGTATCTATTTCCTATGGTGCAAGATGAGCTTCTTTATTATGATTGTGTAACCAAGCACACTCATCATCAGAAAAAAGTGAAGTCCAGAGCACTTTTGGTGGTGTGTAGAGTTGGGAACACACTACAGTGCACTACGAATTTAAAGTTACTGTTGACTAAGTGTTGATTGCTTTGCTGTGTTCTTCTAGTTTTTTCTTTCTTCTGCTAACATCTTCTTTCTTTTAAGAGTCACTGAGAGACTCAGAGTGCTATGCAACACCTCCACAAGCGCCCAGTAAAAGGCAGTAAATAGATTTCACAGGGACCCTTATGATTATCATTTCCTGGAATGTAAAAGGCCTTAGGTCCCCAAATAAAAGATCTAAGGTATTGAGACACCTCAAACGATTCTCCACAGATATCGTCCTTCTTCAGGAAACTCATTTGGGAGAAGAGGATTTTTTCAGACTTAAAAGATTCTGGGTTGGGACTGTAGTGGGTTCGGCAGCACAGGGGAGACATGCAGGGGTAGTGATCTTATTCCACCGGAATTTTGCTTTTCAGCTATTGTCCCAGGAGTGTGACGACCAGGGGAGATGGGTCCGGGTCACTATAGATCATGGGGGAGAAACCTACTCTATACAAAACATCTATGGTCCTAATAGTTCAAATAAATCCTTCTTTGAAGATATAGAAAGGAAGATTATTCTTGACAATTCACCTCTGATAATCACCGGTGGTGACTTTAACACAGTACATAAAATAGATGAGGACAGAAGGAGCCAGAGCAGGGCCCCTCATAGAGAAGAAAATGCACTCCCTTCTCTTCTTAACCAGACTGGGTTGAGGGATGTCTGGCGCTGGCTACATCCTGACGCTAGAGAATTTACTCATTTTTCCCATGTCCACCAATCCTGGTCAAGAATCGATTATCTTTTGACCTCTGAGAGTTTATTGAATAGACTGAAATCGGTTGATATATATGATTTGGTCATATCAGACCATGCCCCAGTGGGTATGGAACTGACGGACAAGGTGGTCAGGGGGACAGACTTTATATGGAGGTTTCCAGCCTTCCTTACGAAGGATGAGGGATTTAATGACAAATTGCGCTGCTGGTGGGAGGAGTTTATATTTGACAACAGAGAACACATAGATCAAACTGCTCTGTTATGGAATACGGCAAAGACTGTGCTGAGAGGCAGAATTTTAATGTATGTCTCTTCCCTCAAGAAAAAGGTGAAGGAGGGGTATTCCGAATCGAGTGCAAAACTCAGACAAGCTTACACGGAGTTCTTGCAGAATCCCTTCAGCTCAAAATAGAGAACATTGGAAACTGGTCAAACAAGAGTTTGAGATGTGGTTAGACAGAAGGGAGCAGATGCATCGAACTAGACAAGAAGTTGAATTACTCAGATATGGTAACAAGGCGGGTAAATTATTGGCGAGATTAGCGAAGGGGCACTCTCAAGCATCTCCCATAGTCAGAATAAAAGATAAACAAGGAAAGGTAACTTCCGATCCCAAAAACATAAATGCCATACTACAAGACTTTTATAAAGACCTATATAAATCCTCACACACCAACATAACAGAGGGCAGATCCTTCCTCCAACATTTATCTCTCCCAAAACTTACACAGGAGCAGTTGTATGTAATTAATGCGGATATTAACCCCTTAACGACCGCGGGCCGTAAAATTACGTCCTAAATGACATAATCTTACTGCCCGCGGTCCTCCGGCGGCAGCATGCTGCGATCGGCACACATCTCAGCTGATTTTCACAGCTGAGATGTGTGCCTGCTAGGCACGAGCAGAATCGTTATCTGCTCGTGCCGATTAACCCCTTATAATGGCGCTGTCAATACATGACAGCGCCATTATAAGCGCAATCGCGGTAAAGTTTTACTTACCGCCGAAACCGGAAGTCACGTGACGCGATCACGTGACTCCCGATAGTTGTCATGGTAGTACAGGGTCATGTGATGACTCCTGTACTACACATGAATTGGTTTCACTTTCGCTGTGCCCGGGGCACAGCAAAAGAGAAAGACAGCGTATCTGCTGTTTACAGCCTTCCAGCTGTGATCAGCAGATACTGCAGAGCGATCGGAATGCTGATCGCAATAGCCCCCTAGGGGGACTAGTAAAATAAAAAAAAAAAGTAAAAAAATAAGTTTTAAAAAATTAAAAAAAAACAAAAAAACCTAAAAGTTCAAATCACCCCCCATTCGCCCCATTGAAAATTAAAGGGTTAAAAAAATAAAAAATATACACACATTTGGTATCGCCGCGTTCAGAAACGCCCGATCTATCAAAATATAAAATCAATTAATCTGATCAGTAAACGGCGTAGCGGCAAAAAAATTCCAAACGCCAAAACGACGTTTTTTTGTCGCCACAACTTTTGCGCAAAATGCAATAAGAGGCGATCAAAACGTAGCATCTGCGCAAAAATGGTACCGGTAAAAATGTCAGCTCGAGACGCAAAAAATAAGCCGTCATTGAGCCTAAGATCCCGAAAAATGAGAACGCTACGGGTCACGGAATATGGCGTAAAACGTGCGCCACTTTTTTCGGACAAACTTCCGATTTTTTTTTAACCCCTTATATAAAAGTAAACCTATACATGTTTGGTGTCTACGAACTCGCACTGACCTGAGGCATCACACCCACACATCAGTTTTACCATATAGTGAACACAGTGAATAAAATATCTCAAAAACTATAGTGCTATCGCACTTTTTTTGCAATTTTTCAGCATTTGGAATTTTTTTGCCATTTTCTAGTACACAATATGGTAAAACTGATGGTTTCATTTAAAAGTACAGCTCGTTCCGCAAAAAATGAGCCCTCACATGACCATATTGACTGAAAAATAAAAAAGTTACGTCTCTCAGAAAAAGAATGGCGAAAAAAAAAAACAGGAAAGCGAAAAATCGGCCGGTCGTGAAAGGGTTAAGGAAGAGGAGGTAAAGCAAACTATTAGTCATCTTCAGAATGGGAAGGCACCCGGTCCTGATGGGTATAGTGGGGAGTTTTATAAGGCACTTAAAGAACAGATTAACCCCTTCAGCCCCCAGCCTGTTTTCACCTTAAAGACCCGGCCATTTTTTGCAATTTTGACCAGTGTCACTTTGACAGGTTATAACTCTGGAACACTTCAACGGATCCTGGCGATTCTGAGACTGTTTTTTCGTGACATATTGTACTTCATGTCAGTGGTAAATTTAGGCAGATATGTTTTGCGTTTATTTGTGAAAATTTCGGAAATTTGGCGAAAATTTTGAAAATTTTGCAATTTTCAAAATTTGAAATGTTATGCCCATAAATCTGAGAGATATGTCACACAAAAAAGTTACTAAATAACATTTCCCACATGTCTACTTTACACCAGCGCAATTTTTGAAAAAAAAAAAAAATTCCGTTAGGAAGTTAGAAGGGTTCAAAGTTCATCACCAATTTCTCATTTTTCCAACAAAATTTACAAAAAAAATTTTTTAGGTACCACATCACATTTGGAGTGATTTGAGAAACCTAGGCGACAGAAAATACCCAAAAGTGACCCAATTCTAAAATCTGCGCCCCTCACTCTGCTCAAAACCACATCCAAGAAGTTTATTAACCCTTTAGGAGCTTCACAGCAACCAAAGCAATGTAGACGAAAAAATGAAAATTTTACTTTTTTAACACAAAAATGTTACTTTAGCCATAAAAATTAGTATTTTCACAAGGGTATCAGGAAAAATGCATTATAAAATGTATCGTGCATTTTCTCCTGAGTACGCAGATACCCCATATGTGGTGGAAATCAAATGTTTGGGCACACAGCAGGACTCGGAAGGCAAGGAGCGCCATTTGAATTTTTGAGTGCAAAATTAGCTGAACTCATTAGCGGACGCCATGTCGGGTTTGAAGACTCCCCGAGGTGCCTAAACAATGGAGCTCCCCCATAAGTGACCCCATTTTGGAAGCTAGAGCCCTCAAATATTTTTTCTAGATGTTTGATGTGCACTTTGAACCCCTGGGGGCTTCACAGAAGTTTATAACGTTGAGCCGTGAAAAGAAAAAAAATTTTTTTTACCACAAAACTGTTGCTTCAACCAGGTAGCTTTTTTTTATCACAAGGGTATCAGGAAAAAATGCACCATAAAATGTATTGTGCATTTTCTCCTGAGTACGCAGATACCCCATATGTGGTGGAAATCAAATGTTTGGGCGCACGGCAGGACTCGGAAGGCAAGGAGCGCCATTTCACAGCAAAATTGGTTGGAATTATTAGCGAACGCTATGTTGCGTTTGGAGACCCCCTGAAGTGCCTAAACAATGGAGCTCCCCCACAATTGACCCCATTTTGGAAACTAGACCCCTCATGGAATTTATCTAGCTGTTTAGGGAGCACTTTGAACCCCTGGAGGCTTCACAAACGTTTGTAATGTTGAGCCGTGAAAATATTTTATTTTTTTTACCACAAAATTGTTTTTTCAAACAGGTAGCTTTTTTTCCACAAGGGTATCAGGAAAAAATGCACCATAAAATGTATTGTGCAATTTCTCCTGAGTACGACGATACCTCATATGTGGTGGAAATCAATTGTTTGGGCGTACGGCGGGGCTCAGAAGAGAAGGAGCGCCATTTCACAGTAAAATTGATTGGAATTATTAGCAGACGCCATGTTTCATTTGGAGACCCCCTGAGGTGCCTAAACAATGGAGCTCCCCCACATGTGATCCCATTTTGGAAACTAGACCCCCCCATACAAAAAAAATTAGTTTGGCAAAATAAAAAATACAGACATCAGTAGAAAAAAAAAAAAAAATGAGCGCCTGCCAAGACCAGTGCCAAACGTGAGAGCAATGCACGAGTCTTGCATCGCATCATCCACTGCAGTCTGGAAGCGAGCAACTGCGCTGGATAATGCGATGCGAGAGGGCGGGGCGGCAGATGAGAAAGGGCGCAGCGGATGGAAGATGGGAAAGGGCGCAGCGGATGGAGGAGCGGCAGAGGATGGGAAATGGCGCAGCGGATGGAGGAGCGGCAGAGGATGGGGGGGGGGGGTGAGATGGGGATACCTACCTTACAGGATGGATCTAGGCAGCAGGATCACAGCAGACAGAAGAGACAGCAGACAGAAGAGGCAGCAGATGAAGGAGGCAACAGATCGAGGAGGGTGAGAGGGGGCAGTAGATGGAAAATGGGAGAGAGCAGGCAGCAGATCGGGGAGGGGGGCAGAGTCTGATGGGAGAGAGAGATGGCACATGTAGGGGAAGGGACGGGGGCTTGCAGCACATGTAGGGGGAGGGAGGGGGGCTTGCAGCACATGTAGGGGGAGGGAGGGGGGCTTGCAGCACATGTAGGGGGAGGGAGGGGGGCTTGCAGCACATGTAGGGGGAGGGAGGGGAGCTTGCAGCACATGTAGGGGGAGGGAGGGGGGCTTGCAGCACATGTAGGGGGAGGGAGGGGGGCTTGCAGCACATGTAGGGGGAGGGTGGCTGGCTTGCAGCACATGTAGGGGGAGGGTGGCTTGCAGCATATGTGCTGCAAGCCAGCCACCCTCCCCCCACATGTGCTGCAAGCCAGCCAGCCACCCTCCCCCCACATGTGCTGCAAGCCAGCCACCCTCCCCCCACATGTGCTGCAAGCCAGCCACCCTCCCCCCACGTGGGGGGAGGGTGGCTTGCAGCACATGGAGGGATAGGTGGTGTGGCGATGGAGAAGGGGCAGCCGATGAAGGAGGCGGCGGCCGCCGCCGATCGGGGGCAGCAGCGGCTGAAAAAGGTGGGTGCGACGGCGGCGGGGACAGTGGCGAGCATGGCGGCGGGGACGGCGGTGGATCGGGAGCGGCGGCGGGGACGGCGGTGGATCGGGAGCGGCGGCGGGGACGGCGGTGGATCGGGAGCATGGCGGCGGGGACGGCGGTGGATCGGGAGCGGCGGCGGAGACAGCGGTGCAGCGGGAGCATGGCGGCGGGGACGGCGGTGGATCGGGAGCGGCGGAGACAGCGGTGCAGCGGGAGCATGGCGGCGGGGACGGCGGTGGATCGGGAGTGGCGGCGGAGACAGCGGTGCAGCGGGAGCATGGCGGCGGGGACGGCGGTGGATCGGGAGCGGCGGCGGAGACGGCGGTGCAGCGGGAGCATGGCGGCGGAGACAGCGGTGCAGCGGGAGCATGGCGGCGGGGACGGCGGTGGATCGGGAGCGGTGGCGGAGACAGCGGTGCAGCGGGAGCATGGCGGCGGGGACGGCGGTGGATCAGGAGCGGCGGCGGAGACAGCGGTGCAGCGGGAGCATGGCGGCGGGGACGGCGGTGGAGCGGGAGCATGGCGGCGGGGACGGCGGTGGATCAGGAGCGGCGGCGGAGACAGCGGTGCAGCGGGAGCATGGCGGCGGGGACGGCGGTGCAGCGGGAGCATGGCGGCGGGGACGGCGGTGCAGCGGGAGCATGGCGGCGGGGACGGCGGTGGATCGGGAGCGGCGGCGGAGACAGCGGTGCAGCGGGAGCATGGCGGCGGGGACGGCGGTGGATCGGGAGCGGCGGCGGAGACAGCGGTGCATCGGGAGCATGGCGGCGGGGACAGCGGTGAAGCGGCAGCAGCGGCGGGGCGATCGGAGACAGCGGCAGCAGCGGCGGGGCGATCGGAGACAGCGGCGGGGACAGCGGTGAAGCGGGAGCAGCGGCGGGGTGATCGGAGACAGCGGCGGTGAAGCGGGAGCAGCGGCGGGGCGATCGGAGACAGCGGCGGTGAAGCGGGAGCAGCGGCGGGGCGATCGGAGACAGCGGCGGTGAAGCGGGAGCAGCGGCGGGGACAGCGGTGAAGCGGGAGCAGCGGCGGGGCGATCGGGGACAGGGGCGGGCGGCGGGGCGATCGGGGACAGGGGCGGGTGGCGGGGACAACAACTTACCGCTCTCCTCGGCTTCCAGGGACGGTCACAGGCCGCAGATCCACATTGATTGGAGAGAGCGGTCACAAGACCGGTCTCTCCAATCAGAGCTGGGGGCGGGTGAAGCATCGATCACCCAGCTCCAGCCAATGGCCAGTGCTACAGCAGCACTGATCAGGGCTGGATTTCAATGTTCCAGCCATTTTCAATGGCTGGAACATTACAGTGGCTGTAATTGGCTGAGCGGCGTTCGTCAGCCAATCACAGCCTCTGTAGGTTCGGGGAGGAGGCACCACCCCTCCTGACGTCAGGCAGAGGTCCCCTCCTTCCCGAATCCACCGTTTAAGTAAATAAATTTCACTCCCCGGGGCTCCGGGACCGCGATTTCGCCAGGACGTACTGAGTACGTCATGGGTCCTTTAGCACCATGTCACCATGACGTACTCAGTACGTCCAAGGTCGTTAAGGGGTTAAAGAACAGATTTCCCCGACATTGACTATTTATTACAACAACATTTTGACAACGGAGGACATTCCAGATCCAAAGAGACGTACATCAAAGTAATACCGAAACAAGGAAGAGACCCCCTAGAGGCAGGCTCTTATAGACCTATTTCACTAATTGACCTAGACCAAAAAATTATGTCTAAAATAATGGCTGAGCGTTTGGCAGGGGTGCTTCCTCAGTTGGTGAAACCGGCTCAGGTGGGGTTTGTTAAAGGGAGAGCTACATAGTTACATAGTTACTTAGGTTGAAAAAAGACCTAGGTCCATCTAGTTCAACCTTCCTCCACCAGTTCTACATTTAGTCACTAAGTCATTTATAACCAACAATGTTTTGTGTACTGAGGAAATCATCCAGCCCTTTTTTTAAAGCTGTTATAGTATCTGCCATTACTACCTCTTATGGTAGTGTATTCCACAAGCTTAAGCTGCAGTTAAGAACATAAGGAAGGTTTTGACAGTGTTGGATGTGGTGGGACGACAGCAACACTCAGGTGACAGACCAGCCCTCCTAACTCTAGATGCAGAGAAAGCATTTGATAATGTCAGTTGGGAATGGTTGGGGGTGACGCTGGACGCTTTAAATTTAAAAGGCAAGTTTAGAACATACTTGGACGGGGTATACAACAGCCCTACAGACAGAATACATACTCCTGGATTCCTCTCTGCTCCTTTTCACCTACACAAAGGGACCAGATAGGGCTGTCCAATGTCACCATTGCTATTTAACCTGGCCATGGAACCCTTTGCTAGATATGTGGAGGAGACTGATCTATTTGACGGAATTAAAGTAGGCAAGGATATAGTCAAAATTGCTCTTTTTGCAGATGATGTCATATTGTTCCTGTCACGACCACTAGCACAGTTAAGAGATATTTTTGATTTCATTCAGAAATTTGGGGAATACTCGGGCTACAAGATCAATATTAACAAAAGCGAACTTTTAGAACTAGGAGAAAAAACACCCCTGGAGCACTGGAGGAAGCTGGGTTTGGAGCTCCGTGTCTCAAAGTCACATATATCGTATTTGGGTATAAAGATAGGGAGGCGACCAGATCAATTATACTCACTAAACTATACTCCCCTGATAGGTAAAATATTGGAGGAATTGCAAAGGTGGCATCACTTACCAATATCCCTTCTGGGTAGATGTCATTTGATCAAAATGATTAGCTTTGCCAGACTCCTATATCCCTTGCAAACCCTACCCCGGATTTTAAAACACTCAGACATAAACAAATTGAAGAAGGCCTTTACACACTTTATTTGGACAGGTAAAAGATCCAGAATCGCTGTAGAAAAATTGATGCTATTAAGAAATGAAGGAGGGGTTAACTTCCCAAACATACGGGCTTACAATATCGCCTCTTTGTTCAGGCATGTGGTGGATTGGATGCACGACACGAGTTGTTACTCAAACACACATTTCGAATGACAGTTAGCCGCCCCCTGGGACCTAACCGCTCTTATCCACACTAAACAAGCCAAACTGCCAGTCGGTAAAATCCTCCTTTCTACTAAGGGACACCATAATGTGCTGGAAAATAGTAAGGAAAGCTTTCCAACTCCCCTTCTTGATCTCTAAACATATGCCAATATTTGGCCACCCCGAATTCCCCCAGGGAACAGAGATCAGGACGGTAATTGGACAGACAAGTGACCATTTACGGAAGGCGGGGAGTATTATGAGTTTAGAGGATAAAAAATGGATGTCTCCACAAGAAATCATGGTCAAATTCCAGATACATAGTAAGCATTTCATGCAGATCCTGAAGCTCCGGTCTTTCTGTCAATCCAGACTCGGACAGTTAGAAAAGGAAGCTACCTCTCATGTTCTAGATGAAATTATTGGCCTATGCACCCAGATGGTGAGCATTTCCTCACTGTATGGTAACATAAGACACAAATTTTTGAAAGCAAGACACAGTAAACTGTTCAGGACATGGGAGAGGTGGACCGGAGATCTGGATATAGCAGAGACAATATTGCAAGGGTGGGAACGGGTGAGAAAATCCATCTTGTGTGAGAGATGGAGGGAGACTTATTTTAAACTCATGCACACAGCGCTGTATGGATTTAACATCCCGCTTTCCCATAGCTGCTCTGACAGAATTACAGCATGTCCTAAATGTAAGGTGCCCTTTACAAACCTTTGGCACGGGGTGTGGGAATGCACAGAAGTAGTAACTTACTGGAAGCAAATAAGAGACCAGATCCGGGCATGTTGGGGAACAAAACTTCCACAATCGCCACAGGCTTTGCTCTTCCATCAGCTTCGTCCCCCTGAATCTGAATCTCAACTTGGGATAGACAAAGTGAAGATCCCTAGGAATATTCACACATTTTTAATTGTGGCTTTACGAAATCTTTTTAGCGAGTGGCTTAACCAAACATTCCATCAATGGGATCAATAATATCTCAAATGAAACAATTATTAGGGCTGGAATTGTTAGAAGCTGAAAGAAGCAAAGAAAAATCAGCAGGGAAGGTTTTTCTGCTGTGGAAACAGTTTATAGGGTTCCACTATAGTCCTCAGGAAATTCTGAAAATAGTCAGTCCTTTTCGCCATACGGAATGGTACTGTCCGGAAGACCTGGGGGGGACATTGGGGGCTTTAGGGACATCAGCAATTACTTAATGTGCATTATATGGAATCGGCGGCTGATACCATCACAGAGGCATAATTGTGGAGTGGTTCACATTCTCACTCATTGTTCATTGTTTCTTTGTGTACATGTCTTCTTTTCCTTTTTTTTTCTTCTAGCTTAAATTAAAAAGGTTGTAACTACCAATATAGTAAGGTAAGGTACACTGCTCGAATGTTGAGCATATCAATCTCATGTACACTGTCTAATTCTTTGAACAAGTTATTGCTTCCCTTTCTGTTTATGTTTAAAAATTTAAATAAAAAAGAAAAAAAAAAGATGTTTTAAAAAAAAAAAACGTAGCAACTGCGAAAAAATGGTACAGTTAAAAACGTCAGCTCAAGATGCAAAAAATATGCTGTCACTGAGCCATAGATCCTGAAAAATAAGAACGCCGACGGGTCACGGAATATGGCATAAAATGTGCGCCACTTTTTTCGGACAAACTTCCGATTTTTTTTAACCCCTTATATAAAAGTAAACTTATACATATTTGGTGTCTATGAACTCGCACTGACCTGAGGCATCACACCCACACATCAGTTTTACCATATAGTTAACACAGTGAATAAAATATCTCAAAAACAATAGTGCTATCGCACTTGTTTTTGTAATTTTTCTGAATTTGGATTTTTTTTGCCGTTTTCCAGTACAATATATGGTTAAACTTATGGTTTAATTTAAAAGTACAGCTTGTTCCACAAAAAATGAGCCATCACATGACAATATTGACTGAAAAATAAAAAAGTTACGTCTCTCAGAAGAAGAATGGCGAAAAAAAACGGAAAGCGAAAAATCGGCCGGTCGTGAAGGGGTTAAATGTACATGAGTTTTATTACAACTGTTAGGTTTTGTCACATATACAATAGTTAGAATCACTTGTGAAAATTGCATAAATATTGTGTTTTTATTAGCTTCATTACAAGATTTGGGTTGTTGTATTTTTATAAAAACATTTTTGCACATGCATTTTTCCTTGTTATTTCTTGCTGATTTTACAAGTTTTATAAAAAAGTTAGTGGACAAAAGTCCAAAAGAAATACCGAAATCAATGTATGAGTCCCTGGGCTAAAATGTAAATGTAATACAGACAAAATTGATTTCTTTGGTGAAGAAATCTGCTTTGTCATTCTTCTTTAATCACTATTTGAAGTTTTCTGCTAATTAGATTTTGGTGCACAGAGGCTGGACTGTATACTTGGTCTTCTCCTCCCTGTCTGGGATTTTCAAATTAGATGAGCCAATTCTGGTGCATCACTTTGACTCTTCCCAAGTTCCCTGGTACCTTGGAAATCAAGGTAATAGTAAATGGGGATGATGTCAGCTGTGTAGTGTCAGCTGGCATCAAGCTCTAGTGTTAAAGTAATGGTGTGGTATCTATCAGACACTCACATTTCTAACCCAGTAAGTTAAAAGAAAACAACACACACAAATATATTTAAAAAAAAAAACACCTCAACTTTCACCCTGGTTCACCGATTTATAAAAAAAAACAAACATGCAAATCAGAAGTAATCCACCAAATTCGATATAGTCCACAAATGGAAACGTTACTGAGATACTGATGTCACCACTGTTGACGCTTTCCTTTATGAGACCCAGCAAAAGTGGTGCTTAGCGGTAATGTTATTGACATGATCACCACTTGTCACAGTCACCACGTATTGCATGTGTCACATTCCTTAGTGAAATATGACACGTGTGCCAAACTTCCAACAGTCAAGACTTCACTCTCCATGCTAGGAACATTACTCTCCATCTCTTACTCCTCACTCTCCTCCTCCTCTTTAGCCCATCCATGCTTAACAGACGGGATGAAGCTGGTGTGGCTGGTGCCCTCTGTAGTACAGGAAACCATCTCATGTTCCTCCACCTCAGCCTCCTCTTCCTCATTATCACCCAATCTGTGCTGGGAAGAGGAGATAAGGCTTGTTTGGATTGTATCACCTTGTGTACTTTCTTCCTCAATCTCCACCTGATCCACATAAAAGCTTCCTGTTTAATTGTGAACAGCAAAAGTTTAAGTAGACACAGAATTAGGATGGTTACGCTGATTATGGCATCATTGATGTTCACCATCATGGTTGATTACTCAAAGTTATGTAGAGCTTCAAGATGTCAGACATTCATGACCACAAAGAGGTTCTTATGTGCGGAGTCGGACCTGAATAACGATGGGCATGGTGTAGCTGATATTCATCAACTGCACTTTGCTGCTCACAAAACCTTGCCAATATGTGTAAAGTGGAGTTCCAGCTTTTGGTCACATTGCACACCAGCTAGTTAGGTGGCACTTCTCAGCGCTGCTGCAGCAGCACTGCCAGACTGGGAGCAACTGTTGCTGACTTCCAGAAATGGGCCCGCACACGGAATATCTTCATACGTAGCTCAGGCAAATCCGGGTAGGTTTTCAGAGACCACTAAACCACTCAGTTGAGCATTTGGGCCAGGCTTAGTATGTGTGCGAGCCATTATCCCACATGACTGTGCCTGGTTGTAGGTCCAGGGGCAAGAGCTACAGATCTGCCTGGTCTGATATTGTTTCCCACAACTCTGCAGCGGTATGCGTTTTGTCACCTAAAGAAATAAGTTTCAGCATTGCCTGTTGGCGCTGTGTTGAGACAAAGAATTAGACTTGGTTGCTGATGGTGATTGTGATTGTGCAGTGACAGATGGAAGGTGGGAGGCATCTATGCCAGCATCCTTGACCAGCACTGGCAAGCACGTAGCACAGGGGAAGAAGCAGTGGTGTTACCCGCTGACGCTGATTGTGCACATAGGGTTTTCAACTCATCTAGTTTGGTGCTTTAATGATGTGATTGAGCATGCTGGTGGTGGTTAGGCTGGTATAATGATCAGGACCCTTCTGATCTTTGTGTGGCACTTGTTGCAAATTACCATTCTTTTATTTTCCGCATTTTTTTAAAAAAAAAAAAAAGCTCCAAACTGCGGAACACCTAACCTTTGGCCTGACAACGTGCCATGTGTGTGTGTGCTATGGGAACAAGTTGCCCATTTTCTCCCTCTGGCCACCCCACGGCCTCTTCCTGCATTTTGCGCTACTGTGGATTCCTCCCCTCTGCACTGCTGTCCTTGCTCTATGTGACACCTTCTCCGATTGGGTCAGTGACCACCACGACTTCTAAGACTTCTATGCTCCTTCTATACTCCTTCCTATACCTTTTTTTTTTTACTTCCACTTGTTTATATTTTGTGTTAGTTATTTAGTTATTTAATTTTGGTTAGATTTTAGTCAAGGCCCCATATTTATTTTTCACTCACTTTTCTCACTTTTACTTTCTTTATACTCGCTTTTCACATTTATATGCAGAATTAGAGCTAATGTGGTGAATTCATATTTTGGGAGATTAACTCATCTGGATTTGATATGCCATCAAGTAAAACTCCATTTGCTTTCACGTGTATTTAATGGTGAAATGGTCTGTGCTCCAATAGAATTGTGCACACATTAAATTACCGTATTTTTCGCTTTATAAGATGCACCTGATTATAAAAACACTATTTGCCCGAAGGGCAACAAGAGGTACCCTAACTAAATTCCTAACGTAATATGGCTGGCTATCACCTACACTGCCTGTTAAAAACTAACAGCTAATAGCCTCCCCGACATGTTTCGCCATGACTGGCTTCATCAGGCGGCTGAGGCTATAGAACGCTGAAAACCAGTTACATCCCCTTTTTTTCAGTGTTCTATAGCCTCAGCCCCCTGATGAAGCCAGAGTAGTGTCGGTCCGCGGCTGCACTTATCTTATACGGAATTGGCTTCCCACCTGACAATTTTAACTTTTGTCCATTTATATAGTTTAATAAAGTTTATTTGATTAAGTCTTTAGCTAGGGTAACTCTTGTTGCCCTTCGGGCAAATAGTGTTTGTATGGTTACCCCTACGCTGACCGGGTGTGTCAATCAGAGGTTAGTGTTTGCACTTGATTATAAGACGCAATCAAGAAGAAAGATTATAAGACGCACCCCCAAATTTGGTGAAGGAAAAGAGATTTTTTTTTTTAATAAATGGGGTCCGTCTTTTAATGCCAGGGTCCGTCTAACAAATCATATAGGGTTTATATCCCTCATAGCCCCCCCATCCTAAAATTAGCCCCCTTAATCTGGATATGGCCCTTTTATATTGATTATAGCCCCCTTGTGCTAGCACACATCCCCCAGTGATGCCACATGTCCCCTATTACTGGCACACGTCCCCTATTGCTGGCACACATCCCCTATTGCTGGCACATGTCCTTTATGGCTGGCACACGTCCCCTATGGCTGTCACACAGCCCACTGTGGCTGGCACATGGCCCCCTGTGGCTGGCACACGGCCCCTATTGCTGCCCATGGCCCCCTGTGGCTGGCACACGGCGCATATTGCTGCCCATGGCCCCCTATGGCTGGCACACGGCCCCTATTGCTGCCCATGGCCCCCTGTGGCTTGCACATGGCCCCTATTGTTGCCCATGGCCCCCTGTGGATGGCACACATCACCCTGTGTTTGATATGGCCCCCATGCTGCTGCTTATAGTAAAATAAACTCTTTCCTTACCTTCTCCAGTGCTGTAATCCCTCGAGTCTCCCTCCGTGCTGCTGAGCTCCAGCACTTCCTGGTTCTTGGTGCCGGTCATGTGATCGGTACAGCAGACTGACATCTCTGCATGCATGATCACAGCGGCAGCAGGGAGACACCGGGGAGACACGTTGGAGGAGGTAAGTATAGTTTTATATTTTACTATGGGCAGCAGCATGGGGGCCATATCTAACACAGGGGGGCATGTGCCATCAAAGGGGAACACAGGCACATATAATATGTTCCACTCCCCCAGCCCATCATCACAGTGTAGTTTCAGCACCACGATAATGGACAGCGGCAGTGCATATTATATGAGCGGGAGCAGGAGATCTCCTGCAGCCTTCACCAGCCTCCACAAGCCTGCCTCAGCCTCCAGCACTGCTCCAGAGCTGCCCCCACCTCCCCTGGACCCTGCAGAATATAATCCGTATATTCGGATTATAAGACGCACCGCCTACTTACCCCCAAAATTTGGGGGAGCAAAAGTGCGCCTTAAAATAATTTGAAATGGGGTATTAAAATAAATTTCATTAGAACTTCCACATCACTCTTTAGTTTGCTATTTTGTAATCATACTGAAGCTACTTTTCAAAGTCTTTGGATCATAGAAACAGAGATATAAAATTCTTTGTTAGGGCATATAAGGAGGTAATTTAATCTAAGCAGTGTAGCAATTTGGACTCAAAAGAGGTTCATTTCATAGCAAATTTCTTAAATTGTGTAAAATTTAAATGAATTAATGTATTTAAAAATTAAATTACATTAGGTCCAGGGACCTAACACACTTACCATTTTCAGTAAAAAAAAATTTTTTTCTAATTCTACATGGACTCTTCTCTTGACATATCATTGATTAAAGCAAACCTTTCATGTACCTAAAAGCTTTTGATCTGCAGATGCAGAGTTAATCTACAGGTTAATATAATAATAATAATAATAATAATAATAATGATATTTATTCACTTATATAGCGCTATTAATTCCATAGTGCTTTACATACATCAGCATAGGAACAGTGATGTCTGGCCACGTTATTTAAAGTGACATTACTCCTGGAAGCTGCTGGCTTTCAGTCATCGATGCTGCTTGGAGCAGCTACAGTGGCTTTGATAGCTGCATATTGATTTATCACTTGCTCTGCACAAATGTAACTCAAAGTGAGGAGTCGTGGTTACAGGATACAGTGTACTGTGCACTGAGCAGTGACTGTAGCTGCTTTGGGAGCACCTTTATGAATGAAAGCTTGGGAATACAGCTAATTTTCTTCTAGTAGTGGCACTTGCAGGCTGCAGTCAGACAGCCATAAATAGTCTCATGGGAGAGAATTGGTACGATTATGCTAATGATGCTCTGATCAAACTCTAAAGGCCCTGTCACACACAGAGATAAATCTGCGGCAGATCTATGGTTGCAGTGAAATTGTGGACAATCAGTGGCAGGTTTGTGGCTGTGTACAAATGGAACAATATGTCCATGATTTCACAGCAACCACAGATCTGCCAAAGATTTATCTCTGTGTATGACGGGGCCTTTACTCTGAGTCCGTTCTGCAATGGACTTCCTTGAGCATGTCTGTCACCTGTGGGTTTTTCTCTAAACTGTTTTCGTCGACTGAGTAAAATTATACTATTGGGGATCTTAAACTGCTGACTGCTAAGATGGCACTTGAAGAATGAAGACATGTTCTGGAAGGTGCCAGCTCTCCAGTCATAATTTACAAGTATCATAATAATCCGATATTTTAGCAGTCTACTCAATGGTTAAATCCTTGTCAAGCCCTGTGGGCACGCACTATTTTTCACCCGATTCAACTTAAAGTTGTATTTTTGTCCTGCAGAAAACAATGTTAAAACTGATGCCATGTCTCGATCCTTTGATATGTTTAACTCTGTGGAGGAAACACAGTACATTATCAATCCTGCCAAAATAGTTGAAGTAGCTTCATTTTAATTCCTTCACGAGTTGTGACATACTACTACATCATAGGTAATGTGCCTTTGTTTGATGCAGGTTCGCACGCTGAGTCCGAATTTTGCCTTTTACAGTCTTGTGTGGATCAGATCTGACGGTTAAATGGTTAAATCCTGCTGTCAATTCCTGGTGAGGAGCGCACCTTTACTCGCTCCCATCAGTGCTCCCATGATATCATGTCAGCAAGGGATCAGTTGATGACTGTGAAAGCCAGAATTCATAGGAGATCATGATTTCTGATGCACTGCTTTGAATAGCAGAAGCGATTAGATGGTCACAGTTTCACTTAGCCTAAGGGGAATAGTAAATACAATATGAAGTTAAAAAAGTTTTACAAATATAAAAAAAAGGAAACCACAAAAGTTTAAATCACCGTTCTTTTGCCCCACTGAAAATAAAACAATACAAAAATATTCATATTTGGTATCGCCATTTTCAGAAATATCCAATCTATAAAAACATAAAATAATTGAATCCGATAGTGAACAGAATAATGAAAAAAAAATTCAAAAAATTAAAAATGCCAGAACTATGTTTTTTTGTTGCACTTTTCAGACACTCCTGATCCTTTCCGAAACGTGTGGCTCTAAATGAATAGGGGAAAACTACTGTGCCCCCACATCAACACTAGCATGAAAATTGCTGGTTTTGTTGTACTGAGACCTAGATCTTTAAGACAAAAAAATTTAGAAATTTTGTGATCCAGGATACAACCATCGAATAATAAAAAAAGAGCCTATCATCATGTTAAATACACTGGTCTGCAAGAGTAAACTTATTTAAAAGTAAGAGGTGATTTTTACATTCTTTTGATCCCTGAACTTACTAAAAATATTTAAAAAATTCCGTCACAGTTTTTTCACAAACACTAACTCCATAGGCTCTTTTTTCCACCATACTGTGGTCCTTTTTTGATCTTTGGTTGATAAGCTATGCTGTGATTGGCTGCTGTGGGCAGAGAAAATTTTCTTAACCCAGCTTCCAAAGAGTGTGGTGGTGTCCACAGCACTTAATAATAGCATATCTTTCATTTTACTGCAGCAGTATAAGAAATTAAAGCTGTTCTGTGATTGGTTGTTATGGGCAGTAAAGGCAGTAATTTTTTTTAGTCAGAGTTCATATCAATGTGGTCTTGTCCATAGCAACCAATCAGAGCACAACTTTCATATTACTTCAACAGTATAAGAACCTAACCTAAAGGTTACTGGAGCTCACAGCTACTGGGTTTCCTGGCAGCTGAGAGTCCTGGAAACCATAAGGGAGCGTTTAAGAAATCCTTTAAGTTTCTTGGCATTCCCGGCTGTTGGGACACCTGGAGGCTTTGAATTCTGGTACCAGTTCACAGCCTCCAGATGTCCCAGCAGCTGGTAACTCAAGGAGTGTTAAAGTCTCTCTTAAAGGCTTTCTTAAAGCTGCCATGAGACCTGATGGTTGTGAGCTCTGGCTCAGGTAACCTAGAGGATACCGGAGTTCACAGCCACTGAGTCTCCTGGAAGCTGTGAGGCCTGCAAACCTAAAGGGAGCCTTTAAGAGAGCTTTTAAGAGAGGCTTTAAGTTTCTTGCAGTTCCCAGCTGTTGGAAGACCTGGAGGCGTTGTACTCTGGTAAACGTTCATAGCGTCCAGATGTCCCAGCAGCTGGGAACTCAATGAAGGTTAAAGACTCTCTTAAATGCTCCCTTAAAGTTACCAGGTTGGAAGCTGCCACGAGACCAGATGGCTGTGAGCTCTGGTAACCTAATGACCCCACCAAGTTTCCCGGCAGCTGTAAGGCCTGGAAACTTTAAAGAAGCCTTTAAGATAGCTTTTAATGTTCCTTAAGTTCACAGCTGCCTGTAAATCTGGAGGGAGTCATTTGTGTACCAAATCTGCATCACTTGGCAGAAAATGCATAAAACTGAGGTTTGTTTGCCAGGAGATGCAGATTTGTTGCTGAAATTTACACTGCAAATTCCTGCACCAAATCTGCATCTTCTGGCAAGAACCAAGATGCGATAGTGATGCGGTATTGATGTCCATCTGGTGGCCTGGAATGGTAATGAAGCTGAGTTGGAATATGTGATTCAGACAGGTGATGGAATTAATTGGGAAATCCTATTGCAGATTAGCCTAGTTTATTTAGGAGAGCATTGTGTGCCTAGTGGTCACCGGTGATAGATATTCCTGCCTGCTTCTGAAGCTGGCTGGGAGTTTTCCCTTCTGATTTTCCCATTTATTTGGTGTCTGAATCTACTCCAGATAAGTTCACTGTTTCTGTGCTTAATTGCTAGATTTGCACTTACGAATGTTTCTGCATATTCCATTTGGATTCTGTGTTTGGTTTCTTGTATGTGAGGATCTGTCCTTCTGCTTTTGGGAGCAGGGCAGTCCTTCCAACAAGAAAGGGAGCTTGCCCACTGGTCAGTTTTGGATTATTTGCACTTTAGAATATTACTTGTTCTGTGATTTTGTTTCTTCCCATCATATCTGCAGTTCTGTTTAAAGTATCAAGCACAAGAGTACCTGATATAATGGGGAAGAGTCCGTGTGGCCTCAGTATTTTTTATTATCAGGAGATTGGTATTTGTTAGGTTTTTTTACCTGGCTGCAATCAGTTATTTGTCCTGTCCTGTTCTATATAGTAAGTCGGGCCTCACCTTTGCTGATCTATATTCCCTATCTGTGTATTGTGTTTTCTTACATCAACTTTGTTGTATGGTGGGGGCTTGCTATTTCTTTGGGGACTGCTCCAAGACAAGTTAGGATTCCTCATGTCTATCTTTGAGGTGTAGCAAGTTTCTCAGGCAGTGACGAGGTGTCTAGGTGTGTTAGGAACATCCCACTGCTACTTCTAGTGTTGTCTTATAGATAGGGGATTGCAATCAGCTCAGTTTCCAACTACTCTTGTGGATTTAGTTTTTTCATTAACAATGGGATTTTTTCGTGATTGTCCACAGTTAGCAGATCATAACACCACCCTTTGCGGCTCCACAGGTGCATGAACGACACCCATTTCCCCACATACAAGGTCTTTAGGTGAGCAGGGAGGGTATCCCATTTGACAATTACCCAAAATCACATATGTATGTTATCCGGTCTTATCTATCAACCTAAAGCCTCGGGTCTGATTAAACTCAATGACCTTGCCTTGGTACAGCCATTTTCAAAGGCTCTCTTTGCCCCAGCCAGCCAAGGCATCTGCTCTCGCCCTCTCCTCCACCACAACTAAGGTCTTGGTTATTTTTGGCGAGAAACTGAAGACAGGGAGCAGGGTGAGATGGGGGTCTGGACAGCAGACTCACTTGAGCAGGTGAGAGGACTTCTTCCTATGGTTCCTTTTCCTCCTCTTCTGGCTGACACCAGCAGACAGGCTCTAAGGGGGGCATTTCAAGAATATGCTTGGGGGCTTTACCTCTGCTGGCTTTCTTGTGGGGAAATACATCCCTGCAGATACTGCCTCTGCTTCAGGAAGCTCTTTACCCATCCGGACCTTGCTGCAGATGAGGCCCAGTGCTGGGTGCTCTACTGTCCACCACGTTACCTATATGGGAGATTCATTGTCTGTGCCCACTGCTCTAGGAGCATGACGATCACCTGAGGCCGCAGGGGTCATCAGCTGGAAGATGTCCTCCATCTGCACCTCACTTCCAGTATAACTCATCTTCTTGTCTGCACTCAGGTGATAAGGGCAGCAAGCTACTACTTTTTCTGTGTCCGACAACAAAGTGGTGCTTGCCCATGTTGGGACACTATCTTTAGGTGGGCGTGCCTCACACTCCACCATCACTGCTGGAGTAACTAAATGCAGAATGCTATACACAGAGGGTGGGCGGGAAAGCAATGATTATTCATGAAATTTAATAAATGAGCCTGGAAGAGGGTCTGGCTGCAATTATTTCCCTGGCCAATCACAGGGAGTGGATGTTTCTGCAAACCGAAAAGTTATCAAAGACAAACGAATATTGTAAACTTTGGAGAGAAGTGTTCGAGATCTGAGCCTGAGCCGAGTGGGCCAGGGCTCATACCGGATTTGAAATTGGTGAACCTTTTCGGAACAAGTTCAATCACCCTTAATGGTGATCTGAAAGTTCTCTCTTTGCTCCTTGAGCAGCAAGGAGAATACACAATGTACCCATGTTTTTTGTGTGAATGGGACAGCTGTTATAGGAATTATCACTGGAGCCAAATAAGTTGGCCAACAAGGACATCTTAGCAACCTGGACTCAAAAACATTGTTGCGGAAACTTTAGTTGATTCCACTAAAATTCTCTTGCCACCACTTGACTAGAGTTGAGCGTGGTTCGTGGTTCGTGGTTCTCCAGTTCGCGGCTCGAGTGATTTTGGGGCATGTTCTAGATCGAACTAGAACTCGAGCTTTTTGCAAAAGCTCGATAGTTCTAGAAACGTTCGAGAACGGTTCTAGCAGCCAAAAAACAGCTAAATCCTAGCTTGGTTTCTGCTGTAATAGTGTAAGTCACTCTGTGAATCAAACTATTATCACATTTCAGTGTATAGTGTGCGTGAACAGCGCCTTCAGATCACTGCTGTTTCTATAATGGCGATCGCCATTTTTTTTTTTTTTTTTCTTGTCTTCCTTCCCTAAGCGCGCGCGTCTTGTGGGGCGGGCCAGCATGTCAGCCAATCACAGACACACACACACCTAAGTGGACTTTGAGCCAGAGAAGCAACGGCATGTGTGATAGGATCTGCATGTCACATGTCCCTGCATTATAAAACCGGACATTTTCTTCACGAACGCCATTATCTGCCTTCTGCGTCTTTGGTGTCAGACATCAGTGTCGCAGCTCCGTCCTCCTGAGTCCTATAGCCGATACAGCTGTATGCGCTGCATACACAGCGTTAGACAGCTTAGGGAGAGCACATTCTAGCAGTCCTTTTAAGGGCTCAAAGCGGCAGGGTCAGAGAGCCATAAGTGACAGGTCCTGCAAACAGCAACAGCGTCTGTGTAGCCCAGGTCAGGGATTTCCTCCCTGCATTTCACCATTAGGAGGGAATAGAAAGGCAGGCTTCCATTCCTCTACCCAGAGCACCACAATCCTGCCACTGTACCCTCTTGTCCTCTGCACACTCCAACTCATTCTAAGTAAGCCATTATACTAGCAAACATTCAGTGTACCTAGTGGCATCCTATACGTGGCTATTGGACTTTGCTATAGTCCCACTAGTGCAAAGACATTTGCAGAGCACGTCTGCCTGCATTGCACACTACAACTTTTTTAAACTAAGCAATTTTACTAGCAAACACTCAGTGTACCTAGTGGCATCCTATACGTGGCTATTGGACTTTGCTATAGTCCCACTAGTGCCAAGACATTTGCAGAGCGCATCTGCCTGCGTTGCACACTCCAACGAATTATAACTAAGCCATTATACTAGCACACACTCAGTGTACCTAGTGGCATCCTATACGTGGCTATTGGACTTTGCTATAGTCCCACTAGTGCAAAGACATTAGCAGAGCACATCTGCCTGCATTGCACACTCCAAGTTTTTTAAACTAAGCAATTTTACTAGCAAACACTCAGTGTACCTAGTGGCATCCTATACGTGGCTATTGGACTTTGCTATAGTCCCACTAGTGCAAAGACATTTGCAGAGCACGTCTGCCTGCATTGCACACTACAACTTTTTTAAACTAAGCAATTTTACTAGCAAACACTCAGTGTACCTAGTGGCATCCTATACGTGGCTATTGGACTTTGCTATAGTCCCACTAGTGCCAAGACATTTGCAGAGCGCATCTGCCTGCGTTGCACACTCCAACTAATTATAACTAAGCCATTATACTTGCACACACTAAGTGTTTTTTAGTGGCATCCTATACGTGGCTATTGGACTTTGCTATAGTCCTACTAGTGCCAAGACATTTGCAGAGCGCATCTGCCTGCGTTGCACACTCCAACTAATTATAACTAAGCCATTATACTAGCACACACTAAGTGTTTTTTAGTGGCATCCTATACGTGGCTATTGGACTTTGCTATAGTCCCACTAGTGCCAAGACATTTGCAGCACGTCTGCCTGCGTTGCACACTCCAACTAATTATAACTAAGCCATTATACTAGCACACACTCAGTGTACCTAGTGGCATCCTATACGTGGCTATTGGACTTTGCTATAGTCCCACTAGTGCCAAGACATTTGCAGCACGTCTGCCTGCGTTGCACACTCCAACTAATTATAACTAAGCCATTATACTAGCACACACTCAGTGTACCTAGTGGCATCCTATACGTGGCTATTGGACTTTGCTATAGTCCCACTAGTGCCAAGACATTTGCAGCACGTCTGCCTGCGTTGCACACTCCAACTAATTATAACTAAGCCATTATACTAGCACACACTCAGTGTACCTAGTGGCATCCTATACGTGGCTATTGGACTTTGCTATAGTCCCACTAGTGCCAAGACATTTGCAGCACGTCTGCCTGCGTTGCACACTCCAACTAATTATAACTAAGCCATTATACTAGCACACACTCAGTGTACCTAGTGGCATCCTATACGTGGCTATTGGACTTTGCTATAGTCCCACTAGTGCCAAGACATTTGCAGCACGTCTGCCTGCGTTGCACACTCCAACTAATTATAACTAAGCCATTATACTAGCACACACTCAGTGTACCTAGTGGCATCCTATACGTGGCTATTGGACTTTGCTATAGTCCCACTAGTGCCAAGACATTTGCAGCACGTCTGCCTGCGTTGCACACTCCAACTAATTATAACTAAGCCATTATACTAGCACACACTCAGTGTACCTAGTGGCATCCTATACGTGGCTATTGGACTTTGCTATAGTCCCACTAGTGCCAAGACATTTGCAGCACGTCTGCCTGCGTTGCACACTCCAACTAATTATAACTAAGCCATTATACTAGCACACACTCAGTGTACCTAGTGGCATCCTATACGTGGCTATTGGACTTTGCTATAGTCCCACTAGTGCCAAGACATTTGCAGCACGTCTGCCTGCGTTGCACACTCCAACTAATTATAACTAAGCCATTATACTAGCACACACTCAGTGTACCTAGTGGCATCCTATACGTGGCTATTGGACTTTGCTATAGTCCCACTAGTGCCAAGACATTTGCAGCACGTCTGCCTGCGTTGCACACTCCAACTAATTATAACTAAGCCATTATACTAGCACACACTCAGTGTACCTAGTGGCATCCTATACGTGGCTATTGGACTTTGCTATAGTCCCACTAGTGCCAAGACATTTGCAGCACGTCTGCCTGCGTTGCACACTCCAACTAATTATAACTAAGCCATTATACTAGCACACACTCAGTGTACCTAGTGGCATCCTATACGTGGCTATTGGACTTTGCTATAGTCCCACTAGTGCCAAGACATTTGCAGCACGTCTGCCTGCGTTGCACACTCCAACTAATTATAACTAAGCCATTATACTAGCACACACTCAGTGTACCTAGTGGCATCCTATACGTGGCTATTGGACTTTGCTATAGTCCCACTAGTGCCAAGACATTTGCAGCACGTCTGCCTGCGTTGCACACTCCAACTAATTATAACTAAGCCATTATACTAGCACACACTCAGTGTACCTAGTGGCATCCTATACGTGGCTATTGGACTTTGCTATAGTCCTACTAGTGCCAAGACATTTGCAGAGCGCATCTGCCTGCGTTGCACACTCCAACTAATTATAACTAAGCCATTATACTAGCACACACTCAGTGAACCTAGTGGCATCCTATACGTGGCTATTGGACTTTGCTATAGTCCCACTAGTGCCAAGACATTTGCAGCACGTCTGCCTGCGTTGCACACTCCAACTAATTATAACTAAGCCATTATACTAGCACACACTCAGTGTACCTAGTGGCATCCTATACGTGGCTATTGGACTTTGCTATAGTCCCACTAGTGCCAAGACATTTGCAGCACGTCTGCCTGCGTTGCACACTCCAACTAATTATAACTAAGCCATTATACTAGCACACACTCAGTGTACCTAGTGGCATCCTATACGTGGCTATTGGACTTTGCTATAGTCCCACTAGTGCCAAGACATTTGCAGCACGTCTGCCTGCGTTGCACACTCCAACTAATTATAACTAAGCCATTATACTAGCACACACTCAGTGTACCTAGTGGCATCCTATACGTGGCTATTGGACTTTGCTATAGTCCTACTAGTGCCAAGACATTTGCAGAGCGCATCTGCCTGCGTTGCACACTCCAACTAATTATAACTAAGCCATTATACTAGCCCACACTCAGTGAACCTAGTGGCATCCTATACGTGGCTATTGGACTTTGCTATAGTCCCACTAGTGCCAAGACATTTGCAGCACGTCTGCCTGCGTTGCACACTCCAACTAATTATAACTAAGCCATTATACTAGCACACACTCAGTGTACCTAGTGGCATCCTATACGTG
The DNA here is from genome assembly GCF_048569485.1 of Anomaloglossus baeobatrachus. Classification (NCBI taxonomy): domain Eukaryota; kingdom Metazoa; phylum Chordata; class Amphibia; order Anura; family Aromobatidae; genus Anomaloglossus; species Anomaloglossus baeobatrachus. Next base: position 307,027,859 of record NC_134355.1, read on the forward strand.
GCTATTGGACTTTGCTATAGTCCCACTAGTGCCAAGACATTTGCAGCACGTCTGCCTGCGTTGCACACTCCAACTAATTATAACTAAGCCATTATACTAGCACACACTCAGTGTACCTAGTGGCATCCTATACGTGGCTATTGGACTTTGCTATAGTCCCACTAGTGCCAAGACATTTGCAGCACGTCTGCCTGCGTTGCACACTCCAACTAATTATAACTAAGCCATTATACTAGCACACACTCAGTGTACCTAGTGGCATCCTATACGTGGCTATTGGACTTTGCTATAGTCCTACTAGTGCCAAGACATTTGCAGAGCGCATCTGCCTGCGTTGCACACTCCAACTAATTATAACTAAGCCATTATACTAGCACACACTCAGTGAACCTAGTGGCATCCTATACGTGGCTATTGGACTTTGCTATAGTCCCACTAGTGCCAAGACATTTGCAGCACGTCTGCCTGCGTTGCACACTCCAACGAATTATAACTAAGTTACATTGTCAGGGATATTTATTCTTTATTATTCTGCTGTTAATAAAGCTAGACCACCACTGCAATCTTCACCACCTCTCAATTTTTACTACCACATTTTCAGTCCACAATCTTGTCGCAATCAACATGAGTGGCAAAATGACAGATGCTGGTGGAAAGGGGAAGAGGCGTGGTGGAAAAGGCAAAAAAGGTTTTGTCAGTGGGGAAGGTGCCAAAGCTCCATTATCATCTGCTGAAGATAGACCATCTACTAGCAAAAGTAAGATGTCTACTACTTATTGTGGACAATCCGATGTGCTCCCTTTTTTACGGACACGAACAAGAGGAACAAAGGTAGATGATGGGCAAAAAAGGAAAATGCTTGAATGGATCTCAAGTGGTCCAACAAGTGCCCTCTCAGCCACTTCAAGTACCGCATCCAAAAAACACCATTCCTCTGAGTTGTCATCCCAATCACACTTGATTTCTCCCAGCTCTGAAGTCTCCATCAGCCCTGCACAGTATGGTGGAACTGAGATGGCTGAGTCTGCAGAGCTGTTCAGTCACACTATAGCCTGGGAATCAGAGGTCTGCTCCCAAGCTACAGTGAGTACAGAACAGGAAATGGTCTGCAGTGATGCCCAGAACCTTTGTGACTCAGATTCAGGCCGTGAGGACCAAGTTTCTGAGCATAATGTTGACCCTTTGTCACAAACTGTAACACCTGTGGTTATAGACAATGAGGAACATACTGATGAAGATGAGACGCAGATACCCGATTGGGATGACAACTTAAATATTCGGTCAGGGCAAGAAGAGGCTCGGTCTGAGGGGGAGGGGAGTGCGAACACAACAATTGATGATGACGTTCTAGATCCCACCTACTGTCAACCCCCAGTCAGGCACTCGAGGAGGTCAACAGAGGCGGTGGAGGAGGATGCAACCGACGACGAAGTTACCTTGCGCCTTCCTGGACAGAGTCGGAGCACTGGTAGCACGTCTACAACTGCATCCTCAGCCACCACTCTGCCTATGAGCATTATTCGGGGTGGATCAACAGGTCGCATGGCCTCTAAGCCTTGCCTAGCCTGGGCCTTTTTTCACATCGAAAAAGATCGCCCAACTCATGTGATATGTAACATTTGTCATGATTCTGTTAGTAGAGGTCAAAACCTCAGCAGTTTGACAACTTCTTCCATGAATCGTCACATGAATAAATATCATAAGTCCCGGTGGGAAGCTCACCGTGCTGCAATGCCGGCTAGCGGAGCGAACCATCCACCGTCCGCCCCTTCCAGTGCATCCGCGCGCTCTTCATCTTCTAGGACTGTGGGGACAGCTGTCACACCTGTTTTTCCACGCAAAACTTCCACCACTGTAACCGCAACAGGCAGTTTGCTTGTAAGGTCGTCAGTTGGTTTGGAAGGGGAAACAAGTGAGTGTGTACAGCTCTCTCAGACATCGATAGCACCAACGTTGGATGAAGGCAACATCATGTCTCCGCCTGCACTTTCCTCACAAACCTCCATTTTTCCAGGGACACCCTACTCAACACCGTCTACACACAGCAGCCAGATCTCTGTCCCTCAGATGTGGTCAAATAAAAGGCCACTTCCTCCGACCCATGACAAAGCTAAGAGGTTGACTCTATCCCTCTGTAAGCTGTTGGCTACCGAAATGCTGCCTTTCCGCCTAGTGGACACACAGGATTTTAGAGACCTTATGTCTGTCGCTGTGCCCCAGTACCAGATGCCTAGTCGCCACTACTTCTCTAAGAAAGGTGTGCCCGCGCTACACCAGCATGTCGCACACAACATCACCGCTTCCTTGAGAAACTCTGTGCGTGAACGGGTGCATTTCACCACCGATACTTGGACCAGTAAACATGGACAGGGACGTTACATGTCGCTGACTGGGCACTGGGTAACTATGGTGATAGATGGTGAAGGGTCTGCTGCACAAGTCTTGCCGTCCCCACGACTTGTGTGTCAATCCTCTGTCTGTCCAAGTTCCGCCACAGCTTCTGCATCCTCCACCTCATCTGGGTCCTCCACCTCCGCCCCAAGCCTGCCTGGTCAGGCCACCAGCGTTCTCACTGCGCAGAAGGAATCACGCACGCCTCATTACTATGCTGGCAGCCGAGCGCAACGGCATCAGGCGGTCTTTAGCTTGACATGTCTTGGTAATAAGAGTCACACAGCTGAGGAGTTGTGGTCAGCTCTGCGGTCCGAGTTTAATAAATGGTTGTCTCCACTCAACCTGCAGCCTGGTAAGGCCGTGTGCGACAATGCTGCAAACCTGGGTGCGGCCCTTCGCCTGGGCAAGGTGACACACGTACCTTGTATGGCTCACGTGTTGAACCTTGTCGTGCAGCAATTTTTAACACACTATCCCGGCCTAGATGGACTTCTGAACAGGGCACGAAAACTGTCTGCTCACTTCTGGCGTTCAAGCGCCGCAGCTGAGCGACTTGCATCGCTACAGAAGTCTTTCGGCCTGCCGGTTCATCGCCTGAAATGCGATGTGGCGACACGCTGGAATTCAACTCTCCACATGTTACAGCGACTGTGGCAGCACCGCAGAGCCCTGGTGCAATACGTCATGACGTATAGCCTGGGCCAACGAGATGCAGAGGTGGGGCAGATCACCCTGATGGAGTGGTCTCAGATCAAGGACCTATGCACCCTTCTGCACAGTTTCGACATGGCGACGAATATGTTTAGCTCTGACAATGCCATTATCAGCATGACGATTCCAGTCATTTACATGCTGGAGCACACGCTAAACACTATTCGGAGTCAGGGGGTGGGACAACATGAAGGGGAGGAACTACAGGAGGATTCATATGTGCAAGGGACAACAACATCACCAAGGTCCAGACGTTCATCATCACCAACGCAGCAGGCATGGGACCATGGGGAACAGGGATCGACAAGGGCGCATAGTAGCAGGCGAAATGTTGAGCAAGGTGCAGGAGAACATGAAGAAATGGAGGACGAACTGTCCATGGACATGGAAGACTCAGCGGATGAGGGAGACCTTGGTCAAATTTCAGTTGAAAGAGGTTGGGGGGAGATGTCAGAGGAAGAAAGAACGGGTAGCACCTCTATGCCACAAACACAGCGTGGACTTGGTCCGCATGGCTGCGCAAGACACATGAGTGCCTTTTTGTTGCACTACCTCCAACATGACAGTCGTATTGTCAAAATTAGACGTGATGATGACTACTGGATTGCCACACTATTAGATCCCCGGTACAAGTCCAAATTTTGTGACATAATTCCAGCCATAGAAAGGGACGCACGTATGCAGGAGTATCAGCAGAAGCTGTTACTCGATCTTAGCTCGGCTTTTCCACCAAACAACCGTGCAGGTGCAGGGAGGGAATCTCACAGTTGTAACTTGACAAACATGGGACGGTCTCGTCATCTTCACCAGTCTACCCGTACCAGTAGGACCGTATCTGGTGCCGGTAACAGCAATTTTATGGAATCTTTTCATAATTTTTTTAGACCCTCTTTTGCAAGGCCACCAGAGACAACAAGTCTGACACATACTCAACGGCTGGAGAGGATGATACAGGAGTATCTCCAAATGAACATCGATGCCATGACTGTGCAACTGGAGCCTTGCTCCTTTTGGGCTTCAAACATAGAAAAATGGCCAGAGCTCTCCAGTTACGCCTTGGAGATTTTGTCGTGTCCAGCTGCCAGCGTTGTCTCTGAACGTGTATTCAGTGCTGCTGGGTGTGTGCTGACAGATAAGCGCACGCGTCTGTCCAGTGACAATGTGGACAGACTGACGTTCATCAAAATGAACAAGTCATGGATCCAGAAGGAATTTACTACCCCTGTGTCATCCTGGGGAGAGTAAATGCTTGTGGATTTGGAATGTGCTTGATGCAAATCAAAACATCCTGTTTGCAACTAGGGCCCAAGTGCTGCCACTGATGGGGTGGGTGTCTGTGTGGCCCAATTTTTGGAAAAAAGGGAGACTCCGCTTGGAGTAACCCTTGCTTACATTGTTTTTAAAAGAAGCCAAGATGAACAAGTCATGGGTCAGCAAAGACTTTGCTACCTACCCCGGTGTCATCCTGGGGACGGTTAATTATGGGGTATTTTTGAATGTGATTGATGCAAATGTAGCTGTGAAGTGTACAACTAGGGCCCAAGTGCTGCCACTGATGGGGTGGGTGTCTGTGTGGCCCAATTTTTGGAAAAAAAGGGAGACTCCGCTTGGAGTAACCCTTGCTTGATGTGTTTTTAAAAGAAGCCAAGATGAACAGAGCTGGGATCAGCAAAGACTTTGCTACCTACCCCGGTGTCATCCTGGGGACGGATAAGAATGGCGTATTTTTGAATGTGCTTGATGCAAATCAAAACATCCTGTTTGCAACTAGGGCCCAAGTGCTGCCACTGATGGGGTGGGTGTCTGTGTGGCCCAATTTTTGGAAAAAAGGGAGACTCCGCTTGGAGTAACCCTTGCTTGATGTGTTTTTAAAAGAAGCCAAGATGAACAGAGCTGGGATCAGGAAATACTTTGCTACCTACCCCGGTGTCATCCTGGGGACGGATAAGAATGGCGTATTTTTGAATGTGCTTGATGCAAATCAAAACATCCTGTTTGCAACTAGGGCCCAAGTGCTGCCACTGATGGGGTGGGTGTCTGTGTGGCCCAATTTTTGGAAAAAAGGGAGACTCCGCTTGGAGTAACCCTTGCTTGATGTGTTTTTAAAAGAAGCCAAGATGAACAGAGCTGGGATCAGGAAATACTTTGCTACCTACCCCGGTGTCATCCTGGGGACGGATAAGAATGGCGTATTTTTGAATGTGCTTGATGCAAATCAAAACATCCTGTTTGCAACTAGGGCCCAAGTGCTGCCACTGATGGGGTGGGTGTCTGTGTGGCCCAATTTTTGGAAAAAAAGGGAGACTCCGCTTGGAGTAACCCTTGCTTGATGTGTTTTTAAAAGAAGCCAAGATGAACAGAGCTGGGATCAGCAAAGACTTTGCTACCTACCAAGGTGTCATCCTGGGGACGGATAAGAATGGCGTATTTTTGAATGTGCTTGATGCAAATCAAAACATCCTGTTTGCAACTAGGGCCCAAGTGCTGCCACTGATGGGGTGGGTGTCTGTGTGGCCCAATTTTTGGAAAAAAAGGGAGACTCCGCTTGGAGTAACCCTTGCTTGATGTGTTTTTAAAAGAAGCCAAGATGAACAGAGCTGGGATCAGCAAAGACTTTGCTACCTACCCCGGTGTCATCCTGGGGACGGATAAGAATGGCGTATTTTTGAATGTGCTTGATGCAAATCAAAACATCCTGTTTGCAACTAGGGCCCAAGTGCTGCCACTGATGGGGTGGGTGTCTGTGTGGCCCAATTTTTGGAAAAAAGGGAGACTCCGCTTGGAGTAACCCTTGCTTGATGTGTTTTTAAAAGAAGCCAAGATGAACAGAGCTGGGATCAGGAAATACTTTGCTACCTACCCCGGTGTCATCCTGGGGACGGATAAGAATGGCGTATTTTTGAATGTGCTTGATGCAAATCAAAACATCCTGTTTGCAACTAGGGCCCAAGTGCTGCCACTGATGGGGTGGGTGTCTGTGTGGCCCAATTTTTGGAAAAAAAGGGAGACTCCGCTTGGAGTAACCCTTGCTTGATGTGTTTTTAAAAGAAGCCAAGATGAACAGAGCTGGGATCAGCAAAGACTTTGCTACCTACCCCGGTGTCATCCTGGGGACGGATAAGAATGGCGTATTTTTGAATGTGCTTGATGCAAATCAAAACATCCTGTTTGCAACTAGGGCCCAAGTGCTGCCACTGATGGGGTGGGTGTCTGTGTGGCCCAATTTTTGGAAAAAAGGGAGACTCCGCTTGGAGTAACCCTTGCTTGATGTGTTTTTAAAAGAAGCCAAGATGAACAGAGCTGGGATCAGGAAATACTTTGCTACCTACCCCGGTGTCATCCTGGGGACGGATAAGAATGGCGTATTTTTGAATGTGCTTGATGCAAATCAAAACATCCTGTTTGCAACTAGGGCCCAAGTGCTGCCACTGATGGGGTGGGTGTCTGTGTGGCCCAATTTTTGGAAAAAAAGGGAGACTCCGCTTGGAGTAACCCTTGCTTGATGTGTTTTTAAAAGAAGCCAAGATGAACAGAGCTGGGATCAGCAAAGACTTTGCTACCTACCCCGGTGTCATCCTGGGGACGGATAAGAATGGCGTATTTTTGAATGTGCTTGATGCAAATCAAAACATCCTGTTTGCAACTAGGGCCCAAGTGCTGCCACTGATGGGGTGGGTGTCTGTGTGGCCCAATTTTTGGAAAAAAGGGAGACTCCGCTTGGAGTAACCCTTGCTTGATGTGTTTTTAAAAGAAGCCAAGATGAACAGAGCTGGGATCAGGAAATACTTTGCTACCTACCCCGGTGTCATCCTGGGGACGGATAAGAATGGCGTATTTTTGAATGTGCTTGATGCAAATCAAAACATCCTGTTTGCAACTAGGGCCCAAGTGCTGCCACTGATGGGGTGGGTGTCTGTGTGGCCCAATTTTTGGAAAAAAAGGGAGACTCCGCTTGGAGTAACCCTTGCTTGATGTGTTTTTAAAAGAAGCCAAGATGAACAGAGCTGGGATCAGCAAAGACTTTGCTACCTACCCCGGTGTCATCCTGGGGACGGATAAGAATGGCGTATTTTTGAATGTGCTTGATGCAAATCAAAACATCCTGTTTGCAACTAGGGCCCAAGTGCTGCCACTGATGGGGTGGGTGTCTGTGTGGCCCAATTTTTGGAAAAAAGGGAGACTCCGCTTGGAGTAACCCTTGCTTGATGTGTTTTTAAAAGAAGCCAAGATGAACAGAGCTGGGATCAGGAAATACTTTGCTACCTACCCCGGTGTCATCCTGGGGACGGATAAGAATGGCGTATTTTTGAATGTGCTTGATGCAAATCAAAACATCCTGTTTGCAACTAGGGCCCAAGTGCTGCCACTGATGGGGTGGGTGTCTGTGTGGCCCAATTTTTGGAAAAAAAGGGAGACTCCGCTTGGAGTAACCCTTGCTTGATGTAATTTTAAAAGAAGCCAAGATGAACAGAGCTGGGATCAGCAAAGACTTTGCTACCTACCCCGGTGTCATCCTGGGGACGGATAAGAATGGCGTATTTTTGAATGTGCTTGATGCAAATCAAAACATCCTGTTTGCAACTAGGGCCCAAGTGCTGCCACTGATGGGGTGGGTGTCTGTGTGGCCCAATTTTTGGAAAAAAAGGGAGACTCCGCTTGGAGTAACCCTTGCTTGATGTGTTTTTAAAAGAAGCCAAGATGAACAGAGCTGGGATCAGCAAAGACTTTGCTACCTACCCCGGTGTCATCCTGGGGACGGATAAGAATGGCGTATTTTTGAATGTGCTTGATGCAAATCAAAACATCCTGTTTGCAACTAGGGCCCAAGTGCTGCCACTGATGGGGTGGGTGTCTGTGTGGCCCAATTTTTGGAAAAAAGGGAGACTCCGCTTGGAGTAACCCTTGCTTGATGTGTTTTTAAAAGAAGCCAAGATGAACAGAGCTGGGATCAGGAAATACTTTGCTACTTACCCCGATGTCATCCTGGGGACGGATAAGAATGGCGTATTTTTGAATGTGCTTGATGCAAATCAAAACATCCTGTTTGCAACTAGGGCCCAAGTGCTGCCACTGATGGGGTGGGTGTCTGTGTGGCCCAATTTTTGGAAAAAAAGGGAGACTCCGCTTGGAGTAACCCTTGCTTGATGTGTTTTTAAAAGAAGCCAAGATGAACAGAGCTGGGATCAGCAAAGACTTTGCTACCTACCCCGGTGTCATCCTGGGGACGGATAAGAATGGCGTATTTTTGAATGTGCTTGATGCAAATCAAAACATCCTGTTTGCAACTAGGGCCCAAGTGCTGCCACTGATGGGGTGGGTGTCTGTGTGGCCCAATTTTTGGAAAAAAGGGAGACTCCGCTTGGAGTAACCCTTGCTTGATGTGTTTTTAAAAGAAGCCAAGATGAACAGAGCTGGGATCAGGAAATACTTTGCTACCTACCCCGGTGTCATCCTGGGGACGGATAAGAATGGCGTATTTTTGAATGTGCTTGATGCAAATCAAAACATCCTGTTTGCAACTAGGGCCCAAGTGCTGCCACTGATGGGGTGGGTGTCTGTGTGGCCCAATTTTTGGAAAAAAAGGGAGACTCCGCTTGGAGTAACCCTTGCTTGATGTGTTTTTAAAAGAAGCCAAGATGAACAGAGCTGGGATCAGCAAAGACTTTGCTACCTACCCCGGTGTCATCCTGGGGACGGATAAGAATGGCGTATTTTTGAATGTGCTTGATGCAAATCAAAACATCCTGTTTGCAACTAGGGCCCAAGTGCTGCCACTGATGGGGTGGGTGTCTGTGTGGCCCAATTTTTGGAAAAAAAGGGAGACTCCGCTTGGAGTAACCCTTGCTTGATGTGTTTTTAAAAGAAGCCAAGATGAACAGAGCTGGGATCAGGAAAGACTTTGCTACCTACCCCGGTGTCATCCTGGGGACGGATAAGAATGGCGTATTTTTGAATGTGCTTGATGCAAATCAAAACATCCTGTTTGCAACTAGGGCCCAAGTGCTGCCACTGATGGGGTGGGTGTCTGTGTGGCCCAATTTTTGGAAAAAAGGGAGACTCCGCTTGGAGTAACCCTTGCTTACATTGTTTTTAAAAGAAGCCAAGATGAACAAGTCATGGGTCAGCAAAGACTTTGCTACCTACCCCGGTGTCATCCTGGGGATGGATAAGAATGGCGTATTTTTGAATGTGCTTGATGCAAATGTAGCTGTGAAGTGTACAACTGGGGCACAACTGCTGCCACTGAAGGGGTGGGTGTGTGTGTGGCCCAATTTTTGGAAAAAATGGAGACTCCGCTTGGAGTCACCTTGCGGTGTTTTACATGATTTTAGAAGGGCGTGCCATGCCTATATCTGTGTGTCCTCCTCTTTTTCCTTGTCCAGCTGTTTTGTTTTCGCATGAGTATATGTCCTTGTCACTTTCCAATGTGTTTGAGTTGTTTGTCACCTTTAGGACACCTTTGAGGGTGTTTTCTAGGTGTTTTTCTGTGTTTGTGATTGCCTGCCATTGTTTCCTATGCAGTTCGAGTTCGGTTCGTCGAACGTTCGACGAACCGAACTCGAACGGGAGGTCCGTTCGGCGAACCAACCTCGAGCCGAACCGCGACCGGTTCGCTCATCTCTACACTTGACATTAAGCTTGGCCTAATTGAGTATTTTGTGATAGTGCTACCAAAAGGAGAGACTTTTAAGTACCTGTGTACCAAGTTTCAGGGACTGTCTTAAGCAAAACTGAAGGAAGTTATTTTTATGGGTTTGGATATTTGGAAACTCATGAATAATGACGCGTTTGAAACAAAAATGAAAGTTGTTTAGAAAAGGGCTTGAGACTCTTTTAAAGAAGTTGAGAGGAAATTTCTAGGTAAGAACAAAGATCCAAAATTGAAGTCCATCGTGCAGAACATGTTGAAACATTTCAAAGCCTTGGGTTGTCTGATGAATTTGAAGTTACATTTTTTTCCTTCCCATTTAGACTACTTTCCTGAAAACTTTCTTACTGTTAGAGAAGAACAAATGGAAAAATGTCATCAAGATATCAAGGAGATGAAATGACCATACCAATGTAGATGTAATGTGAACATAATGGGTGACGTCTGCTGGATGCTTCACAGAGAAGATCTATAAGCCTTCGATAAAAGAAATGGTATTAAGAAAAGCTTTGAAGAGAAAATGAAAAAGTGCAATAAAAAATTAAATAAATGTACATGCATATGGATAGATAGATAGATAGATAGAGAGATAGATAGATAGAGAGATAGATAGAGAGATAGATTTACAGTGTATATATATACAGTTAGGTCCAGAAATATTTGGACAGTGACACAATTTTCGCGAGTTGGGCTCTGCATGCCACCACATTGGATTTGAAATGAAATCTCTACAACAGAATTCAAGTGCAGATTGTAACGTTTAATTTGAAGGTTTGAACAAAAATATCTGATAGAAATTGTAGGAATTGCACACATTTCTTTACAAACACTCCACATTTTAGGAGGTCAAAAGTAATTGGACAAATAAACCAAACCCAAACAAAATATTTTTATTTTCAATATTTTGTTGCGAATCCTTTGGAGGCAATCACTGCCTTAAGTCTGGAACCCATGGACATCACCAAACGCTGGGTTTCCTCCTTCTTAATGCTTTGCCAGGCCTTTGCAGCCACAGCCTTCAGGTCTTGCTTGTTTGTGGGTCTTTTCGTCTTAAGTCTGGATTTGAGCAAGTGAAATGCATGCTCAATTGGGTTAAGATCTGGTGATTGACTTGGCCATTGCAGAATGTTCCACTTTTTTGCACTCATGAACTCCTGGGTAGCTTTGGCTGTATGCTTGGGGTCATTGTCCATCTGTACTATGAAGCGCCGTCCGATCAACTTTGCGGCATTTGGCTGAATCTGGGCTGAAAGTATATCCCGGTACACTTCAGAATTCATCCGGCTACTCTTGTCGGCTGTTATGTCATCAATAAACACAAGTGACCCAGTGCCATTGAAAGCCATGCATGCCCATGCCATCACGTTTCCTCCACCATGTTTTACAGAGGATGTGGTGTGCCTTGGATCATGTGCCATTCCCTTTCTTCTCCAAACTTTTTTCTTCCCATCATTCTGGTACAGGTTGATCTTTGTCTCATCTGTCCATAGAATACTTTTCCAGAACTGAGCTGGCTTCATGAGGTGTTTTTCAGCAAATTTAACTCTGGCCTGTCTATTTTTGGAATTGATGAATGGTTTGCATCTAGATGTGAACCCTTTGTATTTACTTTCATGGAGTCTTCTCTTTACTGTTGACTTAGAGACAGATACACCTACTTCACTGAGAGTGTTCTGGACTTCAGTTGATGTTGTGAACGGGTTCTTCTTCACTAAAGAAAGTATGCGGCGATCATCCACCACTGTTGTCATCCGTGGACACCCAGGCCTTTTTGAGTTCCCAAGCTCAACAGTCAATTCCTTTTTTCTCAGAATGTACCCGACTGTTGATTTTTCTACTCCAAGCATGTCTGCTATCTCTCTGATGGATTTTTTCTTTTTTTTCAGCCTCAGGATGTTCTGCTTCACCTCAATTGAGAGTTCCTTAGACCGCATGTTGTCTGGTCACAACAACAGCTTCCAAATGCAAAACCACACACCTGTAATCAACCCCAGACCTTTTAACTACTTCATTGATTACAGGTTAACGAGGGAGATGCCTTCAGAGTTAATTGCAGCCCTTAGAGTCCCTTGTCCAATTACTTTTGGTCCCTTGAAAAAGAGGAGGCTATGCATTACAGAGCTATGATTCCTAAACCCTTTCTCCGATTTGGATGTGAAAACTCTCATATTGCAGCTGGGAGTGTGCACTTTCAGCCCATATTATATATATAATTGTATTTCTGAACATGTTTTTGTAAACAGCTAAAATAACAAAACTTGTGTCACTGTCCAAATATTTCTGGACCTAACTGTATATGTATATATATATACTAGAAGGTGGCCCGATTCTACGCATCGGGTATTCTAGAATTGTGTAGTTAATGTATGATTTTTGTTATATATATATATATATATATTGATGTTGTTTTGTGTAGTTACCAAGTGTTTGTGTAGGGGCTGTACATGTTCTGGGCGTTGTCTGGGTGTAGCGGGGGGTGAGAGCGGTGTTGTTTGTGTTGCGTTGTGTGTCGTTATTTGTGGAGCGCTGTGTGTCTGTATCGTTGTGTGTATGTGTGTTGCGCGGTTTGTGTATGTGTGTGTGTGTTTTGGGGGGAGGTATGTTTTGTGCAATGTGTGTGTTGTGCGGTATGTGCGTATATTTGTGTGTGCCGCGGTGTTTGTGTGTTGGGTGTTGTGTATCTGCGGCATTGTCTGTGTGGGTGTCTGTGTAGGGCGGTGTTTGTGGTTCCCAGTGTGTGTGTGGTGTGTTGTGCAGTGCGTGTGTGGCAGTGTGTGTGTGTGTTTTGGGGGAGGTGTGCACCCCCCATCGTGGTCCACCCCCCATCGTGCTCCATCCCCCATGCTGCGCACCCCCCATCGTGCTCAATCCCCACTCCCCATTGTGCTCCATCCTCCATGCTGCGCATTCCCCATCGTGCGCCATCCCCCATGCTGCACACTCCCCATCGTGCTCCATCGTGTGAGTGTGCGTGTGAGTGTGCGTGTGAGTCTGAGTGTGAGTGTGCGTGTGAGTCTGAGTGTAAGTCTGAGTGTGAGTATGAGTGTGTGTGAGTCTGAGTGTGCCTGTGAGTCTGAGTCTGCGTGTGCGTGTGAGTCTGACTGTGAGTCTGAGTGTGAGTGTGCGTGTGAGTCTGAGTGTGAGTGTGAGTCTGAGTGTGAGTGTGTGTGTGAGTCTGAGTCTGAGTCTGAGTGTGCGTGTGAGTCTGAGTGTGAGTCTGAGTCTGAGTGTGAGTCTGAGTGTGAGTCTGAGTCTGAGTGTGAGTGTGAGTCTGAGTGTGAGTGTGTGTGTGAGTCTGAGTCTGAGTCTGAGTGTGTGTGAGTCTGAGTGTGAGTCTGAGTGTGAGTCTGAGTGGGAGTCTGAGTGGGAGTCTGAGTGGGAGTCTGAGTGTGAGTGTGCGTGTGAGTCTGAGTGTGAGTCTGAGTGTGCGTGTGCGTGTGAGTCTGAGTCTGAGTGTGCGTGTGCGTCTGAGTGTGAGTCTGAGTGTGAGTGTGCGTCTTAGTGTGAGTCTGAGTGTGAGTGTGCGTGTGCGTCTGAGTGTGAGTCTGAGTGTGAGTGTGCGTGTGAGTCTGAGTCTGAGTCTGAGTGTGCGTGTGCGTCTGAGTGTGAGTCTGAGTGTGAGTGTGCGTGTGCGTCTTAGTGTGAGTCTGAGTGTGAGTGTGCGTGTGCGTCTGAGTGTGAGTCTGAGTGTGAGTGTGCGTGTGCGTCTGAGTGTGAGTCTGAGTGTGAGTGTGCGTGTGAGTCTGAGTGTGAGTCTGAGTGTGAGTGTGCGTGTGAGTCTGAGTCTGAGTGTGCGTCTGAGTCTGAGTGTGAGTGTGAGTCTGAGTCTGAGTGTGCGTGTGCGTCTGAGTGTGAGTCTGAGTGTGAGTGTGCGTGTGCGTCTGAGTGTGAGTCTGAGTCTGAGTGTGCGTGTGCGTCTGAGTGTGAGTCTGAGTGTGAGTGTGCGTGTGCGTCTGAGTGTGAGTCTGAGTGTGAGTGTGCGTGTGCGTCTGAGTGTGAGTCTGAGTGTGAGTGTGCGTGTGCGTCTGAGTGTGAGTCTGAGTGTGAGTGTGCGTGTGCGTCTGAGTGTGAGTCTGAGTGTGAGTGTGCGTGTGAGTCTGAGTCTGAGTGTGCGTCTGAGTCTGAGTCTGAGTGTGAGTGTGAGTCTGAGTGTGAGTCTGAGTGTGCGTGTGAGTGTGCGTGTGAGTCTGAGTGAGAGTCTGAAAGTGAGTGTGAGTGTGAGTGTGCGTGTGAGTCTGAGTGAGTGTGAGTCTGAGTCTGAGTCTGAGTGTGAGTCTGAGTGTGAGTCTGCGTGTGAGTCTGAGTCTGAGTCTGAGTCTGGGTCTGAGTGTGAGTGTGCGTGTGAGTCTGAGTGTGAGATTGAGTGTGCGTGTGAGTCTGAGTGTGCGTCTGAGTGTGCGTCTGAGTGTGTGTGTGAGTGTGCGTGTGAGTCTGAGTGTGAGACTGAGTCTGAGTGTGAGTCTGAGTGTGAGAGTGAGTCTGAGTTTGAGAGTGAGTCTGAGTGTGAGTCTGAGTGTGAGTCTGAGTGTGAGAGTGAGAGTGAGTCTGAGTTTGAGAGTGAGTCTGAGTGTGAGTCTGAGTGTGAGTCTGAGTCTGAGTGTGAGTGTGAGTGTGAGTGTGAGTCTGAGTGTGAGTCTGAGTCTGAGTGTGCGTGTGAGTCTGAGTCTGAGTGTGAGTCTGAGTGTGCGTGTGCATCTGAGTGTGAGTGTGAGTGTGAGTCTGAATCTGAGTCTGAGTGTGAGTCTGAGTGTGAGTCTGAGTGTGAGTCTGAGTCTGAGTCTGAGTGTGAGTGTGATTGTGCGTGTGAGTGTGAGTCTGAGTCTGAGTGTGAGTCTGAAAGTGAGGGTGAGTCTGAGTGTGAGTCTGAGTGTGAGTCTGAGTGAGAGTGTGAGTCTGAGTCTGAGTGTGAGTGTGCGTGTGAGTGTGCGTGTGAGTCTGAGTGTGAGTGTGCATGTGAGTCTGAGTGTGAGTCTGAAAGTAAGTGTGAGTCTGAGTGTGAGTCTGAGTGTGAGTCTGAGTCTGAGTGTGAGTGTGAGTCTGAGTGTGCGTGTGAGTCTGAGTGTGAGTGTGCGTGTGAGTCTGAGTGTGAGTCTGAAAGTGAGTGTGAGTCTGAGTGTGAGTCTGAGTGTGAGTCTGAGTGTGAGTCTGAGTGTGAGTGTGAGTGTGCGTGTGAGTCTGAGTGTGAGTCTGAAAGTGAGTGTGAGTCTGAGTGTGAGTCTGAGTGTGAGTCTGAGTGTGAGTGTGAGTGTGCGTGTGAGTCTGAGTGTGAGTCTGAAAGTGAGTGTGAGTCTGAGTGTGAGTCTGAGTGTGAGTCTGAGTGTGAGTCTGAGTCTGAGTCTGAGTGTGAGTCTGAGTGTGAGTCTGAGTGTGAGTCTGAGTGTGAGTCTGAGTGTGAGTGTGAGTGTGAGTCTGAGTGTGAGTGTGAGTGTGCGTGTGAGTGTGCGTCTGAGTCTGAGTGTGAGTCTGAGTGTGAGTCTGAGTGTGAGTCTGAGTGTGAGTCTGAGTGTGAGTCTGAGTGTGAGTCTGAGTGTGAGTGTGAGTGTGAGTGTGCGTGTGAGTGTGCGTGTGAGTCTGAGTGTGAGTGTGAGTGTGCGTGTGAGTCTGAGTGTGAGTCTGAAAGTGAGTGTGAGTCTGAGTGTGAGTCTGAGTGTGAGTCTGAGTGTGAGTCTGAGTGTGAGTCTGAGTCTGAGTCTGAGTGTGAGTCTGAGTGTGAGTCTGAGTGTGAGTCTGAGTGTGAGTCTGAGTGTGAGTGTGAGTGTGAGTCTGAGTGTGAGTGTGAGTGTGCGTGTGAGTGTGCGTCTGAGTCTGAGTGTGAGTCTGAGTGTGAGTCTGAGTGTGAGTCTGAGTGTGAGTCTGAGTGTGAGTCTGAGTCTGAGTGTGAGTGTGATTGTGCGTGTGAGTGTGAGTCTGAGTCTGAGTGTGAGTCTGAAAGTGAGGGTGAGTCTGAGTGTGAGTCTGAGTGTGAGTCTGAGTGAGAGTGTGAGTCTGAGTCTGAGTGTGAGTGTGCGTGTGAGTGTGCGTGTGAGTCTGAGTGTGAGTGTGCATGTGAGTCTGAGTGTGAGTCTGAAAGTAAGTGTGAGTCTGAGTGTGAGTCTGAGTGTGAGTCTGAGTCTGAGTGTGAGTGTGAGTCTGAGTGTGCGTGTGAGTCTGAGTCTGAGTGTGCGTGTGAGTCTGAGTCTGAGTGTGAGTCTGAGTGTGAGTCTGAAAGTGAGTCTGAGTGTGAGTCTGAGTGTGAGTCTGAGTGTGAGTGTGAGTGTGCGTGTGAGTCTGAGTGTGAGTCTGAAAGTGAGTGTGAGTCTGAGTGTGAGTCTGAGTGTGAGTCTGAGTGTGAGTGTGAGTGTGCGTGTGAGTCTGAGTGTGAGTCTGAAAGTGAGTGTGAGTCTGAGTGTGAGTCTGAGTGTGAGTCTGAGTGTGAGTCTGAGTGTGAGTCTGAGTCTGAGTCTGAGTGTGAGTCTGAGTGTGAGTCTGAGTGTGAGTCTGAGTGTGAGTGTGAGTGTGAGTCTGAGTGTGAGTGTGCGTGTGAGTGTGCGTCTGAGTCTGAGTGTGAGTCTGAGTGTGAGTCTGAGTGTGAGTCTGAGTGTGAGTCTGAGTGTGAGTCTGAGTGTGAGTCTGAGTGTGAGTGTGAGTGTGAGTGTGCGTGTGAGTGTGCGTGTGAGTCTGAGTGTGAGTGTGAGTGTGCGTGTGAGTGTGCGTCTGAGTCTGAGTGTGAGTGTGAGTCTGAGTGTGAGTCTGAGTGTGCGTGTGAGTGTGCGTGTGAGTCTGAGTGTGAGTCTGAGTGTGAGTCTGAGTGTGAGTCTGAGTGTGAGTCTGAGTCTGAGTCTGAGTCTGAGTGTGAGTCTGAGTGTGAGTCTGAGTCTGAGTCTGAGTGTGAGTGTGAGTCTGAGTGTGAGTCTGAGTGTGAGTCTGAGTCTGAGTGGCGGCCAATCCGTGCGGGGGGGCGGACCCGAGGCGAGCAGCCAATTTGTGCGGGGGGAGAAGCCGAGGCGAGGCAAGCGGCCAATCCGTGCGGGGGGGCGGGGCCATGGTGAGCCCAGCGGCCAATCAGCTTTGTGTCACCGTAAGGACACAATTTTGGAGCATGACAGACAGACAGACAGACAGACAGACAGAATAAGGCAATTATATATAGATATATATATATATATATATATATATATCTATATATATAATTGCCTTATTCTGTCTGTCTGTCTGTCTGTCATGCTCCAAAATTGTGTCACCGTGACAGTGTCACCGTGACATGTCCTTACGGTGACACAAAGCTGATTGGCCGCTGGGCTCGCCATGGCCCCGCCCCCCCACACCGATTGGCCGCTCGCCCAGGCTGCGCCCCCACACGGATTGGCCAGCCGCTCGCCCAGCCTCCGCCCCCCCCACAGATTGGCCTCTCGCCCCGGCACCCTGCAGGCATTGGCAATTCGGCCACGCCCCGCCCCCCTCACGCAACGCACGTTAGCTCTGGCCCCGCCCACCTCCCCCCGCGCATTCCCCGAACTGACAGGGCTGTCACGGAGGTGAGTACTGTACCCCCCCCCCCTCTCCCCCACCCGCGCATTCCCCGAACTGACACGGCTGTTAAGGGGGGTGAGTACTGTACTCCCCCCCCATCCCCCATCCCCCGCTCGCACGGGAGTGGTGTGGGCTCCCGTGCGAGCGGGGGACGGGATACGTTGGCATGGTTACAAGCGCATCGAGGTCCTGTAGCGGTGGAAGATCCACACGCACACACACACACACACACACATCAGCTCACACTCACTCTCACACTCACTCTCACACACACCTCACACACACATCACATCGCATCCACACACTCACAGCATCTGGCGATATCCCTTGCTTCTCGGCCTCGATACTGTGCTGTTGTGACCTTCCAGGACCTGACGGAGGATCACATGGCCAGAAGCATGTGGTATCTCCGGATGTTGTGACTGTGAGCGCGTATGTGCGATATCGTCAGTGTCTGTGTGTGTGAGTGTATGCGATCGGGTGTGTGTGTGTCGGGATCGGGTGTGTATGAGTGGATGCGATCGTGTGTGTGAGTGGATGCGATCATGTGTGTGAGTGGATGCGATCGTGTGTGTGAGTGTCGGGATCGGGTGTGTGTGAGTGTATGCGATCGTGTGTGTGAGTGGATGCGATCGTGTGTGTGAGTGTCGCCAGAGGAGGGGACAGAGAGGGGCTGAGGCTGGGGACAGAGAGGGGCTGAGGCTGGGGACAGAGAGGGGCTGAGGCTGGGGACAGAGAGGGGCTGAGGCTGGGGACAGAGAGGGGCTGAGGCTGGGGACAGAGAGGGGCTGAGGCTGGGGACAGAGAGGGGATGATGCTGGGGACAGAAGGCTGATGCTGCGGGTAGAGAGGCTGATGCTGGTGCAGCATGGGGGATGGATTACAATGGGGGGTGCGCAGCATGGGGGATGGAGCATGTTTGGGAGTGCGCAGCATGGGGAATGGAGCACGTTTGGGAGTGCGCAGCATGGGGAATGGAGCACGTTTGGGAGTGCGCAGCATGGCGGATGGAGCACGTTTGGGAGTGCGCAGCATGGCGGATGGAGCACGTTTGGGAGTGCGCAGCATGGCGGATGGAGCACGTTTGGGAGTGCGCAGCATGGCGGATGGAGCACGTTTGGGAGTGCGCAGCATGGCGGATGGAGCACGTTTGGGAGTGCGCAGCATGGCGGATGGAGCACGTTTGGGAGTGCGCAGCATGGCGGATGGAGCACGTTTGGGAGTGCGCAGCATGGCGGATGGAGCACGTTTGGGAGTGCGCAGCATGGCGGATGGAGCACGTTTGGGAGTGCGCAGCATGGCGGATGGAGCACGTTTGGGAGTGCGCAGCATGGCGGATGGAGCACGTTTGGGAGTGCGCAGCATGGCGGATGGAGCACGTTTGGGAGTGCGCAGCATGGCGGATGGAGCACGTTTGGGAGTGCGAAGCATGGCGGATGGAGCACGTTTGGGAGTGCGCAGCCTGGCGGATGGAGCACGTTTGGGAGTGCGCAGCCTGGCGGATGGAGCACGTTTGGGAGTGCGCAGCATGGCGGATGGTGCACGTTTGGGAGTGCGCAGCATGGCGGATGGTGCACGTTTGGGAGTGCGCAGCATGGCGGATGGAGCACGATGGGAAGTGCACAACACACCACACACACACACACACACTGGGAACCACAAACAACTGCCCTACACAGACACCTACACACACAGACAACGCTGCACACACACAACACCCAACACACAAACACCGCGGCACACACAAATATACGCACATACCGCACAACACACACATTGCACAAAACATACCTCCCCCCAAAACACACCACACACACACAAACCGCGCAACACACAACGCTACAGACACACAGCGCTCCACAAACAACGCAACACACATACAACACCGCTCTCACCCCCGTCACACCCAGACAACACCCAGAACATCTACAGCGCCTACACAAACACTTGGTAACTACACACAACATATATATATATAACAAAAATCATACATGAACTACACAATACGTAAATTCTAGAATACCCGATGCGTAGAATCGGGCCACCTTCTAGTATATATATATATATATATATATATATATAATATTGTGATCATTTTATTTGTATGTAATTTCATACACATTTTGTGCTAAATCCATTTGTGATAGTTAACATTTTTTCTTCAGCCCCCGGGCACTTTCCGTTTTTGCGTTTTTGTTTTTTGCTCCCCTTCTTCCGAGAGCCGTACCTTTTTTATTTTTCCGTCAATCTTGCTCTATGAGGGCTTGTTTTTTGTGGGACAAGTTGTACTTTTAAATGAAGCCATAAGTTTTACCATATGGTGTACTGAAAAATAGCAAAAAAATTCCTAGTGTGGAAAAACTGCAAAAAAAGTGTGATGGCACAAATGTTTTTGGAATGTTTTATTCACCGTTTTGACTATATGGTAAAACTGATGTGTGGGTGTGATGCCTGAGGTCGGTGCGAGTTTGTTGTTGGCTTAAAAAAAATTCCCAAGCTTGTCCAATAAAAGTGGCGTACGTTTTGCTCCATTTTCTGAAACCCGTAGCGTTCTCATTTATTGGGATAAATAGCTCAGTGATGGCTTATTTTTTGCGTCTCGAGCTGACATTTTTAATGGTACCATTTTTGTGCAGCTGCTATGTTTTGATCGCCTGTTATTGCATTTTGCGTAAAACTTGTGGTGACCAAAAAACATAATTTTGGCGTTTGGAATTTTTTTGCCACTACGCCGTTTACCAATCAGATTAAGTGATTTTATATTTTGATAGATCGGGCATTTCTGAATGTGGCGATACCAAATATGTGTATATTTCTTTTTTTTAACCCTTTAATTTTCAATGGGGTGAAAGGGGGGTGATTTGAACTTTTAGGTTTTTGTTTTTTTTTATTTTTCAAAACTTTTTTTTTACTTTTACTTTTTTTTTATTTTACTAGTCCCCCTAGGGGGCTATAGCGATCAGCTGTAAACAGAAGATTTGACTCATTCATCTCCGGGCCGAGTGAAAACTAAAGTGACTCGTCACAGCTACAGACGTCATCACATGACCCTGTGCTACCATTGCAACCACCGAAAGTCACGTGATAACTCACGTGACGTCCAGTGGGGGCGGCGGTAAGTGAAAAACATGGCCACGCGTATATACATCTCACTGGCAGACTTTGGCAGAGAGATGTAAGGGGTTAATGTTACGGGTGGAATGTGATTCCACTCATAACATGCAGGCACACATGTCAGCTGTTGAAAACTGCTGATATGTGTGCGGATCACCACATCCTGCCAGCGGCAGGGGGCAGGGCTTAACTGCATATGCTCCGCGACGGATATATCCATCAAAGGTCGTGAAGGGGTTAAATCAGGACATAAAAAATATAAGAATCAGTCATTGGATTTGAAATTACTTTATTAAACTCAAATTTGCACATACTTTTTGCACAAGATCCCAGACCATGAGCTGAAAGCAAAAATAGACAGGACCCATCTTGCATTATTCCGCTAATTAAAAATGCCTGTGCCATATGGGAGGAGTGCTAGTCCAAGTAAACTAAAAACACAGGGGACAAACCATGCAATTGGACATAACTGTAGAAAAAGACATGGACCACACATCCAAAAATTGTCATGGCTCCACTAAAGGGTTTGAATCGGTGATCTCTGGTTGTTGGTAGGTTTTTCCTCTTGGTTGGACCACAGCCTGTCTTGTTTTGGTCCAACAATTGAAGGACATCTTGTCTTTCTTATGCTGTACCATCTTGTTTCACTTCTATTTAGGTGTATGCACTTTCTTATTTGCTTTGCTTAATCACATGCTGTCAGTGCCGGCTCCCTGCTCTCTGCACACGTAGCCACAGTACACATCGGGTAATTAACCCGATGTGTACTGTGGCTAGGAATGCAGGGAACAGGGAGCCGGCACTGACAGTGTGAGAGCGGTGGACGCTGGTAACGAAGGTAAATATTGGGTAACCAAGGTAAGGGCTTCTTGGTTACCCTATGTTTACCGTGGTTACCAGCGTCCGCAGAAGCTGGCTCCTGCTGCCTGCACACGTAGCAGAGTACACATCGGGTAATTAACCCGATGAGTACTGTGGCTAGGTGTGCAGGGAGCCAGCGCTAAGCGGTGTGCGCTGGTAACCAAGGTAAATATCGGGTTGGTTACCTGATATTTACCTTAGTTACCAAGCGCAGCATCGCTTCCACGCGGCGCTGCTGGCTGGGGGCTGGTCACTGGTTGCTGGTGAGATCTGCATGTGTGACAGCTCACCAGCAACCCGTGTAGCCAGGTCAGGTTGCTGGTGGGATCGCTGGAGCGTCACTTAGTGTGACATCTCACAAGCGACCTCCTAGCAACTTACCAGCAATCCTATCAGGTTGTATCGTTGTTGGGATTGCTGGTAAGTTGTTTAGTGTGACTGGGCCTTAACATTCAGAGAACGTTTATTAACACGCATTTGATTGGCTACAGGCATACACCTCGACTGCATCCTCTGAGGTATTATGGCCACCCCCTAAGACTTGCACCACAGGGAGGACACCGATGCCTTAGATAAACCTGAGGAGAGGGATGATTTTCCTTGCTTCTCTCCACCTGAGGTTTACAAACCCCAGAAGGAGAGGCAGGTTTATTGGAGGAGAAAACTATGCCCAGACTGTCCTGAGGAATGTTACCGTACACCCATGTAGCACCTGAGGAGAGGGAACGCAATTCGCTCCAGATGTCAGATATTCTCAGGTCAGTAAAGAGGGGATAAAAGAGGAAAATTTCATGCTCTGGTTGCTTACCTCCATACCACCAGGGGGTGTGACTTAAGGACAGAAAATCTACCATTGGAGCCAGATGGAAAAGCCTCAACGTAATAGCCCTTACGACAACAGAAAAAGGCCAGGACCCCAAAAAACTCATCTACCAACTGAAAAAAAACAAAATCGTCAGGGAGCAAAAAGGTCCAGGTCAGGGGATCTCCTAACAACTATATATAAGTGCTATGTGGGGGATCATGTTGTATATAGGGGCTATCTGGGTCTTAAATTGTGTATAGGAGACTTTGTGGCGGGTCATGCAGTATATAGGCGCTATTTGAATGCTCATGCTATGTGGATAGACATACTGAATATAGGGGCTATGTGGGGGCTCTTATTGTTTATAGGGACTATGTGGAGCCCATTCTGTATATAGGAGTTATGTGTGGGCTTCTACTGTGTGTAGGGGGCTATATATGGGCTCCTACAGTGTGTAGAGGGCTGTATGTGGGCTCAGACTGTATGTTAGATGTAGGGGTTATGTGAGGGCACATACTGTTTATAGGGGCTATGTGGGCTCATGCTATTATAGCACCCCCGCGGTACCAGGTGTCACAAATGTAACCAGTGGAAACCCAAACTTCGGAACATCCGTGCCGGCCAGTACACCAGCACCCTCAGGCCACATACACAACCCCAACACCAGACTGGGAGACTGCCTAGCAACAGCTAAAAGGGAAGGGCACTGATTGGATAGTAGCCACCCAATCTGTAGGGAGAGACCAGTGAGGGGGAGGGGCCAGTGGTCAGTTGGGAAGTTGGCGGGAGGAAGTAGTCAGTTTATTAAGGAAGTGAAGGAGACAGAAGTGGCGTAGTCGAGAACTCTTTTATTTTTATATTTCACGTTTCCCCTTTTACTTTTATTTTTCACCCCCTTTTCTGACGGATAGCGCCCCAAGGGCTACAGCACCGGGGCGCGACCACGACTGTTCCCCACTGCGCACAGCACGCCCGGGACCGAGTACCCCACAGCCCCTGGGGCGTCACACTATATAAAGGGGTGCTGTGTTCAGCTTATGTATAAGAAGACATGGAGCCTGGTGAATCAGAGCAGAGCACAGTGGGAATTTAAATAAGATGAGTATCGGTATTACGTACAAAATTATCAAACTGCTATGTATTTTTTCTTTTTTGCTGAAGCATTCATTTAAATGGGCAAGTTTGATATGTAAATTAAATCAAAACCAAACATATTTCTATTTTTCTTGTAGACTATGGGACCAAGAAAAAAATAGGACACATGACCATACCCATAGACTTCAATAAGTAATTGTTCTATAGATGAAACCTGGATATTTTAATTGGCTTCTATGTCTGTATATAGATTTTAATGAAGAACCATGCCTAAGGCTAAAATCACAAGTTTAATTTTTTTCCAACGTGACTGTTTCCATGGGCTTATCTACATAATGGACAGGTACAGGAAATCCAAGTTATTTACATGAATTAGTCTGGTCTATAAATTGAACCAAGCTAGCATGTTGCAATTTTTTCCACATGGACCTTAGGTGCATGTGAATTATAGCCTATGTATACTAGCATATATTCTAAGAATGGTCCATGTGTTGTCCGTGTAAATATGGCCCTAAAATCTCCTGATGTGTACTTAGCCTAAGCATAGAAATTGCTCTGTCTGAGAAGTTGATTTCACATTTCAGGTATTCCCTTTCAGTAGTATTCCCTCTCAGCTGTGTGCCCAGCTATGTGCATAGTACACAGCTTAAAAAGAACTGGCCACTTTCTCCAAAAAAATTGAGTTATTTAGCTTGTAAAAATCTGAGTTTCCCTGATTCTGGTACATATTTTTATGTTTGGCGTTGTGATGATCCATTGCTTAGATATTCAAATATATTGCTTTGGAATGAAATATGATACATTTCTGCTTGCAGTTTAACTGGATTTTTCTTCAGTCTTCTTTGAGTGTATGCACTTTAACTGCTCCTTCACAGCTATGATTAGTATAGGGTACATTACATGCTGCGATATCGGTACCGATATCGCTAGTGAGCGTACCCGCCCCCGTCGGTTGTGCGAAACGGGCAAATCACTGCCCGTGGCGCACAATATCGCTTATACCCGTCACACTACATCGCTGTCACCGGCGAATCACCTACTTTCTAAGGGGTCGGTTTGTTCGGCGTCACAGCGACGTCACTAAGTGGCCGCCCAATAGCAGAGGAGGGGCAGAGATGAGTGGGCCAAACATCCCACCCACCTCCTTCCTTCCTCATTGCCGGTGGAAGCAGGGACGGTGAGTTTCCTCGTTCCTGCGGTGTCACACATAGCGATGTGTGCTGCCGCAGGAACGACGACCAACCTCGCTACTCACCTGTCAATGATTTTCTATTTTAAAAAAGCATATTAGAAGCAAACCTGAACTATTAATTATTTCACATCTTAGCTATGCAGAATTCTAGTATGTGACTGTTCTTTCCACTTCTATTGAGTCAACTCGCTGATATTTAATGTAGGAGTCAAAGTTTAAATTTTGAACTACTAAATCAAACGCATGTACACAACTATCAAGAGAAAAAAGCTTGATTTCGCTATGAGTGCTCACCTCTTCATATATTCATCAACTAATTGAAAATTACAATACTTGTGAGTGTGAAGAGCAGCGTCAAGAGCAAAGTGATATAGTAGCTCTAAGCAATAACTTAGCAGTGACAAAGCTCATTAGGGAGCGGTCCCTGGAGGACATCCAAATCCTTCTATGAGAACTAATTGCCTTTTACGAAAAGGTGACAGAAAGAGTAAAACGGCATCTAAAACATGTAGCAAGTTGTCAAACATTCAGTCTGCATAGCTGAATTTAATTCTACCAGCCTAGAATGAAATGCATTTATTGGGATTTGCTTAATAGTCCATGTATTTCAAGTACTTAAAGACTGATTTGTAGACGTTGTTGCTAGCATGAAGGCAATTAAATAAATATCCAGAGGCAGAACTAGGGCGCAAAGCCATTACATGATTTTACTGTATGTACAGATTATTATCCAGCATTGTGAGAGACTCAAACTGTTTTTGCTGAATTTCTATGAATTTATCTTTCCCACAGTTTTGACTGAAAACATGAACTTTTGCCTTTCTTTTTTATTATTTGTACTTTTTATATAGTTTCATATTTCTTGTTAACCTTAGTTTTTTACTTAGAACAAAATATTGTAACTTTTTGTTGGTCTAAATTCTGCCCTCCGGATAAAAGAAGTTCTTAGAAGTTTGACACAACTCTGAAATCAACAGGTTGAGCGCTTTTCCCATTAACCTTTCGCAGCTTATGATTCTTACAGCAGCTTTACACTTGGCTCAGAAATAGACTTTTAAGCAGATTCAATTATATCTAAACCGAAATATTAAGTTGTTTTTCACCTAAAAATAAAAGTATTACATGCTATTTTTGTTTCTCTCAACATTTTCACAAGGGAACCATATTAAACAGAAGCCATTATTTTGCTGACCAGAGTCTCTCTTTCCACCCCTCATGCCTAAACTTGTATTATGATTCTTATTTGATCTGTCATGACTCTAAAGTCTGACACATTCTTTTCATTTTTCTCTGTCAAAGTCCAAGAAACCTTTGACTTTACTATGGACAAATGATAGATTGACTGTAATGAAGGGCAATGTGAGTCAGCTAAATGTTCCGCTAACAAGCTGTAATTTTTTGTTACGCCGATGAGTATAATCTGCTTTCCTGTCTGTTGCCTCTAGTATATAGACAATTCTATAATTGGATATGCTCTGCTTCTTATCCCAGCCACACTTGAAAACTTTTCTTTATACAGAAATTGCTAAGACCGATTTAGTAATGATCCAACAAGTAATTTAGGAAACGTCTGCCTTTTTTTTAATTTTTAATGGGCCTCATATAGTCAACATGTTTGAAGCTGTATGCATGCACACATACTACCTGTGGCTCCATACGCTGTCATATTATAGATATATAACTCAATGTCACATGTGGAATGCTTAAGATATTTGGCTGACTACTCAAAAAGAAGATGGCATAAAGAAAAATTACAGTGTAGTGTCATGGTAATCAACTGGAGTTGGTTTATGAATTTTTGTGAAAGATTTGTAGATCAATAATATGTTTATTAGGGATGATTGAATACCTCAAATATTTGGCTTTGCGAATATTTTCCGAATAGGTCGCTGCTAGTGATGAGCGAGTACTAAAAAGCTCGCGTGCTTGAGGCTCGGGCCGAGCATCCCAAGATACTCGTGTACTCGGCCCGAGCACCGAGCCCAATGTTATCCTATGGGAGACCCGAGTATTTTTCTGAAATGACCCCCGGCAGCATGTAGAAACCCTAAAAATGTCACAAAAGTCTCAGAAGAGTGCTCAAATGACATGGCAACAGCATGGGGAATACCCCTTGAAGCATTTATCACTCAAAAGTCACAGCTGTGAACAATTTTGTCCGCGTTTTACGCCATTTTTACGGACTCACCAGAAAACCTTCCAAAATGACACCAAAATGAATTTTCATGGCGGAAATGTTAAGGGCACATACCCAATAGTGAGATAGAGCTGGTGTATGTTACTTTTTGAGATTAATACATGAAAGATTTTACGTAAAACATTGTGTGGCACTCCGATGTCCAAAACGCACGTTTTGTGCTTTTTACTAGCGATGTCGTTCATTTTTTTTTTCATTCTATCTCCCGTCGGTCGGTCTTGCTCTGTCGGTCTCTCTCTGTCTTGTCTGTCCCCCTCTCACAGTCTGTCGGTCATTCTCCCCCCTCTCTCTTACTTACCGTTCCCCGATCACTGCCGCGGTGCTGCACAGCTGTGTTCACTAAACTCCGGTGGCTTTTCCTCTTTTGAAAAAGCCGGAGATTAAACAATCTCGTATTCCCTGCTTTCCTGCTTTTTGGCGCCTATGATTGGTTGCAGTGAGACACGCCCCCACGCTGAGTGACAGGTGTCTCACTGCACCCAAACACAGCAGCCGGTGTGTGTGTGTATACTGTGCAGTGAAATAAATAATTAAATAATTAAAAAAAACGGCGTGCGGTCCCCCCAATTTTAATACCAGCCAGATAAAGCCATATTTTTCTGAAGGCTGGTATTCTAAGGATGTGGAGCTCCACGTTATGGGGAGCCCCCCAGCCTAACAATATCAGTCAGCAGCCACCCAGAATTGTCGCATACATTAAATGCGACAGTTCTGGGACTGTACCCGGCTCTTCCCGATTTACCCTAGTGCGTTGGCAAATCGGGGTAATAAGGAGTTAATGGCAGCCCATAGCTGCCACTAAATCCTAGATTAATCATGTCAGGCGTCTCCCCGAGATTCCTTCCATGATTAATCTGTAAATTACAGTTAAAAAACACACACACCCGAAAAATCCTTTATTAGAAATAAAAAACACTAACAAAGTCCCTCATCACCAATTTATTAACCCCGACAAACCCTCCATGTCCGGCGTAATCCACGGACCTCCAGCGTCGCGTCCAGCTGTGCTGCATGAAGGTGACAGGAGCTGCAGAATACACCGCAGCTTCGGTCAGCTTCACACAGCAACTGAGGTGAGTATAGCGATCAGCTGAGCTGTCACTGAGGTTACCTGGATCCAGCGGTGGATGCAGCGGTGGCCGCGGGTAACCTCAGTGACAGCTCAGCTGATCGCGCTACTCACCGCCGCTCCGGTCAGCTCCATGCAGCAATTGAGGTGAGTATAGCGATCAGCTGCTGTCACTGAGGTTAATCGCGGCACCGCTGGATCCAGCGGTGGCCGTGAGTTACCTGACTGACAGCAGCTGATCGCGCTACTCACCTCAGTTGCTGTGTGAAGCTGACCGGAGCGGCGGTGTATTCTGCAGCTCCTGTCACCTGAATGTAGCAGAGCTGGATGCGACGCTGGAGGACTGTGGAGTACGCCGGACATGGAGGGTTTGTCGGGGTCAATAAATTGGTGATGAGGGACTTTGTTAGTGTTTTTTATTTCTAATAAAGGATTTTTCGGGTGTGTGTGTTTTTTAACTGTAATTTACAGATTAATCATGGAAGGAATCTCGGGGAGATGCCTGACATGATTAATCTAGGATTTAGTGGCAGCTATGGGCTGCCATTAACTCCTTATTACCCCGATTTGCCAACACACTAGGGTAAATCGGGAAGAGCCGGGTACAGTCCCAGAACTGTCGCATCTAATGTATGTGGCAATTCTGGGCGGCTGCTGACTGATATTGTTAGGGTTGGGGGCTCCCCATAACGTGGGGCTCCCCGTCCTGAGAATACCAGCCTTCAGCTGTATGGCTTTATCTGGCTGGTATTAAAATTGGGGGGACCGCACGCCGTTTTTTTTTAATTATTTATTTATTTATTTTACTGCACAGTATAGACACGCCCACCGGCTGCTGTGATTGGGTGCAGTGAGACACCTGTCACTCAGCGTAGGGGCATGTCTCACTGCAACCAATCATAGGCGCCTGTGGGCGTGGAAAGCAGGGAATATGAGATGGCTGTGTGCAGAGCACAGCGCGCCCGCCGGTATAAAGGCTCGGTCACGCTGTGCAGGCCGGCCAATCACTGCAATTCCACAACTAACAGGGCTGTGGCATTGCAGTGGTCTGCCAGCCAATCCCTGCATGAGGGCTGGCTCTCAAAAGAGCGCCAACATGCAGGGATGAAGACCACGAGTACAGCACGAGTATCGCGAGATTACTCGGTCCCCGCCGAGTAGCCCGAGTACAGTGATACTCGTGCGAGTACCGAGTAGTAACAAGCATGCTCGCTCATCACTAGTCGCTGCTATTCGTCTATTCATGAATATTCGATGCGAAATGTAAGTTTATCAGAAACCCGAATAACAACTATTCGGAACTATTCGGGCTTCCCATAGACTTACATTTTGCATCAAATATTCGCATAGCGGCGACCTATTCGGAAAATATTCTCAAAGCCGAATATTTGAGGTTTTCGATCAGTCCTAATGTTTATGTGTATTGACCCCTAAATATTATATAACATAATAATTAAAGGGGGTTTTCACTTTCAATTTAACTAGATAGGTAGGCTTTGTTATAAAGTAACAAATCAGCTTGACTTACCATTTGCAGGTCCAGCTCCCCCTCTCTGCTGCTGTTCCTAGACTTTTATGACAAGGGTATAGATGAGAAATCATAACTACTTAGAAGGATATACCACAATTATAACTGAGCATAACTCTAAATGCATATGGTTCATCAATATGGGAATATAAAAAAAATCCACAAAAGAGTATATTAAAAACTCCAATTTTGTTTTCAGAATTAATTAAAATTACTAAAGTGTACAAAGTAACAGGTGCTGCTAGATAATGCAGGTGCCCCAGCTAAATATAATTTTAGTTTATAGCAATGATAATGACCATAAGAATCAGGCTAATACATACTGTATGCATAGTAATATTATATAGCAAAGGTAATGGCCATGAAAGATAAACCTAATTGCTGTAGGACATAGTTATTGTTTAGCTAGAGAATAATTATGCATTACATATAGCTGATGGTGTTGTGAGGTCTCTACTTTTCTACTTTTAATTGATTATATATATGGGGTTTTTAATATCCACTTTTTGTGGATTTTTTTTATATCATTGTATTGATGAACTAGACGAGAAATCATGCCTACAGTACTTGAGTGCTTCAGACAATTACTGTGTCATACCATCTACTTTCCCAGGGCCATCTCCAAGGTTTTTGTAGAACCCAGATGAAAAACTCTCAGTGGGCAGACATGCACATACAAATAAACATACACATACAGGCAAACATTCATATACATATCTAAAGACAATTTCAGAAAAATACATATAAACAGACATAAATATATATACTATATACAAAATAATTTACACTGACATACATAGATACACACATCATACATGCACAGACAGACACATTAGAGATATTTTTAAAATGGGGAAGCCGAGAGCAGCCATACTCACCTCTGCCATTTGTCTTCCATTCAGCTTCTCCCAGGCATGTGGCTGAGCAGGTCATGTTCCATGATGGCTGTCACAAACAGACATGGCCACTATACACAGTGCACACTGACACTGCCATATATATATATATATATATATATATATACTAGAAGGTGGCCCGATTCTACGCATCGGGTATTCTAGAATTTACGTATTGTGTAGTTCATGTATGATTTTTGTTATATATATATATGTTGTGTGTAGTTACCAAGTGTTTGTGTAGGCGCTGTAGATGTTCTGGGTGTTGTCTGGGTGTGACGGGGGTGAGAGCGGTGTTGTATGTGTGTTGCGTTGTTTGTGGAGCGCTGTGTGTCTGTAGCGTTGTGTGTTGCGCGGTTTGTGTGTGTGTGGTGTGTTTTGGGGGGAGGTATGTTTTGTGCAATGTGTGTGTTGTGCGGTATGTGCGTATATTTGTGTGTGCCGCGGTGTTTGTGTGTTGGGTGTTGTGTGTGTGCAGCGTTGTCTGTGTGTGTAGGTGTCTGTGTAGGGCAGTTGTTTGTGGTTCCCAGTGTGTGTGTGTGTGTGTGGTGTGTTGTGCACTTCCCATCGTGCTCCATCCGCCATGCTGCGCACTCCCAAACGTGCACCATCCGCCATGCTGCGCACTCCCAAACGTGCACCATCCGCCATGCTGCGCACTCCCAAACGTGCTCCATCCGCCAGGCTGCGCACTCCCAAACGTGCTCCATCCGCCAGGCTGCGCACTCCCAAACGTGCTCCATCCGCCATGCTTCGCACTCCCAAACGTGCTCCATCCGCCATGCTGCGCACTCCCAAACGTGCTCCATCCGCCATGCTGCGCACTCCCAAACGTGCTCCATCCGCCATGCTGCGCACTCCCAAACGTGCTCCATCCGCCATGCTGCGCACTCCCAAACGTGCTCCATCCGCCATGCTGCGCACTCCCAAACGTGCTCCATCCGCCATGCTGCGCACTCCCAAACGTGCTCCATCCGCCATGCTGCGCACTCCCAAACGTGCTCCATCCGCCATGCTGCGCACTCCCAAACGTGCTCCATCCGCCATGCTGCGCACTCCCAAACGTGCTCCATCCGCCATGCTGCGCACTCCCAAACGTGCTCCATCCGCCATGCTGCGCACTCCCAAACGTGCTCCATCCGCCATGCTGCGCACTCCCAAACGTGCTCCATTCCCCATGCTGCGCACTCCCAAACATGCTCCATCCCCCATGCTGCGCACCCCCCATTGTAATCCATCCCCCATGCTGCACCAGCATCAGCCTCTCTACCCGCAGCATCAGCCTTCTGTCCCCAGCATCATCCCCTCTCTGTCCCCAGCCTCAGCCCCTCTCTGTCCCCAGCCTCAGCCCCTCTCTGTCCCCAGCCTCAGCCCCTCTCTGTCCCCAGCCTCAGCCCCTCTCTGTCCCCAGCCTCAGCCCCTCTCTGTCCCCAGCCTCAGCCCCTCTCTGTCCCCTCCTCTGGCGACACTCACACACACGATCGCATCCACTCACACACACGATCGCATACACTCACACACACCCGATCCCGACACTCACACACACGATCGCATCCACTCACACACATGATCGCATCCACTCACACACACGATCGCATCCACTCATACACACCCGATCCCGACACACACACACCCGATCGCATACACTCACACACACAGACACTGACGATATCGCACATACGCGCTCACAGTCACAACATCCGGAGATACCACATGCTTCTGGCCATGTGATCCTCCGTCAGGTCCTGGAAGGTCACAACAGCACAGTATCGAGGCCGAGAAGCAAGGGATATCGCCAGATGCTGTGAGTGTGTGGATGCGATGTGATGTGTGTGTGAGGTGTGTGTGAGAGTGAGTGTGAGAGTGAGTGTGAGCTGATGTGTGTGTGTGTGTGTGTGTGCGTGTGGATCTTCCACCGCTACAGGACCTCGATGCGCTTGTAACCATGCCAACGTATCCCGTCCCCCGCTCGCACGGGAGCCCACACCACTCCCGTGCGAGCGGGGGATGGGGGATGGGGGGGGGAGTACAGTACTCACCCCCCTTAACAGCCGTGTCAGTTCGGGGAATGCGCGGGGGGGGGAGAGGGGGGGGAGTACAGTACTCACCTCCGTGACAGCCCTGTCAGTTCGGGGAATGCGCGGGGGGAGGTGGGCGGGGCCAGAGCTAACGTGCGTTGCGTGAGGGGGGCGGGGCGTGGCCGAATTGCCAATGCCTGCAGGGTGCCGGGGCGAGAGGCCAATCTGTGGGGGGGGCGGAGGCTGGGCGAGCGGCTGGCCAATCCGTGTGGGGGCGCAGCCTGGGCGAGCGGCCAATCGGTGTGGGGGGGCGGGGCCATGGCGAGCCCAGCGGCCAATCAGCTTTGTGTCACCGTAAGGACATGTCACGGTGACACTGTCACGGTGACACAATTTTGGAGCATGACAGACAGACAGACAGACAGAATAAGGCAATTATATATATAGATATGTGTGAAGCCCTGGCCGGGCCAGGTAGTCACAGATAGGGCCCCGCACTACACCAGTCCCCTAACAAGGTGACAGCAGCCAAGCATTAAAACCCTAGTGACCCCCCCTCAGTGTTTGATGGACACACCAGGGGGTGGAGCCAGATGGTTGGCATGCCCAACGAGGAGTTCAGAGAACCTGGGTTGGGAAAGTAACAGTTCACTGTGAAAGTTCAGATCAGTTTAGGAGGTGAAGTGGAGTGGAAGCAGACCTGTGTGTCAGGTCTGCAACAAACTGACAGGTGCCAGGGTTGGAGCACGGGCACCTTTGGCTAGGAGGCATACGGAGGTCTCTGCCTGCAGGAGCTGGGAAGACGGCTCGGTGGAAACGTGGTGGACCAGGACAGGGTAGTGGCTCGCCGGTACCGACCCAGGGAACCGACTCGAAACCGAAGCACAAAGGGGGGTACTCAGACCCTGAAGCTAGGTCCAGAAGCTACTGGGGGCTAGCTAATTAACTGATTGCAGCTAGGACTATAGGTCCTGTCCCACCCAAAGTCCCGACTGAAGATAACAGCCCAACGAGGGGGATAGAAAGCCACCGCCATGGCAGAGAGATCCCACGGGCCAGCATCTGCGGGCAAAGGGCTCTTCCGACATCCACAAGCCGGGAATGGACTCCTGAAGTTGCAAGCACAGGCAGTCCACCATCACAAACAGGTGCAGGAGAAAGGCAGAGACCACCAACCGGGTGGGGGACCAGACTGCAGCCGGCTGCGGGCACCGACCACCATCACCTTGGTTTACCAGAGACTCATGTGTTTACTAATAGTGTATACATCAGTGCCCTCCGGCCGCCCATGTCCCTGCACCGCCAACCCCCCCAACGGGTTCCGGGGCCATCATCCCTGCCCATGGAGGGGTTAACAACTTGCTGCATAACATCTCCCCCGGGTGCCCCATAACTGCAGCGATGGTGTCCACCTTCACCACATCCCATGGGTGACATCATGAACTCAAACACGGCTCTGGCCGTACACCTACGTCCCCAAACCACCAAACCCTTTTGATCGACGTGACCGCAGGACCCCCGGGTCCAGAGACCCTCGAGCCACCCACTGAAGGTCCGGACGCGAGCGGCTAGGGTACCGCCGAGCACGGGGCGGGACACCTCGATTTCTGGCATCACGACCAGGATACTTACCCATCCACTTACCTTGTGGAAGTGCGCCTTGAAGTGAAATCAGCGGTGATCCGTTGTGAAATTTTCAAAATCCGCCATCTTGCCACCATGTTTTGGTGCAAAGATTCCCGCCAGAGTCTTCTTACCCGCGAAAAGAGCGCGAGAACTGAATCCCCGACCCCTGGGAACACGGCTGTAAAGCAGACCCGGACGTCAAAAAATGAAACTTCTGGCCGGAGAGAAGAGGGCCGCGAAAAGACCAAGGGGAAGCAGATGGAGGATGTCGGCGTTCAGGGAGGCGAGCGGAGCGGTACCCGCCACCGCAGTGGCAGGGCCCAAAAGTGGTAGAGGCGGAGTGGCTTTTGATGCGGAGGACCGCAGCCCGAACCAGCTACCCATGGGGACCACTGCCTGGCTGGAGCAGGAGCTGTCGCAATTCTGCATGCGGGTAAGAGCAGACCCTGCAGCAGGTGCTTGACTGGAAGGCGGAAGTCCGGAGGATGGTTGTCGTGGTGTGGACCCATGAAAAGAGGCTTCGCATCAGCCGTGCCACACCAGGACAAAGCCACGCAGACCCCCATGTCATCCCTCATCAGCTGGGGGGGCTGGGACCCACAAGCACCGCGACAAGTGAGCCCTGTGTAGCACAGCTCCTGGAGGAGGCAGTACCGTCTACGCTACCACCGCCACCATTACCGTTGGAGGTCCAGAGCCCGGGGATGTATTGCACCTGGAAGGGGAGCCCGGTGTCCCGGCCGAGGATGGCACAGTACGGTCCTCTGCAATGGTAGCCGCACCTGTAAGTTAACCCCCAAAGTTAAAAGTTAAAGTTGAAAAGTTTTAAAGAACCCGCTCCTGATATAATGACTCTGTCACTTTGTTGAACGTCTCCGAGTTCCCCGGGAGACACCACCCCGCACACAGGGTGGAAGGGAAGAGGATCTTGTCTGACTTGTTGAACGGCGCTGCGGTCGGAGACCCAGTGGGTGCCATCTGGGGTTGGAGCCCCTGGTGGAGGACGACAAGATGAGTTGGAGTGAGGACAGTTCCCGTTGATAGAGCTGGTCTGGAGGAGTAACCGTATCTGCGCTGTAGGCAGTGGAAGATGGGGTCTTTATGGACAGTGTCGCCTGTGAGTCATGGTGACATTGGGGACCCGTGCTGCCCTTTGGTGGACTGTGGGAAAGTTGCCCAAAGAATTCATGCCGGCAGGGAATCCAGTGTATTGTCCCTGACCACCCTTTTCACGTCCTGCAGTCTCCGGAGAGGCTGGTTGGAGGAAGGGGCTGCGGCAGAGGAGGCCGGGGTCCCATCACCAATCACCAAGGACCCTCCGGGTCAGGGGTCCCCTGGACGTGGGGCCTCTGAGAGACTGCTGGGTAAGGATTTTATTACCCGGTCCGTGTGGGCAACACCTGGACTCGAACCCATTTCCTGGACTGGGGAAAAAGGGTGCTGACCTGGTTTTTAGAGGCAGCATCAGGGCTAGGTTTGCTTGGGTGTGAAAAATGAAAAAGACCCGGTCCCATCCCGTTCCCAGTTAATAAAATGTTTTTTTGCAACGTTCAAGTAACATGCCTCCCGTAAGGGAAGAAAACCAAAAGTATGCTTAAAATTGTACAAATGTTATTATGCTTGTAAATATGTTCTTATCTTTTTCAGTTAAAGCAAAAATAAACCAGTGGTGGTCGGACAGCCCGCGGATGGTCTGTGGTTAACCAAAGGGGAGTGTGATGCCCTGGCCGGGCGAGGTAGTCACAGATAGGGCCTCGCACTACACTAGTCCCCTAACAAGGTGACAGCAGCGAAACATTAAAACCCTAGTCACCCCCCCCAGTGCTTGATGGACACACCAGGGGGCGGAGCCAGGCGGTTGCCACGCTCAACGAGGAGTTCAGAGAGCCCGGGGTGGGAAAGTAACAGTTCACTGTGAAAGTTCAGATCACTTTAGGAGGTGAAGTGGAGTGGAAGCAGGCCTGTGTGTCAGGTCTGCAACAAACTGACAGGTGCCAGGGTTGGAGCCCGGGCACCTTAGGCTAGGAGGCATATGGAGGCCTCTGCCTGCAGGAGCTGAGAAGACTGCTCGGTGGAACCATAATGGACCGGGACAGGGTAGTGGCCCGCCGGTACAGACCCGGGGAACCGACTCGAAACCGGAGCACAAAGGGGGGTACTCAGACACTGAAGCTAGGTCCAGAAGCTACTGGGGGCTAGCTAATTAACTGATTGCGGCCAGGAGTATAGGTCCTGTCCCACCCAAGTCCCGACTGAAGACAACAGCCCAATTAGGGGGATAGAAAGCCACCACCACGGCAGAGAGATCCCACAGGACAGCGTCTGCAGGTAAAGGGCTCTTCCAACATCCACAAGCCGGGGAGCGGACTCCTGAAGTTGCAAGCACAGGCAGTCCACCATCATAAACAGGTGCAGGAGAAAGGCAGAGACCACCAACTGGGTGGGGGACCAGACTGCAGCCGGCTGCGGGCACCGATCACCATCACCTTGGTTTACCAGAGACTCATGTGTTTACTAATAGTGAGTACATCAGTGCCCTCCGGCCGCCTATCTCCTTGCACCGCCAACCCCCCCAACGGGTCCCAGGGCCACCATCCCTGCCCATGGAGGGGTTAAACCCTTGCTGCATAACATCTCCCCCGGGTGCCCCATAACTGCAGCGATGGTGT
This sequence comes from Anomaloglossus baeobatrachus, assembly GCF_048569485.1. Taxonomy (NCBI): domain Eukaryota; kingdom Metazoa; phylum Chordata; class Amphibia; order Anura; family Aromobatidae; genus Anomaloglossus; species Anomaloglossus baeobatrachus. The sequence continues at coordinate 307,064,192 of NC_134355.1, forward strand.
CCACCTTCACCACATCCCGTGGGTGGCTTCACAAACTCAAACACGGCTCCGGCCGTCAACCTACATCCCAAAACCATTAAACCCCTTTTGATCGATGTGACCGCAGGACCCTTGGGCCCGGAGACCCTCAGGCCACCCACTGAAGGTCCGGACCCGAACGGCTCGGCTGCCCATATGAGCGGCACATATATACCGTATTACAGGAGAGGCTGGGAAAATACTCATTAGTGGGAAGGGGGGCATACAACTCTGGGGTGGGAGGCACACAGGTCTGGGGCATATACAGAACTGGGGTAGGGGGACATACAGCTCTGGGGTGGCATACAGGAACGAGGGGTATACAGCACTGTGGTGGGGACATACAACTCTGTGGCCGACGGATATACAACACTGTGGTGGGGGGCATGCAGTTCTGGGAGGTATAAAGCCCTGGGATGAGGGATCATACAGCTCTGGGGGGGCTATACAGTACTTGGGTGGGGAACATACAGCTATGGGGGAATCCAGCACTGGGATAGGGGACATGCAGCTCTGAGGGGCATACAAAACTGGGGTTGGGGGCATACAGCTCTAGGGAAGTATGCAGTACTTAGGTGGGGGGGACATACAGCTCTGGGTTGATATACAGCACTGGCCTAGGGGACATACAGCTCTGGGGTATACAGCACTGGGGTGGGAAACATACAGATCTGGGTCTGGGAACTATACAGCACTGGTGTGGGAGGCATACAGCACTGGGGTATATAGCACTGGGGGACATACAGCTCTAGGGAGTATGCAGCCCTGGAAAGGGTCACCTGGGGTGGAGGGACATACAGCTCTGGTGGTAAACAGTACTGTGGTGGGGACATACAACTCTGAGGCTGATGGATATACAGCACTGCAGTGGGGGGGCATGCAGCTCTGGGAGGTGTACAGCCCTGGAATGAGGGGACATACAGCTCTGGGGGCTATACAGTACTGGGGTGGGGAACATACGGCTATGGGGGAATCCAGCACTGGGGTTGGGGACATACAGCTCTAGGGAAGTATGCAGCACTGGGGTGTGGGGACATACAGCACTGGGGTGGGGGGTGCATACATCTCTGTGGGGTATACATCACTAGGGTGGGAGGCATACATCTCTAGGGGTTATATGTGACACCCTGGACTAGCCAGGTTGTCACAGGTAGTCCCATACACACACGCCCCCCCCCCCCTTTAGTAAGGTGACAGCAGCCAAACTACCAAAACCTTGTCACCACCCACCGGGTTTGATGTTCACACCAGGGGGGTGGGGGGTGAAGCCAGGCGGTTGGCTCCACCCACCAAGGAGTTCACAGGCCCCGAGGCGGGAAAAACAGTAGTCTAGTCTAGTCTAGTCTTGACAGTGGAGTGGAGTGGAGTGAAGTTCAAGGGCAGACCTGCGTCTAGGTCTGCCATAGTCTACAACAGGTGTCTGGGTTGGAGCCCAGTCACCTCTGGCAAGGAGGAAGATGGTGGTGGCCGCCTGCAGGAGCTAGGATTACAGCCGGCGGAACCGTAGGGACCGAGGACGGGTGGTGGCCCGCCGGTACCTAACCGGGGAACCGAATGGAAACTGGAGCACCAGGAGGGGTACTCAGACCCAGTACAAAGCCCAGAAACAACCGGGCCGAGTCAAATCAACTGATTGAGGACTGGACTTTAGGACCTTTCCCACATAAGACCCGACTGAAGACAACAGCCCAACCATAGGGGTAAAGGCACCGCCCAGGCATAGAGACCCGAGAGTCCAGCGTCTGCGGGCAAAGAGGGCTCTCCCGACACATATCAAGCCGGGGAGCTGACTACTGTTGCTCAGGCATAGGAGTCGTGATTTCTACATAAGTGAGGTGCAGGAGAAAGGTGGAAACCACCAACCTGTTAAGGGGAAAAACTGCAGCCGGCTGCGAGCACCGTTCACTATCTTTTTTGGTTTACCAGAGACTCCAGCGTGTTTGTCATAGTGAGCACCACAGTGCCTTCGGGCCGCGCACCGCGCCGCACCACACCGACACCCCAGCACGCATCCATCCCCTCGGCTCAGCACCTCCCTCGGGCCCCCGGGACCATCATCCCCCCTACCCACAGAGGGGGTCAACACCAAGCTGCGCAACACCGTCCCTGGGAGCCTAGTCAACTGCAGCAGTGGTGTCCATCCATTCACCACAACCCGTGGGTGGTGTCATGAACTTAAATCCCCTACAAACAACCACAGCTCCGGCCATGGACCTCCCTACTGAAGTCCCTACGTGTAGCGCCAACCCCCTTTCAGAGCGACGTGACCCTCGGGTCCGTGAAGAGCTCGAGCCACCCATCGACGAGCACGGATCCGAGCTGCTCGGCAGCCGGCCAAGCCCCGGGGTGGTACATATACAGCACTGGGGTGGGGATGCATAAAGCTCTGGGGAGGTATACAGAACCTGGATGGGGTACATAACGCTCAGTAGGATGCTGGCCACACTGAGGCTCCTTTCTCTCTTCATCTGTGGGACAGGAGCACATAACATGCTAGCTCCGCCCACAGATGAACTTCATTGCCCCTGCACACAGTGTTCAGCAGTGAGCACTGTGTGCAAGTCTGGATTTAAAGCGCCTACAGCAAGCAAAGTGTGGCTGCCGACCGAAGCACTGTGGTCCAGGAAATCCAGGATTAGTCCCAGGATTACATCACCACATCTGCCGATGGCAAGTGGGCCCCACTGGTGGTCAAGGACACCGACACTTGCCCTTGTGCACCAGGTGCTCACACAGGCCCTGTACTTTCCAATTTATATACTGCAGAAGCCATGTGTTGTAGTCACAATGCCACCAGTGTAGTCATGTAAAGAAACACCCGACACAGCAGCAGTCACGCAGTGCTGGTCCAGCAAGTCAGACGTAACAGTCACAAGATGATGCTCCGGGACTGGAGTATGAAAAAAAGAGTATGAAAACACCGCAGGGTGAGTATAATGCTAGGGGCAGAGTACTTACATTTAATGTGCAACTCCAGCACAGAAAAATAAACAAAATACTGGAGTGGTGCTTTATGAGCCAGATGGATGAGCCCGTCGTTGGATATTTAACGGGTAAAAGCCCAGTCACACACAACGACTTACCAGCGATCCCGAAACGATGCGACCTGAGAGGGATCACAGGTAAGTTGCTGGGAGTTTGCAGGTGAGATGTCACACAGTCAGATCTTACCAGCGATGCAGGAACAATACAGGTCGCAGTAGCGACCTGTATAACGATCTCAGCAGTCACTGTGACCCTGTCACACAGTGTCAAACACAGCGATGCGTCCTGCCCAGGACATCACCTTTGAAGAATATGGCCTGGAACATTCTGCAACGACTAGAGATCTCACAGCAGGGGCCTGATCGCTGGTAGGTGTCACACATAACAAGATCGCTAACGGGATCGCTACTGTGGAAACCGTGACTCAGCTGCGATCTTGCTAGCGATCTCGTTATGTGTGAGGGTACCTTAAGACACTAGCAAGATGGAGGTGAGGTACCACTATGGCCTGATATAACTAAAAATGAGCTAGTTGAACCTTTTTGGATTAAAGTTGATTTCAAAATCAACTCCTAATCCTACTAATTATTAGGAGAATATTTTGGTATGCAGTGGTACAGGAAGAGTCTGCATCTTTCAAGAAAACCATGATTTTTATTCAGGACAATACTCAGTTGCATGCATCAAAGTAATCCTCTGTTTGGCTGGCCAGTAAAGGCCTTAAATATAATGGAATAAAAACATGGCCCCTTCCTCACCTGATTGAGAACTTGTGGGCCCTTTTTAAATGGGAGATTTACAGTAAAGGAACAGTTACCTCTCTGATCAGTGTCTGGGAGGCTGTGGTTGGTTCAAACAGTTCATCAACAGATTTCAAAACAGACATAGATGGCAGGTTTAGGACTGCTACTGAAAAGAAGGCTTGCTATATTGGTCACTGATATATATTTTTTTAAATGTCAGAAATGTATTTTTGTAAATATTGAGTTGTTTGATTTTTATTCAGGCTTTACGGATGAAAATAAATAATTGAGATGTGAAAATGTACATTTTTCATTTAGTCACAAAATTCTCACACATTAACACTTGCCCAATAATTCTGCACACATAGATACTCTCCTAAGAAAGACAAAACCTCACTTTTACTTGGTTAAATATTCAGGTTTCCAGTTCATTAAGTTTTTTTCAATGACAGACACTTGTTCAATAATAAAATTACCTATCAGACATACAAATTGCCTAATAATTGTGTTCACAGGTCCAGTTCATTATTTGCATTTTTTTTACTTTTCTTTTATGTCTTGTGGAATTATATGCCATTTTGGATGCAAACTAATCAAAATGGTGCACATAATGAATTTTGCGCAACATAAAAAAAAAAGAAAAATGGACTTTATTCATGTCTTGTACTGGTTTTTGTCACCAGAAGTGGCATGTTACTGTAAAAACTTGGAAAAATTAGCAAAAGTACTGGAGTACTCAAAAAATACACAGGGGATGGGGGAGACTGCAGTGAAGTTGCACCAAATTTTGCAATTGATAACTCAGGCAAAACATCTGGAATTGCTAGACCCTTCCACAAGGCAGAAAAAAAGAACATAACATGCATGCACATGTAATGTTGACTTAAAAAAGGTGCAAATAGAATAAGAAATTAAATGCAAATAAACAAAGCACAGACAAAACTTGACAAAAAACAGCTGAAAAGGCAGTGATAAATAGTGACCATAAAAATGACATAAAGGTAATTGAAAAAATAAAATATAAATATAATTACAAACAAATGAAAACCTGACCAATCTTCTGTGTTTATAAGAAAAGTACATGATAAGTAAAGAAAAAAGTCCTGATCTGTGGTAGCAGATTTCAGTTGAAATCCTTGAAAAAACATTAAATATACCAAGAAATAAAAGACATTGCTTTGTTATTTTCATGTCTGCTAAATACAAAATGTAGGAACTAGGGATGAGAAAACCCCAACGGTAAAGTTCAGGGTTAGGGCGGCTTTGCACACTACGACATTGCAAGTGCGATGTCGGTGGGGTCAAATCGAAAGTGACGCACATCCGGCGTCACTTGCGATGTCGTAGTGTGTAAATCCTAGATGATACGATGAACGAGCGCAAAAGCGTTGTTATCGTATCATCGTTGCAGGCTCCAACATTTCCATAATACCTGTGCTGCGACAGGTACGATGTAGTTCCTCGCTCCTGCGGCAGCACACATCGCTGTGTGTAAAGCCGCAGGAGCGAGGAAAATCACCTTACCTGCCGCCGGCGGCTATGGAAGGAAGGAGGTGGGTGGGTTTTTTAGATCCTGCTCATCTCCGCCCCTCCGCCACTATTGGCCGCCTGCCGTGTGACGTTGCTATGACGCCACACGACCCGCCCCCTTAGGAAGGAGGCGGCTCGCCGGCCAGAGCGACGGTCGCTGGGCAGGTGAGTGCATGTGAAGCTGGCGTAGCAATAATTTTCGCTACGCCAGCTATCACAAGATATCGTACCTGCGACAGGGGCGGGGACTGTCGCGTGCGACATCGCAGCATCGGCTTGCGATGTCGCAACGTGCAAAGCCCGCCTTACTGCCGGTCACTGGATGTCCAGGATTCAGACTCGAACATGGACTTTTAATAAAACGTCTGTGTCTGAGTTTGGAGTTTCGGTATTGTTCGTATTGTAATAAAGTTTGTTGAAAGGCTACAGTGCAACCAATCAACAAGCTTCATTACATGAGGAAGTTGCCTGTACGCTGTGGTAATTAAAAAATAACAAAAAAAGTGGGCTCCCATCTGTTTTTGATAACCAGTACAGTAAAAAAAAAAGTAGACAGCTAGCAGCTGCAACCCTTAGCTATCAGCTTTAACTTGACTGGTTACAAAAAAATGGGATCCCACACAGTTTATTTTTTTAATTATTTCAATAAATAATGGAAAAAAAGTTCTGGGGTCTTTGATAACCAACCAAGATAAAGCAGACAGCTTCAGGCTGGTCTTGTCCAGCTTCAGGCTGGTCTTGTCAGGCAGGCAGGGTCCATGGTTATTTGGCCCCTTCTAGCCTAAAAATAGCACCCCAATAGCTGCCCCAGAAGTAACTTAACCATGAGATGCACTAATTCTGGCTCTTTGCCCAGCTCTTCTCGATTGCCATAGTGTGGGGTGGCAATCGGGGTAATACTTTTGGTGTTGATGTCAGCTGTGAATTACTTAGAAATTAAAATTCGCCACATTGCACGAACCTTCCAAGGAGTTGCAAAGTAATTCTCTGTGAATTTTAAATCTTTTATAATGCTCTGGATTTAGTGCCTGCCTACCAGTGAATAATAAACAGCAATATGAAAAAAAAATAATTTTTACCTCCTCTCCCACTTGTCCAGTATGTCTCTTCTGCTGCCTTCTGCACCCGCAGCTCATCACACAATCACGAGCTACATCTCCAGGTCTGTTCACTCAGTTCTTTCCACTGTTGTATGTTCAACCTGTTCACTCTTGATTGGGGCTTTCTACCATGATCAGATTTGAGAGGGTCACTAGGTGTTACACATCGATGATGTGACATCATGCGAATCGTAGTGACATCTAAGGCCTGGTTTTGACCAAAAGTGAATAGACTGGGAGCTTACAATGGGCGAGAGAGGCAGCTCTAAGTACTGAATGTGGACAGCAAGCAGTGGAGTGGCTGGTCAGGGGAGTGGTGAGGTGTGTATAAGTTTTCTTTATCTTGTCCACCTAAAGTTCAGCCAAATGGTGGCCAGCTGGTCACCCTTTTGCTGGATTAACGCAAAACAAATTTACAGAAATCCTTTTTCTCAAAACTATGGATTTTTATATATATATATATATATATATATATATATATATATACATTCTTATAAATTTACTCATTTCTAGAATTGTTGCATTATTGCATCAGCATTGTTATCATTTTTGAACAGGTAAGGCTAAAAAATTGAATCTGATGCAATTTGTATTTGTGAAGCCAGTCTAAAGGGCACTTTACAAGCTGTGATATCGGTACCGATATCGCTATTGAGTGTACCCGCCCCCGTCGGTTGTGCGTCATGGGCAAATCTCTGCCCGTGGCGCACAACATCGCTAACACCCGTCACACGGACTTACCTTCCCTGCGATGTCGCTCTGGCCGGCGATCCACCTCCTTTCTAAGGGGGCGGCTCGTGCGGCGTCACAGCGACGTCACACGGCAGCCGTCCAATAGCTGAGGAGGAGCGGAGATGAGCGGCCGGAACATGCCGCCCACCTCCTTCCTTTCTTATTGCCGGTGGACGTAGGTAAGGAGATGTTCGTCGTTCCTGTGGTGTCACACATAGCGATGTGTGCTGCCGCAAGAACAACGAACAACATCGTACCTGCTGCAGCACCGATATTTGGAAAAGGAGCGACGTGTCAACGAGCAACGATTTTTCACGTTTTTGCGCTCGTTGATCGTCGCTCCTTGGTGTCATACGCTGCGATGTCGCTAACGGCGCCGGATGTGCATCACTAACGGCGTGACCCCGCGAAATATCGTTAGGGATGTTGCAGCATGTAAAGCACCCTTTAGGCTCCATTTACTCTTCTAAGTAGCCTAAAAAGAATGTCTACATGTCTGAAACATTGGTGCAATGGTAAAAATTCCATGAAAACCGTGAAAACTGATGACATACTGTACATTAGAAATTCACATGAATTTTAAAATTGTGTTCTATTCTTTGGTTGTAGATAGTTGATCTTCTGTATGATTAGATATGATGTGCTAGCATGCAGTCTCAACGCACACCAATGACCCTTTGGAGCCATATTACTCTGTCTCTGATTCACAAGTTGTGCATGAAGACCTGCTGCTTTGGAAATGTTGCGATTGAATTATGTTGCTCAAACTCTCACGCTTGCTTATCATTTGGCTATAGTGCCCTCTCTATGCTTTAGGCTAGTTTCCCACATCCGGCTTTTCATCAGATTGCCGGATTCGGCGCGCTCCAGTACAGTGTGATACAGTAAAATGGCATCACGACAACGTCCGGGTCACATGATCTGGTCACATGACAGCATGTGACCGGAGCTTGTCGCGCTGCCATTGTACTGTATACACTGTACTGGAAAACAGCAATCCGGCGAAAAAGCCGGATGTGTGAAACGGCCCTTACAGGGATAGTAAAGTTTATTAATTCCCCCTAATATGCAGATTATGCAAATGACAGCAAAAATTTAGCTTTCTGTAATACCTAAAAATCATTATAAATGAGCCATTTAGTTTGATCATGCTCACCACTGCTCGATACTTGATTGAGTATCCCTAATAGAGATGAGCGAACCGGTCCCGGTTCGGCTCGAGGCGGTTCGCCGAACGGGGGGTCTGGCTCGAGTTCGGCTCGTCGAACGTTCGACGAACCGAACTCGAGCCCATAGGAAACAATGGCAGGCAATCACAAACACAGTAAAACACCTAGAAAACACCCTCAAAGGTGTCCAAAAGGTGACAAACAACTCACAACACAACACAAACACATGGGAAAGTGACAAGGACATGTACTCATGCGAAAACAAAACAGCTGGACAAGGAAAAAGAGGAGGACACACAGATATAGGCATGGCACGCCCTTCTAAAGTCATGTAAAACACCGCAAGGTGACTCCAAGCGGAGTCTCCCTTTTTTCCAAAAATTGGGCCCCACACACCCACCCCTTCAGTGGCAGCAGTTGTGCCCCAGTTGTACACTTCACAGCTAGATTTGCATCAAGCACATTCAAAAATACGCCATTCTTATCCGTCCCCAGGATGACACCGGGGTAGGTAGCAAAGTCTTTCCTGATCCCAGCTCTGTTCATCTTGGCTTCTTTTAAAAACACAGCAAGCAAGGGTTACTCCAAGCGGAGTCTCCCTTTTTTCCAAAAATTGGGCCCCACACACACCCACCCCTTCAGTGGCAGCACTTGGGCCCCAGTTGTACACTTCACAGCTAGATTTGCATCAAGCACATTCAAAAATACGCTATTCTTAACCGTCCCCAGGATGACACCGGGGTAGGTAGCAAAGTCTTTCCTGATCCCAGCTCTGTTCATCTTGGCTTCTTTTAAAAACACAGCAAGCAAGGGTTACTCCAAGCGGAGTCTCCCTTTTTTCCAAAAATTGGGCCACACAGACACCCACCCCATCAGTGGCAGCACTTGGGCCCTAGTTGCAAACAGGATGTTTTGATTTGCATCAAGCACATTCAAAAATACGCTATTCTTAGCCGTCCCCAGGATGACACCGGGGTAGGTAGCAAAGTCTTTGCTGACCCATGACTTGTTCATCTTGGCTTCTTTTAAAAACAATGTAAGCAAGGGTTACTCGAAGCGGAGTCTCCCTTTTTTCCAAAAATTGGGCCACACAGACACCCACCCCATCAGTGGCAGCACTTGGGCCCTAGTTGCAAACAGGATGTTTTGATTTGCATCAAGCACATTCAAAAATACGCTATTCTTAGCCGTCCACAGGATGACACCGGGGTAGGTAGCAAAGTCTTTCCTGATCCCAGCTCTGTTCATCTTGGCTTCTTTTAAAAACACAGCAAGCAAGGGTTACTCCAAGCGGAGTCTCCCTTTTTTCCAAAAATTGGGCCACACAGACACCCACCCCATCAGTGGCAGCACTTGGGCCCTAGTTGCAAACAGGATGTTTTGATTTGCATCAAGCACATTCCAAATCCACAAGCATTTACTCTCCCCAGGATGACACAGGGGTAGTAAATTCCTTCTGGATCCATGACTTGTTCATTTTGATGAACGTCAGTCTGTCCACATTGTCACTGGACAGACGCGTGCGCTTATCTGTCAGCACACACCCAGCAGCACTGAATACACGTTCAGAGACAACGCTGGCAGCTGGACACGACAAAATCTCCAAGGCGTAAGTTGCGAGCTCTGGCCATTTTTGTAGGTTTGAAGCCCAAAAGGAGCAAGGCTCCAGTTGCACAGTCATGGCATCGATGTTCATTTGGAGATACTCCTGTATCATCCTCTCCAGCCGTTGACTATGTGTCAGACTTGTTGTCTCTGGTGGCCTTGCAAAAGAGGGTCTAAAAAAATTATGAAAAGATTCCATAAAATTGCTGTTACCGGCACCAGAAAAGGTCCTACTGGTACGGGTAGACTGTTGAAGATGACGAGACCGTCCCATGTTTGTCAAGTTACAACTGGGAGCTTCACTCCCTGCACCTGCACGGTTGTTTGGTGGAAAAGCCGAGCTAAGATCTAGTAACAGCTTCTGCTGATACTCCTGCATACGTGCGTCCCTTTCTATGGCTGGAATTATGTCACAAAATTTGGACTTGTACCGGGGATCTAATAGTGTGGCAATCCAGTAGTCATCATCACTTCTAATTTTGACAATACGACTGTCATGTTGGAGGTAGTGCAACAAAAAGGCACTCATGTGTCTTGCGCAGCCATGCGGACCAAGTCCATGCTGTGTTTGTGGCATAGAGGTGCTACCCGTTCTTTCTTCCTCTGACATCTGACCCCAACCTCTTTCAACTGAAATTTGACCAAGGTCTCCCTCATCCGCTGAGTCTTCCATGTCCATGGACAGTTCGTCCTCCATTTCTTCATGTTCTCCTGCACCTTGCTCAACATTTCGCCTGCTACTATGCGCCCTTGTCGATCCCTGTCCCCCATGGTCCCATGCCTGCTGCGTTGGTGATGATGAACGTCTGGACCTTCGTGATGTTGTTGTCCCTTGCGCATATGAATCCTCCTGTAGTTCCTCCCCTTCATGTTGTCCCACCCCCTGACTCCGAATAGTGTTTAGCGTGTGCTCCAGCATGTAAATGACTGGAATCGTCATGCTGATAATGGCATTGTCAGAGCTAAACATATTCGTCGCCATGTCGAAACTGTGCAGAAGGGTGCATAGGTCCTTGATCTGAGACCACTCCATCAGGGTGATCTGCCCCACCTCTGCATCTCGTTGGCCCAGGCTATACGTCATGACGTATTGCACCAGGGCTCTGCGGTGCTGCCACAGTCGCTGTAACATGTGGAGAGTTGAATTCCAGCGTGTCGCCACATTGCATTTCAGGCGATGAACCGGCAGGCCGAAAGACTTCTGGAGCGATGCAAGTCGCTCTGCTGCGGCGCTTGAACGGCGGAAGTGAGCTGACAGTTTTCGTGCCCTGTTCAGAAGGCCATCTAGGCCGGGATAGTGTGTTAAAAATTGCTGCACGACAAGGTTCAACACGTGAGCCATACAAGGTACGTGTGTCACCTTGCCCAGGCGAAGTGCCGCACCCAGGTTTGCAGCATTGTCGCACACGGCCTTACCAGGCTGCAGTTTGAGTGGAGACAACCATTTATTAAACTCGGACCGCAAAGCTGACCACAACTCCTCAGCTGTGTGACTCTTATTACCAAGACATGTCAAGCTAAAGACCGCCTGATGCCGTTGCGCTCTGCTGCCAGCATAGTAATGAGGGGTGCGTGATTCCTTCTGCGCAGTGAGAACGCTGGTGGCCTGACCAGGCAGGCTTGGGGCGGAGGTGGAGGACCCAGATGAGGTGGAGGATGCAGAAGCAGTGGCGGAACTTGGACAGACAGAGGATTGACACACAAGTCGTGGGGACGGCAAGACTTGTGCAGCAGACCCTTCACCATCTATCACCATAGTTACCCAGTGCCCAGTCAGCGACATGTAACGTCCCTGTCCATGCTTACTGGTCCAAGTATCGGTGGTGAAATGCACCCGTTCACACACAGAGTTTCTCAAGGAAGCGGTGATGTTGTGTGCGACATGCTGGTGTAGCGCGGGCACACCTTTCTTAGAGAAGTAGTGGCGACTAGGCATCTGGTACTGGGGCACAGCGACAGACATAAGGTCTCTAAAATCCTGTGTGTCCACTAGGCGGAAAGGCAGCATTTCGGTAGCCAACAGCTTACAGAGGGATAGAGTCAACCTCTTAGCTTTGTCATGGGTCGGAGGAAGTGGCCTTTTATTTGACCACATCTGAGGGACAGAGATCTGGCTGCTGTGTGTAGACGGTGTTGAGTAGGGTGTCCCTTGAAAAATGCAGGTTTGTGAGGAAAGTGCAGGCGGAGACATGATGTTGCCTTCATCCAACGTTGGTGCTATCGATGTCTGAGAGAGCTGTACACACTCACTTGTTTCCCCTTCCAAACCAACTGACGACCTTACAAGCAAACTGCCTGTTGCGGTTACAGTGGTGGAAGTTTTGCGTGGAAAAACAGGTGTGGCAGCTGTCCCCACAGTCCTAGAAGATGAAGAGCGCGCGGATGCAGTGGAAGGGGCGGGCGGTGGATGGTTCGCTCCACTAGGCCGCATTGCAGCACGGTGAGCTTCCCACCGGGACTTATGATATTTAGTCATGTGACGATTCATGGAAGAAGTTGTCAAACTGCTGAGGTTTTGACCTCTACTAACAGAATCATGACAAATGTTACATATCACATGAGTTGGGCGATCTTTTTCGATGTGAAAAAAGGACCAGGCTAGGCAAGGCTTAGAGGCCATGCGACCTGTTGATCCACCCCGAATAATGCTCATAGGCAGAGTGGTGGCTGAGGATGCAGTTGTAGACGTGCTACCAGTGCTCCGACTCTGTCCAGGAAGGCGCAAGGTAACTTCGTCGTCGGTTGCATCCTCCTCCACCGCCTCTGTTGACCTCCTCGAGTGCCTGACTGGGGGTTGACAGTAGGTGGGATCTAGAACGTCATCATCAATTGTTGTGTTTGCACTCCCCTCCCCCTCAGACCGAGCCTCTTCTTGCCCTGACGGAATATTTAAGTTGTCATCCCAATCGGGTATCTGCGTCTCATCTTCATCAGTATGTTCCTCATTGTCTATAACCACAGGTGTTACAGTTTGTGACAAAGGGTCAACATTATGCTCAGAAACTTGGTCCTCACGGCCTGAATCTGAGTCACAAAGGTTCTGGGCATCACTGCAGACCATTTCCTGTTCTGTACTCACTGTAGCTTGGGAGCAGACCTCTGATTCCCAGGCTATAGTGTGACTGAACAGCTCTGCAGACTCAGCCATCTCAGTTCCACCATACTGTGCAGGGCTGATGGAGACTTCAGAGCTGGGAGAAAGCAAGTTTGATTGGGATGACAACTCAGAGGACTGGTGTTTTTTGGATGCGGTACTTGAAGTGGCAGAGAGGGCACTTGTTGGACCACTTGAGATCCATTCAAGCATTTTCCTTTTTTGCCCATCATCTACCTTTGTTCCTGTTGTTCATGTCCGTAACAAAGGGAGCACATCGGATTGTCCACGGTAAGTAGTAGACATCTTACTTTTGCTGGTAGATGGTCTATCTTCAGCAGATGATAATGGAGCTTTGCCACCTTCCCCACGGACAAAACCTTTTTTGCCTTTTCCACCACGCCTCTTCCCCTTTCCACCAGCATCTGTCATTTTGCCACTCATGTTGATTGCGACAAGATTGTGGACTGAAAATGTGGTAGTAAAAATTGAGAGGTGGTGAAGATTGCAGTGGTGGTCTAGCTTTATTAACAGCAGAATAATAAAGAATAAATATCCCTGACAATGCAACTTAGTTATAATTAGTTGGAGTGTGCAACGCAGGCAGACGTGCTGCAAATGTCTTTGCACTAGTGGGACTATAGCAAAGTCCAATAGCCACGTATAGGATGCCACTAGGTACACTGAGTGTTTGCTAGTATAATGGCTTGGTTAGAATGAGTTGTAGTGTGCAACGCAGGCAGACGCGCTCTGCAAATGTCTTTGCACTAGTGGGACTATAGCAAAGTCCAATAGCCACGTATAGGATGCCACTAGGTACACTGAGTGTTTGCTAGTATAATGGCTTGGTTAGAATGAGTTGTAGTGTGCAACGCAGGCAGACGCGCTCTGCAAATGTCTTTGCACTAGTGGGACTATAGCAAAGTCCAATAGCCACGTATAGGATGCCACTAGGTACACTGAGTGTTTGCTAGTATAATGGCTTGGTTAGAATGAGTTGTAGTGTGCAACGCAGGCAGACGCGCTCTGCAAATGTCTTTGCACTAGTGGGACTATAGCAAAGTCCAATAGCCACGTATAGGATGCCACTAGGTACACTGAGTGTTTGCTAGTATAATGGCTTGGTTAGAATGAGTTGTAGTGTGCAACGCAGGCAGACGCGCTCTGCAAATGTCTTTGCACTAGTGGGACTATAGCAAAGTCCAATAGCCACGTATAGGATGCCACTAGGTACACTGAGTGTTTGCTAGTATAATGGCTTGGTTAGAATGAGTTGTAGTGTGCAACGCAGGCAGACGCGCTCTGCAAATGTCTTTGCACTAGTGGGACTATAGCAAAGTCCAATAGCCACGTATAGGATGCCACTAGGTACACTGAGTGTTTGCTAGTATAATGGCTTGGTTAGAATGAGTTGTAGTGTGCAACGCAGGCAGACGCGCTCTGCAAATGTCTTTGCACTAGTGGGACTATAGCAAAGTCCAATAGCCACGTATAGGATGCCACTAGGTACACTGAGTGTTTGCTAGTATAATGGCTTGGTTAGAATGAGTTGTAGTGTGCAACGCAGGCAGACGCGCTCTGCAAATGTCTTTGCACTAGTGGGACTATAGCAAAGTCCAATAGCCACGTATAGGATGCCACTAGGTACACTGAGTGTTTGCTAGTATAATGGCTTGGTTAGAATGAGTTGTAGTGTGCAACGCAGGCAGACGCGCTCTGCAAATGTCTTTGCACTAGTGGGACTATAGCAAAGTCCAATAGCCACGTATAGGATGCCACTAGGTACACTGAGTGTTTGCTAGTATAATGGCTTGGTTAGAATGAGTTGTAGTGTGCAACGCAGGCAGACGCGCTCTGCAAATGTCTTTGCACTAGTGGGACTATAGCAAAGTCCAATAGCCACGTATAGGATGCCACTAGGTACACTGAGTGTTTGCTAGTATAATGGCTTGGTTAGAATGAGTTGTAGTGTGCAACGCAGGCAGACGCGCTCTGCAAATGTCTTTGCACTAGTGGGACTATAGGAAAGTCCAATAGCCACGTATAGGATGCCACTAGGTACACTGAGTGTTTGCTAGTATAATGGCTTGGTTAGAATGAGTTGTAGTGTGCAACGCAGGCAGACGCGCTCTGCAAATGTCTTTGCACTAGTGGGACTATAGCAAAGTCCAATAGCCACGTATAGGATGCCACTAGGTACACTGAGTGTTTGCTAGTATAATGGCTTGGTTAGAATGAGTTGTAGTGTGCAACGCAGGCAGACGCGCTCTGCAAATGTCTTTGCACTAGTGGGACTATAGCAAAGTCCAATAGCCACGTATAGGATGCCACTAGGTACACTGAGTGTTTGCTAGTATAATGGCTTGGTTAGAATGAGTTGTAGTGTGCAACGCAGGCAGACGCGCTCTGCAAATGTCTTTGCACTAGTGGGACTATAGCAAAGTCCAATAGCCACGTATAGGATGCCACTAGGTACACTGAGTGTTTGCTAGTATAATGGCTTGGTTAGAATGAGTTGTAGTGTGCAACGCAGGCAGACGCGCTCTGCAAATGTCTTTGCACTAGTGGGACTATAGCAAAGTCCAATAGCCACGTATAGGATGCCACTAGGTACACTGAGTGTTTGCTAGTATAATGGCTTGGTTAGAATGAGTTGTAGTGTGCAACGCAGGCAGACGCGCTCTGCAAATGTCTTTGCACTAGTGGGACTATAGCAAAGTCCAATAGCCACGTATAGGATGCCACTAGGTACACTGAGTGTTTGCTAGTATAATGGCTTGGTTAGAATGAGTTGTAGTGTGCAACGCAGGCAGACGCGCTCTGCAAATGTCTTTGCACTAGTGGGACTATAGCAAAGTCCAATAGCCACGTATAGGATGCCACTAGGTACACTGAGTGTTTGCTAGTATAATGGCTTGGTTAGAATGAGTTGTAGTGTGCAACGCAGGCAGACGCGCTCTGCAAATGTCTTTGCACTAGTGGGACTATAGCAAAGTCCAATAGCCACGTATAGGATGCCACTAGGTACACTGAGTGTTTGCTAGTATAATGGCTTGGTTAGAATGAGTTGTAGTGTGCAATGCAGGCAGACGCGCTCTGCAAATGTCTTTGCACTAGTGGGACTATAGCAAAGTCCAATAGCCACGTATAGGATGCCACTAGGTACACTGAGTGTTTGCTAGTATAATGGCTTAGTTATCAGTTGGAGTGTGCAGAGGACAAGAGGGTACAGTGGCAGGATTGTGGTGCTCTGGGTAGAGGAATGGAAGACTGCCTTTCTATTCCCTCCTAATGGTGAAATGCAGGTAGGAAATCCCTGACCTGGGCTACACAGACGCTGTTGCTGTTTGCAGGACCTGTCACCTATGGCTCTCTGACCCTGCCGGTTGGAGCCCTTAAAAGGACTGCTATAAAGTGCTCTCCCTAAGCTGTCTAACGCTGTGTATGCAGCGCATACAGCTGTATCGGCTATAGGACTCAGGAAGACGGAGCTGCGACAGTGATGTCTGACACCAAAGACGCAGAAGGCAGATAATGGCGTCCGTGAAGAAAATGTCCGGTTTTATAATGCAGGGACATGTGACATGCAGATCCTATCACACATGCCGTTGCTTCTCTGGCTCAAAGTCCACTTAGCTGTGTGTGTGTCTGGGATTGGCTGACATGCTGGCCCGCCCCACAAGACGCGCGCGCTTAGGGAAGGAAGACAAGAAAAAAAAAAAAAAAAAATGGCGATCGCCATTATAGAAACAGCAGTGATCTGAAGGCGCTGTTCACGCACACTATACACTGAAATGTGATAATAGTTTGATTCACAGAGTGACTTACACTATTACAGCAGAAACCAAGCTATGATTTAGCTGTTTTTTGGCTGCTAGAACCGTTCTCGAACGTTTCTAGAACTACCGAGCTTTTGCAAAAAGCTCGAGTTCTAGTTCGATCTAGAACATGCCCCAAAATCACTCGAGCCGCGAACTGGAGAACCACGAACCACGAACCGCGCTCAACTCTAATCCCTAATGCTCAAGCACCATGCTCGAGTCCCCGACCCACAGGTTTTGCTGTTGTTTTTCAGTCAGTAAATGGGGGGATTGCCCACCAATCATGGTTATACTGTAGCCATGTTGGCTACTGGTATTATTGTGATTGGCTGGCAGCATCTCTGCAGTGTGAACAGTGTAGGGAAAGCTGCTGGAGAAGAGATAATGTATTAGGGTAGAGTCACTCTGGCGTGTCACTTCTGATGCAAGAACATCTGATGCAATATGCTAATTATCCTCAGCTGAGGCTCTGCTGCGAACGTGAGCCGAGTGTCATGCGACTGTGGTTCATTCCTGAGATTGGATAGCAGCTCTGGATGGGAGGATTAATCCCCCCATCTCCTCTATTGTCAGCCTGTGCAGATATTGCACTGCACTTGGATGACATCCGAGTTCCATCCAATTTTTCTTTCGCAACCATAGACTTGTATAGGTGCGAGTAACACGGCTCTCGCAGATAATCGCAGCATGCTGTGATTTTTTCCTCAGTCCAATTAGATTGTCTTACATTGTGTCGAGGACAATGAAAGATTTTCTCGCATTACACTCGTGCGAGTCATATGCAAGTGTGATTCTGCCCTTAAGGACGCTTCACACGCAACGACATCGCTAGTGAGATATCGTTGAGGTCACGGAATTCATGACGCACAACTGGCCTCGTTAGCGACGTCATTGTGTGTGACAGCTACGAGTGACCGCTAATGTTTAAAAATACTCACCTTATCGTTGATCATTGACTCGTCGTTCCTTTCCCAAATGTCGTTGCTGGTGCAGGAAGCAGGTTGTTCGTCATTCCTGAGGCAGCACACATCGTTATGTGTGACACTCTGGGAACGAAGAACAACAACGTACCTGCGTCCTGCTGGCAACAAAGTGGGCGTGTCATTAATGTGGCTGGTCTCCGCCTCTCCGCTTCTATTGGCGGGCCGCTGTGTGACGTTGCTGTGATGGCACACGAACCTCCCCCTTCAAAAAGAGGTTGTTCACCGCCCACAGCGACATCGCTAGGAAAGTAAGTACGTGTGATGTGCACTACCATTTTTGTCTGCCACAGGCAGCGATTTGCCCATGACGCATAAACGACAGGGGCAGGTGCTTTCGGTAGCGACAACGCTAGAGATGTCGCTGCATGTAAAGTGCCCTTTAGAGTTATTATTGTCTTAAGGGCCCGTCACACACAGAGATAAATCTTTGGCAGATCTGTGGTTGCAGTGAAATCATGGACATATTGTTCCATTTGTACACAGCCACAAACCTGGCACTGATTGTCCACAGTTTCACTGCAACCACAGATCTGCCGCAGATTTATCTCTGTGTGTGACAGGGCCTTTACAGTTCTTGCTACTGCAATGTAAAAAATCTATTCTGTTTTCTATGAATACCACTGTTAGCTGCATTTAGTGTAGGGCTAGCTGCTTGAAGGGATAGAGTATTAGTGCCATTTATGCAGGGTTTATAGCCTTGTCTAATATAATAATCTATTCTATAGTCTAATAATACCGCTGATAGCTGCATTTACTGTAAGAAGAATTTATGGAGATGGGGTAGTTTATCATTAGAGGCAACTAGGCAGGGGTTTTGCCTTACAGTTCTTGCTATTTCAACATAAAACCAAAAGTACTTTTTAAGCCTACATCTATTCTGTTCTAGTCCCTTTTAGAGATGAGTGGACCTTTGGAAGTTTGGTTTGGCAGATTCAGTCGGACTTTAGATGAAGTTTAGTTCTAAACCCGGACTTGACCTGAACCCCAATGGAAGTCACTCATTGGACAGTTCGGGTATCCGCCCACATACAGTCATCTATAAAGAGAACACTTCCAGATGAGGGTGGGCAGGTTTTTTCCAATTTTTTTTTGGTGCTCACAACATTTGATAATGCTCTTGTTATCTGCCGCATGAGCCATTCAACACTATAAAAGCGGCTTACACTATGTTGCATACCGAGTGTATACGAGCGCAGCGATGATCAAGCGAGTGGTTAGCATACGTAAAGCACCTGAACACTGTATTTTTGTAAAGTCCATCATGGTTACAAACACCATACTTAACTTTTAAATACAAAAGGCGGGCGGTCAGAGACAGGGAAGAGGACATCCCACTGATGGTGGTGCACATGAAAACCATGGCTATGGGCCAGGGCAAAGTGTGCCTGCTGCAGGAGAGCAACAAACACACTGATCATCTGGACCTATCATTTCCATGTCAAAACTCTTAAATACTGCTCTAGATTTACACGCTGTACCTACGACTAAGGACTGACCTCCAAAACGCATCAAGCATTTTATCATAATTTTAATGATGAAATAAACTTTGAGTTTTATTCATATTGGTGTTGGATACTCAACTTTTTTACAAATGTTTCGAACAACAAGAAAATGGTAATTTGCAATTTGTGCCGTATTAAGATCAGCAGGGATTTGACCACTACCAGTCTGACCACCACAGCATGCTCACGTACATGTCATCCACACACATGACTAGGTGGGTGGAACACCTTGGTCCACAATCTGTCGGTGAGTGACCCCACTGCTACATTCCCTGTGCTACATACTTGCCAATCTCCTGTTCAGAATGCAGACGTAGATGCCTTCCACCATGCACGTATCAGTGCACATTCACAAACACCATCAGCAACCTTGTCCACTTCCTTGTTAAATGCCAAGGGATTTTTATCAGAATATTGTTCATATTGGGCTTTTAGCCTGTGAGCATTAATCACATAGCAATAAAGGTATTACATGTGTTGGTGATTATGATAACATAATAAGTTGAACATTCTATTTATTTCTGCATATTAGGGACATTCATCTGGTAGTAACAAGTAACGCCTATCTATGATATCTCATCTTAGCTGAGACAGGTAAACAATATTTGTCAGTGCCATTGTTAATACTCTATATTATTAATATCGTAATTGATCATTATTTTCCATTCACTAGGACGTTATTGCACCTAAAGGCATCAGGGGCTAAAAATTGACGTTTTGTCCTTCACATATTTCCTTAATCACAATTTGACAAGTAATTATGGTTTATATATGTATTTTGAATGTTTAGCATAGTAGTGCATTGAAATTAATATTTTTTTTGATCTTTTGGAGATATTCACATGGTATCCCCTGCCTACTAGCGGCTTCATTCTTATACAACCTAAAAAGTAATAATAATGATAATATTATTAAAAAACATAGATAACCAATTTGCTTATTGGTAAGGTTTTTGATCTGAGCGCCAGTGAGTTTTTTTATTTTTTACTTTATGTTTTGCTGGATTTCCAGGGACCCTCACGTTATATGCATTTTGGCCAACAACAATTACTGTTTTTAACCCTTCTCCACCATTGCTACAAGGATAACTTTCCATCTCTCCTTCCTGCAGTGGAGATGGCTAGTAAAATGGTGCAATACTAGAAGGCCCTAGTCAAACAATTAGTGCTAAAATTCCCAACTGACAACTCTGGCCACAGAGGTTAGAGTTCTATGGGGAGCCGAGGCAGAGAGATGACAGAGATACACACTAGGTCCTACAGAGGCAGGGGAACACAATCAAAGGTCTGGAATAGTTTCAGTAAATTTTCCAACACTCAGGTCATCGAAGTAGTCTGACAAGGAGGGAACAGTTTTGGAAGATAATGGAGTACTGATCATACCAGCATTCTCCGTAATTCCTCTATGCTTTACAACTATTGGCTATCCAAGTTGGACAAATGGTATGTACTGTCCCTCTATGCTTTGGAGGTGCTTGCCTGCCCTGCCTCTAGCGTTTTGTCTGAGAGGGGTTTTGGTGTATTCCCATGCACCCCTTCCCACGCAAACAAGAGTACATAGTTTCATCTTTCTGCTGTCCTCTACACCTCTTCCTCCACTATATCAATAAGGTCATCATGGAACCCTCACTCTTAATTTTTTCAAGGTGTGAATGATGCCCTCTTACCTAATTTTTACAAAATGTAAATGAGGCTAACCTCTTATATTCTCTTACATACATAGATGTATACCCCCCAGCAATAAATGTGTTTGAGTCTTTGTACTTTGTGCATAGGGTTTATCACTATAGGAGTCCCACTCTTTTTAAAATTGACCAAAAATGTAGTCTGAGGCCCTCTTCTATGTGTCTTCCATTGTCTATTACAATTCCTCTTTTATATTTTTGCTATAACTTGTACTTAGTACATAGGCTTTACCACTGTAGGAGTCCCACTCTTTTCAAAATAGTTCAAAAATGTATTCAGAATTCCTCCTTTATGTGTCTTTCAGGGTGTATTGCAATCTTTCCATTAAATAAGTATGGTGAAATACGGTGAGAGGTGGCCAGACTATTAGGCCTATGTTCACACTTTTCATTTTTGCTACTTTTTTTGCAGCAGAGTTTCAAGGGTTTTATGGAAATTAAAAGCTGGTTTTTACAGTAACAGCAAAAGCTGGGAGATTTTATAAATCTAATGCACATGATAGTCTTTTTTTAAAGAAGCAGCATATCAAATTTGGCAGGTTTTTTCAATATTTAAAGCAATGAAAGAAGTGCAAAAACGCTAAGGGCATGTGCACACGTGTGCGTATTGCATGCATTTACTCTGCATCTAGCACTGCAGTGTAAATGCATGTGTCCTGCGTCCCCTGCACAATGTATGAAGATTGTGCATAATCCTTGTGCACATTGCTTTTTTGAATGCAGCGATTTGGATGCTGAAATTTTGGTCCAAATCGCTGCGTTCAGATATGTGAATGTCACTTCTTTCATGCGTTTTGGATGCAGCTCCCACTCTGTCTATGGGAGAAGCAGCATCCAGAGCGCATGAAATTGGTATTTATTCTACTGAAATTATGCATTGTTTCTGCAGCAATTTGAAGCGCACATGTGCTGACGAATCGCTGTAGAAATTTCAACATGTACGTGCGCACACAGCCTTAAGGCCGCTTTAGACGCTACGATATCGTTACCGATATCGCTAACGTGCGTACCCGCCCCCATCAGTTGTGCGACATGGGCAAATCGCTGCCCGTGGCGCACAACATCGCTCAGACCCGTCACACTACTTACCTGCCTAGCAACGTCACTGTGACCGGCGAACCGCCTCCTTTCTAAGGGGGTGGTTCGTTCGGCGTCACAGCGACGTCACTAAGCGCCCAATAGAAGCAGAGGGGCGGAGATGAGTGGCCTTAACATCCCGCCCACCTCCTTCCTTCTGCATTGCCGGCGGCCACAGGTAAGGTGAGGTTCCTCGTTCCTGCGGTGTCACACATAGCAATGTGTGCTGCTGCAGGAACGACGAACTACATCTTACACGCAGCAGCAATGATAATTGGGAATGGGGGGCATGTCACCGATTAGCGATTTTGCACATTTATGCGACGATGCAAAATCGCTCATAGGTGTCACACGCAACGACATCGATAAAGCAGCCGGATGTGCGTCACAAATTCCGTGACCCCCAACGAGATCGCTTGAGCAATGTCGTAGCGTGTAAAGCGGCCTTTAGTGTCAACAAAACCCAATTCATGGCTAAGGCGTTATTTTTTCACTTTTTTTATTTGATTTATATACATGTCATTATACAGGAAAAAATGTTTACAAGTATTTTTTCCTGTAAAATCTATTTTATCTGTAGGTTTGTATGTTTTGTCAGTCTGTAAAAGTGGCATAATGCTCTAGTGAGAGATGCATCCAGGCATCTTCCCCATGCTGTTCCCATTCCATTTAAAAGCAACTTGTCACCAGGATTTTCCCTTATAAGCTGCAGCCACCACCAATGAGCCCTTAGATGCAGCATTACAGAATGCTGTATATAAGAGCTGAGCCTGCTCTGTAGAATGTAAAAATCACCTTTATATTACTCACCTAGGAGGTGGTCCGGTCCAGTGGGTGTTGCTTCTCTCGGTCCAGTGCCTCCTTCATCTTGTGCAATCGATGTCCTCCTGCCCAGCCCCATGTGCAAGACACGTCCTGCATCATTCTCTCAGAGGTCACCATTGCACTCCCGTGCATGCACACTTTGATCTGCCCTATTGAGGGCAGAACAAAGTAATGCAATGTGCAGGCGCGAGGAATGGTCAAAGACTGCCTGTGCATACACACTACAGTGCATTGAGCAGCACTCAGCTGGGCAGATCAAAGTGTGCATGCACAAAAGTGCAATGCTGGCCTTTGTGGGAATAACGCAGGATGCATCATGCACACAGGGCTGAGCAAAAGGACAACAATCGCACAAGATGGAGGAGGCGCCAGACCGAGAGCAGCGACACCCATTGGACCTGATTGCCCGCTAGGTGAGTATTAAAAGGTTTTTTATGTTATATAGAGCAGCCTGGGCTCTTTTATAGAGCATTCTGAAATGCTGTTTATAAGGACTCACTGGTGGTGGCCGCAGCTCAAAAGGGAAAAACCTTGTGACAGGTTCCCTTTAACGGCTGTTTCCATCCCTTTCAGTGATTTTAGTTCTCCCCAAAGCTGCTAGAAGTGTCTGCTGGAATAATGTTGGAGTTTCCTATTGACTTCCATTATACTCAGTACTCAAGTTGAGCCCATTCGAGCATCCAACCTGCTCGATTAGAGTAACTTCAGCGAGCATCGTTATGCTTGGGTACGCTTGGTGCTGAACCCAGTGTGAGCTGCTTGCAGCATTTGAGTGGCTCGCACTAGTGGTAAAAACAGCGTTATCTGATGTAGTGTGAACCCCCCAAAAATAATGGAAAAACCCATTCTATCCTTCCTCCCCCAGAAGTATTCTATTTATAGCTGTCAGAAAGCGAGTCGAGAGACGAACAGGCAGTCAGTGACTTCTATTGGCGTTCAAGTAAAGTCCGGGTCCCGAACTGAACCTTATCTAAAGTCTGGCTGAACCTGCCAAACCAAACTTCCAAAGGTCCACTCATCATTACTTGAACGTAATTTTTTTTTACATATTTACTTTGCACAAATTCATCAAAACACAATACAGTCAGAAACAATTTTTATGATTGCAGTTGGCTAAGAAATGAGTTAAAAAAAAGCGGTTTTGTGACATTATTATATCATGACATGTGTCATGATGTAAGAGGCTTACTTAGCACTAAAAACAATAATGGAGGGCACATAAAATTTTGTTAAGGACTAGGGATGAGCGACTGTATTCGTCACTATTCGGTATCGGACAGATAACAGGCTATTCACACCATTCGGTATCCGAGAGATAAAACAACATCTGCTCCGATACTTTCATTTTCATTTCTGACTTACTGGCACCTGTTTTCCAGCCAATGGACACATCTGATGTTGCTTGCCCACACAGAAACATCGCAACCATCTTTGTTGTGGTGTTATTGTGATTAGCTTGACCGCACAGCGTCATAGGGGCTATATAAGCCATCGGCCATTTTGTGAACACTCAGTGATAGGGAGCTGGCGGTGTACATAGACTGTATGGGGGCGGGAGAGCGTTCACAGATCCAACTAATAAATAGTCCTTGTAAGGGCTGAACACAGTGTCCAGTAGCTGCTAGCAGCTCCATAAATCGCTTTTTTGACAAACAGAATGCAGGTCTTTCTGCCTCTCTCTCTCTGTCTGTCGGTCTTTCACTCTCCCCCCCTCTCTCATACTCACAGATCACCGGCTCCGGCGGCTTCTCCAGCTTTTGAAAATGCCGGCCGCTCATTATTCCATCTCGTATTCCTTTCTTCCGCCGCCCACCGGCACCTATGATTGGTTGCATTCAGACACGCCCCCACACTGGGTGACAGCTGTCTCACTGCAACCAATGACAGCCGCCAGTGGGCGGGTCTATGTATTGCAGTAAAATAAATAAATAATTTTAAAAAATGGTGTGCGGTCCCCACCAATTTTGATACGAGACAAAGTAAACCCACACGGCTGAAGGGTGGTATTTTCAGGATAGGGAGCCCCACATTATGGGGAGCCCCCCAGCCTAATAATATCAGCCAGCAGCCACCCGGAATTGCCACATCCATTAGATGCGACAGTCCCGGGACTCTGCCCGACTCATTCAGAATTTCCCTGGTGCAGTGGCAATCGGGGTAATAAGGAGTTAATGGCAGCCCATAGCTGCCACTAAGTCCTAGGTTAATCATGGCAGGTGTCTATGATACACCCCCAATGATTAACCTGTAAGTGAAAGTAAATAAACACATACACCCAAAAAAATCCTTTATTTGGAATAAAAAACAAAGAAAAGCACCCTCTTTCACCACTTTATTAAAATACCCAAATACCCCTCCAGGTCTGGCGTAATCCACACATGGTCCCACGATGCATCCAGCTCTGCTATATGAAGCTGACAGGAGCGGCCGTAGAACACCGCCGCTCCTGTGAGCTCCACGGAGCAACTGAAGTGAGTTTCACTGTCAACGGTGACGTCACTCAGGTTACCCGCGGCCACCGCTCTCAGGTGGAGGACTGCAACTGGCCGCACTTAACCTGAGTGATGGCACCGCTGATCGCGTGGCTCACTTCAGTCACTCAGGGGATTTGTGGTCACCGGTGAGTCCTTCACCTATGATCGCAAATCAGGCCGTGGCACACACACAGAGCCACGCGATGACAATAAAGTCGTTTGAAGCTCATTCGAGTTCATTCTTATCGTGTGGCTCTGTCTTGCAGCCAGCCATGTTCTTTGGGAATGTAGCAGAGCCAAGTGGGACCACACTGTCAAAAATGAATCCAAAATGCATTCAAAATGCATCCAAAACGCAGAGTTTTGACCGCCAATCCCCTGAGTGACTGAAGTGAGCCGCGCAATCAGCGGTGCTGTCTCTCAGGTTACCCACGGCCGGCTGGAGTCCTCCACCTGAGAGCTGTGGCCGCGGGTAACCTGAGTAACGTCACCGCTGATCGCACAGCTCACTTCAGTTGCTGCGTGGAGCTCACAGGAGTGGAGGAAGCAGGGAAAACGAGATGGAGTAATGAGCGTCTGGCATTTTCAAAAGCTGCAGAAGCCGCAAGAGCAGTGTAACAGCCGTGCAGTGCCGTGCCTGTGATCGATCAGTGATTGGTGAGTATAAGAGAGGGGGGGAAGAGGGAGTGACCGACAGACAGAGAGAGAGACTAAAAGACCTGCTTTCTGTTTGTCAAAAAAGCGATTTGGTTTGAGAGCTATTCTGGTGACTACGTAAAAGCCGCATGCAGCTCTGAGCATATTATTCCAAGACACTAGAAATGCAGTCACGCACCTTCTACAGGCTGTGTCCATATTTCTGCCTTTTCCCATCCATTTCAGCCTTTTCCTCAGTCACCACAGCTCACCGTTAGGTCCAACGTGAAATAATTTGGGTTTCCTATGAACTTACACTGGGTGTCGAATATCCGCGAATACAGAAATAGCGGCAAACTATTCGTCAGATATTCATCAAAGCGGATGTGGCACTAGAGCAGAAGGATAAGTAAAAAGTAAGTTATATTTTCCCCTCCTTGTTTATTATGCTATTGGATCTAAGGAGACCACAGAGCGTAATAAGGAACATTCATTTAATTTGCATTGAATAAGTTTGGTGCAATTTGAATTTTCTGCCCACAATTAGCAGACTAAGGGCGGCTTTGCACACTACGACATCGCAGGTGCGATGTCGGTGGGGTCAAATCGAAAGTGACGCACATCCGGCGTCACTTGCGATGTCGTAGTGTGTAAATCCTAGATGATACGATGAACGAGCGCAAAAGCGTCGTTATCGTATCATCGGTGCAGGCTCCGACATTTCCATAATGCCGGTGCCGCGACAGGTACGATGTAGTTCCTCGTTCCTGCGGCAACACACATCGCTGTGTGTGAAGCTGCAGGAACGAGGAACATCTGCTTACCTGCCGCCAGCGGCTATACGGAAGGAAGGAGGTGGGCGGGATGTTTACATCCTGCTCATCTCAGCCCCTCCGCCGCCATTGGCCGCCTGCCGTGTGATGTCGCTGTGACGCCGCACGACCCGCCCCCTTAGGAAGGAGGCGGGTCGCCGGCCAGAGCGACGGTCGCAGGGCAGGTGAGTGCATGTGAAGCTGGCGTAGCGATAATTATCGCTACGCCAGCTATCACAAGATATCGTACCTGCGACAGGGGCGGGGACTATTGCGTGCGACATCTCAGCATCGGCTTGCGATGTCGCAACGTGCAAAGCCCGCCTATGGGTAAGAACGCACTTTGCTTTTTACCTGCTTTTTTTCTGCTTTTCAAGGAAAGTCTATGGGAATTTGGTTTTCTAGACCGCACTATGCAGTTCAAACTTTTTGTGGCAGAACTTTGGTCAAAAACTCAGCTTTGCAGTGCAAAACCCAAATGGCAAAAACAATTGACATGTCAATTGTTTTTGCCATTTGGGTTTTGCACTGCAAAGCTGAGTTTTTGCTCTACTTTCTGTCACAAAAAGGCTGCAGTTTGAACTGCATAGTGCGGTCTAGAAAACCAAATTCCCATAGACTTTGCTTGAAAAGCAGAACACATCCATTTTGGCATTAAATGCTGCAGTTGAAAAAGCAGGTAAAAAGCAAAGTGCGTTCTTACCCTAATAGTAGAGATAAGGGTATCCTCAGCTCACCTGTTCCTCGGGCTGCCAGTCCTTGTGGATGCCAGGGATCCACCGGTAAGTCCCAGCCGGTTTAGTTCTTACCCTAATACATTAACATTTTGAAAGATTGGCTCATCACTAGTGATGAATGAGTGAATTCATTACTATTCGCTATTCGCAGAATAGTACGGTACTCGGGCTACTTGTTATATACTGTAGCGAGTGATGGTGTATTCACCTTGCTATATTCGGATGTCCCGCACAGCCATTTTGGCACCTGATTTGCAGCCAATAAACATGCTGGGCTTCTTAACTAGAGATGAGCGAACCGGTCCCGGTTCGGCTCGAGGTCGGTTCGCCGAACGGAGTTCCCGTTCGAGTTCGGCTTGTCGAACGTTCGACGAACCGAACTCGAACTGCATAGGAAACAATGGCAGGCAATCACAAACACATAAAAACACCTAGAAAACACCCTCAAAGGTGTCCAAAAGGTGACAAACAACTCACAACACAACACAAACACATGGGAAAGTGACAAGGACAATGCATCAAGCACATTCAAAAATACGCCATTCTTATCCGTCCCCAGGATGACACCGGGGTAGGTAGCAAAGTCTTTCCTGATCCCAGCTCTGTTCATCTTGGATCATTTTTAAAAAACACAGCAAGCAAGGGTTACTCCAAACGGAGTCTCCCTTTTTTCCAAAAATTGGGCCCCACACACACCCACCCCTTCAGTGGCAGCAGTTGTGCCCCAGTTGTACAATTCACAGCTAGATTTGCATCAAGCACATTCAAAAATACGCCATTCTTATCCGTCCCAAGGATGACACCGGGGTAGGTAGCAAAGTCTTTCCTGATCCCAGCTCTGTTCATCTTGGCTTCTTTTAAAAACACAGCAAACAAGGGTTACTCCAAGCGGAGTCTCCCTTTTTTCCAAAAATTGGGCCCCACACACACCCACCCTTTCAGTGGCAGCAGTTGTGCCCCAGTTGTACAATTCACAGCTAGATTTGCATCAAGCACATTCAAAAATACGCCATTCTTATCCGTCCCCAGGATGACACCGGGGTAGGTAGCAAAGTCTTTCCTGATCCCAGCTCTGTTCATCTTGGATCATTTTTAAAAAACACAGCAAGCAAGGGTTACTCCAAGCGGAGTCTCCCTTTTTTCCAAAAATTGGGCCCCACACACACCCACCCATTCAGTGGCAGCAGTTGTGCCCCAGTTGTACAATTCACAGCTAGATTTGCATCAAGCACATTCAAAAATACGCCATTCTTATCCGTCCCCAGGATGACACCGGGGTAGGTAGCAAAGTCTTTCCTGATCCCAGCTCTGTTCATCTTGGCTTCTTTTAAAAACACAGCAAGCAAGGGTTACTCCAAGCGGAGTCTCCCTTTTTTCCAAAAATTGGGCCCCACACACACCCACCCCTTCAGTGGCAGCAGTTGTGCCCCAGTTGTACAATTCACAGCTAGATTTGCATCAAGCACATTCAAAAATACGCCATTCTTATCCGTCCCCAGGATGACACCGGGGTAGGTAGCAAAGTCTTTCCTGATCCCAGCTCTGTTCATCTTGGATCATTTTTAAAAAACACAGCAAGCAAGGGTTACTCCAAGCGAAGTCTCCCTTTTTTCCAAAAATTGGGCCCCACACACACCCACCCCTTCAGTGGCAGCAGTTGTGCCCCAGTTGTACAATTCACAGCTAGATTTGCATCAAGCACATTCAAAAATACGCCATTCTTATCCGTCCCCAGGATCACACCGGGGTAGGTAGCAAAGTCTTTTCTGATCCCAGCTCTGTTCATCTTGGCTTCTTTTAAAAACACAGCAAGCAAGGGTTACTCCAAGCGAGTCTCCCTTTTTTCCAAAAATTGGGCCCCACACACACCCACCCCTTCAGTGGCAGCAGTTTTTCCCCAGTTGTACAATTCACAGCTAGATTTGCATCAAGCACATTAAAAAATACGCCATTCTTATCCGTCCCCAGGATCACACCGGGGTAGGTAGCAAAGTCTTTCCTGATCCCAGCTCTGTTCATCTTGGATCATTTTTAAAAAACAAAGCAAGCAAGGGTTACTCCAAGCGGAGTCTCCCTTTTTTCCAAAAATTGGGCCCCACACACACCCACCCCTTCAGTGGCAGCAGTTGTGCCCCAGTTGTACAATTCACAGCTAGATTTGCATCAAGCACATTCAAAAATACGCCATTCTTATCCGTCCCCAGGATGACACCGGGGTAGGTAGCAAAGTCTTTCCTGATCCCAGCTCTGTTCATCTTGGCTTCTTTTAAAAACACAGCAAGCAAGGGTTACTCCAAGCGGAGTCTCCCTTTTTTCCAAAAATTGGGCCCCACACACACCCACCCCTTCAGTGGCAGCAGTTGTGCCCCAGTTGTACAATTCACAGCTAGATTTGCATCAAGCACATTCAAAAATACGCCATTCTTATCCGTCCCCAGGATGACACCGGGGTAGGTAGCAAAGTCTTTCCTGATCCCAGCTCTGTTCATCTTGGATCATTTTTAAAAAACACAGCAAGCAAGGGTTACTCCAAGCGGAGTCTCCCTTTTTTCCAAAAATTGGGCCCCACACACACCCACCCCTTCAGTGGCAGCAGTTGTGCCTCAGTTGTACAATTCACAGCTAGATTTGCATCAAGCACATTAAAAAATACGCCATTCTTATCCGTCTCCAGGATGACACCGGGGTAGGTAGCAAAGTCTTTCCTTATCCCAGCTCTGTTCATCTTGGCTTCTTTTAAAAACACAGCAAGCAAGGGTTGCTCCAAGCGGAGTCTCCCTTTTTTCCAAAAGTTGGGCCCCACACACACCCACCCCTTCAGTGGCAGCAGTTGTGCCCCAGTTGTACAATTCACAGCTATATTTGCATCAAGCACATTCAAAAATACGCCATTCTTATCCGTCCCCAGGATTACACCGGGGTAGGTAGCAAAGTCTTTCCTGATCCCAGCTCTGTTCATCTTGGCTTCTTTTAAAAACACAGCAAGCAAGGGTTACTCCAAGCGGAGTCTCCCTTTTTTCCAAAAATTGGGCCCCACACACACCCACCCCTTCAGTGGCAGCAGTTGTGCCCCAGTTGTACAATTCACAGCTAGATTTGCATCAAGCACATTAAAAAATACGCCATTCTTATCCAGCCCCAGGATGACACCGGGGTAGGTAGCAAAGTCTTTCCTGATCCCAGCTCTGTTCATCTTGGCTTCTTTTAAAAACACAGCAAGCAAGGGTTACTCCAAGCGGAGTCTCCCTTTTTTCCAAAAACTGGGCCCAACACACACCCACCCCTTCAGTGGCAGCAGTTTTGCCCCAGTTGTACAATTCACAGCTAGATTTGCATCAAGCACATTCAAAAATACGCCATTCTTATCCGTCCCCAGGATGACACCAGGGTAGGTAGCAAAGTCTTTCCTGATCCCAGCTCTGTTCATCTTGGCTTCTTTTAAAAACACAGCAAGCAAGGGTTACTCCAAGCGGAGTCTCCATTTTTTCCAAAAATTGGGCCCCACACACACCCACCCCTTCAGTGGCAGCAGTTGTACCCCAGTTGTACAATTCACAGCTAGATTTGCATCAAGCACATTCAAAAATACGCCATTCTTATCCAGCCCCAGGATGACACCGGGGTAGGTAGCAAAGTCTTTCCTGATCCCAGCTCTGTTCATCTTGGCTTCTTTTAAAAACACAGCAAGCAAGGGTTACTCCAAGCGGAGTCTCCCTTTTTTCCAAAAACTGGGCCCAACACACACCCACCCCTTCAGTGGCAGCAGTTTTGCCCCAGTTGTACAATTCACAGCTAGATTTGCATCAAGCACATTCAAAAATACGCCATTCTTATCCGTCCCCAGGATGACACCAGGGTAGGTAGCAAAGTCTTTCCTGATCCCAGCTCTGTTCATCTTGGCTTCTTTTAAAAACACAGCAAGCAAGGGTTACTCCAAGCGGAGTCTCCCTTTTTTCCAAAAATTGGGCCCCACACACACCCACCCCTTCAGTGGCAGCAGTTGTGCCCCAGTTGTACAATTCACAGCTAGATTTGCATCAAGCACATTCAAAAATACGCCATTCTTATCCGTCCCCAGGATGACACCGGGGTAGGTAGCAAAGTCTTTCCTGATCCCAGCTCTGTTCATCTTGGATCATTTTTAAAAAACACAGCAAGCAAGGGTTACTCCAAGCGAAGTCTCCCTTTTTTCCAAAAATTGGGCCCCACACACACCCACCCCTTCAGTGGCAGCAGTTGTGCCCCAGTTGTACAATTCACAGCTAGATTTGCATCAAGCACATTCAAAAATACGCCATTCTTATCCGTCCCCAGGATCACACCGGGGTAGGTAGCAAAGTCTTTTCTGATCCCAGCTCTGTTCATCTTGGCTTCTTTTAAAAACACAGCAAGCAAGGGTTACTCCAAGCGGAGTCTCCCTTTTTTCCAAAAATTGGGCCCCACACACACCCACCCCTTCAGTGGCAGCAGTTGTGCCCCAGTTGTACAATTCACAGCTAGATTTGCATCAAGCACATTAAAAAATACGCCATTCTTATCCGTCCCCAGGATGACACCGGGGTAGGTAGCAAAGTCTTTCCTGATCCCAGCTCTGTTCATCTTGGATCATTTTTAAAAAACACAGCAAGCAAGGGTTACTCCAAGCGAAGTCTCCCTTTTTTCCAAAAATTGGGCCCCACACACACCCACCCCTTCAGTGGCAGCAGTTGTGCCCCAGTTGTACAATTCACAGCTAGATTTGCATCAAGCACATTCAAAAATACGCCATTCTTATCCGTCCCCAGGATGACACCGGGGTAGGTAGCAAAGTCTTTCCTGATCCCAGCTCTGTTCATCTTGGCTTCTTTTAAAAACACAGCAAGCAAGGGTTACTCCAAGCGGAGTCTCCCTTTTTTCCAAAAATTGGGCCCCACACACACCCACCCCTTCAGTGGCAGCAGTTGTGCCCCAGTTGTACAATTCACAGCTAGATTTGCATCAAGCACATTCAAAAATACGCCATTCTTATCCGTCCCCAGGATGACACCGGGGTAGGTAGCAAAGTCTTTCCTGATCCCAGCTCTGTTCATCTTGGATCATTTTTAAAAAACACAGCAAGCAAGGGTTACTCCAAGCGGAGTCTCCCTTTTTTCCAAAAATTGGGCCCCACACACACCCACCCCTTCAGTGGCAGCAGTTGTGCCTCAGTTGTACAATTCACAGCTAGATTTGCATCAAGCACATTAAAAAATACGCCATTCTTATCCGTCTCCAGGATGACACCGGGGTAGGTAGCAAAGTCTTTCCTTATCCCAGCTCTGTTCATCTTGGCTTCTTTTAAAAACACAGCAAGCAAGGGTTGCTCCAAGCGGAGTCTCCCTTTTTTCCAAAAGTTGGGCCCCACACACACCCACCCCTTCAGTGGCAGCAGTTGTGCCCCAGTTGTACAATTCACAGCTAGATTTGCATCAAGCACATTCAAAAATACGCCATTCTTATCCGTCCCCAGGATAACACCGGGGTAGGTAGCAAAGTCTTTCCTGATCCCAGCTCTGTTCATCTTGGCTTCTTTTAAAAACACAGCAAGCAAGGGTTACTCCAAGCGGAGTCTCCCTTTTTTCCAAAAATTGGGCCCCACACACACCCACCCCTTCAGTGGCAGCAGTTGTGCCCCAGTTGTACAATTCACAGCTAGATTTGCATCAAGCACATTCAAAAATACGCCATTCTTATCCGTCCCCAGGATGACACCGGGGTAGGTAGCAAAGTCTTTCCTGATCCCAGCTCTGTTCATCTTGGATCATTTTTAAAAAACACAGCAAGCAAGGGTTACTCCAAGCGGAGTCTCCCTTTTTTCCAAAAATTGGGCCCCACACACACCCACCCCTTCAGTGGCAGCAGTTGTGCCCCAGTTGTACAATTCACAGCTAGATTTGCATCAAGCACATTAAAAAATACGCCATTCTTATCCGTCTCCAGGATGACACCGGGGTAGGTAGCAAAGTCTTTCCTTATCCCAGCTCTGTTCATCTTGGCTTCTTTTAAAAACACAGCAAGCAAGGGTTGCTCCAAGCGGAGTCTCCCTTTTTTCCAAACGTTGGGCCCCACACACACCCACCCCTTCAGTGGCAGCAGTTGTGCCCCAGTTGTACAATTCACAGCTAGATTTGCATCAAGCACATTCAAAAATACGCCATTCTTATCCGTCCCCAGGATGACACCGGGGTAGGTAGCAAAGTCTTTCCTGATCCCAGCTCTGTTCATCTTGGATCATTTTTAAAAAACACAGCAAGCAAGGGTTACTCCAAGCGAAGTCTCCCTTTTTTCCAAAAATTGGGCCCCACACACACCCACCCCTTCAGTGGCAGCAGTTGTGCCCCAGTTGTACAATTCACAGCTAGATTTGCATCAAGCACATTCAAAAATACGCCATTCTTATCCGTCCCCAGGATGACACCGGGGTAGGTAGCAAAGTCTTTCCTGATCCCAGCTCTGTTCATCTTGGCTTCTTTTAAAAACACAGCAAGCAAGGGTTACTCCAAGCGGAGTATCCCTTTTTTCCAAAAATTGGGCCCCACACACACCCACCCCTTCAGTGGCAGCAGTTGTGCCCCAGTTGTACAATTCACAGCTAGATTTGCATCAAGCACATTCAAAAATACGCCATTCTTATCCGTCCCCAGGATGACACCGGGGTAGGTAGCAAAGTCTTTCCTGATCCCAGCTCTGTTCATCTTGGATCATTTTTAAAAAACACAGCAAGCAAGGGTTACTCCAAGCGGAGTCTCCCTTTTTTCCAAAAATTGGGCCCCACACACACCCACCCCTTCAGTGGCAGCAGTTGTGCCTCAGTTGTACAATTCACAGCTAGATTTGCATCAAGCACATTAAAAAATACGCCATTCTTATCCGTCTCCAGGATGACACCGGGGTAGGTAGCAAAGTCTTTCCTTATCCCAGCTCTGTTCATCTTGGCTTCTTTTAAAAACACAGCAAGCAAGGGTTGCTCCAAGCGGAGTCTCCCTTTTTTCCAAAAGTTGGGCCCCACACACACCCACCCCTTCAGTGGCAGCAGTTGTGCCCCAGTTGTACAATTCACAGCTAGATTTGCATCAAGCACATTCAAAAATACGCCATTCTTATCCGTCCCCAGGATTACACCGGGGTAGGTAGCAAAGTCTTTCCTGATCCCAGCTCTGTTCATCTTGGCTTCTTTTAAAAACACAGCAAGCAAGGGTTACTCCAAGCGGAGTCTCCCTTTTTTCCAAAAATTGGGCCCCACACACACCCACCCCTTCAGTGGCAGCAGTTGTGCCCCAGTTGTACAATTCACAGCTAGATTTGCATCAAGCACATTCAAAAATACGCCATTCTTATCCGTCCCCAGGATGACACCGGGGTAGGTAGCAAAGTCTTTCCTGATCCCAGCTCTGTTCATCTTGGATCATTTTTAAAAAACACAGCAAGCAAGGGTTACTCCAAGCGGAGTCTCCCTTTTTTCCAAAAATTGGGCCCCACACACACCCACCCCTTCAGTGGCAGCAGTTGTGCCCCAGTTGTACAATTCACAGCTAGATTTGCATCAAGCACATTAAAAAATACGCCATTCTTATCCGTCTCCAGGATGACACCGGGGTAGGTAGCAAAGTCTTTCCTTATCCCAGCTCTGTTCATCTTGGCTTCTTTTAAAAACACAGCAAGCAAGGGTTGCTCCAAGCGGAGTCTCCCTTTTTTCCAAAAGTTGGGCCCCACACACACCCACCCCTTCAGTGGCAGCAGTTGTGCCCCAGTTGTACAATTCACAGCTAGATTTGCATCAAGCACATTCAAAAATACGCCATTCTTATCCGTCCCCAGGATTACACCGGGGTAGGTAGCAAAGTCTTTCCTGATCCCAGCTCTGTTCATCTTGGCTTCTTTTAAAAACACAGCAAGCAAGGGTTACTCCAAGCGGAGTCTCCCTTTTTTCCAAAAATTGGGCCCCACACACACCCACCCCTTCATTGGCAGCAGTTGTGCCCCAGTTGTACAATTCACAGCTAGATTTGCATCAAGCACATTAAAAAATACGCCATTCTTATCCAGCCCCAGGATGACACCGGGGTAGGTAGCAAAGTCTTTCCTGATCCCAGCTCTGTTCATCTTGGCTTCTTTTAAAAACACAGCAAGCAAGGGTTACTCCAAGCGGAGTCTCCCTTTTTTCCAAAAACTGGGCCCAACACACACCCACCCCTTCAGTGGCAGCAGTTTTGCCCCAGTTGTACAATTCACAGCTAGATTTGCATCAAGCACATTCAAAAATACGCCATTCTTATCCGTCCCCAGGATGACACCAGGGTAGGTAGCAAAGTCTTTCCTGATCCCAGCTCTGTTCATCTTGGCTTCTTTTAAAAACACAGCAAGCTAGGGTTACTCCAAGCGGAGTCTCCCTTTTTTTCCAAAAATTGGGCCCAACACACACCCACCCCTTCAGTGGCAGCAGTTGTGCCCCAGTTGTACAATTCACAGCTAGATTTGCATCAAGCACATTCCAAATCCACAAGCATTTACTCTCCCCAGGATGACACAGGGGTAGTAAATTCCTTCTGGATCCATGACTTGTTCATTTTGATGAACGTCAGTCTGTCCACAGTGTCACTGGACAGACGCGTGCGCTTATCTGTCAGCACACACCCAGCAGCACTGAAGACACGTTCAGAGACAACGCTGGCAGCTGGACACGACAAAATCTCCAAGGCGTAACTGGATAGCTCTGGCCATTTTTCTAGATTTGAAGCCCAAAAGGAGCAAGGCTCCATTTGCAAAGTCATGGCATCGATGTTCATTTGGAGATACTCCTGTATCATCCTCTCCAGCCGTTGACTATGTGTCAGACTTGTTGTCTCTGGTGGCCTTGCAAAGGAGGGTCTAAAAAAATTATGAAAAGATTCCATAAAATTGCTGTTACCAGCACCAGATACGGTCCTACTGGTACAGGTAGACTGTTGAAGATGACGAGACCGTCCTATGTTTGTCAAGTTACAACTGGGAGATTCACTCCCTGCACCTGCATGGTTGTTTGGTGGAAAAGCCGATCTAAGATCGAGTAACAGCTTCTGCTGATACTCCTGCATACGTGCGTCCCTTTCTATGGCTGGAATTATGTCACAAAATTTGGACTTGTACCGGGGATCTAATAGTGTGGCAAGCCAGTAGTCATCATCACGTCTAATTTTGACAATACGAGGGTCATGTTGGAGGTAGTGCAACAAGAAGGCACTCATGTGTCTTGCGCAGCCATGCGGACCAAGTCCACGCTGTGTTTGTGGCATAGAGGTGCTAACCGTTCTTTCTTCCTCTGACATCTCCCCCCAACCTCTTTCAACTGAAATTTGACCAAGGTCTCCCTCATCTGCTGAGTCTTCCATGTCCATGGACAGTTCGTCCTCCATTTCTTCATGTTCTCCTGCACCTTCCTCAACATCTCGCCTGCTACCATGCGCCCTTGTTGATCCCTGTCCCACATGGTCCCATGCCTGGCGCCTTGGTGATGATGAACGTCTGGACCTTGGTGATGTTGTTGTGTCTTGCGCATATGAATCCTCCTGTAGTTCATCCCCTTCCTGTTGTCCCACCCCCTGACTCCGAATAGTGTTTAGCGTGTGCTCCAGCATGTAAATGACTGGAGTCGTCATGCTGATAATGGCATTGTCAGCGCTAAACATATTCGTCGCCATGTCGAAACTGTGCAGAAGGGTGCATAGGTCCTTGATCTGAGACCACTCCATCAGGGTGATCTGCTCCACCTCTGCATCTCGTTGGCCCAGGCTATACGTCATGACGTATTGCACCAGGGCTCGGCGGTGCTGCCACAGTCGCTGTAACATGTGGAGAGTTGAATTCCAGCGTGTCGCCACATCGCATTTCAGGCGATGAACCGGCAGGCCGAAAGACTTCTGGAGCGATGCTAGTCGCTCAGCTGCGGCGCTTGAACGGCGGAAGTGAGCAGACAGTTTTCGTGCCCTGTTCAGAAGGCCATCTAGGCCGGGATAGTGTGTTAAAAATTGCTGGACGAAAAGGTTCAACACGTGAGCCATACAAGGTACGTGTGTCACCTTGCCCAGACGAAGGGCCGCACCCAGGTTTGCAGCATTGTCGCACACGGCCTTACCAGGCTGCAGGTTGAGTGGAGACAACCATTTATTAAACTCGGACCGCAGAGCTGACCACAACTTTTCAGCTGTGTGACTCTTATTCCCAAGACATGTCAAGCTAAAGACCGCCTGATGCCATTGCGCTCTGCTGCCAGCATAGTAATGAGGGGTGCGTGATTCCTTCTGCGCAGTGAGAACGCTGGTGGCCTGACCAGGCAGGCTTGGGGCGGAGGTGGAGGACCCAGATGAGGTGGAGGAGGCAGAAGCAGTGGCGGAACTTGGACAGACAGAGGATTGACACACAAGTCGTGGGGACGGCAAGACTTGTGCAGCAGACCCTTCACCATCTATCACCATAGTTACCCAGTGCCCAGTCAGCGACATGTAACGTCCCTGTCCATGCTTACTGGTCCAAGTATCGGTGGTGAAATGCACCCGTTCACACACAGAGTTTCTCAAGGAAGCGGTGATGTTGTGTGCGACATGCTGGTGTAGCGCGGGCACACCTTTCTTAGAGAAGTAGTGGCGACTAGGCATCTGGTACTGGGGCACAGCGACAGACATAAGGTCTCTAAAATCCTGTGTGTCCACTAGGCGGAAAGGCAGCATTTCGGTAGCCAACAGCTTACAGAGGGATAGAGTCAATCTCTTAGCTTTGTCATGGGTCGCAGGAAGTGGCCTTTTATTTGACCACATCTGAGGGACAGAGATCTGGCTGCTGTGTGTAGACGGTGTTGAGTAGGGTGTCCCTGGAAAAATGCAGGTTTGTGAGGAAAGTGCAGGCGGAGACATGATGTTGCCTTCATCCAACGTTGGTGCTATCGATGTCTGAGACAGCTGTACACACTCACTTGTTTCCCCTTCCAAACCAACTGACGACCTACCAACCAAACTGCCTGTTGCGGTTACAGTGGTGGAAGTTGTGGGTGGAAAAACAGGTGTGACAGCTGTCCCCACAGTCCTAGAAGATGACGAGCGCGCGGATGCACTGGAAGGGGCAGGCGGTGGATGGTTTGCCCCGCTAGGCCGCATTGCAGCACGGTGAGCTTCCCACCGGGCCACATGATATTTATTCATGTGACGATTCATGGAAGAAGTTGTCAAACTGCTGAGGTTTTGACCTCTACTAAGAGAACCATGACAAATTTTACAGATCACATAATTTGGGCGATCTTTTTCTGTGTCAAAAAAGGACCAGGCTAGGCAAGGCTTAGAGGCCATGCGACCTGTTGATCCACCCCGAATAATGCTCAGAGGCAGAGTGGTGTCTGAGGATGCAGTTGTAGACGTGCTACCATTACTCCGACTTTGTCCAGGAAGGCGCAAGGTAACTTCGTCATCAGTTGCATCCTCCTCCACCACCTCTGTTGACCTCCTCGAGTGCCTGACTGTGGGTTGACAGTAGGTGGGATCTAGAACTTCATCATCAATTGTTGTGTTTGCACTACCCTCACCCTCAGACCGAGCCTCTTCTTGCCCTGACCGAATATTTAAGTTGTCATCCCAATCGGGTATCTGCGTCTCATCTTCATCAGTATGTTCCTCATTGTCTATAACCACAGGTGTTACAGTTTGTGACAAAGGGTCAACATTATGCTCAGAAACTTGGTCCTCTCGGCCTGAATCAGAGTCACAAAGGTTCTGGGCATCACTGCAGACCATTTCCTGTTCTGTACTCACTGTAGCTTGGGAGCAGACCTCTGATTCCCAGGCTATAGTGTGACTGAACAGCTCTGCAGACTCAGCCATCTCAGTTCCACCATACTGTGCAGGGCTGATGGAGACTTCAGAGCTGGGAGAAAGCAAGTTTGATTGGGATGACAACTCAGAGGACTGGTGTTTTTTGGATGCGGTACTTGAAGTGGCTGAGAGGGCACTTGTTGGACCACTTGAGATCCATTCAAGCATTTTCATTTTTTGGCCATCATCTACCTTTGTTCCTGTTGTTCGTGTCCGTAAAAAAGGGAGCACATCGGATTGTCCACGGTAAGTAGTAGACATCTTACTTTTGCTGGTAGATGGTCTATCTTCAGCAGATGATAATGGAGCTTTGCCACCTTCCCCACGGACAAAACCTTTTTTGCCTTTTCCACCACGCCTCTTCCCCTTTCCACCAGCATCTGTCATTTTGCCACTTATGTTGATTGCGACAAGATTGTGCACTGAAAATGTGGTAGTAAAAATTGAGAGGTGGTGTAGATTGCAGTGGTGGTCTAGCTTTATTAACAGCAGAATAATAAAGAATAAATATCCCTGACAATGCAACTACGGCCCTTAAACTGGCAGCAAAAATTGCTAGTATAATGGCTTAGTTATAATGAGTTGGAGTGTGCAATGCAGGCAGAGGTGCTGCAAATGTGTTTGCACTAGTGTGACTAGACAACAGTCCAATAGCCACGTTTAGGATGCCACTAGGTACACTGAGTGTTTGCTAGTATAATGGCTTAGTTATAATGAGTTGGAGTGTGCAATGCAGGCAGAGGTGCTGCAAATGTGTTTGCACTAGTGTGACTAGACAACAGTCCAATAGCCACGTTTAGGATGCCACTAGGTACACTGAGTGTTTGCTAGTATAATGGCTTAGTTATAATGAGTTGGAGTGTGCAATGCAGGTAGAGGTGCTGCAAATGTCTTTGCACTAGTGTGACTAGACAACAGTCCAATAGCCACGTTTAGGATGCCACTAGGTACACTGAGTGTTTGCTAGTATAATGGCTTAGTTATAATGAGTTGGAGTGTGCAATGCAGGCAGAGGTGCTGCAAATGTCTTTGCACTAGTGGGACTATAGCAAAGTCCAATAGCCACGTTTAGGATGCCACTAGGTACACTGAGTGTTTGCTAGTATAATGGCTTAGTTATAATGAGTTGGAGTGTGCAATGCAGGCAGAGGTGCTGCAAATGTCTTTGCACTAGTGGGACTATAGCAAAGTCCAATAGCCACGTTTAGGATGCCACTAGGTACACTGAGTGTTTGCTAGTATAATGGTTTAGTTATAATGAGTTGGAGTGTGCAATGCAGGCAGAGGTGCTGCAAATGTGTTTGCACTAGTGTGACTAGACAACAGTCCAATAGCCACGTTTGTGATGCCACTAGGTACACTGAGTGTTTGCTAGTATAATGGCTTAGTTATAATGAGTTGGAGTGTGCAATGCAGGCAGAGGTGCTGCAAATGTCTTTGCACTAGTGGGACTATAGCAAAGTCCAATAGCCACGTTTAGGATGCCACTAGGTACACTGAGTGTTTGCTAGTATAATGGCTTAGTTATAATGAGTTGGAGTGTGCAATGCAGGCAGAGGTGCTGCAAATGTGTTTGCACTAGTGTGACTAGACAACAGTCCAATAGCCACGTTTAGGATGCCACTAGGTACACTGAGTGTTTGCTAGTATAATGGCTTAGTTATAATGAGTTGGAGTGTGCAATGCAGGCAGAGGTGCTGCAAATGTGTTTGCACTAGTGTGACTAGACAACAGTCCAATAGCCACGTTTAGGATGCCACTAGGTACACTGAGTGTTTGCTAGTATAATGGCTTAGTTATAATGAGTTGGAGTGTGCAATGCAGGCAGAGGTGCTGCAAATGTGTTTGCACTAGTGTGACTAGACAACAGTCCAATAGCCACGTTTAGGATGCCACTAGGTACACTGAGTGTTTGCTAGTATAATGGCTTAGTTATAATGAGTTGGAGTGTGCAATGCAGGCAGAGGTGCTGCAAATGTGTTTGCACTAGTGTGACTAGACAACAGTCCAATAGCCACGTTTAGGATGCCACTAGGTACACTGAGTGTTTGCTAGTATAATGGCTTAGTTATAATGAGTTGGAGTGTGCAATGCAGGTAGAGGTGCTGCAAATGTGTTTGCACTAGTGTGACTAGACAACAGTCCAATAGCCACGTTTAGGATGCCACTAGGTACACTGAGTGTTTGCTAGTATAATGGCTTAGTTATAATGAGTTGGAGTGTGCAATGCAGGCAGAGGTGCTGCAAATGTCTTTGCACTAGTGGGACTATAGCAAAGTCCAATAGCCACGTTTAGGATGCCACTAGGTACACTGAGTGTTTGCTAGTATAATGGCTTAGTTATAATGAGTTGGAGTGTGCAATGCAGGCAGAGGTGCTGCAAATGTCTTTGCACTAGTGGGACTATAGCACAGTCCAATAGCCACGTTTAGGATGCCACTAGGTACACTGAGTGTTTGCTAGTATAATGGCTTAGTTATAATGAGTTGGAGTGTGCAATGCAGGCAGAGGTGCTGCAAATGTGTTTGCACTAGTGTGACTAGACAACAGTCCAATAGCCACGTTTAGGATGCCACTAGGTACACTGAGTGTTTGCTAGTATAATGGCTTAGTTATAATGAGTTGGAGTGTGCAATGCAGGCAGAGGTGCTGCAAATGTCTTTGCACTAGTGTGACTAGACAACAGTCCAATAGCCACGTTTAGGATGCCACTAGGTACACTGAGTGTTTGCTAGTATAATGGCTTAGTTATAATGAGTTGGAGTGTGCAATGCAGGCAGAGGTGCTGCAAATGTGTTTGCACTAGTGTGACTAGACAACAGTCCAATAGCCACGTTTAGGATGCCACTAGGTACACTGAGTGTTTGCTAGTATAATGGCTTAGTTATAATGAGTTGGAGTGTGCAATGCAGGCAGAGGTGCTGCAAATGTCTTTGCACTAGTGGGACTATAGCAAAGTCCAATAGCCACGTTTAGGATGCCACTAGGTACACTGAGTGTTTGCTAGTATATTGGCTTAGTTATAATGAGTTGGAGTGTGCAATGCAGGCAGAGGTGCTGCAAATGTGTTTGCACTAGTGTGACTAGACAACAGTCCAATAGCCACGTTTAGGATGCCACTAGGTACACTGAGTGTTTGCTAGTATAATGGCTTAGTTATAATGAGTTGGAGTGTGCAATGCAGGCAGAGGTGCTGCAAATGTCTTTGCACTAGTGGGACTATAGCAAAGTCCAATAGCCACGTTTAGGATGCCACTAGGTACACTGAGTGTTTGCTAGTATAATGGCTTAGTTATAATGAGTTGGAGTGTGCAATGCAGGCAGAGGTGCTGCAAATGTCTTTGCACTAGTGTGACTAGACAACAGTCCAATAGCCACGTTTAGGATGCCACTAGGTACACTGAGTGTTTGCTAGTATAATGGCTTAGTTATAATGAGTTGGAGTGTGCAATGCAGGCAGAGGTGCTGCAAATGTCTTTGCACTAGTGGGACTATAGCAAAGTCCAATAGCCACGTTTAGGATGCCACTAGGTACACTGAGTGTTTGCTAGTATAATGGCTTAGTTATCATGAGTTGGAGTGTGCAGAGGACAGGAGGGTACAGTGCCAGGATTGTGGGGCTCTGGGTAGAGGAAAGGAAGCCTGCCTTTCTATTCCCTCCTAATGGGGAAATGCAGCGACGAAATCCCTGACCTTTGCTACACAGACGCTGTCGCTGTTTTCAGGACCTGTCACCTTAACTCTGACTCTGCCCGTACGAGCCCTTAAAAGGACTGATGGAAAGTGCTATCCCTATGCTGTCCAGCGCTGTGTATGGAGCGCATACAGCAGTATCGGCGATAGTACTCAGGACGGAGCTGCGCCAGTGATGTCTGACACCAAGGACGCAGAAGAGATAATGGCGTCCTGGAGGAAAATGTCCGGTTTATAATGCAGGGACATGTGACATGGACATCCTATCACACATGTCGTTGCTTCTCTGGCTAAACGTCCACTTAGCTGTGTGTGAGTCTGGGATTGGCTGACATGCTGGCCCGCCCCACAAGACGCGCGCGCTTAGGGAAGGAAGACAAGGAAAAAAAAAAAAATTATACAAACAGCAGTGATCTGAAGGCGCTGTTGACGCACACTATACACTGAAATGTCATAATAGTGTGAGTCACAGAGTGACTTACATTATGACAGCGGAAAGCCAGCTAGGAATTAGCTGTTTTTTTGCTGCTAGAACCGTTCTCGAACGTTTCTAGAACTATCGAGCTTTTGCAAAAAGCTCGAGTTCTAGTTCGATCTAGAACAGGCCCCAAAATCACTCGAGCCTAGAACTGGAGAACCTCGAACCGCGAACCGCGCTCAACTCTATTCTTAACCAATCACAGTAATACTGCAGCGATTTTGGTTTTGGCATTACTGTGGCTGGCTGACTGCTCAGCATCCTAGGGTCTTTAAAAGACCTTCAGCT
Organism: Anomaloglossus baeobatrachus; assembly: GCF_048569485.1. Classification (NCBI taxonomy): domain Eukaryota; kingdom Metazoa; phylum Chordata; class Amphibia; order Anura; family Aromobatidae; genus Anomaloglossus; species Anomaloglossus baeobatrachus. The sequence goes on from NC_134355.1 coordinate 307,108,030, forward strand.
GCCATTTGACGCACACTGCATCCGGAGTCTGCTTTGTATCAGCATAAGAATAGAGCGTGCAGCTGCTAGGGAGAGTGTAGGCCTCTTAATAACACAAAAAAGCCCTTTTAAGGGCTGCCTGTAGCATAGGTCAGTGTAGCTTTCAGAGGGAAAGATTTCTGAGCATGGAGAGTGTTTAAAGCAGTGTGTGTCACTACCTCCATCGTACCATCCAGAGACCAGAATGCAATAGCTCTTTCAAGAGCTGATAGCACTGAACAAAGTCATAGCAGGGAGGGAATAGATTATGGATTAGGTAGGGACTCGGGACCTGTTTCCACAATAGTTAGGGTTTCACAGCCTGATTTGTGTCATCCGTTCATATCAGCCACATTCATACGTTGCTAGTGGCCTTTGCAAATACAAAGCAGGACTCCATTTTGTGCTGCCTGATACACTAAATGCACTGTTCCTGTTTCCACAATATTTAGGGGTTCACAGCTTGACTTGTGCCGTCTATCCACGTTAACCACATTAATACAGTATGTTGCTAGTGGCTTTTGCAAATAGTTACAAAGAAGTACTCTAGTATTTCCTGCTGCCTGATACAGTAAAACCTCGTTCCCATTTCCATGATATTTAGGGGTTCAAAGATTGACTTGTCCCATCCACGTCAGCCACATTCATGCATTGCTATTGACTTTTGCAAATACAAAGCAGGACTCTACCATTTTGTGCTGCCTGATAAACTAAGTGCACCGTTCCTGTTTCCACAATATTTTAGGAGTTCACAGCCTGACTTGTGTCATCCGTTCACGTCAGCCACATTCACACATAACATTGCTACTGGCCTTTGCAAATCTACCATTTTGTGCTACCTGATACACTAAATGCACCGTTCCTGTTCCACAATATTTAGGGGTTCACAGCTTGACTTGTGTCGTCCGTCCACGTCAGCCACATTAATACGTTGCTAGCGGCTTTTGCAAAAAGTTATAAAGCAGTACTATAGTATTTACTGCTACCTGATACAGTAAAGCGCAGTTCCGGTTTCCACAATAGTTAGTGGTTCATAGCCTGACTTGTGCCATCCGTCCACGTCAGCTCCAATCATACATTGCTAGTGGCTTTTGCAAATACAAAGCAAGCCTCTACCATTTTGTGCTGCCTGGTACAAAGTACTCACTTGTACTTTCTCCACAATATTTTTGGATTCAAAGTTTGCCTGACTTGGGCTATCAACATCTGCAAATATGTCAGCAAAACCCAAAATGACAAAAAAGGCAGTTGTTAAGGGACGTTGGCGTGGTGTTGTCAGTAGTAGCTGACAAGGTTTTGAGTCTGTGTCAGGTCAGAAGAGCCTTGATACTTCCACTATGTTCCTTGCCAAATTTCCCGGTCTGGAATGTAAACGTTTGTGGAAGCCAGAATAGTGAGAGCAGATTCTGTCTTGCATGTAAGACAAGGCCTCTTTGCATTTGTCAAGCAGCAACCAATCTTCCTCTACCACACAATCTACTATGAATACATAGAAGCCTTGCCCATCCAATCCTCAACCTGGTCCTCCTTCTTCCCCCTTTCATCAGTCACAGGAGATATATGACCCCAATCTTGGCCACTCTGAGGATCTGTTTTGTTCGTATCCTTTGGTTGGCTCTGGCCTCTTGCCGTGCAGCATGGAAGAGGAACGTGAGGAGGTGGCATACATTGATGCGCAAGTATTTGAAGACCAATGGCCAGAAGAAAGCCAGTTTGAGCAACCTGATTTACTGTCTCCAGAGATGGAGGCTGATGATGATGAGACACAGTTGCCATCAGGTCAGCATACAATCTCCAGTAGGAAGGAGGATGAGATGGCAGACGAGGTGGTCGAAAATGAGTCTGACATACATTGAGTTGACATACATAGCCAGCACAGCAACACAGAGGAAGATGGATATGTAGCACCAACACAGGCACCAATGGGTAGTGGTTTGCTCAGAGTGAGAACTGGGTCAACTGTTCCCAAGAGCACCCCCACTGTGGCCTAAGTCAGGGCAAGGGGGCATTAAGCCACTCTCTGGAATTTTTTCTGAAAGTCCCTCAGAAAAAAACATTGTAATATGTAGCATCTGCCATACCAAGTTGAACAGAGGCCAGGGCAAAGGCAACCTGAGCACCACCAGTATGCGGAACCACATGGCAGCCAAGCACCCCAGTAGGTGGGTAGAACACCAGGGTAAAAAAATTGTGTCTGCAAGTCAACCCACTGCCATGTCACATGTGCTACATTCTTCACAATCTGCTGTCCAGGAAGCAGGCATACATACATCCGGCCCAAAGGTGCAATTGCACAGACACAGCAAACATCAACCACATCCACTTCTTTGTCCCAGGGAAGTGTCCAGTTGTCCATGCCTGAGATCTTGGAATTGAAGTGTAAATACCCAGGCATGCACCCAAAGGCAGAAAACCTAAACTTGCACATTGCTAAATTGCTAACCGTGGAGATGTTGCCGTTTAGGCTTGTGGGAACACAGTGTTTCCGTGATCTCTTGGCTGTGGCTGCCTCACGATACAGTTTTCCCAGCTGCCACTATTTTGCCCATTGTGCCATACCCGTGTTACAAAAGCATGTGTTAAACAATCTCAACTGTGCTCTGACCAACGCTGTAACCGGTAAGGTCTACCTAACAACAGACACGTGGACAAGTTGTTGTGGACCGGGACGATATATATATCTGTCACATGCACACTGGGTGAACCTGGTGGAGCCTGGGAAAAACTTGCAAACTGTAATATCAAACATCCTACCCACGCCAAGAATAGCGGGCACAACTTTTACCATCGTTTCTGCCTCATTATATGCCACTTCCCATCTCCCTTCCTCCTCCTGCTCCTTATCTTCTGCCCAATTACCCTCCACATCACTGTCAAACTGGTAGCTGTGCAGCAGCACATCAGCAAAGCGGCAACATGCTTTGCTGAAGCTGATCTGTTTAGGTCACAAACTACACACTGCAGCAGAGCTATGGCAAAGTGCAAAGAGCAAACTGATCAGTGGCTTTTAACTCTGCACCTGCAACCCAACCTGGTCATTTTTGACAATGGGCGTAACCTGGTGGCGGCTTTAAATGTCAGCAAGCTGGTACACGTGCCATGCATGGCTCACATGCTGAACCTGGTTGTTCAGAAATTTATGAAAACATACCCTGACTTGCCGTACCTACTTGAAAAGTATTGCCTATTTCTGCCATTCCTCTACCGCTTTTGCTGGTCTTACACAGCAGCAAAAGCACTTTAATTTTCCAAGTCATCGACTCATGTGCAACCTGCCCATGCGGTGGAACTCAGCATTCTATATGTTGGCGAGGATTACTGAGCAGCAGAGGGCAGTAGCTGTATACCAGCTTCAACATTCCCATCAGACTGAGAGTCAAGGCTACTTACTTTACACACTGCGATATCGGTCCCGATATCGCTAGCGTGGGTACCCGCCCCCATCTGTTGCGCGACACGGGCATATCGCTGCCCGTGCCGCACAACATCGCCCAGAGCCGTCACACATACTTACCTGTCCGGCGACGTCGCTGTGACCGGCGAACCGCCTCCTTTCTAAGGGGGCGGTCCGTGCGGCGTCACAGCGACGTCACTGAAACGTCACTGAACCGCCGCCCAATAGCAGCGGAGGGGCGGAGATGAGCGGGACGTAACATCCCGCCCACCTCCTTCCTTCCGCATAGCGGCCGGGAGGCAGGTAGGGAGAGCTTCCTCGCTCCTGCGGCGTCACACGCAGCGATGTGTGCTGCCGCAGGAACGACGAACAAACTCGTTACTGCTGAAGTAACGATAATTGGGAATGGACCCCCGTGTCGCCGATTAGCGATTTTGCACTGTTTTGCAACGATGCAAAATCGCTTATCGGTGTCACACGCAACGGCATCGCTAATGCGGCCGGATGTGCGTCACAAAATCCGTGACCCCAACGACTCCGCATTAGCGATGTCGCAGCGTGTAAAGCCCGCTTCAGCCACCACACAACAGCTATTGAGTGGGTGTGGATCGCTGACATTTGTGGGTTTCTTGAGAACTTTGTGTACTGCACCAAGCTCGTCAGCAGTGATCAGACTATTATCAGCTTAACCATCCCACTGCTGTGTCTGTTGAAACAATCACTGCATAATCTCAAAGAGAAAGCTTAGAGTGCCCAGCATGTGGCTATGGAGCCAGATTTCCCAATAGGTGATACTACACAGCCCAGGCAATATTCTGAGGCAACATTGGATGATGATGGGTGGGGAGGATGAGAAGGAAGAAGGCTTTTTTTCTGTGCTACCCAGGGGAACCCTGGTGCTACACAAGGGACTCTCAACCCCAGCTTCATGTCTGTCCAGTATGGATGGGCTGGATAGGAGGAGGTTGAGAAGTGCTAGGCGAGTCAAGGTGAGGAGAGGATGGGTATTGTACCTCCTGGTGGGGATACAGAACCTATGCCTGTTTGCAGCTTGGCCCACATGGCATAGTTCATGTGTAAGACCCTTGCGTGATACGCATTTTATCCAACAACCTTTACTGGTTAGCCTCCTTTCTGGACCCACGGTACAATGAGAAATTTCCTTCTCTCCTTTTAGAGTCACCAAAGGTTTGCACAATGGAATCCTTCAAGAGGGTCATTGTAGATCAGTTGATGAAAACATCACCCTCAGACAATGCTAGCGGCAGAGTTACCGACTCTTTTCAACACCGAGGATTAATAAGAAGAGACACCAACACAAGGTCCAACAGAGATGGGGGAAAAATGTGCACAAACTGAGCCATTTTCAATAAACCAGGATATCAGCAAGTGCTACCTGTGCCTTTAACAATGCCAAGGAGGGAGAAGTTGCACAACATGATCAAGGGGTAATTAAGTGACCATACCTGTGTCCTTTCTGATGCTTCTGTTCCCTTTAATTATTGAGTGCCCAAGATGAACACTTGGCCCGACCTCTACTTATACACCTTCGATGTGCTGGCCTCCCCGGCTGGTAGTGTGATGTCAGACAGTGTTTTCAGTTCTTCTGGGGCAATCAGATTCATCACTGATAGGCGCTCACGCCTCTCCACAGAAAATGCAGACAGACTTACTCTGATTAAATTTAACAAGGACTGGATTTCTCCACAGTTTACAATTCCTACAGATGAGAGCAAGCCAAACTAAATTCCCCCAAAATGTTCATTTTGGCTACTGCTGTTAACCTTCCACCCCTTGCCATACAAAGCCGTTTCTTTCCTACGTCAACCATGACTCAGCCCATAGGGCTAATTTTTGTAAACATTATGCACATTGTGCAGTGGTGGACAATCCAGGACAGTACTCCTACCGCAGCCTAACTTCTATTTGTCATTGGAGGCCCTTGTGATGGGGACATCTTGCGTCAAAAATATCTCAGCCCATAGGGCTAATTTTTGTAAACACTATGCCCACTGGGCAGTGGCGCAAAAAGTAGGACAGTACTCCTACTCCAACCTAACTATTATTTGTCATTGGAGACTCTAGTGATTGGGACTTCCTGGGTCAACCATTACTCAGACCATAGGCCTATTATTTTAAACAATGCACATCCGTGTGACAACTGCATCCTTTCTGTCCTGTAAACGGTCCGTTTTACATCTGTGTGCATTCCTTTTTTTTTTGTAGACCGCAAAAAAAAAAATGGAAGGAGGGTTACATACAGTCAAAAGCTGGAACGATAGATAGCTGGATAGATAGATAGATACAATGATTAGTGATGAGCGAGTACTAAAAAGCTCGGGTGCTCGAGGCTCGGGCCGAGCATCCCAAGATACTCGTGTACTCGGCCCGAGCACCGAGCCCAATGTTATCCTAAGGGAGACCCGAGTATTTTTGTGAAATGACCCCCGGCAGCATGGAGAAACCCTAAAAATGGCACAAAAGTCTCAGAAGAGTGCTCAAATGACATGGCAACAGCATGGGGAAGACCCCTTGAAGCATTTATCACTCAAAAGTCACAGCTGTGAACAATTTTGTCCGCGTTTTACGCCATTTTTACGGACTCACCAGAAAACCTTCCAAAATGACACCAAAATGAATTTTCATGGCGGAAATGTTAAGGGCACATACCCAATATTGAGATAGAGCTAATGTATGTTACTTTTTGAGATTAACACATGAAAGATTTTACTTAAAACATTGTGTGGCACTCCGATGTCCCTGAGAAGAGACGTACATAAAGGCCTCTGAGTCTAATGTGCCCATTTTGAGGAAGTGAGTCTTTGTAGTATTTTCCTTTGCCAGGGCAGTCCAAAATTGGGAGGTTCACCAATGCCCCTGCATACAGACGTGCATGAGGGCCTCAAAACATTAAGTGTCCATTGTCAGGAAGTGGGTGTATTATAGTATAGCCCTTAGGCAGGGCAGCCAAAAATTGGGAGGCTCCACGTTGTCCCTGGATAGAGACGTGCATGAGGGCCTGTAAACCTGAAGTGCCCATTGTAAGGAAGTGGGTCTATTGTAGTATAGCCCTTTGGCAGGGCAGCCAAAAATTGGGAGGCTCCACGTTGTCCCTGGATAGAGACGTGCATGAGGGCCTGTAAACCTGAAGTGCCCATTGTAAGGAAGTGGGTCTATTGTAGTATAGCCCTTTGGCAGGGCAGCCAAAAATTGGGAGGCTCCACGTTGTCCCTGGATAGAGACGTGCATGAGGGCCTGTAAACCTGAAGTGCCCATTGTAAGGAAGTGGGTCTATTGTAGTATAGCCCTTTGGCAGGGCAGCCAAAAATTGGGAGGCTCCACGTTGTCCCTGGATAGAGACGTGCATGAGGGCCTGTAAACCTGAAGTGCCCATTGTAAGGAAGTGGGTCTATTGTAGTATAGCCCTTTGGCAGGGCAGCCAAAAATTGGGAGGCTCCACGTTGTCCCTGGATAGAGACGTGCATGAGTGCCTGTAAACCTGAAGTGCCTATTGTAAGGAAGTGGATCTATTGTAGTATAGCCCTTTGGCAGGGCAGCCAAAAATTGGGAGGCTCCACGTTGTCCCTGGATAGAGACGTGCATGAGGGCCTGTAAACCTGAAGTGCCTATTGTAAGGAAGTGGGTCTATTGTAGTATAGCCCTTTGGCAGGGCAGCCAAAAATTGGGAGGCTCCACGTTGTCCCTGGATAGAGACCTGTTAGGTTCTTAGTGCCTTCGTGCTTGCATTTAAAAACCGCACGTGTGTGCCTGTTGGTGGCAGCTTTCCGCTGCACTTGTGTGCGTTTTGCAAAAACTTGGATATAACGCACAAGTCTAGTGAATACACATCAGCACAGCATTGCAAAATGCGCAAGGGCGTTGTCAACGAACAAGGAAGTGGACGTGATGGTGGTGCAGGCAGAGACCAAGGTCGTGTGCAAGCTCTAATTTCGCCACAACAAAGGGCCACATCTACTCGCTCGCACGTCCTGTCCCAAATTCTTGGGGACCGCAGCAGTACACCGCTCTTGAACCAAGACCAGTGTCAACAGGTTGTTAGTTGGATAGCGGATAATGCTTCCAGTCAGATTGGCACCACCACAAACACTCTGTCTTCCACACGGTCAAGTGTCAGTAGCCGTGATACTGCACCGCACATTTCAGAACCTGATCCTCCTTCCTACCACCAGGCCGAGTACACGTCCACGGACATTACTGATCTCACACTTGGACACTCGGAAGAGCTATTCGTTCACGTTTCCATTCACACATTCTGGCCTCTCGCCAGCTCCTGTTGAAGTGGGCCATGACGAGATTGTATGTACAGATGCCCAAATATTTGAGCAGCCACGTTCTCACGAAGTTGGCAACATGTGTCAACAAGGGGTGGACGATGATGAGACACAATTGTCAGGAAGTCAGGAGGAGGAGCAGGGTGCGGAAGAGGAAGACGACGTGGTGGATGATCCAGTAACTGACCCAACCTGGCAGGAGGATATGCAGAGCGAGGACAGCAGTGCACAGGGGGAGGGAGGCGTAGCATCCCTACAGGCAGTAAGAAGCACAATTATATAACGCACAAGTCTAGTGAATACACATCAGCACAGCATTGCAAAATGCGCAAGGGCGTTGGCAAGGAACAAGGAAGTGGACGTGATGGTGGTGCAGGCAGAGGCCGAGGTCGTGGGCAAGCTCTAATTTCGCCACAACAAAGGGCCACATCTAGTCGCTCGCACGTCCTGTCCCAAATTCTTGGCGACCGCAGCAGTACACCGCTCTTGAACCAAGACCAGTGTCAACAGGTTGTTAGTTGGATAGCGGATAATGCTTCCAGTCAGATTGGCACCACCACAAACACTCTGTCTTCCACACGGTCAAGTGTCAGTAGCCGTGATACTGCACCGCACATTTCAGAACCTGATCCTCCTTCCTACCACAAGGCTGAGTACACGTCCTCGGACATTAATGATCCCACACTTGGAGACTCGGAAGAGCTGTTCACGTTTCAATTCGCACATTCTGGCCTCTCGCCAGTTCATGTTGAAGTGGGTCATGAGGAGATCGTATGTACAGATGCCCAAATATTTGAGCAGCCACGTTCTCACGAAGTTGGCAACGTGTCTCAACAAGGGGTGGACGATGATGAGACACAATTGTCAGGAAGTCGGGAGGAGGAGCAGGGTGCGGAATAGGAAGACGACGTGGTGGATGATCCAGTAACTGACCCAACCTGGCAGGAGGATATGCAGAGCAAGGACAGCAGTGCACAGGGGGAGGGAGGCGTAGCATCCCAACAGGCAGTAAGAAGCAGGGTGGTGGCCCCAGGCAGACGTCAGGCAACTGTTCCCCGGAACAACACGACAAAAGGTGCCTGTACAAATGTTAGGTCTTCCCGAGTCTGGCAGTTTTTTAAGTTGGCTCCAGATGATTCTAAAAAGGCCATTTGCAACACCTGCCGTGCCAGCATCAGCAGGGGTACCAAAACTAGCAGCCTGACCACCACCAGCATGATCAGGCACATGTCAGCCAAGCACCCGACTTTGTGGGATGTACAACAGAGTCGAGGAGCAGTGCTTGCTGATGTCACTGCTACGTCTTCGCTTGTTGTGCATGCGAGCCAATCCCCTGTCCATGCTGGCCACGAACAAGCCTCCTCCGGCCCTGTACCTGCAGTTGCCCACGCAGAAATAACACCATCATCAAGCACATCCTTGTCCCAGCGCAGCGTTCAGTTATCCATTCAGCAAACCTTTGAACGCAGGCGCAAATACACTGCCAACGCCCCACATGCCACACTTCTAAATGCTAACATTTCGCGACTGCTTGCGCTGGAAATGTTGCCTTTTAGGCTGGTTGAGACAGAAGCATTCCGCGACCTGATGGTGGCAGCTGTCCCACATTACTCGGTCCCCAGCCGCCACTATTTCTCCCGGTGTGCAGTCCCCGCATTGCATAACCACGTGTCACAAAACATCACATGTGCCCTGAACAACGCTGTTTCAGCCAAAGTCCACCTAACCACAGACACGTGGACAAGTGCATGTGGGCAAGGCCGCTACATCTCGTTGACGTCACACTGGGTTAATATTGTGGAAGCTGGGATCCAGTCTGAGCGAGGGACGGAACACGTCCTTCACACACCAAGTTTTGCAGGCCCTACCTCAGTCAGGGTTTCACCCACACTCTACAGCTCCGGAATGTCATGCTCCTCAGCCTCCTCCTCCTCCTGCGCATCATCATCCACTCGGGTCCGGCTGCCGCTGCTCTACGGCTGCTGCTGCTCGGTGGCTCGAGCGATGGCCGGATCCCGGGGACTCGAGCGGCGCTCATCGCCCGTGAGTGAAAAGGGGTTGTTTGGGTTTTGGGGATATTGTCCGTGACGCCACCCACGGTTGTGGTGATTGTGTGGACACCACCGCTGCTCTGGACGGGGATCCCGGGAGCCTGTGACAGGGAGCAGCTTTGTTGTTATTTCTCCCCTCCGTGGGTAGGGGGGTTGGTTGTCCCAGGGCCCGGTGATGGGGTAGAGATGGATGACAGGCGGGTTGCGGGGCCTGATGAGGTGCAGGGTCGCAGGGGCAGCGCTGTGCCGCACGGCACGGAGGTACTCACTCAGCCTAATGATGATGACACAGTTCACGGTAAAACAAGTGGCTGGATGGACGGGTCCCTCGGACGGCTGCGGTTGTTCCTCCCTGCAGGTTAGTGATGACTGTCTCTCCCTGCACCTAAGTTCAGTGTTGGTAGTGATGGTTTCCCACCGGTAACCCGCTCCCCGACCTGGATATGGGCCGGAGGAGCCCCTTTTGCCCACAGGCGCTGGCCCTGGGAGACAGTTTCCCTTGGCGGTGGCGGTGTCTCCCCTTCACGGTTGGACGGTTGCCTTCTATCGTGACTTGGCTGTTTGGAAACCCTGAGGTCCCCTTCACTAACGGATTTGGCAAATTCACGGCGACACCAAGCTTTGCCGGGATCCGAAAGGCCCCTGCCAATGGTGCTGGCTTCTCTTTGTATACCGGTCCGGTACGTCCGGGTCACCACCCGTCCACGGTCCTTACGGCAGACTCCAATCGGCCTCCACTGCAGACGGTCACCACATCCTGCCAACCTTGCTGTCCTGTCCGGGCCACACACCCGGACCAACTTCAGGCTCTTTGCTGTCACTTTTCTCCTCTCTACTACTTTCCTCCTTCCACTTCCTTAGCTTAACTCTCACTGCCTGTGTTTTCCCTCCTCCTTGGTGGGTGGAGACCAACCGCCTGGCTCCACCCCCTGGTGTGGACAACAGCCCCTGGGGAAGGCAACAAGGATTTTGTGTTTTGACTATGATATGCCTGCAGGGAGTGTGGGGTGTGTAAGTGTTGTGCTCTGTGGCCCCTGGCTTGTCCAGGGCGACACAGAAGCACTGCAGCACTGCCTCGGCGAAGCGGCAACAGGCTGCGCTGAAGCTAATCTGCATAGGTGACAAACACCACAATGCAGAAGAGGTGTGGACAGCTCTGAAACAGCAGGCAGATCACTGGCTCACACCTCTGAACCTAAAGCCAGGAAAGGTTGTGTGTGACAATGGCCGGAACCTGGTGGCGGCTTTGAGGCGAGGCCAGCTGACACATGTTCCATGTGTGGCCCATGTGCTCAACCTCGTGGTTCAGCGGTTTCTAAAGTCATACCCAGAGCTGTCTGATCTGCTGGTAAACGTTCGCCGCCTGTCTGCACATTTTCGAAAGTCACCTACTGCTTCAGCCGGCCTTGCCGGCTTTCAGCGCCATTTGCATCTTCCGGCTCACAGACTGGTGTGTGATGTCCCCACACGTTGGAATTCAACTCTGCACATGTTGGTCAGGATATGTGAGCAGAAGAGGGCAGTTGATGAGTACCTGCATCACCTAAGCCGTCGGGAAATGGGTCAAACTCCACACATAACACCTGAGGAGTGGAGATGGATGTCCGACCTATGTACCATCCGCCAAAACTTTGAGGACTCCACCAAGATGGTGAGCGGCGATGACGACATTATTAGCGTCACCATACCGCTTCTCTGCCTTCTAAAATGGTCTCTGCTCAAAAAACAACCATGATGCATTGCAGGCGGAGCGCGATGAGTTTGAGCAAGAAACAGTAGTGGGTGTGGGTGATAACACACAGCCCAGCCTCGTCTCATCACAACGTGCAGTGGAGGACTATGACGAGGAGGAGGATGAAGACATGGAGCAACTCTCTGGCCAAATTGAGGATATGACATGCAGTCATATCCTCGGTTCAGTGTGGCTGGCCAGAGGACAGGGTAGATGATGATGAGGAGGAGGAGGAGGAGGACAGCATGTTCAGTCATCATGTTGGTCAGGATACTGTAGTGATGGCTGTTAAGAGTCTGGCACACATGGCTGACTTTATGGTAAGCTGCCTGTCTCGTGACCCTCGCGTTAAGAATATCTTGGCCTACAATCATTACTGGTTGGTAACACTGTTAGACCCACGCTAAAAGGAGAACTTTATGTCTCTTATTCCCGAGGCGGAGAGGTCAGGAAAAATGCAGCAGTTCCAGAAGGCCATAGTCACGGAAGTAGGCAAAGCATTCCCCTCACAAAACGCTAGCGGCATAGGTCAGGAATCAGTGGACAACCAAGGCGTACAGCCGAGAGGGGCACAAGTCCAATCCGCCAGAGGTAGGGGAACAGTCTTTAAGATGTGGGACAGTTTTCTCAGCCCCTGACATACCAAAGCCCCTGAGGTGCGGGGTAGTGCCACAAGAAATCCTAAGTTTGCCCAGATGCTCAAGGAGTACCTTGCAGATCAAACAACTGTACTCCGACATTCCTCTGTGCCTTACAATTAATGGGTATCCAAGCTGGACAGGTGGCATGAATTGGCTCTCTACGCCTTGGAAGTCCTGGCCTGCCCTGCCGCTAGCGTTTTGTCAGAGCGTGTTTTTAGTGCCGCAGGTGGAATCATTACAGATAAACGCACCCGCCTGTCAACTGTAAATGCTGACAGGCTGACTCTGATCAAGATGAACAAGGGTTGGATTGGGCCAGACTTCACCACACCACCAGCAAATGACAGCGGAATTTAAAGTTTGTAACGGGATTTTGCCATGTACCTCCACTCACCCATGGTAACACACTTCTGGACTTTGGCTAATCGCTGGACTGCTCCTCCTTCTCCTCATGCGCCATCATGATGACTGATACAATAGTTAGGCCGTTGTTTCAGGTATACCCCCAGTGGTAAATTTTTTCGCCCATTCTTTCAGAATGGGCATTACAACGACAGGAGACCCGCTCCTTTGCAATGGGAACAATGTTTTGAGGCCCTCATGCACATCTCTATCCAGGGACAATATGGAGCCTGACGCTGCCACCGACAGGCACACACTTGCGGTTTTTAAATGCAAGCACGGACGCAATAAGAACCTAACAGGTTTTTAGGAGCGACAATTACTGAGAAGTCTGACACTATCAGCCACTGCTGACTGACGTGTATTATACACTACACTTGTGCGTTATATAATAGTTTATGAAAAACGCACACAAGTGCACCTGTACGCTGCCACCGACAGGCACACACGTGCGGTTTTTAAATGCAAGCACGGACGCAATAAGAACCTAACAGGTTTTTAGGAGCGACAATTACTGAGAAGTCTGACACTATCAGCCACTGCTGACTGACGTTTATTATACACTACACTTGTGCGTTATATAATAGTTTGTGAAAAACGCACACAAGTGCACCTGTACGCTGCCACCGACAGGCACACACGTGCAGTTTTTAAATGCAAGCACGGACGCAATAAGAACCTAACAGGTTTTTAGGAGCGACAATTACTGAGAAGTCTGACACTATCAGACACTGCTGACTGACGTGTATTATTCACTAGACTTGTGCGTTATATAATAGTTTGTGAAAAACGTGCACCTGTACGCTGCCACCGACAGGCACACACGTGCGGTTTTTAAATGCAAGCACGGACGCACTAAGAACCAAACAGGTTTTTAGGAGCGACTATTACTGAGAAGTCTGACACTATCAGCCACTGCTGACTGACGTTTATTATACACTACACTTGTGCGTTATATAATAGTTTGTGAAAAACGCACACAAGTGCACCTGTACGCTGCCACCGACAGGCACACACGTGCGGTTTTTAAATGCAAGCACGGACGCAATAAGAACCTAACAGGTTTTTAGGAGCGACAATTACTGAGAAGTCTGACACTATCAGACACTGCTGACTGACGTGTATTATTCACTAGACTTGTGCGTTATATAATAGTTTGTGAAAAACGTGCACCTGTACGCTGCCACCGACAGGCACACACGTGCGGTTTTTAAATGCAAGCACGGACGCAATAAGAACCTAACAGGTTTTTAGGAGCGACAATTACTGAGAAGTCTGACACTATCAGACACTGCTGACTGACGTGTATTATGCACTAGACTTGTGCGTTATATAATAGTTTGTGAAAAACGTGTACCTGTACGCTTCCACCGACAGGCACACGCGTGCGGTTTTTAAATGCAAGCACGGACGCAATAAGAACCTAACAGGTTTTTAGGAGCGACAATTACTGAGAAGTCTGACACTATCAGCCACTGCTGACTGACGTGTATTATACACTACACTTGTGCGTTATATAATAGTTTGTGAAAAACGCACACAAGTGCACCTGTACGCTGCCACCGACAGGCACACACGTGCGGTTTTTAAATGCAAGCACGGATGCAATAAGAACCTAACAGGTTTTTAGGAGCGACAATTACTGAGAAGTCTGACACTATCAGACACTGCTGACTGACGTGTATTATTCACTAGACTTGTGCGTTATATAATAGTTTGTGAAAAACGTGCACCTGTACTCTGCCACCGACAGGCACACACTTGCGGTTTTTAAATGCAAGCACGGACGCAATAAGAACCTAACAGGTTTTTAGGAGCGACAATTACTGAGAAGTCTGACACTATCAGACACTGCTGACTGACGTGTATTATACACTACACTTGTGCGTTATATAATAGTTTGTGAAAAACGCACACAAGTGCACCTGTACGCTGCCACCGACAGGCACACACGTGCGGTTTTTAAATGCAAGCACGGACGCAATAAGAACCTAACAGGTTTTTAGGAGCGACAATTACTGAGAAGTCTGACACTATCAGACACTGCTGACTGACGTGTATTATTCACTAGACTTGTGCGTTATATAATAGTTTGTGAAAAACGTGCACCTGTACGCTGCCACCGACAGGCACACACGTGCGGTTTTTAAATGCAAGCACGGACGCAATAAGAACCTAACAGGTTTTTAGGAGCGACCATTACTGAGAAGTCTGACACTATCAGACAATGCTGACTGACGTGTATTATTCACTAGACTTGTGCGTTATATAATAGTTTGTGCAAAACGTGCACCTGTACGCTGCCACCGACAGGCACACACGTGCGGTTTTTAAATGCAAGCACGGACGCAATAAGAACCTAACAGGTTTTTAGGAGCGACAATTACTGAGAAGTCTGACACTATCTGGACTGTTTTAGACTGTGTACACCAGCCCCAGATATGATGAAGGCTGGTATACGGTCACCACTAGGAATGGCTATATACCCTGCCTGCCTGCCTGCCTGTATACTGCTACAATTGTCCTGACAAGGACTCTTCTGGTCACTAGCCTGTATTCCGACCTGGCTATACCCTGCCTGTATATAGCAACAATAGTCCTGAGAAGAACTCTGCTACTGTACTCCGACCTGGCTATACCCTGCTTGCCTGTATACAACTAGAATAGTCCTGAGAAGGACTTCTGGTCACACTGTTTGCAGCCCTGCTCCGGAACTAATTATAAAGGGCCGCAAACCTTTCCCTGAAGCAGCGACCCTCTCCCTGCACTGACTGTCTGGATGGCTGTGAGCAGAGCACAGCGCGCCCGCCGGTATAAAGGCTCGGTCATGCTGTGCGGGCCGGCCAATCACTGCAATTCCACAACTAACAGGGCTGTGGCATTGCAGTGGTCTGCCAGCCAATCCCTGCATGAGGGCTGGCTCTCAAAAGAGCGCCAACATGCAGGGATGAAGACCACGAGTACAGCACGAGTATCGCGAGATTACTCAGTCCCCGCCGAGTAGCCCGAGTACAGTGATGCTCGTGCGAGTACCGAGTAGTAACAAGCATGCTCGCTCATCACTAACAATGATACATAGATAGAGAGACATATATAATGTCCCACTCCCATGCATTTTGTAATCTTGCACTCCTAAGTGCCTTTCATGGGGCAGTAAAGGGTGCTTAGCCTTCAATTTAGCCAAAAAAAAAATAATTAAAAGAAACAACTTGGGGTCCCTCTTACTTTTTGCAACCAGCTAGGTTAAAGCAGACGGCTGCAGCCTGCAGACCACAGCTGGCAGCTTCACCTTGGCTGGTAATTGAAAACAGAGGGCATTCCACGCTGTTATTTAAAATTAAACAAATAATTAATAAAAAAATATAAAGTCCCCCCAAATTTGATCACTGCCAAGGAAAAATGGACAGCTGTGATCTGGTATTTTCAGACTAGGGAGTTTCATGGTTATTGGACCTTCCCCAGCCTAAAATTCGCAGGCAGCAGCTGCCCCAGCAGTGGGCCATCCATTAGATGCACCAATCCTAGTGCGTCGGCCCCAGCTCATCCCGTTGCCCTGGTGTGGTGACAAACGGGGTAATATATGTGATTGATACCAGCTGTGTAATGACACCTTGCATCAAGCCCTGGCATTAGTGATGTCATGGCATCTATCAGATACCCGGCAACACTAACCCAATCAGTAATAAAAAAATAAATTAAAAAAAATAGACAATAAAAAAAATTATTTAAAAAAACACTGCCGAAAACATTCCCTCTTTCACCAATTTATTGCAAAGAAAACACAAATCCAGGTCCAGCGTAATACAATAAGGGGGTCTCATGACGATCCATACCATACTCACTGTCCCAGGAAATTAAGAACAGAATATTCTCCATTGACTGGGAGAGCAGTGCAGTGACCTGAGTTAACATCATTAGATCAGACCAGGTTACTGCAGGGCATAACGAGTGCCGATATCATGAACTTGTGACGACAGCACTCGTAATTGAGTTCCATGGCCATCGCGTTCTCATGGGAACTGTACCGTGAGCCCATGATGTCACCACTAGTCACAGTCTCGGGCTGCCTGCGAGACGATGTGAGAATGTGGCATCATGGAAGTCAGTGATGAGCGCTGACGTCACGAGTTCAGTGGAGATCATCACAGCATTTAATGATCTGAGCTACCCTCCTTATGTCAGCGCTTGTCATCCCCCAGCTGCTTGAATAATGCTGTGTTAGTCACTGCTGGGCTGGCCAGGGCAGTGCAACATACACTGCAGGGGCACCGATAGACTGAAGTCAAATGGAAATTCTTTCATGTGGATTTCAGGGGATCCCAAAAACCATATGTGAATCAGAAATGCATGCAGGCTTATTCTATATTCTCTCCCCATTGAGTTTCATCACTTTCCCATCCATTTCAGCCTTTTCCTCAGGGGCCCAGACCTCTTTGTTGGGTGCAGCAGAAAATTACTCGCATTACCCATTGATTTGTATTGTACGTTATGAGTATAGCGATTACGAATATTACGGTGCTCATTTCTACTCATCATTAAAATTCACCTGTAAAGACCTGAACAAGTTAGACAGGTTAACTTTAGTCTGTTGAGTCAAAAACTTGAATAGCTTTGCATATTAGTACCAATAATATAACTTTTTGCATGTTTTTCTACACATATTACCTAGTTTACTGAATACTATATTACTAGTTTAGATTACTAGTATTGAGTTACCTGATATAATATTTATGCTAAGTATTAATGATGAGCGAGCGTAGTGGGTAGTGCTCTATACTCGATCAATGCTCGGATGTGTCGTCTGAGAACAATCCAAAACAAAGAGCTCCCTTCAGTGTATGATAGAAGTGGCACCCCATTGGGGGCCGCTTAGAGTCACTGAATGGCTCTCACTGAGAGAAAAAATAATTTATTTGAATGCTGCGTGTAAAAAAAAAAACTAAAAATCTGTCCACCCTCCCTGCTGCAAGGCTGGCTGCATGTGGATGGAGGGCCAAACTGCTCATTAATTGAACTCCATTATACTCGTTACTCGAGCCCAACCCACAGAGTTTCTGACCTGCTTGACTTGAGTAACGAGCACCTGAACACTTTAGTGTTCGTTAATCATTACTAAGTATCTGTTGTTATGTTGTCATTGTACAATAATTGTGTTGAATATTTGCTAAATATTTTAAAGAAATTAACAAGGAAGTATTAAAAATATTACTGTTTAGGAAAAAAAAACAAAATACAGTTCCGACTAAAGTGATCAAAATAATTAATAAGCTTAAATTAAAAAAAAGAAGTATAACTAGGTATTTGCCTTTTGAAAAAATGTTTCTGTAGTGAAATATGTGACAAACTAGTCCATAGTTAGAATAAGACATGTCAACTGGAAAATTGTAAAACCGTAGAAATATTTTTACCCTTAATTATAATGTTCATATTTAATTTAATTTCTTCACAGATGGCTTTTAGCTGTATGTCAGAAATTTCTACCATAATTGGCTCCTTCTGCACAAACTCTATCAGATTAGTCAGATTCCAGTAGGGTAATTTGTGTATTTTAGCAGCGTATCTACCAGTGTTTACTGTAATCTCTGCAGTATAATCATTAGATATCATGAGCAATTTACAATATCAAAAATAATCCTGTAAGTCAATTGCCTGGCTTTCATTTGTGAAGTGGTGCACTTCAGATATAAAGATGATAAATGTCTGGAAATCACATGATCTCTTCAGTGCTCAGATTAGTAAATTAATTTGTTATTCTACCACACTGATTTAGCAACATGATATGAAACAGGTCTCTAGTAAGCAAACTATGAACATAATACCAGTGACCCTTGTAAGATGTATTCTATCATGTACAAATGACATATTATTAAACCTAGAGACAAAAAAATTCTACAGTTATGAGGATTGTGGCATGTAAAAGATGATCCCAAAATAAAGATTTATAGGGTGCTCCCATCAGAGGCAAATAGCTTTCAGTAAAGAATTCTATGAAGAAAAAACACAAAAAAAGACAGACGAGAGAGAGATCCCTGTCTCTTGAAAAAAGCTCCAATTACCCTACGAATTCTATGAAAAGGCCAAAATGCTTTGCATGTACACTTTGCAAAGTAGAATTTTGGAAGTAATACTGTATATAGCAGAAAAAAAGCTGTAAAACAATGTATCAAAAATCCATCAAGACAAGTGCAAAACTATTATGCAAGTGAATATTTTGAATAGATCCTCATTTTTATGTAGATTTTCCAACTCCAACCTGTATGAACTTGAATGCTTATTGGATGAAGCAGATCAGGTGGTGTATTTGTATAATGAGAGAGCGTGTGATCTACAGATATCATCAAGGTGTTCAAAATTATTAGTCGGATTGTTTTCCTTGAGCATAATAGTCCAAAAACAGATTTAGCTGACTCTGAAAAGTACCACTGGCTGACTGTGGTGGCATGCGTCTTCCAGCTGAAGTTACCACATTTCAGCTACAGCCAATAGGAAGACACCACACCCTTCTTATTTCTCCTCCTGCCTGCTGGTTCCTGACAGATATAGTTTTGTAGTTCTGCTAATTTCTGGTTCACACCCTGCTCCTGAAATTCTGATCCCCGTATTTGACCTCTGCCTGTTCACTGACTACTCTCCTGCCTGCCGTGTTCTGTACTTCACTGCCATCTCCGGTTTGACTTTAGCCTGAATTCCTGACCACCCTCTTGCCTGCCCATTCTGTCCCTTTTTGTACTTCCTTGTTTGGACCCTGCCTGATAACTACTCTTTCCTGGATTATAGCTTTCCATAGGCAGCTATCTCCTGGACCTTGTTTAATTCGAGATCCCTGTATAGGGGTTAAAGGGTTTCGGAGTTCTCGGGATCCTGCTGAGTGGGCGTCTTGCCTCTAGTCTGTCCGTGACAGCCATCCTGAGTCTGTGGTACCAGGAAGATATTACAGTAGGGTAGTAAATAATATGTTTAGAGAATAGATCACAAAAAGTTCTTATAAATGACGCTATTTAGTGGAGAAAGTTTAATAAATTGATCTAATCCAAAATGTTATACTTTGGTGTCATCTCATGTAAAATATAAATTCTCAAGTATGTCTTCAAATTTTAATTCAGATTATTGATAGTATTACAAACTAGACAATAGATCTTTTTCTCTTTTTCCACCTCAAGACATTTTTTTAGGAGACTGTAAGCTGCAGGAATTAACCTTTAGAGTAATGATTCAAAGAAAGTTCGATTTCACATGCCAAAAAAATGGAAAAAATGCATTCCCATATAAATCTCAGAAGATGTATGCAGCTGACTGTTGAGAAAAAAAAAAATATACATTCCATGACATGTAGAAAATTAAAGTTGACATTTCAGACATTCCTATGATAGTCTAAGCCTAGTTCAAAAGCATGGGGTGAGGTCAATGAAGTATTATATAATACAGACACAACATATTAGAAACAAGCTTAGAGCCACTCTAAAATAACTGTATATTGGTTAGCACTTGCAAAGTCAAAACCCAATAGTCTAACTTAATGTAAAGATTAGAACCTCTGTCATGTTTTGATATTACTCCTGGTTTTGACATTGAAATTCTGTCACTTGAGATAAGCGGATCTTTTGAAATTCGAATTTGCCGGCTATGACGAATTTTACAAAAATATCTGACATGTGGAGAATACATTTGAATGAATGTCAATACTGGAAAGCTAGTAATTTCTAAGAAAATACCTATTGTGTAAGACAAGAAAGAGAATCCCTCTTACCTTAATGGAATTATACCATATATAAGAGAAATAGGACTCTACTGACGATAAGAGCTTATACAGTCATGGCCAAAAGTTTTAAGAATGCTACAAATATTAATTTTTACAAAGTCTACTGCTTACGTTTTTCTAATGGCAATTTGCATATACTCCAGAATGTCATAAAGAGTGATCAGCTTAACAGCAATTACTTGCAAAGTCAATATTGGCTAAGAAAATGAACTTTAACCCCCAAAACACATTTCAATATCATTGCATTCCTGCCTTAAAAGGAGCAGCTAACATTGTTTTAGGGATTGTTCCATTAACACAGGTGTGGGTGTTGATGAGGACAGGGCTGGCGATCAATCGGTCATGATTAAGTAAGAATGACACCACTGGACACTTTAAAAGGAGGCTGGTGCTTGGTATCATTGTTTCTTTTCAGTTAACCATGGTTATCTCTAAAGAAACACGTGCAGTCATCATTGCTCTGCAAAAAAATGGCCTAACAGGGAAGAGTATCACAGCTACAAAGATTGCACCTCAGTCAACAATCTATTGCATCATCAAGAACTTCAAGGAGAGAGCTTCCATTGTTGCCAAAAAGGCTCCTGGGCACCCAAAAAGGACCAGCAAATGCCAGGACCCTCTATTAAAACTGTTTCAGCTGTGGGTTCGGACTACCAGCAGTGCAGAGCTAGCTCAGCAATGGCAGCAGGCTGGTGTGCGTGCTTCTGCACACACTGTGAGGCAG
This sequence comes from Anomaloglossus baeobatrachus, assembly GCF_048569485.1. NCBI lineage: Eukaryota > Metazoa > Chordata > Amphibia > Anura > Aromobatidae > Anomaloglossus > Anomaloglossus baeobatrachus. Next base: position 307,129,043 of record NC_134355.1, read on the forward strand.
AGACTCTTTGAGCAAGGCCTGGTTTCAAGGAGGGCAGCAAAGAAGCCACTTCTCTTCAGAAAAAACATCAGGGACCGACTGATATTCTGCAAAAGGTACAGGGAGTGGACTGCTGAGGACTGGGGTAAAGTCATTTTCTCAGATGAATCCCCTTTTCGATTGTTTAAGACATCTGGAAAACAGCTTATTAGGAGAAGAAGAGGTGAGCGCTACCACCAGTCTTGTCTCATGCCAACTGTTAAGCATCCTGAAACGATTCATGTGTGGGGTTGCTTCTCAGCCAAGGGAATCGGCTTACTCACAGTCTTGCCTAAAAACACAGCCATGAATAAAGAATGGTACCAGAATGTCCTCCAAGAGCAACTTCTCCCAACTGTCCAAGAGCAGTTTGGCGCGCAACAATGCCTTTTCCAGCATGATGATCACTAAATGGCTCATGGAACAAAACATAGAGATTTTGGGTCCATGGCCTGGAAACTCCCCAGATCTTAATCCCATTGAGAACTTGTGGGCAATCATCAAGAGACGGGTGGACAAACAAAACCCAACAAATTCTGGCAAAATACAAGCATTGCTTATGCAAGAATGGACAGCTATCAGTCAGGATTCAGTCAGGGATGGGCTGCATCTTAATGGGGAAGGTGCAGCTCTGCTGGGGCAGAAAATGGCTAGAAGGTTGGAGGAGTGTTTAAACTAGGAATGGGGGGCGAGGGTATTCACTTTATAGAAGGGGAATGTAGTGCAGATAGTGACCAGGGCACAAGTAATGAAATTGGGGGTGGTACGGGGGGAAGGGTTAGGACAGTTAATACAGTAAGCAGGAATACAGGTACAGAGTCATACGTAACGTGCATGTACACTAATGCCCGAAGCCTCACAAATAAGGTGGAGGAATTAGAATTAATATTGTTGGAAAAAAATTATGATATAGTGGGGATATCAGAGACATGGCTGGATGAGAGCTATGACTGGGCTGTTAATTTACAGGGTTATAGCCTATTCAGGAATGACCGTACAAATAAACGAGGGGGAGGTGTGTGTCTATATGTAAAATCATCCTTAAAACCCATCCTGCGTGACAACATATGTGAGGGTACTGAGAATGTAGAGTCCCTATGGGTGGAGATAAGGGGGGGGAGAATGAATAATAAAATACTGATAGGGGTGTGTTATAAGACGCCGAATATTATGGAAGAGGTAGAGAATCTCCTCATAAATAGAGATGAGCGAACCGGTCCCGGTTCGGCTCGAGGCGGTTCGCCAAACGGGGGGTCTGGCTCGAGTTCGGCTCGTCGAACGTTCGACGAACCGAACTCGAGCCCATAGGAAACAATGGCAGGCAATCACAAACACAGTAAAACACCTAGAAAACACCCTGAAAGGTGTCCAAAAGGTGACAAACAACTCACAACATAACACAAACACATGGGAAAGTGACAAGGACATATACTCATGTGAAAACAAAACAGCTGGACAAGGAAAAAGAGGGAGACACACAGATATATGAGTATATGCAAAGAAACATCGATTCCATTATTGTGCAACTTGAGCCCTGCTCATTTTAGGCTTCCAATCTGGATAAATTGCCTGAGCTCGCCACGTACGCCTTGAGGATCTTGTCGTGTCCTGCAGCCAGCGTTCTCTCGGAACCTGTCTTCAGTGCTGCTGGGGGTCTGCTGGCAGATAAGCACACGTGTCTGTCCACTGACAATGTGGACCTGGCTCTCAGAGGACTTTTCTTCCCCTGGGTCAGCCAGGGGAGGCGAAAGGCACGCGTATTTTTGAGAGTGCTTCATGCAAAGCATCTTTTTCTTTGTCAAAAGGGGGGCTCAACCGATGCCAGTCAAGTGGGGTGTGTGTGGCCCAGTTAGTGGCAACGAGGGAGACTGTGGTTGGAGTCCCCTCGCTGTGTCTCTAAAAGAACCAAGATGAACAAGTCATGGCTCTCAGAGGACTTTTCTTCCCCTGGGTCAGCCAGGGGACGGGAAAGGCACGCGTATTTTTGAGAGTGCTTCATGCAAAGCATCTTTTTCTTTTTCAAAAGGGGGCTCAACCGATGCCAGTCAAGTGGGGTGTGTGTGGCCCAGTTAGTGGCAACGAGGGAGACTGTGGTTGGAGTCCCCTCGCTGTGTCTCTAAAAGAACCAAGATGAACAAGTCATGGCTCTCAGAGGACTTTTCTTCCCCTGGGTCAGCCAGGGGACGGGAAAGGCACGCGTATTTTTGAGAGTGCTTCATGCAAAGCATCTTTTTCTTTTTCAAAAGGGGGCTCAACCGATGCCAGTCAAGTGGGGTGTGTGTGGCCCAGTTAGTGGCAACGAGGGAGACTGTGGTTGGAGTCCCCTCGCTGTGTCTCTAAAAGAACCAAGATGAACAAGTCATGGCTCTCAGAGGACTTTTCTTCCCCTGGGTCAGCCAGGGGACGGGAAAGGCACGCGTATTTTTGAGAGTGCTTCATGCAAAGCATCTTTTTCTTTTTCAAAAGGGGGCTCAACCGATGCCAGTCAAGTGGGGTGTGTGTGGCCCAGTTAGTGGCAACGAGGGAGACTGTGGTTGGAGTCCCCTCGCTGTGTCTCTAAAAGAACCAAGATGAACAAGTCATGGCTCTCAGAGGACTTTTCTTCCCCTGGGTCAGCCAGGGGACGGGAAAGGCACGCGTATTTTTGAGAGTGCTTCATGCAAAGCATCTTTTTCTTTTTCAAAAGGGGGCTCAACCGATGCCAGTCAAGTGGGGTGTGTGTGGCCCAGTTAGTGGCAACGAGGGAGACTGTGGTTGGAGTCCCCTCGCTGTGTCTCTAAAAGAACCAAGATGAACAAGTCATGGCTCTCAGAGGACTTTTCTTCCCCTGGGTCAGCCAGGGGACGGGAAAGGCACGCGTATTTTTGAGAGTGCTTCATGCAAAGCATCTTTTTCTTTTTCAAAAGGGGGCTCAACCGATGCCAGTCAAGTGGGGTGTGTGTGGCCCAGTTAGTGGCAACGAGGGAGACTGTGGTTGGAGTCCCCTCGCTGTGTCTCTAAAAGAACCAAGATGAACAAGTCATGGCTCTCAGAGGACTTTTCTTCCCCTGGGTCAGCCAGGGGACGGGAAAGGCACGCGTATTTTTGAGAGTGCTTCATGCAAAGCATCTTTTTCTTTTTCAAAAGGGGGCTCAACCGATGCCAGTCAAGTGGGGTGTGTGTGGCCCAGTTAGTGGCAACGAGGGAGACTGTGGTTGGAGTCCCCTCGCTGTGTCTCTAAAAGAACCAAGATGAACAAGTCATGGCTCTCAGAGGACTTTTCTTCCCCTGGGTCAGCCAGGGGACGGGAAAGGCACGCGTATTTTTGAGAGTGCTTCATGCAAAGCATCTTTTTCTTTTTCAAAAGGGGGCTCAACCGATGCCAGTCAAGTGGGGTGTGTGTGGCCCAGTTAGTGGCAACGAGGGAGACTGTGGTTGGAGTCCCCTCGCTGTGTCTCTAAAAGAACCAAGATGAACAAGTCATGGCTCTCAGAGGACTTTTCTTCCCCTGGGTCAGCCAGGGGACGGGAAAGGCACGCGTATTTTTGAGAGTGCTTCATGCAAAGCATCTTTTTCTTTTTCAAAAGGGGGCTCAACCGATGCCAGTCAAGTGGGGTGTGTGTGGCCCAGTTAGTGGCAACGAGGGAGACTGTGGTTGGAGTCCCCTCGCTGTGTCTCTAAAAGAACCAAGATGAACAAGTCATGGCTCTCAGAGGACTTTTCTTCCCCTGGGTCAGCCAGGGGACGGGAAAGGCACGCGTATTTTTGAGAGTGCTTCATGCAAAGCATCTTTTTCTTTTTCAAAAGGGGGCTCAACCGATGCCAGTCAAGTGGGGTGTGTGTGGCCCAGTTAGTGGCAACGAGGGAGACTGTGGTTGGAGTCCCCTCGCTGTGTCTCTAAAAGAACCAAGATGAACAAGTCATGGCTCTCAGAGGACTTTTCTTCCCCTGGGTCAGCCAGGGGACGGGAAAGGCACGCGTATTTTTGAGAGTGCTTCATGCAAAGCATCTTTTTCTTTTTCAAAAGGGGGCTCAACCGATGCCAGTCAAGTGGGGTGTGTGTGGCCCAGTTAGTGGCAACGAGGGAGACTGTGGTTGGAGTCCCCTCGCTGTGTTTTACATGCTTTTAGAAGGGCATGAAATGGCTTGGAGGTTGACTTTCATCATATGCAAACTGTTGGCTACCAAAATGCTGCCTTTCCAACAACTGTGGTTATAGGCAATGAGGAACATACTGATGAAGATGAGACGCAGATACCCGATTGGGATGACAACTTAAATATTCGGTCAGGGCAAGAAGAAACTCGGTCTGAGGGGTAGGGGAGTGCAAACACAACAATTGATGATTAAGTTCTAGATCACACCTACTGTCAACCCACAGTCAGACACTCGAGGAGGTCAACAGAGGCGGTGGAGGAGGATGCAACCGACGTCGAAGTAACCTGGCGCCTTCCTGGACACAGTCGGAGCACTGGTAGCACGTCTACAACTGCATCCTCAGCCACCACTCTGCCTCTGAGCATTATTCGGGGTGGATCAACAGGTCGCATGGCCTCTAAGCCTTGCCTAGCCAGGTCCTTTTTTGACATAGAAAAAGATCGCCCAAATTATGTGATCTGTAAAATTTGTCATGGTTCTCTTAGTAGAGGTCAAAACCTCAGCAGTTTGACAACTTCTTCCATGAATCGTCACATGAATAAATATCATATGGCCCGATGGGAAGCTCACCGTGCTGCAATGCGGCCTAGCGGAGCGAACCATCCACCGCCTGCCCCTTCCAGTGCATCCGCGCGCTCGTCATCTTCTAGGACTGTGGGGACAGCTGTCACACCTGTTTTTCCACCCACAACTTCCACCACTGTAACCGCAACAGGCAGTTTGCTTGGTAGGTCGTCAGTTGGTTTGGAAGGGGAAACAAGTGAGTGTGTACAGCTCTCTCAGACATCGATAGCACCAACTTTGGATGAAGGCAACATCATGTCTCCGCCTGCACTTTCCTCACAAAGCTGCATTTTTCCAGGGACACCCGACTCAACACCGTCTACACACAGCAGCCAGATCTCTGTCCCTCAGATGTGGTCAAATAAAAGGCCACTTCCTGCGACCCATGACAAAGCGAAGAGGTTGACTCTATCCCTCTGTAAGCTGTTGACTACAGAAATGCTGCCTTTCCGCCTAGTGGACACACAGGATTTTAGAGACCTTATGTCTGTCGCTGTGCCCCAGTACCAGATGCCTAGTCGCCACTACTTCTCTAAGAAAGGTGTGCCCGCGCTACACCAGCATGTCGCACACAACATCACCGCTTCCTTGAGAAACTCTGTGTGTGAACGGGTGCATTTCACCACCGATACTTGGACCAGTAAGCATGGACAGGGACGTTACATGTCGCTGACTGGCCACTGGGTAACTATGGTGATAGATGGTGAAGGGTCTGCTGCACAAGTCTTGCCGTCCCCACGACTTGTGTGTCAATCCTCTGTCTGTCCAAGTTCCGCCACTGCTTTTGCATCCTCCACCTCATCTGGGTCCTCCACCTCCGCCCCAAGCCTGCCTGGTCAGGCCACCAGCGTTCTCACTGCGCAGAAGGAATCACGCACCCCTCATTACTATGCTGGTAGCAGAGCGCAACGGCATCAGGCGGTCTTTAGATTGACATGTCTTTGAAATAGGAGTCACACAGCGACTGAGTTGTGGGCAGCTCTGGAGACTGATTTTGATAAATGGTTGTCTCCACTCAACCTGCAGCCTGGTAAGGCCGTGTGCGACAATGCTGCAAACCTGGGTGCGGCCCTTCGCCTGGGCAAGGTGACACACGTGCCTTGTATGGCTCACGTGTTTAACCTTGTTGTCCAGCAATTTTTAACACACTATCCCGGCCTAGATGGCCTTCTGACCAGGGCACGGAAACTGTCTGCAGTGCTCACTTCCGCCGTTCAACCGCCGCACCTGAGCGACTTGCATCGCTCCAGAAGTCTTTCGGCCTGCCGGTTCATCGCCTGAAATGCGATGTGGCGACACGCTGGAATTCAACTCTCCACATGTTACAGCGACTGTGGCAGCACCGGCGAGCCCTGGTGCAATACGTCATGATGTATAGCCTGGGCCAACGAGATGCAGAAGTGGGGCAGATCACCCTGATGGAGTGATCTCAGATCAAGGACCTATGCACCCTTCTGCACAGTTTCGACATGGCGACGAATATGTTTAGCGCTGACAATGCCATTATCAGCATGACGATTACAGTCATTTACATGCTGGAGCACACGCTAAACACTATTCGTAGTCAGGGGGTGGGACAACAGGAAGGGGAGGAACTACAGGAGGATTCATATGCGCAAGACACAACAACATCACCAAGGTCCAGACGTTCATCATCACCAACGCGGCAGGCATGGGACCATGGGGGACAGGGATCAACAAGGGCGCATGGTAGCAGGTGAGATGTTGAGGAAGGTGCAGGAGGACATGAAGATATGGAGGACGAACTGTCCATGGACATGGAAGACTCAGCAGATGAGGGGGACCTTGGTCAAATTTCAGTTGAAAGAGGTTGGGGGGAGATGACAGAGGAAGAAAGAACGGTTAGCACCTCTATGCCACAAACACAGCGTGGACTTGGTGCGCATGGCTGCGCAAGACACATGAGTGCCTTCTTGTTGCACTACCTCCAACATGACCCTCGTATTGTCAAAATTAGAAGTGATGATGACTACTGGCTTGCCACACTATTAGATCCCCGGGACAAGTCCAAATTTTGTGACATAATTCCACCCATAGAAAGGGACGCACGTATGCAGGAGTATCAGCAGAAGCTGTTACTCGATCTTAGCTCGGCTTTTCCACCAAACAACCGTGCAGGTGAAGGGAGTGATTCTCCCAGTTGTAACTTGACAAACATGGGACGGCCTCGTCATCTTCAACAGTCTACCCGTACCAGTAGGACCGTATCTGGTGCTGGTAACAGCAATTTTATGGAATCTTTTCATAATTTTTTTAGACCCTCCTTTGCAAGGCCACCAGAGACAACAAGTCTGACACATAGTCAACGGATGGAGAGGATGATACAGGAGTATCTCCAAATGAACATCGATGCAATGACTTTGCAAATGGAGCCTTGCTCCTTTTGTGCTTCAAATCTAGAAAAATGTCAAGAGCTCTCCAGTTACGCCTCGAAGATTTTGTCGTGTCCAGCTGCCAGCGTTGTCTCTGAACGTGTCTTCAGTGCTGCTGGGTGTGTGCTGACAGATAAGCGCACGCGTCTGTCCAGTGACAATGTGGACAGACTGACGTTCATCAAAATGAACAAGTCATGGATCCAGAAGGAATTTACTACCCCTGTGTCATCCTGGGGAGAGTAAATGCTTGTGGATTTGGAATGTGCTTGATGCAAATCAAAACATCCTGTTTGCAACTAGGGCACAAGTGCTGCCACTGATAAGGTGTCTGTGTGGGGCCCAATTTTTGGAAAAAAAGGGAGACTCCGCTTGGAGTAACCCTTGCTTGCTGTGTTTTTTAAAAATGATACAAGATGAACAGATCTGAAGGCAAGATGAAGCCAACATCATGTCTCCGCCTGCACTTTTCTCACAAACCTGCATTTTTCCAGGGACACCCTACTCAACACCGTCTACAGACAGCAGCCAGATCTCTGTCCCTCAGATGTGGTCAAATAAAAGGCCACTTACTGCGACCCATGACAAAGCTAAGTGGTTGACTCTATCCCTCTGTAAGCTGTTGGCTACCGAAATGCTGCCTTTACGCGTAGTGGACACACAGGATTTTACAGACCTTATGTCTGTCGCTGTGCCCCAGTACCAGATGCCCAATCACCACTGCTTCTCCAAGAAAAGCATGCCCGCGCTACACCGGCATGTCGCACACAACATCACCACTTCCTTGAGAAAATCTGTGTGCGACAGGGTGCATTTCAACACAGATACTTGGACCAGTAAGCATAGACAGGGTCATTACATGTCACTGACTGGGCACTGGCAAACTATGGTGAGAGATGGAGAAGGGTCTGCTGTACAAGTCTTGCCGTCCCCACGAGTTGTTTCAATCCTTGTTCTGTATGTAGAAGTTAATACACTGCTTCTGCCTCTTCAACCTCGTGTGGGTCCTCTACCTTTGCGCAAACCCTGTGTGGTCAGGCCACCCTTCCTTGCAACTGCGCACAAGGACTACCACACACCTCCTTACTATGCTGGCAGCAGAGCTCAATGCCATCAGGCGGTCAAAGTTTTACTTTGAAATGTATGGGAAATGTGAGTCACACCGCTATTACAGAGAATAGTAGTCAGGCAGGGTCAAAACATTAATTGAGGAACAGGAACAGAATGGGACGGCCAGGACTTAATCAGAAAACAAGCAGAGGTGAAATGCGTATCGGCCAACAAGGTACATAAACAGCAAGCAGGAAAAGTAGTCAGGTAACAAGCACACAAAATCATAAAACTGAACTGGGGGTAAAATTAACCAGAGGTTCATAGCTATGTCTGGCAGTGGTCTGCAGACAGGATGGGCATAAAAAAGGGTGTGGTGTCTTCCCATTGGTTGTAGCTGAATGATGGTATTTCATCTGTGAGATACCCACCAGCTACATTCAGCCAGAGATTCTGCATCTGTCAAGGTAATGCAGCCCAGTGGGTGAGCATAACCTGCGTCCACCTGCGCCGCTGGCATCGACTACTCTCCCATCATCAGCACTATTCATGAAAGGAACACGTTGTCACCTGGCGACCGGAGTACAAATTGACGGAGCGGACTCCGTTGGTGACTTAACAGCCGTGTGCGGCAATGATGCAAACCTGGCTGCGGGCCATCCTCAGGGCAATGTGACACACGTGCCTTTTATGGCTCACGTGTTGATCCGAATTCTCCAGCAATTTTTAAAACACCATCACGGCCTACATGGCCTTGTGCAGCGGGCACGCTCGCTATGTGCTCACTTCCATCGTGCGCACACAGCAGCTCAACAACTTTCATCACTCCGGAAGTCTTAGGGTCTGGCAGTTAAACGCCGGAAATGCGATGTTCCGACACGCAGGAATTGGAATCTGCACATGTTGCAGCGTGTGTGGCAGCACCGCAGAGCCCTGCTGAAATACGGTAAGACATATAGCCTGGGATAAGTTGATCCAGAGGTGGTGCAGATCACGCTGCTGGAGTGGTGTCAGATCAAGGACCTATGCACCCTGCTACACAGTTTTGAAATGTCGACGAAGATGTTTAGCACTGGCAATGTCATTCTCAGCGTGACAATTCTGGTCATCTACATGATGGAGCACACTGTAATTATTATTCGGAGTCAGGTGTTGGGACAAGAGGAAGGGGAGGAAGTACAGGAGGAGTCATATGCGGAAGGGATAACAAGATCTACGAGGTCCAGATGGTCAGCGGCACCTATGCGGCAGTCATGGTGAGGGAGAGGGATTAACAAGGGCGCATAGTATCAGCAAAAAGTGTTGATGAAAGTGCAGGAGCCCATGAAGAAATGGAGGACGAACTGGCGATGGGCATGGAAGACTCAGCAGATGAGTGAGAGCTTGCTCACATTTCGGTTGTGCGAGGTTGTGGGTAGAGGGCAGAGGAAGGATGCACGATTCTCACCTCTCTGCCACCAACACACCAAGGACTTGGTCCTCCTGGATGCACAAGACACATGAGCGCCTTCTTGCTGCACTACCTACATGACCCTCGGATTGTATGAATTTGAAGTAATCCTGAATACTGGGTTGCCACACTGTTAGATCCCCGGTACAAGACAAAATTTGGCGAACTAATTCCTGCCATAGAAATAGACGCACGTATACAGGAGTATCTGCAGAATGTGGTACGCAATCTTAGATCTACTTTTCCACTAAACACCAGTGCTGCACAGAGTGAATCTCAACACTTTGTCATGGATAGGAGGAAATGGTCTTTTACTTGTCCACATCGGAGGGACCGAGGGATGGCTGCTGTGCTGAGATGGCGTTGAGTACGGTGTCCCTGCACAGTTGCACTTTTGGTCATATCCCAAAATGAGTTGAAAAAGGACAGATGCTGTTGGAAAGGGGAACAGGTGTGTTGGAAAGGGGAAAAAAATTTTGGTCCGTGGATTTGGTGGTTAAACAACTGTAACATTTGCTGAAGAAACAACATCTGTTACAGTGGGACTGGCAGATTTGGATAAAGTGGTATATAATCTGTGACCGCTATATAACAAAAATTAATAAGAAAAGAAAGAGAAAGGTATATATCACCTTCAGCAGTCAGTGTCCACCGTGCTCCCAGTTGGAAAAGGAGAGGTTGGCAACTTGAAGGTTTGGTGGAGGATACAGAGCTGTGTGGCTATGAAACTAATAGTAGCCTGAACCGAGTTAGACGCCATTCGGATCTGGAGACTGTGAGCCCTGTTAGCGTCACAGGGTCCACATGCCCACCCAGCCCAGGAACTCCCTGTTAACAACACAGGGGCCATTGAGTACGCTGACCGTGTGCGTAGGGGCCACACCTGTGGACAGCAGGCGCATCAGCAGCAGCAGGCCTGTTAATGCCACTGGGCTGCACAAGCAGGACTGTTAGGACAGGAGCTGGTCTTAACCGTTCTGCGTTACCAACTGTGGTGGTGGCCTGCATCCACCACCCTATCCCTGCCTACCTCTGGCCTAAAGCCGCAATGGGTTCAACACATGGAGGTGTGCTCTTTCGGAGCATAATAGAAGACTGCGCACCTCCTTGTTGGCTCCAGCCCCTTTTATAACCTGGGTCCGCCCCAAACCAGGGTGAACCACAATGCACCTCCTGGAGACAAAAGCAGAGTGACACGTCATGAGTGGCATAACTAGCGTCCTATTTGGAAACGCAACTTCAATGATGACCTCATGGCTGCCATGACCCAAACACCTCACCAGTCATCGTCTGACCATCAATAATGCGGTGACAAGTCATAGGTGTGGGCCTCTGCAAGCCATTTGGGAGGACACCTGATGCCCTGTGGTCTATATGGGACCCCCACATCAGGGCCAGGGCCAAAGAGTTCATTACCGGACCTAGTCTCTGATGCAGGAAGTGCCTGAGCATGCTCAGTAGCATGAAATACAGTCTCTGAAAAAAGACTATCAGCTTTAGCATGGTGTCTAGGCACAAAACAGGACTTAGACCCGGCACAGAATGCAAGCACCTGTGCAAAGAGGCTTTTCACACTTAGTGTGGGAGCATGCGCTGTATCCCGAAATGAAGACTTAGCGTCAGGAATGGCACAGTCAGGCTGAGCATACTCACTAGGCGAAACACTGTAATTATGCTGCAGCTGGGGTACATCGGCACACGCATGCGCACTAGCTGCCTCTCCACACTTAGACGTGGAGGGGAAATTTGTCTTGGAGATGCTGTCTATGAACAGAAGGAAAAGCTAAAGGAAGCCTGACTTTCTATCCCTCCGAATTATGAAATGCAGCAATGAATTCCATGAGTTTGCTATAACATTAGCGTAGCTAAATGTGCATGAGGGTGTGATGTAGAGGTGCTAGAAATAGCTTGTCACCAGTGGGGCACTAATGGAATACAACAGCCAGTTCTATGATGCCACAAAATGGCAGTATTTTGTGCTATCATTATAGCTTATTAAAAACAGAGCACGAGGTTGTCATGCAGAGGTGCTGCACATAGATTTGCAGTAGTGTGAATAGACAAAAGTACAATAGCCACGTTTAGGATACAACTAGGTACAGTGAGTGTTTGCTAGTATAATGGCTGAGTTTAAAAAAGTTTGAGTGTGCAATGCAGGCAGACGTGCTGCAAATAACGTTCCAATACTGTGAATTGACAAAAGTACAATAGCCACGTTTAGGATACAACTAGGTACAGTGAGTGTTTGCTAGTATAATGGCTGAGTTTAAAAAAGTTTGAGTGTGCAATGCAGGCAGACGTGCTGCAAATAACGTTCCAATACTGTGAATTGACAAAAGTACAATAGCCACGTTTAGGATACAACTAGGTACAGTGAGTGTTTGCTAGTATAATGGCTGAGTTTAAAAAAGTTTGAGTGTGCAATGCAGGCAGACGTGCTGCAAATAACGTTCCAATACTGTGAATTGACAAAAGTACAATAGCCACGTTTAGGATACAACTAGGTACAGTGAGTGTTTGCTAGTATAATGGCTGAGTTTAAAAAAGTTAGAGTGTGCAATGCAGGCAGACGTGCTGCAAATATCGTTCCAATACTGTGAATAGACAAAAGTAAAATAGCCACGTTTAGGATACAACTAGGTACACTGAGTGTTTGCTAGTATAATGGCTGAGTTTAAAAAAGTTAGAGTGTGCAATGCAGGCAGACGTGCTGCAAATAACGTTCCAATACTGTGAATAGACAAAAGTACAATAGCCACGTTTAGGATACAACTAGGTACACTGAGTGTTTGCTACTATAAATGGCTGAGTTTAAAAAAGTTTGAGTGTGCAATGCAGGCAGACGTGCTGCAAATAACGTTCCAATACTGTGAATTGACAAAAGTACAATAGCCACGTTTAGGATACAACTAGGTACACTGAGTGTTTGCTACTATAAATGGCTGAGTTTAAAAAAGTTTGAGTGTGCAATGCAGGCAGACGTGCTGCAAATAACGTTCCAATACTGTGAATTGACAAAAGTACAATAGCCACGTTTAGGATACAACTAGGTACACTGAGTGTTTGCTAGTATAATGGCTGAGTTTAAAAAAGTTAGAGTGTGCAATGCAGGCAGACGTGCTGCAAATATCGTTCCAATACTGTGAATAGACAAAAGTACAATAGCCACGTTTAGGATACAACTAGGTACACTGAGTGTTTGCTACTATAAATGGCTGAGTTTAAAAAAGTTAGAGTGTGCAATGCAGGCAGACGTGCTGCAAATATCGTTCCAATACTGTGAATAGACAAAAGTACAATAGCCACGTTTAGGATACAACTAGGTACACTGAGTGTTTGCTAGTATAATGGCTTAGTAACAATGAGTTGTAGTGTGCAATGCAGGCAGACGTGCTCTGCAAATGTCTTTGCACTAGTGGGACTATAGCAAAGTCCAATAGCCACGTTTAGGATGCCACTAGGTACACTGAGTGTTTGCTAGTAAAATTGCTTAGTTTAAAAAAGTTGGAGTGTGCAATGCAGGCAGATGTGCTCTGCTAATATCTTTGCACTAGTGGGACTATAGCAAAGTCCAATAGCCACGTATAGGATGCCACTAGGTACACTGAGTGTTTGCTAGTATAATGGCTTAGTTAAAATGAGTTTGAGTGTGCAATGCAGGCAGACGCGCTATGCAAATGTCTTTGCACTAGTGGGACTATAGCAAAGTCCAATAGCCACGTATAGGATGCCACTAGGTACACTGAGTGTTTGCTAGTATAATGGCTTGGTTTTAATGATTTAGAGTGTGCAATGCAGGCAGACGCGCTCTGCAAATGTCTTTGCACTAGTGGGACTATAGCAAAGTCCAATAGCCACGTATAGGATGCCACTAGGTACACTGAGTGTTTGCTAGTATAATGGCTTGGTTACAATGAGTTGTAGTGTGCAATGCAGGCAGATGTGCTCTGCTAATGTCTTTGCACTAGTGGGACTATAGCAAAGTCCAATAGCCACGTATAGGATGCCACTAGGTACACTGAGTGTTTGCTAGTATAATGGCTGAGTTTAAAAAAGTTAGAGTGTGCAATGCAGGCAGACGTGCTGCAAATATCGTTCCAATACTGTGAATAGACAAAAGTACAATAGCCACGTTTAGGATACAACTAGGTACACTGAGTGTTTGCTACTATAAATGGCTGAGTTTAAAAAAGTTTGAGTGTGCAATGCAGGCAGACGTGCTGCAAATAACGTTCCAATACTGTGAATTGACAAAAGTACAATAGCCACGTTTAGGATACAACTAGGTACACTGAGTGTTTGCTACTATAAATGGCTGAGTTTAAAAAAGTTAGAGTGTGCAATGCAGGCAGACGTGCTGCAAATATCGTTCCAATACTGTGAATAGACAAAAGTACAATAGCCACGTTTAGGATACAACTAGGTACACTGAGTGTTTGCTAGTATAATGGCTTAGTAACAATGAGTTGTAGTGTGCAATGCAGGCAGACGTGCTCTGCAAATGTCTTTGCACTAGTGGGACTATAGCAAAGTCCAATAGCCACGTTTAGGATGCCACTAGGTACACTGAGTGTTTGCTAGTAAAATTGCTTAGTTTAAAAAAGTTGGAGTGTGCAATGCAGGCAGATGTGCTCTGCTAATATCTTTGCACTAGTGGGACTATAGCAAAGTCCAATAGCCACGTATAGGATGCCACTAGGTACACTGAGTGTTTGCTAGTATAATGGCTTAGTTAAAATGAGTTTGAGTGTGCAATGCAGGCAGACGCGCTATGCAAATGTCTTTGCACTAGTGGGACTATAGCAAAGTCCAATAGCCACGTATAGGATGCCACTAGGTACACTGAGTGTTTGCTAGTATAATGGCTTGGTTTTAATGAGTTGGAGTGTGCAATGCAGGCAGACGCGCTCTGCAAATGTCTTTGCACTAGTGGGACTATAGCAAAGTCCAATAGCCACGTATAGGATGCCACTAGGTACACTGAGTGTTTGCTAGTATAATGGCTTGGTTAGAATGAGTTGTAGTGTGCAATGCAGGCAGATGTGCTCTGCTAATGTCTTTGCACTAGTGGGACTATAGCAAAGTCCAATAGCCACGTATAGGATGCCACTAGGTACACTGAGTGTTTGCTAGTATAATGGCTTAGTTAAAATGAGTTTGAGTGTGCAATGCAGGCAGACGCGCTATGCAAATGTCTTTGCACTAGTGGGACTATAGCAAAGTCCAATAGCCACGTATAGGATGCCACTAGGTACACTGAGTGTTTGCTAGTATAATGGCTTGGTTAGAATGAGTTGTAGTGTGCAATGCAGGCAGATGTGCTCTGCTAATGTCTTTGCACTAGTGGGACTATAGCAAAGTCCAATAGCCACGTATAGGATGCCACTAGGT
Source organism: Anomaloglossus baeobatrachus (assembly GCF_048569485.1). NCBI lineage: Eukaryota > Metazoa > Chordata > Amphibia > Anura > Aromobatidae > Anomaloglossus > Anomaloglossus baeobatrachus. Next base: position 307,144,046 of record NC_134355.1, read on the forward strand.
ACACTGAGTGTTTGCTAGTATAATGGCTTAGTTAAAATGAGTTTGAGTGTGCAATGCCGGCAGACGCGCTATGCAAATGTCTTTGCACTAGTGGGACTATAGCAAAGTCCAATAGCCACGTATAGGATGCCACTAGGTACACTGAGTGTTTGCTAGTATAATGGCTTGGTTTTAATGAGTTGGAGTGTGCAATGCAGGCAGACGCGCTCTGCAAATGTCTTTGCACTAGTGGGACTATAGCAAAGTCCAATAGCCACGTATAGGATGCCACTAGGTACACTGAGTGTTTGCTAGTATAATGGCTTGGTTAGAATGAGTTGTAGTGTGCAATGCAGGCAGACGCGCTCTGCAAATGTCTTTGCACTAGTGGGACTATAGCAAAGTCCAATAGCCACGTATAGGATGCCACTAGGTACACTGAGTGTTTGCTAGTATAATGGCTTGGTTAGAATGAGTTGTAGTGTGCAATGCAGGCAGACGCGCTCTGCAAATGTCTTTGCACTAGTGGGACTATAGCAAAGTCCAATAGCCACGTATAGGATGCCACTAGGTACACTGAGTGTTTGCTAGTATAATGGCTTAGTTATCAGTTGGAGTGTGCAGAGGACAAGAGGGTACAGTGGCAGGATTGTGGTGCTCTGGGTAGAGGAATGGAAGCCTGCCTTTCTATTCCCTCCTAATGGTGAAATGCAGGTAGGAAATCCCTGACCTGGGCTACACAGACGCTGTTGCTGTTTGCAGGACCTGTCACCTATGGCTCTCTGACCCTGCCGGTTGGAGCCCTTAAAAGGACTGCTATAAAGTGCTCTCCCTAAGCTGTCTAACGCTGTGTATGCAGCGCATACAGCTGTATCGGCTATAGGACTCAGGAAGACGGAGCTGCGACAGTGATGTCTGACACCAAAGACGCAGAAGGCAGATAATGGCGTCCGTGAAGAAAATGTCCGGTTTTATAATGCAGGGACATGTGACATGCAGATCCTATCACACATGCCGTTGCTTCTCTGGCTCAAAGTCCACTTAGCTGTGTGTGTGTCTGGGATTGGCTGACATGCTGGCCCGCCCCACAAGACGCGCGCACTTAGGGAAGGAAGACAAGAAAAAAAAAAAAAAAAAATGGCGATCGCCATTATAGAAACAGCAGTGATCTGAAGGCGCTGTTCACGCACACTATACACTGAAATGTGATAATAGTTTGATTCACAGAGTGACTTACACTATTACAGCAGAAACCAAGCTATGATTTAGCTGTTTTTTGGCTGCTAGAACCGTTCTCGAACGTTTCTAGAACTACCGAGCTTTTGCAAAAAGCTCGAGTTCTAGTTCGATCTAGAACATGCCCCAAAATCACTCGAGCCGCGAACTGGAGAACCACGAACCACGAACCGCGCTCAACTCTACTCATAAAGCAAATTGATAAAGCAGCGAGTCTCGGAGAGGTAATTATTATGGGGGACTTTAACTATCCTGATATAAATTGGGGAACAGAAACTTGCAGTTCCAGCAAAGGAAATAGATTTTTGATAACAATGAAAGATAATTACCTTTCACAAATGGTACAGGACCCCACAAGAGGGGGAGCACTACTAGACCTTGTACTAACCAATAGGCCAGACCGCATATCAAATATACAAGTTGGGGGTTACTTGGGGAATAGTGATCACAAAATAATAAGTTTTCATGTATTCTTTAGTAAGATGTCTAGTAGAGGGGCTACAAGGACACTAAACTTCAGGAAAGCAAATTGTAAACGGTTGAGAGATGATCTTAGTGCAATAAACTGGGATGACGTACTAAGTAATAAAAGTACACAAAGCAAATGGGAGACTTTTATGAGCATCCTGAATAAGGCTTGTGCAGAAAATATACCCTATGGGAACAAACATGCTAGAAATAGGAGGAAACCCCTATGGCTAAATAGAGCTGTAAGGGAAGCAATAAAAGAAAAACAGAAAGCCTTAAAAGAATTAAAGAGGGTAGGTAGTGATGAGGCATTATATAATTATAGAAAATTAAATAAAATATGTAAAAAGCAAATTAAGTTAGCTATGTTTGAGACAGAGAGACTCATTGCGAGAGAAAGTAAAAATAATCCTAAAATATTCTTTAACTACATAAACAGTAAAAAACTGAAAAGCGATAGTGTTGGCCCCCTTAAAAATAGTCTTGGTGAAATGGTGGAAGGGGATGAGGGTAAAGCCAACCTGCTGAATGACTTTTTTTCTACGGTTTTTATACAAGAAAATGCCATGGCAGATGACATGACCAGTGATACCATAAATTCACCCTTGAATATTACCTGCTTAACCCAGCAGGAAGTACGCCGCCGCCTCGAAATCACTAAGGTTGACAAATCTCCGGGCCCGGATGGCATACACCCCAGAGTACTACAGGAATTGAGTTCTGTGATAGATAGACCATTATTTTTAATCTTCTCAGATTCCTTAATAACAGGGTTGGTACCGCAGGACTGGCGCATAGCAAATGTGGTGCCAATATTCAAAAAGGGGACAAAAACTGAGCCGGGAAATTATAGGCCGGTAAGTTTAAGCTCTACGGTTGGTAAAATCCTTGAGGGTTTCTTGAGAGATGCTATACTGGAGTATCTCAAGAAAAATAACCTTATGACAGAGTATCAACATGGGTTTATGAGGGATCGATCCTGTCAAACTAATTTGATCAGCTTCTATGAAGAGGTAAGTTCAAGTCTGGACCAGGGAAATGCAGTGGATGTTGTGTATATGGACTTTTCAAAAGCTTTTGATACGGTGCCACACAAAAGGTTGGTACATAAAATGAGAATAATGGGGATAGGGGAAAATATGTGTAACTGGGTTAAAAACTGGCTCAGTGATAGGAAACAAAGGGTGGTTATTAATGGTACGTACTCGGACTGGGTCTCAGTTCATAGTGGGGTACCACAGGGGTCAGTATTGGGCCCGCTTCTTTTCAACATATTTATAAATGACCTTGTTGGGGGCATGCGGAGTAGAATTTCAATATTTGCAGATGATACTAAACTCTGCAGGGTAATCAATACAGAGGAGGATAATTTTATATTACAGGGAGATTTATGTAAATTGGAGGATTGGGCTGAGAAGTGGCAATTGAAGTTTAATGTAGATAAATGTAAGGTCATGCACTTGGGTGAAGGAAATAACATTTATGATTATGTACTTAATTGTAGAACACTGGGTAAAACAGACACAGAAAAAGACTTGGGTGTATGGGTGGATGGTAAACTTCACTTTAGTGGACAGTGTCAGGCAGCTGCTGCCAGGGCTAATAAAATAATGGGATGTATTAAAAGAGGTATAAGTGTTCATGAAAAAAATATAGTTCTACCTCTGTACAAGTCACTAGTGCGACCGCACTTAGAATACTGTGTACAATTCTGGTCACCGATATATAAGAAGGACATAGCTGAACTGGAGAGGGTGCAGAGAAGAGCGACCAAGATTATTAGAGGAATGGGTGGGCTGCAATACCAAGATAGGTTATTAAACTTGGGGTTATTTAGTTTGGAAAAACGAAGGCTTAGGGGGGATCTAATCACAATGTATAAATATATGAGGGGACAGTACAGAGACCTTTCCAAAGATCTTTTTACATCTAGGCCTGCGACTGGAACACGGGGGCATCCGCTACGTCTTGAGGAAAGAAGGTTTAATGAGGATTCTTTACTGTACGAGCAGTGAGACTATGGAACTCTCTGCCGCATGATGTTGTAATGAGTGATTCACTACTAACATTTAGGCAGAGCCTGGATGCCTTTCTTGAAAAATTTAATATTACCAGTTATGTATATTAGATTTTATGACAGGGTATTGATCCAGGGAACTAGTCTGATTGCCGGATGTGGGGTCAGGAAGGAAATTTTTCCCCATTGGAACTTGTTTGCCACATTGGGGTTTTTTTTGCCTTCCTCTGGATCAACATGTTAGGCTACGGGTTGAACTAGATGGACTTAGAGCCTCCCTTCAACCTTAAAAACTATGATACTATGATACTATGATTTGGTCTAGAAGTTGATTGAGAGCATGCCAGGGAGAATTGCAGAGGTCCTGAAGAAGAAGGGTCAACACTGCAAATATTGACTTGCTGCATTAACTCATTCTGTCAATATAACCTTTTGGTACTCATAATATGATTGCAATTTTATTTCTATATGTGATGTAAACATCAGACAAACACAATTAAAAACCAGAGGGCAACAGATCATGTGAAAATATAATTTTGGTCTCATTCTCAAAACTTTTGTCCATGACTGTACACTAAAGAGAGACTTACCCAATGACTGTAGTTAAAAAACTAAGCTGCTGTACAATCTGTGCACCACTGGAAACCAATAATCTGCAGTTGTCCAACTCTTGACCATCACTTAACAAAGCATAACAATACGCTAGCTGTCATAATGGCAGGTCATTATAGTGAACCTGCAAAGGCACACAAAAAGATATTTGTCTGCTCTTTGATGCTTCAGCATAGCGGGAAATTATGCCGATCAAGATTTTTTTCTTTTTTGAACCTCAAAACGAATCTCAAAATGTATGTATTTGCATGAAATTGTGAATTTCAGTAACTTTGACTCTGTCAACTCTCCATGGATTGATCCACTTATCTCTGTCTCTCCTATGACCAAAATGCTGCAATGTGAAATTAGATTTTTTTCTATGCACCACTAATCAAATTTAAACAGACAATAAATAAAAAGAGGCCTCAAATGTTTATCCCCTTACTGGTATTGGTACATGTTCAGTGGGTTGAAAAACTATTCACACCTCATGAACGTTTCCATATTTTTCCCCATTATACCCACAAACCTAAATGTATTTTATTGCAATTTTATGTAATATGCTACCACAAAGTAGCACCTATTTGAGAAGTGTAAAGTATATGATACACAGTTTTCTAAATGTTTAAAAAATCTAAATCTAAAAATGGTGATATAAATTTGTATTCAGCCCCCTGAGTCCATACTTTGTAGGACCACCTTACCTGCTGTAAGTCATTTGGGGTATGTCTGTACCAGCTTTGCACATCTAGAAGCTGAATTTTTGGCTCATTCTTCTTTGCAAATAGCTGTATCTCTCTATAGTGAGATTGAATGGAGAACGTCTGTGAGCAGTGATAGTCTTGCCACAGATTCTCAAAGGGATATACTGTAGGTCTGGACTTTTACTATTGGGCAATTCAAACACATGGATATGACTTGATTTAAATAGTTCTACTGTTTTAAAGCTCCAGCAATATGTTTAGGATTGATGTCCCACTGGCAGGTGAACTTAAACTCCAACTTCCGGTCTTTTGCGGCCTCTGAGGATGCTTGTTTTACTCCAGCATTGAAAATTGTATTTAGCTTCATTCATCATGTAGATGGTCTTATTAAATCTTAATTTTAGCAGTGCTTCCAGTACAGATTTTGGCATCTAATATATCTTTACATGTCTTTGAATTAATTTGGAAATGTATGGAGATTGCCAGATTTCATAAATATTTTCCAAACAAAAAAACTCAAGGATTATTCAATTGGATGCCACATGTAAATATGTATTCCCCTCTAAAAGAATTGTTTCCAGTAGATTATACCATCATACATGCAGTATGGCACTCCATAGGAGACTGTATAACAAGTTGTGGAGGTTGTATACTGTATATTAGTACCAAAAAGCATTTTTTCCTCAATTTACTACAGAACAGGTTTAATGAATAAGACACTTTTATATACACGAGGTCTTAGCACTACTGACATTCTTATTGTAATTGAGAGAAATTAAAATCCATAAGGCAACTTATAAGGAAGAGGGAAAGAGATCCAGTACCTCAATATCCATTGAAGTAGCAGCTGCCTGGGGTGACCAGGTAAACTCTTGCGTTTTTGGTGAATTTTTCATAATGAAGAATTCAATGGGCTGAAAAGCTGAGCAACGAAGGAAGAAATACACCAAGAATTGAAATGTTATTTTCTGCACCAAATCTGCACTTCATAATTTTCATTGACTTTACTAGAGTAAGGATAGACATGCAATTTTGTGACACATCTGCACTAACAGAAGCATGAAAAACACATCAAAAACCCAGTGTGCACACAGCCTCACATTTCCAGGTGAACTTTTTTTTCAGCATTAAAATCTATGAGGAAATACAAAAGCAAACCAATACGTATGAACATAGGCTAAAGGGCAGGATTTTTTTTTTCTCTTTTTTTATTTTGCCTATATACAACAACGGATTTAGTATTTTTATCTTGAAAACGGAACAAGATAGATAAAAAAAAATGAATTACAAAGTTGTAGGGAATCATCAATTCAATTCGAATCGGCACTTTGCATACAGAAATGCTATGATTAGAACGTGTTAAACTCACAAGGCTGCAGACGTGAAGTGATACCTCGTGGAGACCTTCCTACAAGTCATTGGGTATGGTGGCTGCATGGAGTTGCCTCCACGCTCACTTGACCTGACCCCATTGGACTTCTTTCTGTGAGATCACATCAAACAGCAGATGTATGCGACCCCTTCACTAACATTGCAGGACCTACAATGACGTATCACAGATGCTTGTGCAAACGTGTCACCTACTGTATTGCACAACATGCAGCAAGATACCGTATGCTGTCCAGAGTCCAGATGTGCATTGCAGCTGATGGTGGCTACTTTGAGCATCAACGTTAAATGAGCGCCATATGCGTGACCAGTGTACCGCCCCCGTGCCAGCAGCCGGGCTACCGCTGCTGCTCGGATCCGGATCCGCGGTGGCTCGAGGGGTCTCCGGACCCGGGGGTCATGCGGCCACTTGATTAAAAGAAGGGGGGAGATATGTACAGGGTTTTTTTGGAAAGTTTGTGACGCCACCCACGGTGCGTGGTAATGTGAGGGACCACCGCTGCCGTTGGGGAGCCCGGTGACGATGATGTGGCAGCCTGATGTTTAACCCCTCCGTGGGTAGGGGGTTTGTGTCACGGGGCCCGTTCATGGTTGGGATGGTATTTGGGTGCCATGGGGGATAGGAACAGGGGTCTTCAATGTACTCACTCAGTCCTGGAATAACTACACCGACAGCTTGTAAACCAGAATTCTGAGCACCACTGCAGCCTGCAGGGAACACGCTCGGATCCGTGCCCTTGGTGTTGCTGTTAGCCTGTGGCCCTGTCCTTAGTGCCTTCTTCTCTGTTGGACCCGTGGCTATAACTAACTAACGGAGTGAGCTTGCTCTCAGGGTTCACACGAAGGATTTCTTTGGACTGTAGTGGGAAAATCCTATCCCATTGATGCACTTGTATCCCGATATTGGAGCGGGTTGGGGATGACACTTTAAGTCTTCACCCCATCGGGAAAATTACCAGAATGCATGAAGCTACTTTCCGTCCTGGGGTCCATGTACCCCGCCATGCCCTGGTCCTTGCGCGGTGATAGCTCAAGGCCACCCGCCCTCTCGCTAGTCCGTGCCCCTTGACAATGTCCCCTGCGACCAGGTTCCAGCTCCTACCAGGCCCAGACCAATGTCTGCCACGTAGTACTCAGGAGCCCTGCTCCGTGACCTCTCCCTCCTAGAGAGTCACTTCACCTCCACCTCTCCTTTTAACTTCCTAAACTCAACTGTCACTTTCCTCACTCTCCTGTTACCAACACCCCATGTGGGCGGCCCTATTCCCTTCAGGCCCCCCAATGGTTTGTCTAGTAGGTTAAAGTGGGAAGTGTTCCTATGATTTTGATTTGCCAAGCTGTTAGCAACACCAAAGGACCATATCCATAACCAAGGAGGGTGGATACTGTGCAGAAGGGCAGATTGCACAATACCCTGTGACGACCTGATAGACCAGGGCGTCACACCAGCATTCAATGTTTTGGGGTGTCATATATTTCATATCAGAGCATGTCTGTATGCAAGGTGTCGATTCGTATTGAATTGATGATGCCCTACAATTTTTTAATTCACTTTTTTTCTCTATCTTGTTCCGTTTTCGAGATAAAAATGCTAATTCTATTGTTTTCCACCAGGTGGCACTATAGGTGGTTTCGTTGCGTAGCGCATGGGGACTTTACTATACCTAGACACCACTTCTATGCCTATAGCTGCCGCCGGTCTCAAATTAATGGCGGTGGACAGGATATGGTTGGACAAACTATATAAATACTAATGTAATTAATAAACAAATTATTTCTTATGTGAACTAAATAGGGAGAGAAAGCTGAGGTATACAGTGTTCTGAATACTAACTAGCTTGGAAAATAAGGGTATATTTGCATATTCTTTAGTCTTCCTTATTCACATAACAATATTTCTAGATATAAAAAAAAAAAAATTGAATGCCTTCTTAGAACTTTATCAAGGAGCTGACCTGGGAAATATACAAAACAATACTGATTTTATACCTGGAAGCTGTGTTCTTGTAGTCAACAAATAAATGTTCTAGCTATTATGTCTAAATAAATATGCTGCTGTAATAGAAAACACAATTGTTGAAACTGTATGCAAGCATTGATAAAGAATGTTATTCTGTTCTACAAATTGTAATCAAATTGTAAAAAAACAACCCTTCCAACAAATGTCAAGAAAAATTATTTGTTGCTTTTTACAATGAAGCCATTTATAAAAAGAGTGACGATGACTGAATATAAAAACACTTCTGTCATTTTGCATCATTTACTCCTTTACATTAGTCCCACCATGAACCAATGAACCAGAAAGTTCCTGTGAAAATCAACCATGCTATTTTCTCATTCATTAAATAATATTTTATTTATGCATTTTCCATTCAATCGTTTGTATAATTGAACATACTCTTGGCTTTATTTCAACTAAATGAATAGATTGCATCATAATGAAGCAATGTAGCAATTTATAATGATAACTTGCTTCATTGTTCCAGTCATTTTAGGAAACTGGTCATGAGAAATACTATGCAATATAAAAACATAGCATTTACTTTTTTCTTGGTGGAATAAAAATAGACCCCTTTTTCTAATAATAATAATAAAAAAAAAATAATTTTGTTGATTTTTTTTACTTACTGTTTTTATTTTTGTAATCTTCCGCCATGCACCATGATTTACCCATTTTATGCGTAAACTACTAAGAGGAAACACTGAAACAACCACAACTAAAAGTCTGAGATAGAAGTGAGTCCAGTATGAAAGAGGCATCCACAACAACAAGCAAGGGAGCAATGGGACATGGGTCATCAGTGACATTGCTTGAGTTGGGAACAAGCGAGCAGAGATCAGCTCCGTGCCTGCAAATGACGTCACTTGAGGAGACAGTGCTGAACTCAACTTGCTCGTTCTTTACTTACAAACTGCATTGACAGTGCACTCTGTTAAGGTTTAAGAACTGGCAAGAGAGAGGACATGGTCACTGTGCACTGGAAAAAAACAGTGCACAGTGACAAGATTCTACTTTGCATCCTTCGGAATTGATAACTAACACATGCACAGTAGGACAGGGACTAACAGGCCCTGGAGCGGAGGTCACTGATGACGCTTAGTTTCAGGGAAGGAGTAGATATCATGTCAGTGACCGCAGTCTCTGCCCCTAATGACAACTTGTTTGAGTATCCTAGCAAGCACTGGAATTCTCAAATGAAGTTTTATCAAAGGAAAAGTAGTAGAAAAAAAATAAAGCTGTTAAATAGTGATGAGCGAGTACTAAAAAGCTCGGGTGCTCGAGGCTCGGGCCGAGCATCCCAAGATACTCGTGTACTCGGCCCGAGCACCGAGCCCAATGTTATCCTATGGGAGACCAGAGTATTTTTGTGATGACCCCCGGCAGCATGTAGAAACCCTAAAAATGTCACAAAAGTCTCAGAAGAGTGCTCAAATGACATGGCAACAGCATGGGGAAGACCCCTTGAAGCATTTATCACTCAAAAGTCACAGCTGTGAACAATTTTTTCCACGTTTTACGCCATTTTTACGGACTCACCAGAAAACCTTCAAAAATGACACCAAAATGAATTTTCATGGCGGAAATGTTAAGGGCACATACCCAATAGTGAGATAGATCTAATGTATGTTACTTTTTGAGATTAATACATGAAAGATTTTACGTAAAACATTGTGTGGCACTCCGATGTCCCTGAGAAGAGACGTACATAAAGGCCTCTGAGTCTAATGGGCCCATTTTGAGGAAGTGAGTCTTTGTAGTATTTTCCTTTGCCTGGGCAGTCCAAAATTGTGAGGTTCACCAATGCCCCTGCATACAGACGTGCATGAGGGCCTGTAAACCTGAAGTGCCTATTGTAAGGAAGTGGGTCTATTGTAGTATAGCCCTTTGGCAGGGCAGCCAAAAATTGGGAGGCTCCACGTTGTCCCTGGATAGAGACGTGCATGAGGGCCTGTAAACCTGAAGTGCCTATTGTAAGGAAGTGGGTCTATTGTAGTATAGCCCTTTGGCAGGGCAGCCAAAAATTGGGAGGCTCCACGTTGTCCCTGGATAGAGACGTGCATGAGGGCCTGTAAACCTGAAGTGCCTATTGTAAGGAAGTGGGTCTATTGTAGTATAGCCCTTTGGCAGGGCAGCCAAAAATTGGGAGGCTCCACGTTGTCCCTGGATAGAGACGTGCATGAGGGCCTGTAAACCTGAAGTGCCTATTGTAAGGAAGTGGGTCTATTGTAGTATAGCCCTTTGGCAGGGCAGCCAAAAATTGGGAGGCTCCACGTTGTCCTTGGATAGAGATGTGCATGAGGGCCTGTAAACCTGAAGTGCCTATTGTAAGGAAGTGGTTCTATTGTAGTATAGCCCTTTGGCAGGGCAGCCAAAAATTGGGAGGCTCCACGTTGTCCCTGGATAGAGACCTGTTAGGTTCTTAGTGCCTCCGTGCTTGCATTTAAAAACCGCACGTGTGTGCCTGTTGGTGGCAGCTTTCCGCTGCACTTGTGTGCGTTTTGCAAAAACTTGGATATAACGCACAAGTCTAGTGAATACACATCAGCACAGCATTGCAAAATGCGCAAGGGCGTTGGCAACGAACAAGGAAGTGGACGTGATGGTGGTGCAGGCAGAGACCGAGGTTGTGTGCAAGCTCTAATTTCGCCACAACAAAGGGCCACATCTACTCGCTCGCACGTCCTGTCCCAAATTCTTAGGGACCGCAGCAGTACACCGCTCTTGAACCAAGACCAGTGTCAACAAGTTGTTAGTTGGATAGCGGATAATGCTTCCAGTCAGATTGGCACCACCACAAACACTCTGTCTTCCACACGGTCAAGTGTCAGTAGCCGTGATACTGCACCGCACATTTCAGAACCTGATCCTCCTTCCTACCACCAGGCCGAGTACACGTCCACGGACATTACTGATCCCACACTTGGACACTCGGAAGAGCTGTTCGTTCACGTTTCCATTCACACATTCTGGCCTCTCGCCAGCTCCTGTTGAAGTGGGCCATGACGAGATTGTATGTACAGATGCCCAAATATTTGAGCAGCCACGTTCTCACGAAGTTGGCAACGTGTCTCAACAAGGGGTGGACGATGATGAGACACAATTGTCAGGAAGTCAGGAGGAGCAGGGTGCGGAAGAGGAAGACGACGTGGTGGATGATCCAGTAACTGACCCAACCTGGCAGGAGGATATGCAGAGCGAGGACAGCAGTGCACAGGGGGAGGGAGGCGTAGCATCCCAACAGGCAGTAAGAAGCAGGGTGGTGGCCCCAGGCAGACGTCAGGCAACTGTTCCCCGGAACAACACGACACAAGGTGCCTGTACAAATGTTAGGTCTTCCCGAGTCTGGCAGTTTTTTAAGTTGGCTCCAGATGATTCTAAAAAGGCCATTTGCAACACCTGCCATGCCAGCATCAGCAGGGGTACCAAAACTAGCAGCCTGACCACCACCAGCATGATCAGGCACATGTCAGCCAAGCACCCGACTTTGTGGGATGTACAACAGAGTCGAGGAGCAGTGCTTGCTGATGTCACTGCTACGTCTTCGCTTGTTGTGCATGCGAGCTAATCCCCTGTCCATGCTGCCCGTGAACAAGCCTCCTCCGGCCCTGCACCTGCAGTTGCCCACGCAGAAATAACACCATCATCAAGCACGTCCTTGTCCCAGCGCAGCGTTCAGTTATCCATTCAGCAAACCTTTGAACGCAGGCGCAAATACACTGCCAACGCCCCACATGCCACACTTCTAAATGCTAACATTTCGCGACTGCTTGCGCTGGAAATGTTGCCTTTTAGGCTGGTTGAGACAGAAGCATTCCACGACCTGATGGTGGCAGCTGTCCCACGTTACTCGGTCCCCAGCCGCCACTATTTCTCCCGGTGTGCCGTCCCCGCATTGCATAACCACGTGTCACAAAACATCACACGTGCCCTGAACAACGCTGTTTCAGCCAAAGTCCACCTAACCACAGACACGTGGACAAGTGCATGTGGGCAAGGCCGCTACATCTCGTTGACGTCACACTGGGTTAATATTGTGGAAGCTGGGACCCAGTCTGAGCGAGGGACGGAACACGTCCTTCACACACCAAGTTTTGCAGGCCCTACCTCAGTCAGGGTTTCACCCACACTCTACAGCTCCGGAATGTCATGCTCCTCAGCCTCCTCCTCCTCCTGCGCATCCTCATCCACTTTACCCTCCACACCAGTCCCAAGCTGGAAGTGTCGCAGGCGGAGGAGGGGACGCTGCGCTCTCCCACTGCTCGGGTCCGGCTGCCGCTGCTCTACTGCTGCTGCTGCTCGTTGGCTCGAGCGATGGCTGGATCCCGGGGACTCGAGCGGCGCTCATCGCCCGTGAGTGAAAAGGGGTGGTTTGGGTTTTGGGGATATTGTCCGTGACGCCACCCACAGTTGTGGTGATTGTGTGGACACCACCGCTGCTCTGGACGGGGATCCCGGGAGCCTGTGTCAGGGAGCAGCTTTGTTGTTATTTCTCCCCTCCGTGGGTAGGGGGGTTGGTTGTCCCAGGGCCCGGTGATGGGGTAGAGATGGATGACAGGCGGGTTGCGGGGCCTGATGAGGTGCAGTGTCGCAGGGGCAGCGCTGTGCCGCACGGCACGGAGGTACTCACTCAGCCCAATGATGATGACACAGTTCACGGTAAAACAAGTGGCTGGATGGACGGGTCCCTCGGACGGCTGCGGTTGTTCCTCCCTGCAGGTTAGTGATGACTGTCTCTCCCTGCACCTAAGTTCAGTGTTGCTAGTGATGGTTTCCCACCGGTAACCCGCTCCTCGACCTGGATATGGGCCGGAGGAGCCCCTTTTGCCCACAGGCGCTGGCCCTGGGAGACGGTTGCCCTTGGCGGTGGCGGTGTCTCCCCTTCACGGTTGGACGGTTGCCTTCTATCGGGACTTGGCTGTTTGGAAACCCTGAGGTCCCCTTCACTAACGGATTTGGCAAATTCACGGCGACACCAAGCTTTGCCGGGATCCGAAAGGCCCCTGCCAATGGTGCTGGCTTCTCTTTGTATACCGGTCCGGTACGGCCCGGTCACCACCCGTTCACGGTCCTTACGGCAGACTCCAATCGGCCTCCACTGCAGACGGTCACCATATCCTGCCAATCTTGCTGTCCTGTCCGGGCCACACACCCGGACCAACTTAAGGCTCTTTGCTGTCACTTTTCTCCTCTCTACTACTTTCCTCCTTCCACTTCCTTAGCTTAACTCTCACTGCCTGTGTTTTCCCTCCTCCTTGGTGGGTGGAGACCAACCGCCTGGCTCCACCCCCTGGTGTGGACAACAGCCCCTGGGGAAGGCAACAAGGATTTTGTGTTTTGACTATGATATGCCTGCAGGGAGTGTGGGGTGTGTAAGTGTTGTGCTCTGTGGCCCCTGGCTTGTCCAGGGCGACACAGAAGCACTGCAGCACTGCCTCGGCGAAACGGCAACAGGCTGTGCTGAAGCTAATCTGCATAGGTGACAAACCCCACAATGCAGAAGAGGTGTGGACAGCTCTGAAACAGCAGGCAGATCACTGGCTCACACCTCTGAACCTAAAGCCAGGAAAGGTTGTGTGTGAGAATGGCCGGAACCTGGTGGCGGCTTTGAGGCGAGGCCAGCTGACACATGTTCCATGCGTGGCCCATGTGCCCAACCTCGTGGTTCAGCGGTTTCTAAAGTCATACCCAGAGCTGTCTGATCTGCTGGTAAACGTTCGCCGCCTGTCTGCACATTTTCGAAAGTCGCCTACTGCTTCAGCCGGCCTTGACGGCTTTCAGCGCCATTTGCATCTTCCGGCTCACAGACTGGTGTGTGATGTCCCCACGCGTTGGAATTAAACTCTGCACATGTTGGTCAGGATATGTGAGCAGAAGAGGGCAGTTGTTGAGTACCTGCATCCCCTAAGCCGTCGGGAAATGGGTCAAACTCCACACATAACACCTGAGGAGTGGAGATGGATGTCCGACCTATGTACCATCCGCCAAAACTTTGAGGACTCCAGCAAGATGGTGAGCGGCGATGACGACATTATTAGCGTCACCATACCGCTTCTCTGCCTTCTAAAATGGTCTCTGCTCAAAAAACAACCATGATGCATTGCAGGCGGAGCGCGATGAGTTTGAGCAAGAAACAGTAGTGGGTGTGGGTGATAACACACAGCCCAGCCTCGTCTCATCACAACGTGCAGTGGAGGACTATGACGAGGAGGAGGATGAAGACATGGAGCAACTCTCTGGCCAAATTGAGGATATGACATGCAGTCATATCCTCGGTTCAGCGTGGCTGGCCAGAGGACAGGGTAGATGATGAGGAGGAGGAGGAGGAGGAGGAGGAGGACAGCATGTTCAGTCATCGTGTTGGTCACGATACTGAAGTGATGGCTGTTAAGAGTCTGGCACACATGGCTGACTTTATGGTAAGCTGCCTGTCTCGTGACCCTCGCGTTAAGAACATCTTGTCCGACAATCATTACTGGTTGGTAACACTGTTAGACCCACGCTAAAAGGAGAACTTTATGTCTCTTATTCCCGAGGCGGAGAGGTCAGGCAAAATCCAGCAGTTCCAGAAGGCCATAGTCATGGAAGTAGGCAAAGCATTCCCCTCACAAAACGCTAGCGGCATAGGTCAGGAATCAGTGGACAACCAAGGCGTACAGCCGAGAGGGGCACAAGTCCAATTCGCCAGAGGTAGGGGAACAGTCTTTAAGATGTGGGACAGTTTTCTCAGCCCCTCACATACCACAGCCCCTGAGGTGCGGGGTAGTGCCACAAGAAATCCTAAGTTTGCCCAGATGCTCAAGGAGTACCTTGCAGATCAAACAACTGTACTCCGACATTCCTCTGTGCCTTACAATTAATGGGTATCCAAGCTGGACAGACACGTGGCATGAATTGGCTCTCTACGCCTTGGAAGTCCTGGCCTGCCCTGCCGCTAGCGTTTTGTCAGAGCGTGTTTTTAGTGTCGCAGGTGGAATCATTACAGATAAACGCACCCGCCTGTCTACTGTAAATGCTGACAGGCTGACTCTGATCAAGATGAACAAGGGTTGGATTGGACCAGACTTCACCACACCACCAGCAAATGACAGCGGAATTTAAAGTTTGTAACGGGAATTTGCCATGTACCTCCACTCACCCATGGTAACACACTTCTGGACTTTGGCTAATCGCTGGACTGCTCCTCCTTCTCCTCATGCGCCATCATTATGACCGTTACAATAGTTAGGCCGTTGTTTCAGGTATACCCCCAGTGGTAAATTTTTTCGCCCATTCTTTCAGAATGGGCATTACGATGACAGGAGACCCGCTCCTTTGCAATGGGAACAATGTTTTGAGGCCCTCATGCACATCTCTATCCAGTGACAATATGGAGCTGTACGCTGCCACCGACAGGCACACACGTGCGGTTTTTAAATGCAAGCACGGACGCACTAAGAACCTAACAGATTTTTAGGAGCGACAATTACTGAGAAGTCTGACACTATCAGCCACTGCTGACTGACGTGTATTATACACTACACTTGTGCGTTATATAATAGTTTGTGAAAAACGAACACAAGTGCACCTGTACGCTGCCACCGACAGGCACACACGTGCGGTTTTTAAATGCAAGCACGGACGCAATAAGAACCTAACAGGTTTTTAGGAGCGACAAATATTACTGAGAAGTCTGACACTATCAGACACTGCTGACTGACGTGTATTATACACTACACTTGTGCGTTATATAATGGTTTGTGAAAAACGCACACAAGTGCACCTGTACGCTGCCACCGACAGGCACACACGTGCGGTTTTTAAATGCAAGCACGGACGCAATAAGAACCTAACAGGTTTTTAGGAGTGACAAATATTACTGAGAAGTCTGACACTATCAGCCACTGCTGACTGACGTGTATTATACACTAGACTTGTGCGTTATATAATAGTTTGTGCAAAACGTGCACCTGTACACTGCCACCGACAGGCACACACGTGCTGTTTTTAAATGCAAGCACGGACGCAATAAGAACCTAACAGGTTTTTAGGAGCGACAAATATTACTGAGAAGTCTGACACTATCAGCCACTGCTGACTGACGTGTATTATACACTACACTTGTGCGTTATATAATAGTTTGTGAAAAACGCACACAAGTGCACCTGTACGCTGCCACCGACAGGCACACACGTGCGGTTTTTAAATGCAAGCACGGACGCAATAACAACCTAACAGGTTTTTAGGAGCGACAATTACTGAGAAGTCTGACACTATCTGGACTGTTTTAGACTGTGTACACCAGCCCCAGATATGATGAAGGCTGGTATACGGTCACCACTAGGAATGGCTATATACCCTGCCTGCCTGCCTGCCTGTATACTGCTACAATAGTCCTGACAAGGACTCTTCTGGTCACTAGCCTGTATTCCGACCTGGCTATACCCTGCCTGTATATAGCAACAATAGTCCTGAGAAGGACTCTGCTACTGTACTCCGACCTGGCTATTCCCTGCCTGCCTGTATACAACTTATTGTATGTCCTGAGAAGGACTTCTGGTCACACTGTTTGCAGCCCTGCTCCGGAAATTACTATAAAGGGCCGCAAACCTTTCCCTGAAGCAGCAACCCTCTCCCTGCACTGACTGTCTGGATGGCTGTGAGCAGAGCACAGCGCGCCCGCCGGTATAAAGGCTCGGTCACGCTGTGCGGGCCGGCCAATGACTGCAATTCCACAACTAACAGGGCTGTGGCATTGCAGTGGTCTGCCAGCCAATCCCTGCATGAGAGCTGGCTCTCAAAAGAGCGCCAACATGCAGGGATGAAGACCACGAGTACAGCACGAGTATCGCGAGATTAGTCGGTCCCCGCCGAGTAGCCCGAGTACAGTGATACTCGTGCGAGTACTGAGTAGTAACAAGCATACTCGCTCATCACTACTGTTAAAGTAGTTAGAGAAATAGATGTAATATTAATGAAAGCATATTAGAAAAAAGATTAGATTATGATATTAGATAGAGAATAGGAGTAAAATAAAATTTAGTTTCAGACAACCCCTTTAACACTAGAACTACTGAGGTAGTCATTTTGACTACTTTGCACCATGTATTTCTATATAGGTGTCACGAGTCCAGTAGTTCTAGTGTTAAGCCCTTGGCCTGAAGTCGGTTTCCACCTTCCTGACAAGGCCAATTTTTTAAATTCTGACCACTGTAATTTTATTCGGTAATTCTAGAACACTTGAACGTATCACAGTGATTCTGAGATTGTCTTTTCATGACATATTCTACTTCATGATAGTGGTAAGATTAGGATGATATTTTTTGTATACATTTATGAAAATATTGGAAATATGGGGAAAATGTTGACTTTTTTGCAATTTTCACATTTAATTTTTTATGGCCATAAATCCACGAGTTTTGTCACACAAAATAGTAAATATATAGCATTTACCATATGTCTACTGTATATCAGCATGATTCTTGAAACATATTTTTTTTTCTTAGGAAGTTAGAAGGTGTAAAATTGTGACTCATTTTGGGGGGGTGTTAGAGATAGACAAAGAAACAGTTTCCGTTTCAATGTCAGGCTTGTTTTTTCAGTCATCAAAAATCACACCACAGAAACAAACTCAAATTACCTAGCCTCTTTCCAACATTCGGATACAAGCTGAAAATGAAAAGGCCATATAGTTCTGAAGATAATGTGCAGCTTTTTAGAAAGAGTAAGGCTATTTGCCCACGGGACTATGTACCCGTGGATTTTACCGAGAAAAACCTGCAGATTTATCTGGATTGTCTAGATAAATCCACAGGTTTTGGCAAGTACAGACACTCCCCATGTTATCCTATGGGACATGGGGAGTGTCTGTGTCCATGCTGCGGTATGTGCGGCTGCGGAACATGCTGCGGATGTCCCGCAGCCGCACATAACTGCATGTCAATTATTCCTGCAGAAATAACTGCGGATGTCGCGC
This sequence comes from Anomaloglossus baeobatrachus, assembly GCF_048569485.1. Lineage (NCBI taxonomy): Eukaryota > Metazoa > Chordata > Amphibia > Anura > Aromobatidae > Anomaloglossus > Anomaloglossus baeobatrachus. The sequence goes on from NC_134355.1 coordinate 307,162,387, forward strand.
CTCTCAACTATGGAGATAGAGGCTGAGACTTCCACAGGTAAGTCGCACGATTGTCCACAGGTTTACCGCAGCTATTTCGCTGAAATCCTGCAGCAATAGATAGCTGCGGATTCCGGGAATCAGCTGCAGGAAAACTGCGGACATACCTGCGGATATATCCATGGGTACATAGTCCCGTGGACACATAGCCTAAGGCTATGTGCGCACGTTGCGTAGTGTCCATGCTGAAAAATCTGCAGCGATTTGCCAGTGCATGTGCGCTTCAAATCGCTGCAGAAACACTACATAATGGATGCAGTGTATCTGCAGAATAGATGCCGATTTCATGCGCTATGGATGCTGCCTCTTCTATAGACAGAGTGGGAGCAGCATCCAAAGCCCACAAAATAAGTGACGTTACTTTTTTAAGCGCAGTGATTTGGATCAAAATTTCAACATGCAAATCGCTGCACTCTCAAACGCAACGTGCACATGGATTATGCACAATCTTCACAGATTGTGCTGGGGACGCAGGACGCATGTGTTTACGTTGCAGTGCAATATGCAGCGTAACCGTATGAAATTATGCAACGTGTGCACATAGGCTAACACTGCTGGAGATCTGCACACCTCCATACACAGACACCTGAATGAGATTTATCTCTTGTACCACACCCTAAGGTGGAAATATGTGAGCAGTCATTCCCATCCATCTCTCTGACTGCTAATAAATGTCACCATTACAAGAAATATTAACTCCTTCGCTCACCGTTTTCCGAGAGCCGTACCTTTTTATTTTTCTGTCAATCTTGCTATATAAGGGCTTATTTTTTGCGGGACGAGTTCTACTTTTAAGTGAAACCAAACGTTTTACCATGTAGTGTACTGGAAAATGGCAAAAAAAATCCAAGTGCGGAAAAATTGCAAAAAAAGTGTGATTGCATGATTGTTTTGGGAATATTTTATTCACCGTGTTCATTAAATGGTAAAACTGATGAGTCAGTGTATTGCCTCAGGTCAGTATGAGTTCAAAGATACCAAACATGTATAGGTTTACTTTTATCTAAGGGGTTAAAAAAAATTCAGAAGCTTGTCCAATAAAAAGTGTGCACTTTTTGCACCATATTCCGTGATCCGTAGAATTCTCATTTTTCAAGCTCTATGGCTCAGTGATGGTTTATTTTTTGTATCTTAAACTGATGTTTTTAATGGTATGATGCTTGCGCAGAAGCGACGTTTTGATCTCATATCACATTTTGTGCAAAAAATCGCAGCGATCAAAAAATGCAATTTTTGCGTTTGGAATTTTATTGCCGGTATGCCATTTACCGATCAAAATAATTGATTTTATATTTTGATAGATCGAGCGTTTCTGAACGTGGCAATATCAAATGTGTGTATATTTTTTATTTTTTTAACCCTTTAATTTTCAATGGGGCAAATGGGGGGTGATTTGAACTTCTAGGTTTTTTATTTTTTTAATTTTTTAAAACTTTGTTTTAACTTTTTTTTTATTTTACTAGTCCCCTAGGGGACTATAAGGATCAGCAGTCTGATCGCTCTTCTTTTTCTCCAGACCATAGCTACACAGCTGAGATGTGCAGAAAAGCAGCTCTCCTATTACAAATGGCAGTCTTCCGGGTGTAAGAGGATGTTACTCATGATAGCTACAGGAGTTATCACATGACCCTCTGCTATCATGTCAACCATTTGATCCACGTGATCATATCACGTGACTTCCGATGGAGCCGGGAAAGTGAATGCTTACCGAGGCCCGCTATTACACCACGCTGTGACATTTTCACAGCGCTCTGTAAGGGGTTAACAGGCACGAGTGGGCAGCAAATCCACTCGTGTTTGATAGCTGCACATGTCAGCTGTTCAAATCAGCTGACATATGCAGCGATCGCTGCCAGCGGCAGCAGGCAGCCATTATCCTGACAAGATCCATGATGTACCCAGTATGTCATATGTCGTGAACAGGTTAACTCTCTCAGCATTAACCATGCTGGAGCCTGCTTCTGGGCTCACATCACTAACGCTAACAATCTCATTGATACATATCTCCCCTCAAGAAATTTTCCAGGAAACATTTAACAAAGATTAAAGGTTCATCAGTAATTTCTCATTTTTCCAACAAAATATTTAAAACCAATTTTTTTATAGATCACATGAAGTGACTTTGAGGGGCCTATGTGAAAATACCCAATTGTGGCACTATTTTAAAAACCGCACCACCTAATCTGCTGAAAACCAAATTCAAGAAGTTCATTGAAGTTTTCTGTGTCACAGCAATTATAGCAATGTAGAAGGAAAAAATGAAAAAAAAAAATCTCACAAAACTGTTACTTTAGCCTCAATTTTTTTTATTTTCCCAAGGGTAACAGGGGAAAATGCACCATACAATTTGTTGTGGAAATTCTCTCGCTTATGATGATACCTCATATGTGATGGGAAAACTACTATTTGGGTGCACAGCAGGACTCGGCAGAGAAAAGTAACTATTGACTTTTGGAACGCAATATCGTCTGGAATCAATATCGGATGCCATGTTGCATTGGCCGAGCCCCTGATGTGCCTAAACAGTGAAAACCCCTCACTGATATGTTATTGGTCATGTCGCAGTAATCACCGCCAGCTGCTGTTGTGAGCCAGCAGTGATCCCTGCACATGGCTGCTGATTTGAACAGCAGACATGTGGTGATAACAGGCGTGGGTGAATCTGTGATCCACCCACCTCTACTTGCCACTTAGATCGCGATGTCAAAATATGACAGTGCAACTTAAATGGCTAAAGCGTGGATCACGCCGTTCCCTGCTGCCATCTGATACCCCGTGACCTGGTCACGGGGGCCGATGATTATCATGGTAGCTATGGGTCATGTGATGACCCCTGACTTGACCATGACGTACTTTCTGTAAGAGCTGACAGAGAGGCGGCTCTTAAAGGAACAGTGCATTTTTGTTTGTTCATCAGCGCTTTGCAGCGCTGATAAAGAGAAATACACAAGCAATCGAACTGCTGATCCATAAATTCCACTAGGGGGACTAGTACAATGAATTAAAAATGTAAAAAAACTTTTTAAAAATATGACAATATAGAAACACCTAAAAGTTCAAATCACCCCCCCATTCACCTCATTGAAAATAAAACAGTTAAAGAAATAAAAATATACACATATTTGGTATCGCTGAGTTCAGAAATGCACAATATATCCAAATATCAAATCAATTAATTAAAAAATATACATATTTGGTATCGCTGAGTTCAGAAATGTGCGATATATCCAAATATCAAATCAATTAATTAAAAAAATATACATATTTGGTATCGCTGAGTTCAGAAATGCGCAATATATCCAAATATCAAATCAATTAATTAAAAAATATGCATATTTGGTATCGCTGGGTTTAGAAATGTGCGATATATCCAAATATCAAATCAATTAATCCAATTGGTACACACCGTGGCAAGAAGAAATTTTCAAACGCCAAAATTACATTTTTTGATCGCTGCAAAAAAATTTTTAAAATGCAATAACAGGTGATCAAAACGTAGCATCCCCACAAAAATGAAATAATTAAAAATGTTAGCTCAAGACATGAAAAATAAGCCATCGCTGAGCCCCAGATCATGAAAAAGGAGAACCCTTCGCCAAAGCGCTAATCTTTTTTTTGGACAGTTTTGAATTTTTTTTAACCCCTTGGATAAATATAAAAGTAAACATATTTGATATTTGCAAACTCGTGCCGACTTGAGGCATCATATCAATACATCAGTTTTGCTATACAGTAAACACGGTGAATAAGATACCCCCAAAACAATCATGCAATTGTACTTTTTTTTGCAATTTCACCGCACTTGTTAATTTCTTTCCCGTTTTCCAGTACACTATTTGGTAAAACTAATAACTTCATTCAAAATTACAACTTTTCTCACAAAAAATAAGCCCTCATATGGTGAGATTGACAGAATAATAACAAAGTTACGGCTCTCGGAAGAAGGGGAGCAAAAAAACAAAACGAAAAACAGAAAATTGCCCAGGGGTGAAGGGGTTAATAAAGTTTTAGCAACGCTAAGTAACAGAAGGTATTCAAAACAAACTTTCATTTTAATCATGACAAAGAAAAGGCAGCTTAAAACACAATAAAAATTCCATGTAAAAATTGCATTTAAAAATGCAATGAAAAAATGCAAGTAACCTAATTTAGCGAATTGGAGCAGAAATGCTGCAGAAATTCTATAGCATCAAAAGGGCACCAAAATACTCATTGTGTTACCTTACCCTAAGTGCTTGTCCCACAATATATTTATTACACAGACCCTTTTACTGACAACATAGGAAGAAACTTACTGCGTTTGTGGCTGCATAGAGCCGGTTGTAACCACAAACAGTATTATAAAACAAAATGGCCGGATAAACTAATGTCATATGTAAAAGGATGCGGGGCGCGCGATGTAGTCTGGACGCCCTGACACTGTACATACAAGACATGGTCCTGACTGGGTGTTTGGACTTTTGTAGTGTGGGCTATGTGAAAGTGCAGGTTGCATCCTGCTGCTGTTCTCAACTGACCAGGACCAACAAGCAATTAGAGAGACAAAAGCCTGCTTTACACGTTGCAATTTCTCATATGATCTCGTATGCGATTTGCAACGCCCCCATCGTATGTGCGGCACGTTCAATTTGTTGAACCTGCCGCACAAACGATTAACCCCCGTCACACGTACTTACCCGTCCATACGACCATGCTGTGGGCGGCGAACGTCCACTTCCTGGAGTGGGAGGGACGTTCGGCGTCACAGCGACATCACGCGGCAGCCGGCCAATAGAAGCTGAGCGGGACGTAAACATCCCGCCCACCTCCTTCCTTCCGCATTGTGGGCCGGGAGTCGCAGGACATAAGTAAGATCTGTTCATCGTTCCCGGGGTGTCACACACTGAGATGTGTGCTACCCTGGGTACGATGAACAATCTGACGTGCAATTCTAGAGAAAGGTACGATGTGTATGCGATGAACATTTTAACGTTCAATTGCAATTGCATGTACCTGTCACACACTGCAATGTACTTTACAATGCCGGATGTGCGTCACTTACGACGTGACCCCTCCGACACATTGTAAGATACATTGCAGCGTGTAAAGCAGGCTAAACAGTTCTTACTCCACAACAGTTCTTTACTAGGCAAATTCAACACTTCCTTCACAAGATTTTGCCTGGCTATCTGGATGACATCACCCTCCTCTTGCACATCACTGGGCAAAATCTAGTGCCAGCACAGAAAACTCGCCGGTTTGCGCAGGTGTACCTAAGTTTTCGGAACTGCCTTCTATATGGCAGAGCAAAGTGCACATGCACGAGTCGGGAATGTACCTACGCAAACGTGACATTTTGCCCGTCTGTGTGAATGGCGTCCGAGGTGTCATCCATGTCAATCAACTCAGGAGGACTGTGAAAGGATGGACAGGACACACAGGCTACGACGCCTATTGGACCGGATCGGAGAATTTACATACATAGCGGGAGATTTTATAAAGGTATTTGTGAGGTCTACAGGGGGCTCAGAGAGTAATATGCACCTTTACAGAATGCAGCACAGGTGCTGCTTAAGGTGCTGGTTTTAGTTTAGAAGGCCAAAATCTGGTGACAGGTTCACTTTAACCTTTTACTTACATTAACATAACATTACAATATCTTACACTTTAACAAAACTGCTGCATCTGGTATTATAGATTATACTTTAGATATTATACTACACCTTCTCTGATATTACAATGCATTACCAACAGTATTATATCAAGTACATTACCTTATAGTATCACATCCTACATTATCCTGTGCATATTATACCTTTTCTTACTATATACTAGGTATCGTGATTGTACATTGTACATTGCAACAAAGTAATGGCAAGAGACACAATATATTATTGACACTAAAAGACTTTGACACGATTGGTATCTTCAGGAGCAGGAGCATGGCCACCACAGTCCATCCTCTTACACATGCCTAATCAGCAAATTTACTAAAATGCAATTCAGAAGATCACTTTAATTTGAGGATCTTAGGCTCACTCATCTTTAATCTATATAAAAGTTATTTGTTGTGAATCGAATATTTCTTATTATTGTAATAGATATGTTTTATGGCACCATTATACTCCTGAGCACTTTACAGACATATGCCTCACTATCCCCACTGGAATTCACAATCGAAATTCCCTTTCAGTATGTCTTTGCAGTGTTGGAGGAAACCAGATTACTCAGTGGAAATCGACACAAATATAGCAGGAACCTTCTTACAGATGTTGACCTTGGTGGGAGTTTAAACCAAAACCCTAGGACTGCAAAATCATCAGTGCTAACTATTGAATCACAATGCTGCCCAAAACCTTAATCAATGGCCCAGTAGTTTTTCTTTATATTTAGTGCATATGCTGAGAGTTTTTCCCAGTGCATCTATTATACCAAAATTACATACTAAATGAGGAATGAATTTCAGCTCTGGAGTCTGCTTCTCTGAGGAATAATACAGGCTATAAGTCTAGATCAGTACTAAATCAGTAATGTATTTACAAAACTATTTTTTATGTAGATAAATGTTATGTGTAGACCTAGAAATCACTTATACATTAATTTACAGTTTGCATATACACTGAAATGACAAGAACCATATTATTTTACCGGGTATTTTACATTACACAATAGAGCAGGGGTGGGGAACCTTTTTACTGCTGGAGGCCATTTGTGAATTTCTATCAACCCTTCGGGGCCACATAAAATTATCAATATGAAAATTACCCGGCTATATTTGATCAAGCAATTAACTCACCCCTACTGTCGTGGTCGAAGCTGCTTCTCTTTGGTGCGGCGGTTAATTTTTGGTGATATTGATCATATAACTTTGCTTTTCACAACTACTGTTCCAGGATTTTCTCGGCCTAGAGCGCAGTCAACTCTTTGTGATAATAGGATTGGTAAATCCTTTAAATCATATATATTACATAACAGATGCTGGGACTGCTGTATATACATCACATAAGAGATGTTTGTACTGCTGTATATATATCACAGGAGACATCGGGGACACATGCATCAAACAATGGGCTCGGGACATGTACAGCGTCGGTTTGGCTACCGGAGGAACTGCAGTAATACCAGTCCTGGCCACGGTTACCTGAACCGAACTCTGGAGCTCTCAGCTGAGCTCCGGAGTGCAACCTGGCCTGTTTGCAGCTGAATGCAGGTTACCGCAGCAGGACTTGTATTACTGGAAATTGCCGGTAATACTAGTCCTGGCTGCGGTTACCTGCATTCAACTCTGGAGCTCTCACCTGAGCTTAGTACCTAAAGTACGTAGATCTCATCTTCTATTCCAAATATATACCCCTGATGAACCTTTTTTGAGAGGGGAAACGCGTTGGGTTATTTTCTTGATGTTTTCTCGCTCCCTATTTCTTTGGGATGTATAATTGAGATATTGGACCCAATTGGATTGATGACTATGTATCATAGACTGAACTGAATGACTGACAGACCTAGGACAACAGTGTCCATGTCCGACTATTGTAATATCAACTGGTTTGAATGGCTTTGAGGAGGAATATCTGGTGGTGGTAACTTGTGATTACCTTGGATATTAAGACATAAGCATAAGTTAACCAGTATTGTGATATAATTATCTTGGAAGGTTTTCTTCATTTGTTTATCTTTTAACTTTGTACTTTAATAAACTATGTATTTTAGAAGTAAATTTCTTTTCTGTGATTCATTTTTCTGTTTGGTTTCTCCAACTTACCGATTCCTGTGAATATACTGCGAGTGGCATGCAGCACAGGGGGCACACAGCACCAGAGTGCAGACATACAGCTTTGAAAGCTGGGAATCATCTGCTGCTGCTCATCTTCTGTGTTCTGTGGGACGGGAGCGCAGAGCACTAACCCCGCCCACAAAGTAAGTCCTGTGCATGCTGGCACTGGTACACTCATGCAGCTTTCAGTAGTGAATGCTACAGTGCTGTGCAAATTAATTGGAACAAAGCATTTTTTAATTAAAGTCATAAGTAGGTTATTAGTCAGTGATTCAAACCAGTTTTAACTGCTTTTAACAGGTGTGAGTGTACAACCTTGAGTAACAAAATATGGTTTGACTGGTTTTAGTCAGAAAATAACAGCTAGCTGCCCTTCAGCTTCAGTTGAGAGCTTGTTTCTGTGACAAGTGGTTTAATGTAGTTTTTCTCTGTGTGATTTGTGCCTGTAAAAATATATGTTACTCCACGAAAGATGTCTAGAATTATTACTCTTAACGAACTTACAAGTCTGACTGTAAGAGAAATCACTTCCACTGTTGGTATTGGAAAATCTACCCTTCCAAGAATAATTTGCATACTCAATGAAACTGGATCGTTTTCTCCAAAACGAAAAGGGAAATGTGGAAGAAAAAGGAAAACGACACAAAGAACTGATAAAACATCTATCAGAAATAGTAAAATGAATGCAAGAAAAACAAGTAAAAACCTCCAAAGAGACTTGTTTGCTGCAGTTATTGATATTAGCGATTCTACTGTATGGTGCAGGCTTCTGGAAGTTGGTCGGAGGGCAACAAGCCCAGTAAAGAAACAACTTCTGACATCTCCAATGAAGGCAAAACAACTCGCATGGGCAAAATATATAAATCTTGGACAACTAGCCAGTGGAAAAAGGTAATTTTCAGTGATGAAACACATCTTTTTGTTCAAGGGGACAGAGCAAAAATGAACCATTGTGAGCTGATCATATTCAACAAACTGTAAAACACTCTCAAAAACAGATGTTTTGGGGCTTTTTTACAGCTGATAGTACAGGGAGCTTATTTCCTGTTGATGGTATGATGAATTCATCCAAATACATAGACGTTTTAAAATGTTTTATTGTGCCATTCATGCGTAAATTAGAATGGACATTCTAACAAGATTTGGCTCCATGCCACGATTCCAAGTGTGTGAAGAAATTCCTGGAAGAAAATAAAGTAAAAGTGCTGGACTGGCCTGGCAATTCACCAGACTTAAATCCTATAGAAAATTTGTGGAGCATTGTGAAGAGACGTCTTGGCAAAATGGACTGTACAACCAAAGAACGCATGGTAAACAGTGCCATACAAGTGTTGTTCCATGATGAAGAATTGAAGAATTTATGGAACAACTTGGTAGAATAAATGCAAAAATGCATTGGAAATCTCATATCTGCTAAAGAAGGACATATTTCTTCCTAAAATTTGTGTGTAACAGTGCATTATAACATTTTATTACTAAATATTCAAAAATGTGTTTTTTTGCTTTGTCCCAATTAATTTGCACAGCCCTGTAGGCCGGAGCCACACTTGAGTGTGACTCACCCAAGCCTAACATATCGCACCACCTGACACGGCCTGCTTCTCTCCGGACAGGAGCATCTCAGCTGCCTAGAAATACATGCAGCTGACCCGCTCCTGTCAGGAGGAGTGTGCAGCCGTGGCAGGTGATGCGATGCAAGTCACTCACAAGTGTGACTCCAGATGCACCTCCTTGCATGATGGGGATTTAAAGCGCCAGCAGCCGACAAGACACAGTAGTCAACCTGAGCACTATGGCTCCAGGAATCTGCCCAGGGGCTGCAGAAAACTTTGCAGTCCGGCGGGTCCCCACTCCTGCAATAGAGTGATGAGACTCAATAAAGAAAACAATAATCATCAAAGTCCCACATGAATTCAATTGGTGATGATAAAGCATAGAATATATTTGTTGGATTCTTGTACTGTATAAAAAAATGCCAAATGTAAACTTTCTTGCTGATACTGATCGATAGGAATAAAGACTGAGCTAGAATCATCTGATGATTCAGGTTAAACTGTTTCCCTGAGCATTCTATAAATTACTGTATGTTGGTAGTGAGTCATACAATAGTGACATAGTCTATCAGTTTGTAAGATTGTGTACTGGCATTTTCCTATTTCTTATTTAAACCCTTCTACGTTTTTTTGACAATGGTATTGCCATAACTTTTACTAAGGCTTGTTAGCTCAAAAATGTATGCTACTTTAAAATAGCATGCACTATATGTCATATTCCTTTAGAAGTACAGTATGCAAATGTCAGAAAATGAACCACTAGATTTAAAAACCAAATGATTAGAGATGAGCGATGTTCGAGGTTCACCAATTTTATATTCGAGTGATTTTGGGGGGTGCTCGAGATCGAACTCGAACTCGAGCTTTTTGCTAAAAGCTCAACAGTTCGAGTTACGTTAGAAAACGATTCGATCACCAAAAGCGTGGCTTTTTACAGCTACAGTGTGCAAGGAGCCATCGCTGGCAGCCTGCGGCAAGCTGGTAACTAAAGTAAATATCGGGCATCCAAGCAAAGCGCTTTGCTTAGTAACCCGGTATTTACCCTGGTTACGTGTGCAGGGAGCCGACACTTCCCACTCGGCTCCGCCCCCTCCGGCACTCGGCATGTACACACACACACACTCACACTCATCTGTTCCCAGCCATGCAGTCCCCGGCACTGACGTCCTCAGCGCCACATGGCCCCGCTCGGCTCCACCCACCTCGCACTCCGCCGCCCACACACATGGCACCGCTCGGCTCCACCCACCTCGCATTCCAGACACATTACCCCGCTCGGCTCCACCCACCTCGCACTCTGCACACATTACCCTGCTCGGCTCCACCCACCTCGCACTCTGCACACATTACTCCGCTCGGCTCCACCCACCTCACACTCCGCACATATTACCCCTCTCGGCTCCACCCACCTTGCACTCCGCACACATTACCCCGCTTGGCTCCACCCACCTCGCACTCCACACACATTACCCCGCTTGGCTCCACCCACCTTGCACTCCGCACACATTACCCCGCTCGGCTCCACCCACCTCGCACTCCGCACACATGGCCCCGCTCGGCTCCACTCACCTCACACTCCGCACACATTACCCCGCTTGGCTTACCTGCGGTGATGAAGTCCTGCTCTCCCGATGTCAGCGCTGTCACTGTCTTCCTTGGCCGCCGCTTGTCACATCTCCTCTCGCTGCCGGCCCGAGACTGTCACTAGAGGTGGAGGTGACATCACGGGCTCCTGCAATACTTGGTTATGAAGGCGGCGTCATTGAACTCAGTGACAGCTCTGCTATCAGGAGTGAAGCGATCACCACAGGCAATGTACTTCGCTAACCTCCTTACAGCAGCACTTGTCATGCCCTGCAGTGACCTGGGCTGACCTATTGATTTTAGCTCAGGTTGCATTGCTCTCCCAGCCAATATGGAACATTCTGTTCTTCATTGACTGGGACATTGACTATGGTATGGATCGTCATGGAAACTCCTTGGATTACAGCAGAGCTGGATTTGTTTTTCTTTCTAATAAATGAGTAAAAGAGGGAATGTTTTGGGGAGTGTTTTTTCAAATAAAAATGTGTTTGTCGTCTATTTTTTTTTATTAGTGACTGGGTGTGTGATGTCGGGTATCTGATAGACGCCTGACATCACGAACCCCAGGGCTTGATGCAAGGTGACATTACACATCTGGTGTTAACCACATATATTACCCCGTTTGCCACCGCACCAGGGCAACGGGATGAGCTGGAGCGAAGCACCAGGATTGGCGCATCTAATGGATGCGCCACTTCTGGGGCGGCTGCGGCCTGCTATTTTTAGGCTGGGGAGAGTCCAATAACCGTGGACCTCCCTAGTCTGAGAATTTCAGACTCCAGCTGTTCGATTTACCTTGGCTGGTGATCCAATTTTGGGGGGACCCCACGTGTTTTTTTTTTGTTTTTTTAATTATTTATTTAATTTAAAATAGCAGCGTGGGGTGCCCTCAGTTTTGGATTACCAGCCAAGGTGAAGCTGCCAGATGTGGTCTGCAGGCTGCAGCCGTCTGCTTTACCCTAGCTGGCTACAAAAATAGGGGGAACCCCACGTCATTTTTTTTAAATTTATTTTTTTTTTGGCTAAATACAAGGCTAAGCACCCTTTAAAGCCACATGAAAGGCACCAAAGGGTGCAAAATTACAAAATGCAGGGGAGTGGGACATTATGTATCTTTCTGCCATTATAATGCATTATACATGCCTCATGTAGGTTGAAGCTATGGATCCTGGGTAAATTTATGTATTTTCCCTCCTTCAGTTTTTTTGCAGTACGCAAAAAATGGAAGGCACACGGACGACAAATCGATGACATATGGACCGTATACAGAATGGAAACGGATGCCACACAGATGCACCCATGAAAAAAATGGACCGTTTTTTGCGGACCGCAGAAACGGATTGGTCGTGTGAATGTAGCCTGATTCTGATTTGCCGTTTATAAACAATAGGCAGAAATAAGTGACAAGCGCTTCCCAGCGTCAGAAAATCTCTGTGGTTTCAGGGGGTAGCTGAGACCCTGGAGATCATGATTCAGGCCGTTTTTTCTGGTCCCCGCTCACTTGATCAGCGGTATACGCCGAATACCGATGATCACGTTACAAGTAAATGACAGCGCTGATAAAACATTATTTATCTCCCATCTGGCATGAACAAACATGTCAGATGGGAGATAAATCTCCTCCCCGATCTCTTCCGGTCCCCTGGTGTCGCCAAAGGGCCCCCCTGACCCCCTCCCGGAAATCCAAGATTGCCGCGTGCACAGCAGCGCACCGGACGCATTCACCCTACTCCTCTGATTTCTGTCGCATGTACCATGACACATGCGACAAAAAATCCCTCCCCAGGCCCTGCCAGGTCACCCCCTATAACTCCACCGGTGTTCCCCGGTGTCTCACGGTACCTGTGCAGCGTTGATCCCCCGCAGCTCCCTTCTTCACAATAGATGCTGCCGCATGCACGGAGCGGCTGTCAGCTCAGCTTCCTGTGTTCAGACTCAGTGAGTGATGGTAACCATGTATCTGTAAGCTACTGCAATGCCCTGCTCATGAGGTAAGGAACATATTTGATCAGGAGAGCTATACTACACTTCCAAATGGAGGTATTTGATTTTATAGTTGCCCTGCTGAACGACTACTAAACATGAGAGTCCGTTATACACCACAAGAAAACATGTATAAATATCAAGCTCTGTTGTTTAGTATTCATTCAGCTGGATAACTGGACTTAAAGGGGTATTCCATCTCCAAGATCCTATCCCCAATATATAGTAGGTGGAAAAGCAATAATATCAGCAAATACCAATATTTTTAAATGTAGACTAGTTCTCCTGATTAGGCATGCCCTTACCTCATGAGCAGGGCATTGCAGCTTACGACATGGACTCTGCTGCTGTGGACCCGGGGGGAGTGGGTGGATTCATTGCACCCACACTCCTCACATGGAGGGTCTGCACTCCTAGAAAATAGGGGATACGTTCCCTGAGCGTGTCCACCCATATTCTAGACGGTCCAGAGTCATTGTGGGACCCCCATATTTTTTTTCCTTACAATAAATTGGTGAAAGAGGGATGTTTTGGTGAGTGTTTTTTCAAATACATTTTTTGTTGTCTATTTGTTTTCTTAGTACTGACAGTTTGTGATGTCGGGTATCTGATAGACGCCATGACATGACAAACTGCTGGGCTTGATGTCAGGTGACCTTACAGCTAGTATCAACCCCATTTATTACCCCGTTTGCCACCACACCAGGACACGGGATATGCTGGAGTGAAGCGCCAGGATTGGCGCATCAAGTGGATGCGTCACTTCTGGGGCACCTGCGGCCTGCTATTTTTAGGCTGTGAAGGGCCAATAACTATGGACCTTCCCACCCTGAGAATACCAGACCACAGCTGTCTGCTTTACCTTGGCTAGTGATTCAATTTGTGGGTGACCCTACTTTTTTTGTGTAATTATTAATATTTATAAAATAATTGTAAAGAAAGAGCCTGGGTTGACCTCCACATTGGATCACCAACCACGGTAAAGCTGCAAGCTGTGGTTTTCAGGCTACAGCCGTCTGCTTTACCCTATCTAGCTATCAAAAATGGGGGGGGCGCCACGTCATTTTTTTTTTTAACTATTTTTTTAAATAAAAATTTTTAATGGGCTTCCCTGTATTTTGATTGCCAGCCAAGGTAACGCCAGGCAGATGTGAGTGGCAACCCATAGCTGTCTGCTTTATCTGCGCTGAGAATCAAAAATACCGTGGAGCGCTAGTCATTTTTTTTAAAGATTTATTTTTACAGCACTGTGATGTCAGGCAATCAAAATACAGGGAAGCCTTTTTTTTTTAGTTATTTAAGTAAATAATTAAAAAAATTATATATGGGCTCCCGCTGCATTTTTTGTATTGCTAGCTAAGGGTAATCCAAGCAGCTACTGGCTGCTAACCCCCACTGCTTGATGTTACCTTCACTGGCAATGGAAAATCCAGGGAAGCATCTTTTATTTTTTTTTGCCAAAAAACTACAAAAAAAATGACGTGAGCTTCGCCATATTTTTGTATGCTAGCCAGGTACAACAGGCAGGTACGGCTGCCCCCAACACCCAGCTGCCTATTTGTACCCGGCTGGGAACTACAAATATAGGGAAGCCCTTTTTTTAATTATTTTATGAATTTCATGAAATAATTTAAAAAAAAAAAAAAAACGACGTGGGCTTCGCCCCATTTTTGTGTCCAGCCGGGTACAACTAGGCAGCTGGGGATTGGATCCGCAGCACAGGTTAGCCCGAGCTTTCTGGGGCCCCTCCGCTGCAAATTGCAGTCCGCAGCCCCCCCAGAAAATGGCGCTTTCATAGAAGCGCCATTATCTGGCGCTGTATCCAACTCTTCCAGCTGCCCTGATGCCGGTGGCTCGCTTGGTAATAATAAGTTAATACTAGCTTTGTTTTACTAGCTAGTATTAAGTCAGAGAATCTTAATGTCAGGCAAGTTTGACCCAGCCATTGAGAATCTCCAATAAAGGGTTAAAAAAAAGACACCACACAAAGAAAAAATACTTTAATAAAAATAAATACACAGACACAGTTAGAGACTCCATGTTTATTACTCCCTCTTATCCCTCCACGATCCATGGTCTTCTGTCTTCTTTCTCCTTCATCCCATGCAGCTCTGCTACATCAGCAGCACTGCATGGGAGAAAGATGCTGCTGTTCCCCATGCAGAATTCACTCCGTGAGTGATCAGTGCTGCTGGCTGTAAGCGGTGACGTCACCCCTCACAGGCGCGTTGCTATAGCAACGGTGCTCCGATCACGTGATTCCCAGTGCTGCTGCGGCTGATCTCCGTTATTGACCGGCTGTGGCAGCCGGTGAATATCAGAATGGGAAAGCAGAACGGGGAGTCGACCGTGTGCCAGAGTATGTCGCCGGTACACGGAAATACACAAACGTGCAGTGTGTACCGGAGAGATGCACTGACAGGACCTGGGACAGGACATGACGTCAAAGCCATGTGACCAGTCTGTAGCCAATGAGATAATAGACACGTGACTGGTCACATGCTATTTTGACGTCACGATAGGTCCTATCATCAGTGCTGGTTACTGGGAGGACGCAGCGGTTATCGGAAGGAAATGCAGCTGGAGACAGGGCAGATCGCGGGGACAGGTAAGTGTTATGGAAATGTTTATTAACTGTATGTGTACATTTATAATGTGTTTTTATGTGTTTCTGTTTGCCTCCCATTGTTTTCAATGGGGTTCGAGAGGTTCATCGAACGGCTCGCCGAACTGAACTCGAACGCGGCCTCCGTTCGACGAACCGAGTCGAACTCTAACTTCTAAAGGTTTGCTCATCTCTACCTATGATATATACGGTAATGTTGTAGTTACGAATCATCCTGAATGTATAATATAGATGTTTAATAGCTAATTAAGATTACTGGGCCCTAAATGATGATTTTTAATTACATTTATCTTATAGCCTTAATAAAATCAGATTTTTTTTATCTATAAAGTTGAATATTATCTCCGCATCATCCAAGATTTATACTGTTGCATGTAAGGCGTATACATTTTAGAGGTATTTTGCTAGCTAAAGTTAGAGTAAAACATTTGCACTAAATATAGATGGTCTCGTTTTGTGTAAATATTTCAAAATATGTTACTTCATTTTATTTTTGAAATACATTGACATAAACACTATGTCACGATGGTGGGTGTGAACTAACTGCACCATGACCAATCTTACCCTGAATGGGTTGGACTAAGTGCCTATCAGGTCTTCACTAGAGCCTTTGATGGTTAGGATGGATTGGGCTGCCAGCAGACACCACCTATCACTCCAGGGCACTCCTCAGTTCTACAGAAACTGACACAAGGTTCAGGGATGCAGGTAATAGGAGATCAGGTAGAACAGGGTATGAGCAAGCAGGAGGCGGGACTGGAGAGTAGCAGAAGACTGGTATACTAGTGGTAACTAGACACACAAAGAAACTAAATGCTCAGGAATAGAGATGAGCGAACCGGTCCCGGTTCGGCTCGAGGTCGGTTCGCCGAACGGAGGTCCCGTTCGAGTTCGGCTCGTCGAACGTTCGACGAACCGAACTCGAACTGCATAGGAAACAATGGCAGGCAATCACAAACACAGAAAAACACCTAGAAAACACCCTCAAAGGTGTCCAAAAGGTGACAAATGACTCACAACACAACACAAACACATGGGAAAGTGACAAGGACATATACTCATGCGAAAACAAAACAGCTGGACAAGGAAAAAGAGGAGGACACACAGATATAGGCATGGCACGCCCTTCTAAAATCATGTAAAACACCGCAAGGTGACTCCAAGCGTAGTCTCCCTTTTTTTCCAAAAATTGGGCCCCACACACACCCACCCATTCAGTGGCAGCAGTTGTGCCCCAGTTGTACAATTCACAGCTAGATTTGCATCAAGCACATTCAAAAATACGCCATTCTTATCCGTCCCCAGGATGACACCGGGGTAGGTAGCAAAGTCTTTCCTGACCCCAGCTCTGTTCATCTTGGCTTCTTTTAAAAACACAGCAAGCAAGGGTTACTCCAAGCGGAGTCTCCCTTTTTTCAAAAATTTGTGCCCCACACACACCCACCCATTCAGTGGCAGCACTTGTGCCCTAGTTGTACACTTCACAGCTAGATTTGCATCAAGCACATTCAAAAATACGCCATTCTTATCCGTCCCCAGGATGACACCAGGGTAGGTAGCAAAGTCTTTCCTGATCACAGCTCTGTTCATCTTGGCTTCTTTTAAAAACACAGCAAGCAAGGGTTACTCCAAGCGGAGTCTCCCTTTTTTCCAAAAATTGGGCCACACACACACCCACCCATTCAGTGGCAGCACTTGTGCCCTAGTTGTACACTTCACAGCTAGATTTGCATCAAGCACATTCCAAAATATGCCATAATTAACTGTCCCCAGGATGACTCCGGGGTAGGTAGCAAAGTCTTTCCTGATCCCAGCTCTGTTCATCTTGGATCATTTTTAAAAAACACAGCAAGCAAGGCTTACTCCAAGCGGAGTCTCCCTTTTTTTCCAAAAATTGTGCCCCACACACACCCACCCATTCAGTGGCAGCACTTGTGCCCTAGTTGTACACTTCACAGCTAGATTTGCATCAAGCACATTCCAAAATACGCCATAATTAACCGTCCCCAGGATGACACCAGGGTAGGTAGCAAAGTCTTTCCTGATCCCAGCTCTGTTCATCTTGGCTTCTTTTAAAAACAATGTAAGCAAGGGTTACTCCAAGCGGAGTCTCCCTTTTTTTCCAACAATTGTGCCCCACACACACCCACCCATTCAGTGGCAGCACTTGTGCCCTAGTTGTACACTTCACAGCTAGATTTGCATCAAGCACATTCAAAAATACGCCATAATTAACCGTCCCCAGGATGACACCGGGGTAGGTAGCAAAGTCTTTCCTGATCCCAGCTCTGTTCATCTTGGATCATTTTTAAAAAACACAGCAAGCAAGGGTTACTCCAAGCGGAGTCTCCCTTTTTTTCCAAAAATTGTGCCCCACACACACCCACCCATTCAGTGGCAGCACTTGTGCCCTAGTTGTACACTTCACAGCTAGATTTGCATCAAGCACATTCAAAAATACGCCATAATTAACCGTCCCCAGGATGACACCGGGGTAGGTAGCAAAGTCTTTCCTGATCCCAGCTCTGTTCATCTTGGATCATTTTTAAAAAACACAGCAAGCAAGGGTTACTCCAAGCGGAGTCTCCCTTTTTTTTCCAAAAATTGTGCCCCACACACACCCACCCATTCAGTGGCAGCACTTGTGCCCTAGTTGTACACTTCACAGCTAGATTTGCATCAAGCACATTCCAAAATACGCCATAATTAACCGTCCCCAGGATGACACCAGGGTAGGTAGCAAAGTCTTTCCTGATCCCAGCTCTGTTCATCTTGGCTTCTTTTAAAAACAATGTAAGCAAGGGTTACTCCAAGCGGAGTCTCCCTTTTTTCCCAAAAATTGTGCCCCACACACACCCACCCATTCAGTGGCAGCACTTGTGCCCTAGTTGTACACTTCACAGCTAGATTTGCATCAAGCACATTCAAAAATACGCCATAATTAACCGTCCCCAGGATGACACCGGGGTAGGTAGCAAAGTCTTTCCTGATCCCAGCTCTGTTCATCTTGGCTTCTTTTAAAAACAATGTAAGCAAGGGTTACTCCAAGCGTAGTCTCCCTTTTTTTCCAAAAATTGTGCCCCACACACACCCACCCATTCAGTGGCAGCACTTGTGCCCTAGTTGTACACTTCACAGCTAGATTTGCATCAAGCACATTCCAAAATACGCCATAATTAACCGTCCCCAGGATGACACCAGGGTAGGTAGCAAAGTCTTTCCTGATCCCAGCTCTGTTCATCTTGGATCATTTTTAAAAAACACAGCAAGCAAGGGTTACTCCAAGCGGAGTCTCCCTTTTTTTCCAAAAATTGTGCCCCACACACACCCACCCATTCAGTGGCAGCACTTGTGCCCTAGTTGTACACTTCACAGCTAGATTTGCATCAAGCACATTCAAAAATACGCCATAAATAACCGTCCCCAGGATGACACCGGGGTAGGTAGCAAAGTCTTTCCTGATCCCAGCTCTGTTCATCTTGGCTTCTTTTAAAAACAATGTAAGCAAGGGTTACTCCAAGCGGAGTCTCCCTTTTTTTCCAAAAATTGTGCCCCACACACACCCACCCATTCAGTGGCAGCACTTGTGCCCTAGTTGTACACTTCACAGCTAGATTTGCATCAAGCACATTCAAAAATACGCCATAATTAACCGTCCCCAGGATGACACCGGGGTAGGTAGCAAAGTCTTTCCTGATCCCAGCTCTGTTCATCTTGGCTTCTTTTAAAAACAATGTAAGCAAGGGTTACTCCAAGCGTAGTCTCCCTTTTTTTCCAAAAATTGTGCCCCACACACACCCACCCATTCAGTGGCAGCACTTGTGCCCTAGTTGTACACTTCACAGCTAGATTTGCATCAAGCGCATTCAAAAATACGCCATAATTAACTGTCCCCAGGATGACTCCGGGGTAGGTAGCAAAGTCTTTCCTGATCCCAGCTCTGTTCATCTTGGATCATTTTTAAAAAACACAGCAAGCAAGGGTTACTCCAAGCGGAGTCTCCCTTTTTTTCCAAAAATTGTGCCCCACACACACCCACCCATTCAGTGGCAGCACTTGTGCCCTAGTTGTACACTTCACAGCTAGATTTGCATCAAGCACATTCCAAAATACGCCATAATTAACCGTCCCCAGGATGACACCAGGGTAGGTAGCAAAGTCTTTCCTGATCCCAGCTCTGTTCATCTTGGCTTCTTTTAAAAACAATGTAAGCAAGGGTTACTCCAAGCGGAGTCTCCCTTTTTTTCCAAAAATTGTGCCCCACACACACCCACCCATTCAGTGGCAGCACTTGTGCCCTAGTTGTACACTTCACAGCTAGATTTGCATCAAGCACATTCAAAAATACGCCATAATTAACCGTCCCCAGGATGACACCGGGGTAGGTAGCAAAGTCTTTCCTGATCCCAGCTCTGTTCATCTTGGCTTCTTTTAAAAACAATGTAAGCAAGGGTTACTCCAAGCGTAGTCTCCCTTTTTTTCCAAAAATTGTGCCCCACACACACCCACCCATTCAGTGGCAGCACTTGTGCCCTAGTTGTACACTTCACAGCTAGATTTGCATCAAGCACATTCAAAAATACGCCATAATTAACTGTCCCCAGGATGACTCCGGGGTAGGTAGCAAAGTCTTTCCTGATGCCAGCTCTGTTCATCTTGGATCATTTTTAAAAAACACAGCAAGCAAGGGTTACTCCAAGCGGAGTCTCCCTTTTTTTCCAAAAATTGTGCCCCACACACACCCACCCATTCAGTGGCAGCACTTGTGCCCTAGTTGTACACTTCACAGCTAGATTTGCATCAAGCACATTCCAAAATACGCCATAATTAACCGTCCCCAGGATGACACCAGGGTAGGTAGCAAAGTCTTTCCTGATCCCAGCTCTGTTCATCTTGGCTTCTTTTAAAAACAATGTAAGCAAGGGTTACTCCAAGCGGAGTCTCCCTTTTTTTCCAAAAATTGTGCCCCACACACACCCACCCATTCAGTGGCAGCACTTGTGCCCTAGTTGTACACTTCACAGCTAGATTTGCATCAAGCACATTCAAAAATACGCCATAATTAACCGTCCCCAGGATGACACCGTGGTAGGTAGCAAAGTCTTTCCTGATCCCAGCTCTGTTCATCTTGGCTTCTTTTAAAAACAATGTAAGCAAGGGTTACTCCAAGCGGAGTCTCCCTTTTTTTTCCAAAAATTGTGCCCCACACACACCCACCCATTCAGTGGCAGCACTTGTGCCCTAGTTGTACACTTCACAGCTAGATTTGCATCAAGCACATTCCAAATCCACAAGCATTTACTCTCCCCAGGATGACACAGGGGTTGTAAATTCCTTCTGGATCCATGACTTGTTCATTTTGATGAACGTCAGTCTGTCCACATTGTCACTGGACAGACGCGTGCGCTTATCTGTCAGCACACACCCAGCAGCACTGAAGACACGTTCAGAGACAACGCTGGCAGCTGGACACGACAAAATCTCCAAGGCGTAAGTTGAGGGCTCTGGCCATTTTTCTAGGTTTGAAGCCCAAAAGGAGCAAGGCTCCAGTTGCACAGTCATGGCATCGATGTTCATTTGGAGATACTCCTGTATCATCCTCTCCAGCCGTTGACTATGTGTCAGACTTGTTGTCTCTGGTGGCCTTGCAAAGGAGGGTCTAAAAAAATTATGAAAAGATTCCATAAAATTGCTGTTACCAGCACCAGATACGGTCCTACTGGTACGTGTAGACTGTTGAAGATGACGAGACCGTCCCATGTTTGTCAAGTTACAACTGGGAGATTCACTCCCTGCACCTGCACGGTTGTTTGGTGGAAAAGCGGATCTAAGATCGAGTAACAGCTTCTGCTGATACTCCTGCATACGTGCGTCCCTTTCTATGGCTGGAATTATGTCACAAAATTTGGACTTGTACCGGGGATCTAATAGTGTGGCAAGCCAGTAGTCATCATCACTTCTAATTTTGACAATACGAGGGTCATGTTGGAGGTAGTGCAACAAGAAGGCACTCATGTGTCTTGCGCAGCCATGCGGACCAAGTCCATGCTGTGTTTGTGGCATAGAGGTGCTAACCGTTCTTTCTTCCTCTGATATCTCCCCCCAACCTCTTTCAACTGAAATTTGACCAAGGTCTCCCTCATCTGCTGAGTCTTCCATGTCCATGGACAGTTCGTCCTCCATTTCTTCATGTCCTCCTGCACCTTCTTCAACATCTCGCCTGCTACCATGCGCCCTTGTTGATCCCTGTCCCCCATGCTCCCATGCCTGGCGCCTTGGTGATGATGAACGTCTGGACCTTGGTGATGTTGTTGTGTCTTGCGCATATGAATCCTCCTGTAGTTCATCCCCTTCCTGTTGTCCCACCCCCTGACTCCGAATAGTGTTTAGCGTGTGTTCCAGCATGTAAATGACTGGAATCGTCATGCTGATAATGGCATTGTCAGCGCTAAACATATTCGTCGCCATGTCGAAACTGTGCAGAAGGGTGCATAGGTCCTTGATCTGAGACCACTCCATCAGGGTGATCTGCCCCACCTCTGCATCTCGTTGGCCCAGGCTATACGTCATGACGTATTGCACCAGGGCACGGCGGTGCTGCCACAGTCGCTGTAACATGTGGAGAGTTGAATTCCAGCGTGTCGCCACATCGCATTTCAGGCGATGAACCGGCAGCCCGAAAGACTTCTGGAGCGATGCAAGTCGCTCAGCTGCGGCGCTTGAACGGCGGAAGTGAGCAGACAGTTTTCGTGCCCTGTTCAGAAGGCCATCTAGGCCGGGATACTGTGTTAAAAATTGCTGCACGACAAGGTTCAACACGTGAGCCATACAAGGTACGTGTGTCACCTTGCCCAGGCGAAGGGCCGCACCCAGGTTTGCAGCATTGTCGCACACGGCCTTACCAGGCTGCAGGTTGAGTGGAGACAACCATTAATTAAACTCGGACCACAGAGCTGACCACAACTCCTCAGCTGTGTGACTCTTATTCCCAAGACATGTCAAGCTAAAGACCGCCTGATGCCGTTGCGCTCTGCTGCCAGCATAGTAATGAGGGGTGCGTGATTCCTTCTGCGCAGTGAGAACGCTGGTGGCCTGACCAGGCAGGCTTGGGGCGGAGGTGGAGGACCCAGATGAGGTGGAGGATGCAGAAGCAGTGGCGGAACTTGGACAGACAGAGGATTGACACACAAGTCGTGGGGACGGCAAGACTTGTGCAGCAGACCCTTCACCATCTATCACCATAGTTACCCAGTGCCCAGTCAGCGACATGTAACGTCCCTGTCCATGCTTACTGGTCCAAGTATCGGTGGTGAAATGCACCCGTTCACACACAGAGTTTCTCAAGGAAGCGGTGATGTTGTGTGCGACATGCTGGTGTAGCGCGGGCACACCTTTCTTAGAGAAGTAGTGGCGACTAGGCATCTGGTACTGGGGCACAGCGACAGACATAAGGTCTCTAAAATCCTGTGTGTCCACTAGGCGGAAAGGCAGCATTTCTGTAGCCAACAGCTTACAGAGGGATAGAGTCAACCTCTTAGCTTTGTCATGGGTCGCAGGAAATGGCCTTTTATTTGTCCACATCTGAGGGACAGAGATCTGGCTGCTGTGTGTAGACGGTGTTGAGTAGGGTGTCCCTGGAAAAATGCAGGTTTGTGAGGAAAGTGCAGGCGGAGACATGATGTTGCCTTCATCCAAAGTTGTTGCTATCGATGTCTGAGACAGCTGTACACACTCACTTGTTTCCCCTTCCAATACAACTGATGACCTACCAAGCAAACTGCCTGTTGCGGTTACAGTGGTGGAAGTTGTGGGTGGAAAAACAGGTGTGACAGCTGTCCCCACAGTCCTAGAAGATGAAGAGCGCGCGGATGCACTGGAAGGGGCAGGCGGTGGATGGTTCGCTCCGCTAGGCCGCATTGCAGCACGGTGAGCTTCCCACCGGGCCATATGATATTTATTCATGTGACGATTCATGGAAGAAGTTGTCAAA
Source organism: Anomaloglossus baeobatrachus (assembly GCF_048569485.1). Taxonomy (NCBI): domain Eukaryota; kingdom Metazoa; phylum Chordata; class Amphibia; order Anura; family Aromobatidae; genus Anomaloglossus; species Anomaloglossus baeobatrachus. The sequence goes on from NC_134355.1 coordinate 307,185,915, forward strand.
CTGCTGAGGTTTTGACCTCTACTAAGAGAACCATGACAAATTTTACAGATCACATAATTTGGGCGATCTTTTTCTATGTCAAAAAAGGACCAGGCTAGGCAAGGCTTAGAGGCCATGCGACCTGATGATCCACCCCGAATAATGCTCAGAGGCAGAGTGGTGCCTGAGGATACAGTTGTAGACGTGCTACCAGTACTCCGACTCTGTCCAGGAAGGCGCAAGGTAACTTCGTCATCAGTTGCATCCTCCTCCACCACCTCTGTTGACCTCCTCGAGTGCCTGACTGTGGGTTGACAGTAGGTGGGATCTAGAACTTCATCATCAATTGTTGTGTTTGCACTACCCTCCCCCTCTGACCGAGCCTCTTCTTGCCCTGACCGAATATTTAAGTTGTCATCCCAATCGGGTATCTGAGTCTCATCTTCATCAGTATGTTCCTCATTGTCTATAACCACAGGTGTTACAGTTTGTGACAAAGGGTCAACATTATGCTCCGAAACTTTGTCCTCACGGCCTGAATCAGAGTCACAAAGGTTCTGGGCATCACTGCAGACCATTTCCTGTTCTGTACTCACTGTAGCTTGGGAGCAGACCTCTGATTCCCAGGCTATAGTGTGACTGAACAGCTCTGCAGACTCAGCCATCTCAGTTCCACCATACTGTGCAGGGCTGATGGAGACTTCAGAGCTAGGAGAAATCAAGTTTGATTGGGATGACAACTCAGAGGACTGGTGTTTTTTGGATGCGGTACTTGAAGTGGCTGAGAGGGCACTTGTTGGACCACTTGAGATCCATTCAAGCATTTTCCTTTTTTGCCCATCATCTACCTTTGTTCCTGTTGTTCGTGTCCGTAAAAAAGGGAGCACATCGGATTGTCCACGGTAAGTAGTAGACATCTTACTTTTGCTGGTAGATGGTCTATCTTCAGCAGATGATAATGGAGCTTTGCAACCTTCCCCACGGACAAAACCTTTTTTGCCTTTTCCACCACGCCTCTTCCCCTTTCCACCAGCATCTGTCATTTTGCCACTCATGTTGATTGCGACAAGATTGTGGACTGAAAATGTGGTAGTAAAAATTGAGAGGTGGTGTAGATTGCAGTGGTGGTCTAGCTTTATTAACAGCAGAATAATAAAGAATAAATATGCCTGACAATGCAACTACGGCCCTTAAACTGGCAGCAAAAATTGCTAGTATAATGGCTTAGTTATAATGAGTTGGAGTGTGCAATGCAGGCAGTCGTGCTCTGCAAATGTCTTTGCACTAGTGTGACTATAGCAAAGTCCAATAGCCACGTTTAGGATGCCACTAGGTACACTGAGTGTTTGCTAGTATAATGGCTTAGTTATAATGAGTTGGAGTGTGCAATGCAGGCAGACGTGCTCTGCAAATGTCTTTGCACTAGTGGGACTATAGCAAAGTCCAATAGCCACGTTTAGGATGCCACTAGGTACACTGAGTGTTTGCTAGTATAATGGCTTAGTTATAATGAGTTGGAGTGTGCAATGCAGGCAGACGTGCTCTGCAAATGTCTTTGCACTACTGAGACTATAGCAAAGTCCAATAGCCACGTTTAGGATGCCACTAGGTACACTGAGTGTTTGCTAGTATAATGGCTTAGTTATAATGAGTTGGAGTGTGCAATGCAGGCAGAGGTGCTCTGCAAATGTCTTTGCACTAGTGTGACTATAGCAAAGTCCAATAGCCACGTTTAGGATGCCACTAGGTACACTGAGTGTTTGCTAGTATAATGGCTTAGTTATAATGAGTTGGAGTGTGCAATGCAGGCAGACGTGCTCTGCAAATGTCTTTGCACTAGTGTGACTATAGCAAAGTCCAATAGCCACGTTTAGGATGCCACTAGGTACACTGAGTGTTTGCTAGTATAATGGCTTAGTTATAATGAGTTGGAGTGTGCAATGCAGGCAGAGGTGCTCTGCAAATGTCTTTGCACTAGTGTGACTATAGCAAAGTCCAATAGCCACGTTTAGGATGCCACTAGGTACACTGAGTGTTTGCTAGTATAATGGCTTAGTTATAATGAGTTGGAGTGTGCAATGCAGGCAGACGTGCTCTGCAAATGTCTTTGCACTAGTGGGACTATAGCAAAGTCTAATAGCCACGTTTAGGATGCCACTAGGTACACTAAGTGTTTGCTAGTATAATGGCTTAGTTATAATGAGTTGGAGTGTGCAATGCAGGCAGACGTGCTCTGCAAATGTCTTTGCACTAGTGGGACTATAGCAAAGTCCAATAGCCACGTTTAGGATGCCACTAGGTACACTGAGTGTTTGCTAGTATAATGGCTTAGTTATAATGAGTTGGAGTGTGCAATGCAGGCAGACGTGCTCTGCAAATGTCTTTGCACTACTGAGACTATAGCAAAGTCCAATAGCCACGTTTAGGATGCCACTAGGTACACTGAGTGTTTGCTAGTATAATGGCTTAGTTATAATGAGTTGGAGTGTGCAATGCAGGCAGAGGTGCTCTGCAAATGTCTTTGCACTAGTGTGACTATAGCAAAGTCCAATAGCCACGTTTAGGATGCCACTAGGTACACTGAGTGTTTGCTAGTATAATGGCTTAGTTATAATGAGTTGGAGTGTGCAATGCAGGCAGACGTGCTCTGCAAATGTCTTTGCACTAGTGTGACTATAGCAAAGTCCAATAGCCACGTTTAGGATGCCACTAGGTACACTGAGTGTTTGCTAGTATAATGGCTTAGTTATAATGAGTTGGAGTGTGCAATGCAGGCAGAGGTGCTCTGCAAATGTCTTTGCACTAGTGTGACTATAGCAAAGTCCAATAGCCACGTTTAGGATGCCACTAGGTACACTGAGTGTTTGCTAGTATAATGGCTTAGTTATAATGAGTTGGAGTGTGCAATGCAGGCAGACGTGCTCTGCAAATGTCTTTGCACTAGTGGGACTATAGCAAAGTCTAATAGCCACGTTTAGGATGCCACTAGGTACACTAAGTGTTTGCTAGTATAATGGCTTAGTTATAATGAGTTGGAGTGTGCAATGCAGGCAGACGTGCTCTGCAAATGTCTTTGCACTAGTGGGACTATAGCAAAGTCCAATAGCCACGTTTAGGATGCCACTAGGTACACTGAGTGTTTGCTAGTATAATGGCTTAGTTATAATGAGTTGGAGTGTGCAATGCAGGCAGAGGTGCTCTGCAAATGTCTTTGCACTAGTGTGACTATAGCAAAGTCCAATAGCCACGTTTAGGATGCCACTAGGTACACTGAGTGTTTGCTAGTATAATGGCTTAGTTATAATGAGTTGGAGTGTGCAATGCAGGCAGACGTGCTCTGCAAATGTCTTTGCACTAGTGGGACTATAGCAAAGTCCAATAGCCACGTTTAGGATGCCACTAGGTACACTGAGTGTTTGCTAGTATAATGGCTAAGTTATAATGAGTTGGAGTGTGCAATGCAGGCAGAGGTGCTCTGCAAATGTCTTTACACTAGTGTGACTAGACAACAGTCCAATAGCCACGTTTAGGATGCCACTAGGTATACTGAGTGTTTGCTAGTATAATAGCTTAGTTATAATGAGTTGGAGTGTGCAATGCAGGCAGAGGTGCTCTGCAAATGTCTTTTCACTAGTGTGACTATAGCAAAGTCCAATAGCCATGTTTAGGATGCCACTAGGTACACTGAATGTTTGCTAGTATAATGGCTTAGTTATAATGAGCTGGAGTGTGCAATGCAGGCAGACGTGCTCTGCAAATGTCTTTGCACTAGTGGGACTATAGCAAAGTCCAATAGCCACGTTTAGGATGCCACTAGGTACACTGAGTGTTTGCTAGTATAATGGCTTAGTTATAATGAGTTGGAGTGTGCAATGCAGGCAGATGTGCTCTGCAAATGTCTTTGCACTAGTGTGACTATAGCAAAGTCCAATAGCCACGTTTAGGATGCCACTAGGTACACTGAGTGTTTGCTAGTATAACGGCTTAGTTATAATGAGTTGGAGTGTGCAATGCAGGCAGAGGTGCTCTGCAAATGTCTTTGCACTAGTGTGACTAGACAACAGTCCAATAGCCACGTTTAGGATGCCACTAGGTACACTGAGTGTTTGCTAGTATAATGGCTTAGTTATAATGAGTTGGAGTGTGCAATGCAGGCAGACGTGCTCTGCAAATGTCTTTGCACTAGTGTGACTATAGCAAAGTACAATAGCCACGTTTAGGATGTAACTAGGTACACTGAGTGTTTGCTAGTATAATGGCTTAGTTATAATAAGTTGGAGTGTGCAATGCAGGCAGAGGTGCTCTGCAAATGTCTTTGCACTAGTGTGACTATAGCAAAGTCCAATAGCCACGTTTAGGATGCCACTAGGTACACTGAGTGTTTGCTAGTATAATGGCTTAGTTATAATGAGTTGGAGTGTGCAATGCAGGCAGAGGTGCTCTGCAAATGTCTTTGCACTAGTGTGACTATAGCAAAGTCCAATAGCCACGTTTAGGATGCCACTAGGTACACTGAGTGTTTGCTAGTATAATGGCTTAGTTATAATGAGTTGGAGTGTGCAATGCAGGCAGACGTGCTCTGCAAATGTCTTTGCACTAGTGGGACTATAGCAAAGTCCAATAGCCACGTTTAGGATGCCACTAGGTACACTGAGTGTTTGCTAGTATAATGGCTTAGTTATAATGAGTTGGAGTGTGCAATGCAGGCAGACGTGCTCTGCAAATGTCTTTGCACTAGTGGGACTATAGCAAAGTCCAATAGCCACGTTTAGGATGCCACTAGGTACACTGAGTGTTTGCTAGTATAATGGCTTAGTTATAATGAGTTGGAGTGTGCAATGCAGGCAGAGGTGCTCTGCAAATGTCTTTGCACTAGTGTGACTATAGCAAAGTCCAATAGCCACGTTTAGGATGCCACTAGGTACACTGAGTGTTTGCTAGTATAATGGCTTAGTTATAATGAGTTGGAGTGTGCAATGCAGGCAGAGGTGCTCTGCAAATGTCTTTGCACTAGTGTGACTAGACAACAGTCCAATAGCCACGTTTAGGATGCCACTAGGTACACTGAGTGTTTGATAGTATAATGGCTTAGTTATAATGAGTTGGAGTGTGCAATGCAGGCAGACGTGCTCTGCAAATGTCTTTGCACTAGTGTGACTAGACAACAGTCCAATAGCCACGTTTAGGATGCCACTAGGTACACTGAGTGTTTGCTAGTATAATGGCTTAGTTATAATGAGTTGGAGTGTGCAATGCAGGCAGACGTGCTCTGCAAATGTCTTTGCACTAGTGTGACTATAGCAAAGTCCAATAGCCACGTTTAGGATGCCACTAGGTACACTGAGTGTTTGCTAGTATAATGGCTTAGTTATAATGAGTTGGAGTGTGCAATGCAGGCAGAGGTGCTCTGCAAATGTCTTTGCACTAGTGTGACTATAGCAAAGTCCAATAGCCACGTTTAGGATGCCACTAGGTACACTGAGTGTTTGCTAGTATAATGGCTTAGTTATAATGAGTTGGAGTGTGCAATGCAGGCAGACGATCTCTGCAAATGTCTTTGCACTAGTGGGACTATAGCAAAGTCCAATAGCCACGTTTAGGATGCCACTAGGTACACTGAGTGTTTGCTAGTATAATGGCTTAGTTATAATGAGTTGGAGTGTGCAATGCAGGCAGAGGTGCTCTGCAAATGTCTTTGCACTAGTGTGACTAGACAACAGTCCAATAGCCACGTTTAGGATGTCACTAGGTACACTGAGTGTTTGCTAGTATAATGGCTTAGTTATAATGAGTTAGAGTGTGCAATGCAGGCAGACGTGCTCTGCAAATGTCTTTGCACTAGTGTGACTATAGCAAAGTCCAATAGCCACGTTTAGGATGCCACTAGGTACACTGAGTGTTTGCTAGTATAATGGCTTAGTTATAATGAGTTGGAGTGTGCAATGCAGGCAGACGTGCTCTGCAAATGTCTTTGCACTAGTGGGACTATAGCAAAGTCCAATAGCCACGTTTAGGATGCCACTAGGTACACTGAGTGTTTGCTAGTATAATGGCTTAGTTATAATGAGTTGGAGTGTGCAATGCAGGCAGACGTGCTCTGCAAATGTCTTTGCACTAGTGGGACTATAGCAAAGTCCAATAGCCACGTTTAGGATGCCACTAGGTACACTGAGTGTTTGCTAGTATAATGGCTTAGTTATAATGAGTTGGATTGTGCAATGCAGGCAGAGGTGCTCTGCAAATGTCTTTGCACTAGTGTGACTATAGCAAAGTCCAATAGCCACGTTTAGGATGCCACTAGGTACACTGAGTGTTTGCTAGTATAATGGCTTAGTTATAATGAGTTGGAGTGTGCAATGCAGGCAGAGGTGCTCTGCAAATGTCTTTGCACTAGTGTGACTATAGCAAAGTCCAATAGCCACGTTTAGGATGCCACTAGGTACACTGAGTGTTTGCTAGTATAATGGCTTAGTTATAATGAGTTGGAGTGTGCAATGCAGGCAGACGTGCTCTGCAAATGTCTTTGCACTAGTGGGACTATAGCAAAGTCCAATAGCCACGTTTAGGATGCCACTAGGTACACTGAGTGTTTGCTAGTATAATGGCTTAGTTATAATGAGTTGGAGTGTGCAATGCAGGCAGACGTGCTCTGCAAATGTCTTTGCACTAGTGGGACTATAGCAAAGTCCAATAGCCACGTTTAGGATGCCACTAGGTACACTGAGTGTTTGCTAGTATAATGGCTTAGTTATAATGAGTTGGAGTGTGCAATGCAGGCAGAGGTGCTCTGCAAATGTCTTTGCACTAGTGTGACTATAGCAAAGTCCAATAGCCACGTTTAGGATGCCACTAGGTACACTGAGTGTTTGCTAGTATAATGGCTTAGTTATAATGAGTTGGAGTGTGCAATGCAGGCAGAGGTGCTCTGCAAATGTCTTTGCACTAGTGTGACTAGACAACAGTCCAATAGCCACGTTTAGGATGCCACTAGGTACACTGAGTGTTTGATAGTATAATGGCTTAGTTATAATGAGTTGGAGTGTGCAATGCAGGCAGACGTGCTCTGCAAATGTCTTTGCACTAGTGTGACTAGACAACAGTCCAATAGCCACGTTTAGGATGCCACTAGGTACACTGAGTGTTTGCTAGTATAATGGCTTAGTTATAATGAGTTGGAGTGTGCAATGCAGGCAGACGTGCTCTGCAAATGTCTTTGCACTAGTGTGACTATAGCAAAGTCCAATAGCCACGTTTAGGATGCCACTAGGTACACTGAGTGTTTGCTAGTATAATGGCTTAGTTATAATGAGTTGGAGTGTGCAATGCAGGCAGAGGTGCTCTGCAAATGTCTTTGCACTAGTGTGACTATAGCAAAGTCCAATAGCCACGTTTAGGATGCCACTAGGTACACTGAGTGTTTGCTAGTATAATGGCTTAGTTATAATGAGTTGGAGTGTGCAATGCAGGCAGACGTGCTCTGCAAATGTCTTTGCACTAGTGGGACTATAGCAAAGTCCAATAGCCACGTTTAGGATGCCACTAGGTACACTGAGTGTTTGCTAGTATAATAGCTTAGTTATAATGAGTTGGAGTGTGCAATGCAGGCAGAGGTGCTCTGCAAATGTCTTTGCACTAGTGTGACTAGACAACAGTCCAATAGCCACGTTTAGGATGTCACTAGGTACACTGAGTGTTTGCTAGTATAATGGCTTAGTTATAATGAGTTAGAGTGTGCAATGCAGGCAGACGTGCTCTGCAAATGTCTTTGCACTAGTGTGACTATAGCAAAGTCCAATAGCCACGTTTAGGATGCCACTAGGTACACTGAGTGTTTGCTAGTATAATGGCTTAGTTATAATGAGTTGGAGTGTGCAATGCAGGCAGACGTGCTCTGCAAATGTCTTTGCACTAGTGGGACTATAGCAAAGTCCAATAGCCACGTTTAGGATGCCACTAGGTACACTGAGTGTTTGCTAGTATAATGGCTTAGTTATAATGAGTTGGAGTGTGCAATGCAGGCAGACGTGCTCTGCAAATGTCTTTGCACTAGTGGGACTATAGCAAAGTCCAATAGCCACGTTTAGGATGCCACTAGGTACACTGAGTGTTTGCTAGTATAATGGCTTAGTTATAATGAGTTGGAGTGTGCAATGCAGGCAGAGGTGCTCTGCAAATGTCTTTGCACTAGTGTGACTATAGCAAAGTCCAATAGCCACGTTTAGGATGCCACTAGGTACACTGAGTGTTTGCTAGTATAATGGCTTAGTTATAATGAGTTGGAGTGTGCAATGCAGGCAGACGTGCTCTGCAAATGTCTTTGCACTAGTGGGACTATAGCAAAGTCCAATAGCCACGTTTAGGATGCCACTAGGTACACTGAGTGTTTGCTAGTATAATGGCTTAGTTATAATGAGTTGGAGTGTGCAATGCAGGCAGAGGTGCTCTGCAAATGTCTTTGCACTAGTGTGACTAGACAACAGTCCAATAGCCACGTTTAGGATGCCACTAGGTACACTGAGTGTTTGCTAGTATAATGGCTTAGTTATAATGAGTTGGAGTGTGCAATGCAGGCAGACGTGCTCTGCAAATGTCTTTGCACTAGTGTGACTAGACAACAGTCCAATAGCCACGTTTAGGATGTCACTAGGTACACTGAGTGTTTGCTAGTATAATGGCTTAGTTATAATGAGTTGGAGTGTGCAATGCAGGCAGACGTGCTCTGCAAATGTCTTTGCACTAGTGTGACTATAGCAAAGTCCAATAGCCACGTTTAGGATGCCACTAGGTACACTGAGTGTTTGCTAGTATAATGGCTTAGTTATAATGAGTTGGAGTGTGCAATGCAGGCAGAGGTGCTCTGCAAATGTCTTTGCACTAGTGTGACTATAGCAAAGTCCAATAGCCACGTTTAGGATGCCACTAGGTACACTGAGTGTTTGCTAGTATAATGGCTTAGTTATAATGAGTTGGAGTGTGCAATGCAGGCAGACGTGCTCTGCAAATGTCTTTGCACTAGTGGGACTATAGCAAAGTCCAATAGCCACGTTTAGGATGCCACTAGGTACACTGAGTGTTTGCTAGTATAATGGCTTAGTTATAATGAGTTGGAGTGTGCAATGCAGGCAGACGTGCTCTGCAAATGTCTTTGCACTAGTGTGACTAGACAACAGTCCAATAGCCACGTTTAGGATGCCACTAGGTACACTGAGTGTTTGCTAGTATAATGGCTTAGTTATAATGAGTTGGAGTGTGCAATGCAGGCAGAGGTGCTCTGCAAATGTCTTTGCACTAGTGTGACTAGACAACAGTCCAATAGCCACGTTTAGGATGCCACTAGGTACACTGAGTGTTTGCTAGTATAATGGCTTAGTTATAATGAGTTGGAGTGTGCAATGCAGGCAGACGTGCTCTGCAAATGTCTTTGCACTAGTGTGACTAGACAACAGTCCAATAGCCACGTTTAGGATGCCACTAGGTACACTGAGTGTTTGCTAGTATAATGGCTTAGTTATAATGAGTTGGAGTGTGCAATGCAGGCAGAGGTGCTCTGCAAATGTCTTTGCACTAGTGTGACTAGACAACAGTCCAATAGCCACGTTTAGGATGCCACTAGGTACACTGAGTGTTTGCTAGTATAATGGCTTAGTTATAATGAGTTGGAGTGTGCAATGCAGGCAGACGTGCTCTGCAAATGTCTTTGCACTAGTGTGACTATAGCAAAGTCCAATAGCCACGTTTAGGATGCCACTAGGTACACTGAGTGTTTGCTAGTATAATGGCTTAGTTATAATGAGTTGGAGTGTGCAATGCAGGCAGAGGTGCTCTGCAAATGTCTTTGCACTAGTGTGGCTATAGCAAAGTCCAATAGCCACGTTTAGGATGCCACTAGGTACACTGAGTGTTTGCTAGTATAATGGCTTAGTTATAATGAGTTGGAGTGTGCAATGCAGGCAGACGTGCTCTGCAAATGTCTTTGCACTAGTGGGACTATAGCAAAGTCCAATAGCCACGTTTAGGATGCCACTAGGTACACTGAGTGTTTGCTAGTATAATGGCTTAGTTATAATGAGTTGGAGTGTGCAATGCAGGCAGAGGTGCTCTGCAAATGTCTTTGCACTAGTGTGACTATAGCAAAGTCCAATAGCCACGTTTAGGATGCCACTAGGTACACTGAGTGTTTGCTAGTATAATGGCTTAGTTATAATGAGTTGGAGTGTGCAATGCAGGCAGAGGTGCTCTGCAAATGTCTTTGCACTAGTGTGACTAGACAACAGTCCAATAGCCACGTTTAGGATGCCACTAGGTACACTGAGTGTTTGCTAGTATAATGGCTTAGTTATAATGAGTTGGAGTGTGCAATGCAGGCAGACGTGCTCTGCAAATGTCTTTGCATTAGTGTGACTAGACAACAGTCCAATAGCCACGTTTAGGATGCCACTAGGTACACTGAGTGTTTTCTAGTATAATGGCTTAGTTATAATGAGTTGGAGTGTGCAATGCAGGCAGACGTGCTCTGCAAATGTCTTTGCACTAGTGTGACTATAGCAAAGTCCAATAGCCACGTTTAGGATGCCACTAGGTACACTGAGTGTTTGCTAGTATAATGGCTTAGTTATAATGAGTTGGAGTGTGCAATGCAGGCAGACGTGCTCTGCAAATGTCTTTGCACTAGTGTGGCTATAGCAAAGTCCAATAGCCACGTTTAGGATGCCACTAGGTACACTGAGTGTTTGCTAGTATAATGGCTTAGTTATAATGAGTTGGAGTGTGCAATGCAGGCAGACGTGCTCTGCAAATGTCTTTGCACTAGTGGGACTATAGCAAAGTCCAATAGCCACGTTTAGGATGCCACTAGGTACACTGAGTGTTTGCTAGTATAATGGCTTAGTTATAATGAGTTGGAGTGTGCAATGCAGGCAGAGGTGCTCTGCAAATGTCTTTGCACTAGTGTGACTATAGCAAAGTCCAATAGCCACGTTTAGGATGCCACTAGGTACACTGAGTGTTTGCTAGTATAATGGCTTAGTTATAATGAGTTGGAGTGTGCAATGCAGGCAGACGTGCTCTGCAAATGTCTTTGCACTAGTGGGACTATAGCAAAGTCCAATAGCCACGTTTAGGATGCCACTAGGTACACTGAGTGTTTGCTAGTATAATGGCTTAGTTATAATGAGTTGGAGTGTGCAATGCAGGCAGAGGTGCTCTGCAAATGTCTTTGCACTAGTGTGACTATAGCAAAGTCCAATAGCCACGTTTAGGATGCCACTAGGTACACTGAGTGTTTGCTAGTATAATGGCTTAGTTATAATGAGTTGGAGTGTGCAATGCAGGCAGACGTGCTCTGCAAATGTCTTTGCACTAGTGTGACTATAGCAAAGTCCAATAGCCACGTTTAGGATGCCACTAGGTACACTGAGTGTTTGCTAGTATAATGGCTTAGTTATAATGAGTTGGAGTGTGCAATGCAGGCAGAGGTGCTCTGCAAATGTCTTTGCACTAGTGTGACTATAGCAAAGTCCAATAGCCACGTTTAGGATGCCACTAGGTACACTGAGTGTTTGCTAGTATAATGGCTTAGTTATAATGAGTTGGAGTGTGCAATGCAGGCAGACGTGCTCTGCAAATGTCTTTGCACTAGTGGGACTATAGCAAAGTCCAATAGCCACGTTTAGGATGCCACTAGGTACACTGAGTGTTTGCTAGTATAATGGCTTAGTTATAATGAGTTGGAGTGTGCAATGCAGGCAGAGGTGCTCTGCAAATGTCTTTGCACTAGTGTGACTAGACAACAGTCCAATAGCCACGTTTAGGATGCCACTAGGTACACTGAGTGTTTGCTAGTATAATGGCTTAGTTATAATGAGTTGGAGTGTGCAATGCAGGCAGACGTGCTCTGCAAATGTCTTTGCACTAGTGTGACTAGACAACAGTCCAATAGCCACGTTTAGGATGCCACTAGGTACACTGAGTGTTTGCTAGTATAATGGCTTAGTTATAATGAGTTGGAGTGTGCAATGCAGGCAGAGGTGCTCTGCAAATGTCTTTGCACTAGTGTGACTAGACAACAGTCCAATAGCCACGTTTGGGATGCCACTAGGTACACTGAGTGTTTGCTAGTATAATGGCTTAGTTATAATGAGTTGGAGTGTGCAATGCAGGCAGACGTGCTCTGCAAATGTCTTTGCACTAGTGTGACTAGACAACAGTCCAATAGCCACGTTTAGGATGCCACTAGGTACACTGAGTGTTTGCTAGTATAATGGCTTAGTTATAATGAGTTGGAGTGTGCAATGCAGGCAGAGGTGCTCTGCAAATGTCTTTGCACTAGTGTGACTAGACAACAGTCCAATAGCCACGTTTAGGATGCCACTAGGTACACTGAGTGTTTGCTAGTATAATGGCTTAGTTATAATGAGTTGGAGTGTGCAATGCAGGCAGACGTGCTCTGCAAATGTCTTTGCATTAGTGTGACTAGACAACAGTCCAATAGCCACGTTTAGGATGCCACTAGGTACACTGAGTGTTTTCTAGTATAATGGCTTAGTTATAATGAGTTGGAGTGTGCAATGCAGGCAGACGTGCTCTGCAAATGTCTTTGCACTAGTGTGACTATAGCAAAGTCCAATAGCCACGTTTAGGATGCCACTAGGTACACTGAGTGTTTGCTAGTATAATGGCTTAGTTATAATGAGTTGGAGTGTGCAATGCAGGCAGAGGTGCTCTGCAAATGTCTTTGCACTAGTGTGGCTATAGCAAAGTCCAATAGCCACGTTTAGGATGCCACTAGGTACACTGAGTGTTTGCTAGTATAATGGCTTAGTTATAATGAGTTGGAGTGTGCAATGCAGGCAGACGTGCTCTGCAAATGTCTTTGCACTAGTGGGACTATAGCAAAGTCCAATAGCCACGTTTAGGATGCCACTAGGTACACTGAGTGTTTGCTAGTATAATGGCTTAGTTATAATGAGTTGGAGTGTGCAATGCAGGCAGAGGTGCTCTGCAAATGTCTTTGCACTAGTGTGACTATAGCAAAGTCCAATAGCCACGTTTAGGATGCCACTAGGTACACTGAGTGTTTGCTAGTATAATGGCTTAGTTATAATGAGTTGGAGTGTGCAATGCAGGCAGACGTGCTCTGCAAATGTCTTTGCACTAGTGGGACTATAGCAAAGTCCAATAGCCACGTTTAGGTTGCCACTAGGTACACTGAGTGTTTGCTAGTATAATGGCTTAGTTATAATGAGTTGGAGTGTGCAATGCAGGCAGAGGTGCTCTGCAAATGTCTTTGCACTAGTGTGACTATAGCAAAGTCAAATAGCCACGTTTAGGATGCCACTAGGTACACTGAGTGTTTGCTAGTATAATGGCTTAGTTATAATGAGTTGGAGTGTGCAATGCAGGCAGAGGTGCTCTGCAAATGTCTTTGCACTAGTGTGACTATAGCAAAGTCCAATAGCCACGTTTAGGATGCCACTAGGTACACTGAGTGTTTGCTAGTATAATGGCTTAGTTATAATGAGTTGGAGTGTGCAATGCAGGCAGAGGTGCTCTGCAAATGTCTTTGCACTAGTGTGACTATAGCAAAGTCCAATAGCCACGTTTAGGATGCCACTAGGTACACTGAGTGTTTGCTAGTATAATGGCTTAGTTATAATGAGTTGGAGTGTGCAATGCAGGCAGAGGTGCTCTGCAAATGTCTTTGCACTAGTGTGACTATAGCAAAGTCCAATAGCCACGTTTAGGATGCCACTAGGTACACTGAGTGTTTGCTAGTATAGTGGCTTAGTTATAATGAGTTGGAGTGTGCAATGCAGGCAGACGTGCTCTGCAAATGTCTTTGCACTAGTGGGACTATAGCAAAGTCCAATAGCCACGTTTAGGATGCCACTAGGTACACTGAGTGTTTGCTAGTATAATGGCTTAGTTATAATGAGTTGGAGTGTGCAATGCAGGCAGAGGTGCTCTGCAAATGTCTTTGCACTAGTGTGACTATAGCAAAGTCCAATAGCCACGTTTAGGATGCCACTAGGTACACTGAGTGTTTGCTAGTATAATGGCTTAGTTATAATGAGTTGGAGTGTGCAATGCAGGCAGAGGTGCTCTGCAAATGTCTTTGCACTAGTGTGACTATAGCAAAGTCCAATAGCCACGTTTAGGATGCCACTAGGTACACTGAGTGTTTGCTAGTATAGTGGCTTAGTTATAATGAGTTGGAGTGTGCAATGCAGGCAGACGTGCTCTGCAAATGTCTTTGCACTAGTGGGACTATAGCAAAGTCCAATAGCCACGTTTAGGATGCCACTAGGTACACTGAGTGTTTGCTAGTATAATGGCTTAGTTATAATGAGTTGGAGTGTGCAGAGGACAGGAGGGTACAGTGGCAGGATTGTGGGGCTCTGGGTAGAGGAATGGAAGCCTGCCTTTCTATTCCCTCCTAATAGGGAAATGCAGGGAGGAAATCCCTGACCTTGGCTACACAGACGCTGTCGCTGTTTTCAGGACCTGTCACCTATGGCTCTGACCCTAACGGTTTGAGCCCTTAAAAGGACTACTAGAAAGTGCTATCCCTAAGCTGTCCAGCGCTGTGTATGGAGCGCATACAGCTGTATCGGCGATATGACTCAGGAGGACGGAGCTGCGACAGTGATGTCTGACACCAAAGACGCAGAAGAGATAATGGCGTCCTGGAGGAAAATGTCCGGTTTTATAATGCAGGGACATGTGACATGGACATCCTATCACACATGCCGTTGCTTCTCTGGCTAAAAGTCCACTTAGCTGTGTGTGTGTCTGAGATTGGCTGACATGCTGGCCCGCCCCACTACACGCGCGCGCTTAGGGAAGGAAGACAAGGAAAAAAAAAAAAAAATGGCGATCGCCATTATAGAAACAGCAGTGATCTGAAGGCGCTGTTCACGCACACTATACACTGAAATGTCATAATAGTGTGATTCACAGAGTGACTTACACTATTACAGCGGAAACCAAGCTAGGAATTAGCTGTTTTTTTGCTGCTAGAACCGTTCTCGAACGTTTCTAGAACTATCGAGCTTTTGCAAAAAGCTCGAGTTCTAGTTCGATCTAGAACAGGCCCCAAAATCACTCGAGCCTAGAACTGGAGAACCTCGAACCACGAACCGCGCTCAACTCTACTCAGGAACCTCTCCACTGAAGAAGGTGCCTTAAATACATAGTGACTCCTAGTAATAAGCTGGGGATGCTTTTTATGGTGCATGGGGCTCTTTTACTTTAAGAGATGAGAAGCAACTGTGCATGCCTTAAGAATCCTACCAGGAGTCTGTATGACATGACCAGGCCCCAGCATGTGGGGACAACAGGCAGACGAAGCTCCTAGATGGAGCAGGAGAAACCAGCACGGAGGACTCTAATGGCCAGCTGTGCTGGTGGCCCATCGGGAGGAGGCAGTGAGCCTGTGCAGGGATACAGACATTACAGTAACCCTCTCCTTATGCCCCCTCTGCTCCAGGCCCAACAAACATTTCTTCAGAAGAAAGGGTGCATCAATATTCTCCTAGGGTTCCCATGACCTCTCTTTGGGACAAAATCCTTTCCACTAAAACAGGAATAGGGTTTTTCCTTTAACTTTCTTAATACTAAGATATTCTTTACCTCAAAGACCTCTTCAGTGCAAGCAGGAGTTGGTGTGGAGCAAGGATCCTTGAAGAAACAGATTATGATGACTGGCTTGAGTAGAGATACATGAAATGAATTAGCCACATGTAAAGAGGCATGAATCTTTAACTTATAGTACATACTGTTGATCCACCTGATAACTTCGAAGGGACAGATGAAGCGTGGACCTAACTTATAAGACGGAACCTTGAGATGAATATATTTAAAGGAGAGCCACACCTTATCCCCTGAATGGAAATGTGGAGGATCTATTTGCCTCATTGTCAGCATGTTTTTTTTTATTCTGCTCAGAAAATTTCAAAAGGGCAGTTTTAGTGTTCTCCTAGATCTTTGTGAAGTCCTTAGTGAAACTGTCTGCTGCTGGAATACCAGAAACGATTGACACAGGAAGAAGGATGTTAGGCTCTTAACCTTAGACAATAAAGAAAGACGATTTAATTAAAGTCTTGCATATGTCATTATTGTACTACAATTCTGCCCATGGCAATACCTTGACCCAGTCATCATGATCCAAGTTTGCAAAATGTGAAAAACTGTCAAAATCTGGTTAACCTGCTCCACCTGGCCATTGGATTGTAGGTGGTATGCGGATGAGAAATCCAAGGACACATTTAGAAGTCTACACATTGCTCTCCAGAACATAGACATGAACAGAACACAACTGTAAGACACAATGTGAAGTGGGAACCCATGGTGGCGGATGATATGCTGAATGAACTCTTTTGCTAGCCCAGAAGCTGATAGAAGACCAGACAATGGAGTAAAGTGTGCCAGTCTCAAGAAACGGTCTACTATCAACCAGATGACAGAACACCCAGAGGACGCTTGTAGATCCATGAAAAAAATCCATAGCTATGTGATGCAAGGGAGCTGTAGGAGCGGGAAGTGTAAGAAGCAGTACAGATGGTAAAGCTTGGGAGTCTTGTTCCTTGTATATGAATGGCAAGCAGAAACAAATCCCAGAATGTCCCCCCACATGGATGGCCAGCAGTAATGCAGTGAGATGAGTTGAATGGTCTTTTTATGATCGGCATGACCAACCGCCCTAACAGAGTGACTCTACAACAACACTATTTGCTTTCTACCAGACTCTGGCAGAAAAGCATCTTCTGAAGGATGTTGAGAAAATCCACTGGATCCATCATAATGATCTTAGTGGAATCAATGATATGTTGATGCTAGTGATGGGTATGCGTGATCTACACTCCTTGGAACTCGATCGAGCATTAGAGTGCTCGAGGTGCTCAATACTTGATCGAGTATTCTGACACTTGAGCACAATGTTTGAGTCCCCGCCCACATTTTTCCAGCCTATTTTTCAGGTGCTAAACATGTGGGGATTCCCTGCCAATAATAGTAATGATGTAGCCAAGTAGGTTACTGGCATTACTATGATTGGCTGGTCACATAGCATCATCGGGACTATATAAGACTCCGAGATGCCATGTTTGCTTCACTCTACTCGTAATAGAGTAAGGAACTAGGGAGAGATTCTGCTCGTGCAACAGTAAACAAACAGTCCTTTTCAGGGCTAATTGAAATCAATTATATTGTATAATAATACTGCTCTTATTTTGGATTTAGTGTAGGGTCAGCTTCTATAGTAGGGATTATGTATACTAATGGGCAGACTCGCAGATAACCAGGACCGGTGGGTCTAACCAGGTTAAAAAAAAACTTGGTTCCAGCCCGGGATTGATGCTGGATATCTGTCCAGACATTGGTCCCCATATAAGTCTTTGGGGACCACAATCTGGCAATTAAAATTTGTAGTTCAAGGGATAGAGGGAGCAAGCAGGCTGTACTTACCGAGGCTCCGGCATGGCTCTACACTGCTTTCAGGTCGCTTATTCACTTCCAGGGCCACTCATTACCTTAATTGCATATGCACTGTTATCCCTGCCTATTAGTGTCTCTGATTGGTTGCAGTCAGAAGTGCCTCCACCCTGAGGGACAGCCTGTGAGCTGACTGCTTCCAATCGCAGATGCTATGTGTCTCTATCATGGTATAAAAATCCGTGATGGATGTCTTGGTCTGTACATATGACATGTTTCGGCTATCACTGCATAACTTCAGTTGAATCGCCTCAAGAGGAGACATGATAATACTAATTTGCCCTTCAGCTTTGTTGACGTGTTCCAGAGTTATTACCTCATAAAGTAACACTGGTCAGAATTTAAAAAATTGGCTGTTTAGGAAGGTAAAAACAGGCTCCTTGGTTAAAGGGTTAATGATTCATTTGTGGACTTTGCTTTGTGCACTGGGCACAGTCAGGCTGGGGCCACATAGGGATTAATGCGATCTTCGCATTACACTCGGCTCCCACTGGCAGCACAGCAGGAGATGAGTGTCATGCGAGTGTCACTGCAACTGAGGTCCGATCATGCGATCAGACCTCAGCTGCGGGGGATGGGCCGGTACTGAGGAGGGGCAAGCCGGCACTGAGGAGGGGCAGGCCAGCACTGAGGAGGGGTGGGCTGGCACGGAGGAGGAGAGGGAGGGATTTATCTCCCTCTCTCCTCCGTAGCCAGCTATTACTATTCTTGCCCTGCACTCGCGGTACACCGGTGTACCGCGAGTGCAGTGCAATCTTTCTCTAGCCCCATGGTCTTGAATGGGTGCGAGAGAAAGAGTTTTGCAACACAATCGCAGCATGCTGTGATTGTTTTCTCGGTCCGATTGCGGTCGAGAAAATAATTGCTCATGTGTGCTGACACACAGGCTAATATTGGTCCGAGTGGAATGCAATGTTTTATCACATTCCACTTGGTCCGGTTTTCATGCCGTGTGTCTTAGGCCTCATTGTGAAACACAAAAGAGTCTTCCTCAAACTGTTCCCACAAAGTTGGAAGCATACAACTATGCAGTGTTCAGATATCCTGAAGTATTAAGATTTTCCCCTCCCTGGACTTAAGTACCCAGTCCCTGTAAAACAACGTCATAGCATTATCCCACCTCCTCCAGTTTTACTGTTAGCACAATGCAGTTAGGCAAATAACCTTCTCTTGGTATTCATCCATGAGACTGCCAGATAGAGGGGCCCAATTGATCATTCCACACAACATGTTTCCACTGCTTCAGAGTACAGTGTCGGTGTGCATTACACCACTCCATCTGACATTGTGCTTGGTGATGTTAATTTTCCATGCAGCTGTTCGGCTATGAAAATCCATGCCATGAAGTTCCTGGTGCACAGTTTTGGTGCTGATGTTAGCTCCACGCAGATTTGGGGCTTTCAGTTCCTGAGCTTTGTAACATTTTTTCTCTTTGTGCCTCATCACTTAGCGATTGCTCCCTCTATGTACAGGTAGTCTGGATTTGTTTTGAAATGTTTCTTTTTTTTATTTAATTTATAAAATAATACATTCTTAAAGACAATGAAGAATGTGTACATTATATACAAACAATGCAGACTATTCTGCACATCTGAAAGAAAGCTTATCCGTTGCACCAGCAGTTCTGTTATGCTTTTATGTGAATTAATGTCTAGAAATATCATTTAAAATGGTAAGTAATGCTAATTGCAGTGCAAGGATAATAGATTTATGCATTCTGTTCCACAATGAAAGCCCCAGACACCAAAGTGGATACTAACCTTTCTGATCCCAGAGTCTCTTCTTTCCCCTTGTCAATTGTTTCCTTTGTTAAGAAATCAAAAAGCATATTACAGTAACTACAGGGATCACATACTTTTAAGTGGTAAGGGAACGGGAATAAAGAGCACATTTTTCTTTTTAAATCCATATACCTAAGAATAGGAAGAACATTGCTCCGGTTCATTTACTGTATATGCCAATCCAGGTTACTAACGCAAAGAAGTAAATAGGTCAAAAAGAATGTGACACCTAGAATGTACTGACAAATAATAAAGTAAAACTCAAAGCACCTATTCATTTTTCAAAGCTAAAAACTAATCTTATTCATTATTATTTTAGGCTTTAGCGCTAATTGAATATTCTAAGGTGTGAGACACTAAGTAAACATGTGTAGATATATCCAACAGCTGAAGGTGTCTGGTCTGAACCCCACTAATTTTCCTAAACAAATCAATTTTCCGTTTTCTGCAGCAGGTAGAAACTGAAAAACTCAAAGGGGCAGGGGCCAAACCACCAAGGGAATTTTAATCAATTAACTTTACCACTGCTAACACTTTCAAAACATTCTTTGCATGCCTGCTTACACTAACATCCAGTGATATTGCTATTGAGAAAAGATGGGCGAATTTATGGAATTTATTCTTTTCAAATTTTATAAAAATCCATCTTCTCAAGAATATATATATTTTTTTTTGGAATGTTCTCCCTGCGAATTCAGTAGAAAGGCAGCCAGCTACAGATACCATTTTGCTACAATTTGGAGGGCCGTCAAAATGTTAAAAACCAAAAGACCTAGCACCTTCCAATTCCCTTCTTCTGGTACCACCACCCACTCCGGTGCCCATTACCTACTGCCAAGTTCTTATGGCATCTTTTTTGCGCAGTCACAAGTCAGTGTATTGTGGGACAAAGAGAGAGACGTTGCACATAAATGAGCACAGCCCAATATGAAAAAATAGCAAACCTTTATTGAACAAGGATTAAAAACAATTTAAAGACATGGCTGCACAACCAGTGACCATAAATATACAATGACCCCATAGTATAACAATACAAAGTAGTTTAAACAACGCCAGCACTTAAAGCAACAAGCCCCCTGCACTGATATATAGGTATATAAACAGGACAATAAACACAATAGTAAATTCCAGTGAAGATAGCAAGAGCAATAGAGACACTCACCAAGAAAGATGCCAGTTCACAGCCACTCTATAAGAGATATATCAGAGCACTCTTAAATAGTGATGAGCGAGTATGCTTGTTACTACTCGGTACTCGCACGAGTATCACTGTACTCGGGCTACTCGGCGGGTACCGAGTAATTTTGCAATACTCG
The DNA here is from genome assembly GCF_048569485.1 of Anomaloglossus baeobatrachus. Taxonomy (NCBI): domain Eukaryota; kingdom Metazoa; phylum Chordata; class Amphibia; order Anura; family Aromobatidae; genus Anomaloglossus; species Anomaloglossus baeobatrachus. The sequence goes on from NC_134355.1 coordinate 307,206,481, forward strand.
TGCTTTACTCGTGGTCTTGATTTCTGCATGTTGGCGCTCTTTTGAGAGCCAGCCCTCATGCAGGGATTGGCTGGCAGACCACTGCAATGCCACAGCCCTGTTAGTTGTGGAATTGCAGTGATTGGCCGGCCTGCACAGCGTGACCGAGCCTTTATACCGGCCGCCGCGCTGTGCTCTGCACACAGCCATCTCATATTCCCTGCTTTCCACGCCCACAGGCGCCTATGATTGGTTGCAGTGAGACACGCCCCCACTCTGAGTGACAGGTGTCACACTGCACCCAATCACAGCAGCCGGTGGGCGTGTCTATACTGTGCAGTAAAATAAATAAATAAATAATTAAAAAAACCGGCGTGCGGTCCCCCCAATTTTAATACCAGCCAGATAAAGCCATACAGCTGAAGGCTGGTATTCTCAGGATGGGGAGCCCCACGTTATGGGGAGCCCCCCACCCTAACAATATCAGTCAGCAGCTGCCCAGAATTGCCGCATACATTATATGCGACAGTTCTGGGGCTGTACCCGGCTCTTCCCGATTTACCCTAGTGCGTTGGCAAATCGGGGTAATAAGGAGTTAATGGCAGCCCATAGCTGCCACTAAATCCTAGATTAATCATGTCAGGCGTCTCCCCGAGATACCTTCCATGATTAATCTGTAAATTACAGTTAAAAAACACACACACCCGAAAAATCCTTTATTAGAAATAAAAAACACTAACAAAGTCCCTCATTACCAATTTATTAACCCCTACAAACCCTCCATGTCCGGCGTACTCCACAGTCCTCCAGCGTCGCGTCCAGCTCTGCTGCATGGAAGTGACAGGAGCTGCAGAATACACCGCCGCTCCGGTCACCTCCACGCAGCTAATGAGATGAGTATAGCGATCAGCTGCTGTCAGTCAGGTAACTCCCGGCCACCGCTGGATGCAGCGGTGGCCGCGATTAACCTCAGTGACAGCTCAGCTGATCGCGCTACTCACCGCCGCTCCGGTCAGCTCTATGCACCAACTGAGGTGAGTATAGCGATCAGCTGCTGTCAGTCAGGTAACTCCCGGCCACCGCTGGATCCAGCGGTGGCCGCGATTAACCTCAGTGACAGCAGCTGATCGCGCTACTCACCTCAGTTGGTGCATGGAGCTGACCGGAGCGGCGGTGAGTAGCGCGATCAGCTGCTGTCACTGAGGTTAATCGCGGCCACCGCTGGATCCAGCGGTGGCCGGGAGTTACCTGACTGACAGCAGCTGATCGCTATACTCATCTCATTAGCTGCGTGGAGGTGACCGGAGCGGCGGTGTATTATGCAGCTCCTGTCACTTCCATGCAGCAGAGCTGGACGCGACGCTGGAGGACTGTGGAGTACGCCGGACATGGAGGGTTTGTCGGGGTTAATAAATTGGTAATGAGGGACTTTGTTAGTGTTTTTTATTTCTAATAAAGGATTTTTCGGGTGTGTGTGTGTTTTTTAACTGTAATTTACAGATTAATCATGGAAGGAATCTCGGGGAGACGCCTGACATGATTAATCTAGGACTTATTGGCAGCTATGGGCTGCCATTAACTCCTTATTACCCCGATTTGCCAACGCACTAGGGTAAATCGGGAAGAGCCGGGTACAGCCCCAGAACTGTCGCATATAATGTATGCGGCAATTCTGGGCGGCTGCTGACTGATATTGTTAGGGTGGGGGGCTCCCCATAACGTGGAGCTCCCCATCCTGAGAATACCAGCCTTCAGCCGTATGGCTTTATCTGGCTGGTATTAAAATTGGGGGGACCACACGCCGTTTTTTTTAATTATTTAATTATTTATTTCACTGCACAGTATAGACACGCCCACCGGCTGCTGTGATTGGGTGCAGTGTGACACCTGTCACTCAGTGTGGGGGGCGTGTCTTGGGTATGTGCCCTTAACATTTCCGCCATGAAAATTCATTTTGGTGTCATTTTGGAAGGTTTTCAGGTGAGTCCGTAAAAATGGCGTAAAACTCGGACAAAATTGTTCAGAGCTGTGACTTTTGAGTGATAAATGCTTCAAGGGGTCTTCCCCATGCTGTTGCCATGTCATTTGAGCACTCTTCTGAGACTTTTGTGACATTTTTAGGGTTTCTACATGCTGCCGGGGGTCATTTCACAAAAATACTCGGGTCTCCCATAGGATAACATTGGGCTCGTTGCTCGGGCCGAGTACACGAGTATCTTGGGAGGCTCGGCCCGAGCTTCGAGCACCCGAGCTTTTTAGTACTCGCTCATCACTACTCTTAAATATAATTATAGAACTGTGTGGTGCATGTACAATAGCATGCAGACCAGCACTACTGAGCACCCATAGGGCTGAAAGAGGCCAGGTATAGGAGCAAGACCCTAGCAAGGGATTACACCCAAGGGGGAGCCGTCATAAAAGGGCTCAGCTTAAATAGATGGCAATACAAGGCCAGGACGTGTGCTCCATGCCCAGGGCAGGGGACCTGAGGAAGATGGGAGGCTGTAAAGAAGGTAACAGGGGCGGTCACGGGATGTGCAACAGCCCCACGCGTATTGCCGCACGCAGGCGGCTTCGTCAGGGAAAGTGTGACCCACCCACTCTGGTGCCCATTATCTACTGCCAAGTTCTTATGGCATCTTTTTTGCGCAGTCACAAGTCAGTGTATTAACTCTAAGTCAGCATTCAGAGGTCACGGCTGGATAGAATATGCATTGATGGCTTGTGATATTGGATTATTTTCCTCATTTTACCCATTCACCCCCAAGCCTGGTTTCACCTTCACAACCAGGCCATTTGTTTCAATTCTGATCAGTGTCATTTTACGAGGTTATAACTCTGGATCACTTCAATGGATCACAGTGATTCTGAGAATGTTTTTTCATCACATATTGTGCTGCATGGTAGTGGTAAATTTAAGACGATACTTTTGCATTTGATTGTTAAAATATCAAAAATTTGAAGAAAATTTTTACAATTTTGAAACTTTGAATTTTTATACTCTCTTAAACAAAATAGTTAATAAAAAAGCATTTCTCACATGTCTACTTTACATCAGCACAATTTTTTACACATCATTTTCTTAGGAAGTTAGAAAGGTTAAAAGTTTATCAGTGATTTCTCATTTTTCCTAAAAAATTTACAAAATCATTTTTTTAATGATCACATCACATTTGAAGGGACATTGAGGTGCCTAGGTGATAGAAAATACTCAGAAAGGACACCATTATAAAACTGCACCCTTTAAAGTTCTCAAAAGCACACGTTAAGTTTATTAACCCTTCAGGCGCTTCACAGGAAGTAAGGCAATTTGAAAGAGAAAAAAATGAAAATTTTACTTTTTGCCACAAAAATGTTACTTTAGCCCCAATTTTTGCATTTTCACAAGCATGACAGGAGAAAATTCACCATGCAATTTTCTGTGCAATTTCTCCTAAGTATATTAATGCTTTCTATGTGGCAGAAACTAATGTTTGGGGACACGGCTGGGCATCGGAAAGGGAGGAGCACCATGTCACTTTTGGAACGCAAAATTGGCCATACCGTGTTTGGCAAGCCAGGGCCTAAACAGTGAATTCCCTCAGCACACTAATACCCCAGGGTTTGGAAGGGAAGTAGTGCCATTTGAATTTTAGAATTTTAGAGAGCAAAATTGTTTGGAATAGATAGTGGACACCATGTTGTGTTTGGAGAGCCCCTGATGTGCCTAAATAGTACAGCTCCCCAACAAGTAACCTCATTTTGGAAACTAGTCCTTCAAGAAATGTATTTAAATGTTTTGTGAGCACTTTGAACCCACAGGTGCTTCAAAAGAATTTATAACATTGAGCTGTGTGCTGCCAGGTAACCAGGGAAGCCATCGGCCAGGGCTCCTGGATACCTGTGTCAGCCTACACCGCACTCCATCCCATCCACGTCCGCTGCTGGTGCACAGGTTCCCTTGAATTTTCCTGGTTTCAACGCTCCCCTTCAGTGGCTATACACCTCGTGGAGCAGCCATCAATACAGGCACCTTGGGGATCTAAACTAGCACGCACGTCGGGAATCCTTCAGCTACATGGCAAGCGCTGACAGTTTCTCAGGCAAGTCCCATTAATCCCTTTTTAACCCTCTAGTTTCCTTTTGCACTACTTTTGCATTAACTGCTGTCCCTACGGCACAGAGATCATCCTATCCGGCTTCAACAGTACTATTGCTGATCACCACGGAGCGCTGTAGCATTTGTTTTTAGATTAACAGTACAAAATGCAGTCTTAAATTTGTTGTTAATATCTCCTGAGTACACTGATACCTCATATGTGGTGGAAATCTCATGTTTGGGTGCACGGCAAGGCTTAGAAGGGAAGGACTGCCATTTCACATTAAAATTGTCTAGAATCGTTAGCGGACACCATGTCTCATTTGTAGAGCAACTGATGTGCCTAAATAGTGGAGCTCCTCCACTAGTGACCTGATTTTGTAAAATAGACTCTTTATGTAGGTATGTGGTTAGCACTTTGAATCCCCAGGTGCTTCGTGGGATTTTATAACTTTAGCAATGAAAATGAAAAAAATATATTTTTAACTACAAAAATGTTGCCTTAAACTCCTGATTTTTCAAATTCCATGGTTGTGAAGGTGTTAAAAAATTTGTCTCATTTGTTTTATTTGTCTCACTGTGTCTACCTTTATGACATGAAAATTTGATGCAGCTTTAAGTGAAGTTATATGTAGAAATATGGTAAGTTCAGAAAAGTTAAATGTTCAAACATCATTGTAGGTGTTGATATAGAAGGGTTAAATGGTTTCTCTATTTCTTTATTAAAGATATTTTATTTCATTAGTAAGTAGTTCATAGTCAGAGCCTTCGGAATAAGAGACAAGATCAAGGATTATTATTGTCTCTAAATGTTCTTCTTATCTTCTTCTTATCTCATATGCATGACTCTACATTTCTGTTTTGCTGAAACTTAAAGGTCATATGAGCAACTTGTAAATTTCCAGCTAGAAGCTTTATTTGCAATATCACATTGATCTGTAAATGGTATAAATAAACTGTACGTTAAATAAACAGGAGAATTGATCATGCTCACATGAATGATGCAGGTCTTTTTCTCCGAGCGCTCGCTCTTGATTAGGTCTGAAGAGGCCTAATTCAGAGGACCTCACTGGTGATCCCATAAGCTGACTTGTGACAAAACAGAACAGCTACAACAGTTTTTAGTGCCCAACGTGGAGCCGTGGCCAACCAGCCTATTCGGAAGAAGTTTTGGGGACTCTTGAGACAGTGAAATTTCAGCTGCAGCAAGGTGAGAAGCTTTATTCTTACACTTCATTTCACTCTCTCTGATTTCCCGAATATTCTGGGTAAGGCTGTACACACGGTTCAAGAACTCTGGCATCACCAGTGAGTATTGTTTTTTCATGCATGTCGGAATGAAAGTTGAAATATAGAGTAATAAGATAATCTGTTGTCCGTCCATTAACTGATTGCATAGATTGCATAGCACGGAATTTGGGACAGTCTCTGTATAATTGCATTTGCTGTATTGCTGTGTTTTGTGTTTTGCTTTGGCCATCTTTGCATCTTTGATGGGCAATACACTGGTCTAGGGATATGTGTTCATAAGTGGTTCCATATTAATGCCTAGATAATAGGTTGTTGTATATTGATGAGAAGTTTCTGAATAACAAAGTGACAAGTAATTGAGATAAGAGACTTGGTGAAATAATATGTATGTATAAGTCTAATGGTTATAGGCCATACTGTGGACTGTGAAAAGATGTTCCGGTTGTGAAATGTCACAGGGCATAGCCATATAGAGTATTTGAGTGGATACCTGACATATGTATTTTTTCCCATCAGTGTCAAGAGCGGTTTAGATAATTTTATTTGCATGTGAGGTTAACTGATCCTTGGAAGGTGTATTGTTACATATGTTTCTGGAATCAATGAATGAGTAAGACAAGTGGTCCTGGGATCTGTCCTTATAGTGAGATATATACTAAAACAACTGCAGATAAACTGATGAAGGAACTAGTCTGTCGGTATGGCATCCCAGAAGCCATAGAAAGTGACAGGGGTACACACTTCACTGGAGAAATAATGAGGGACATTATGCAGGCCCTGGGAATAGAGCAGGCATTCCATACCCCTTATCATCCACGGAGCAGTGGAAAAGGAGAGAGATTAAACGGGACACTTAAACTAAAAATTCAAAAGGCCATGTCAGAGACAGGAAAGAATTGGGTAGAGTGCGTATCCCTGGCACTCTTTTCAGTCAGACACACTCCAAATAGAAAGACAGGCTTGTCTCCTTTTGAAGTCCTTTTTGGTAGTGCCCCAAAAACAGGTCTCTACTTTCCACAAGTGTTACAGATGCAACACGGCACTATGACAGCCTACGTCCAGGCCTTACAGGAAAGACTTAATGTGGTGCATAAACATGTCTTTTCATCCATTCCAGATCCCAATGCAAGTGTAGATGTGCATCAGCTAAATCCAGGTGATTGGGTGGTCGTGCGCAGACACGTGAGAAGGAGCCTACATCCACGCTTTGATGGCCCATTCCAAGTCCAGCTGACCACATCCACCTCAGTGAAACTTGAGGGAAAACCCACCTGGATCCACGCCAGTCACTGTAAAAAGGTCACTCCACCGGCAGAATGACAGTCTTGCTAATTATCCTGCTAGGTGTAGCAGGGTTGCTGCACCAAACAAAGACACTGAGCGAACTTTTAACTACGGACTGGGATAATAAACTCATTCGCCACCATATTTCTCTTACTGAGGACATGGAAGGAGAAAAGCCAAAAGACTGTTGGATCTGCACACACAGTTTTATTTTCTTCAAAGACTATGCCTTATTTAGCCTTACCTCTGGAACCACAGGAGGTGTTGATATCAGACTGTATCTACAATGAAACCTGGACTCTATCGATATTCTGGTGAAAAGATGTATTTGCCACCTTAACTATAGCTGGAAAGGTCACTCATCCCTGGTTCCAGCTAAATATCACACAGCCTAGGGGACAGTCGTGGTGGATGGAATACAATCCGGACATTGAGGGTGTAGTTACCAAACTAAAGACTAAGATCCCTCATTCAGGCCCCATTACCTACGATGGATTATGGTTCAGTCTTCAATATAATGATGTTGCTATCTGTGTAAAGGACAATGATTGTTTCCGTGTGTTTGTGTCTATGTGTGTATCTACATACATAGTCACCAGTTTTTGTCTGTTCTCCTATTATATGTATATATGTATATATGTATATATATGGATGATTCCAGCAAAGACTCCTGGTGGGGAAATACATTTTCTTTTATATTTTTTTTTGGACATTTTTCTTGGACATTTTCTTTTATGAATCCAGCTAATTGGTTTAAGGGCCTAGCAGGTTGGATTTCTGGCATTATACAATCCTGTATGCAAATATTGTTATTCTGTCTATTGCTTTATATAGCTGTAAAAGCATTGATATATGCGTTAGCTAAACTATTGAATAATGTATGTTCTAAGAGTTTCAGTATTGAACCCTCTGTAGTTTACTACGGACCCCAAATGGCCTCTGCTGACCGGGAGTAGGTGTCCACACTGAGGGTGGATGGGTGAAGTGGTAGGAAGACCCCTTATGGGTACTAGGCCCATGAGCCAGCAGCTCCTGTTTGGACGCCTACTGACCCTGTAGTGAAGGTTATACCATTTACAAAAGGGGGAAATTGATATAGAAGGGTTAAATGGTTTCTCTATTTCTTTATTAAAGATATTTTATTTCATTAGTAAGTAGTTCATAGTCAGAGCCTTCGGAATAAGAGACAAGATCAAGGATTATTATTGTCTCTAAATGTTCTTCTTATCTTCTTCTTATCTCATATGCATGACTCTACATTTCTGTTTTGCTGAAACTTAAAGGTCATATGAGCAACTTGTAAATTTCCAGCTAGAAGCTTTATTTGCAATATCACATTGATCTGTAAATGGTATAAATAAACTGTACGTTAAATAAACAGGAGAATTGATCATGCTCACATGAATGATGCAGGTCTTTTTCTCCGAGCGCTCGCTCTTGATTAGGTCTGAAGAGGCCTAATTCAGAGGACCTCACTGGTGATCCCATAAGCTGACTTGTGACAAAACAGAACAGCTACAACAGTGTAATTTAGCATACTTTTACTCCTTTCCCTATAGTTATGTTTTCCTATCAGATGTAGGTGTTCCTATTAATTGCATTTTTTTTTTATTTCTGCTGATTAATTTAATAAAGCTCCCTTTCTCTCTCTTTGATTCAATGAATTATAGGGTTATTGCCATCATATTAATTTTGTATGATTTTGTAGATACATTGCAAATACATTTTCTGCCATATTCTGCTTCTGGCAGCTCCCTTTGCCATTGCCGACCAATGACAGATGTGCTCGATGGGAGACAAGTCATGTAAGCACCTTCTGATGGCTTGGAATGTTATTGATGAACACCTTTGATTTGGTATCTAATGTGCAATTTTACTTGATGTCCATAATGAATTTTTTGTGGAATGGCAATTTTCTCCTAAGTGTTCCAGGAACTGACATGACAATGACAATGCCAACCCACATGTTGTTCATGGTAATTTAAGCAGTCTGGCCTAAACGTGCCAACATAGCCTGCAGCATCTCTGGACTTGTCTCCCGTTTAGCACATCTGGGACATCATTGGTTGGCAATTGATCAATAAATAATAAAATGAGATGGTTTGAAAATCTTGTTTCCATTGTGCATAATTTTCATAAATTGATTCTCCTAAGTTCTCGACCTTTCCTGCTTGTTTATTGCAATTTCAATCTTGATGATTGCATAAGCATCTTTGCACTATTTAAATTATTTTATGTATTCCCCATATCTCCGTGGTAATTCTTTTAGTTATTCACTGGTCACTGCCAAGGGAACCAAGCACCAACTGCTCTATGGCAGTGGTGGCTGGATATGAACAGTGCTTACAAGCTTTTTCCTACCAGGTTGTCAGCACTGCTTGAAAGCCAGACAGGATTGCTGGTGTATGATATAGCTGCTAATCCTGGTCAAATCTCCAGTCCTATAGATGCAGCAGAGGCATAGCTGTGTCATGAATAGCATCAGAGAGAAGATTGCTGTGCAACAATGCTGAAGACCGGATCTGTCAGTAAAGTAGGAGTGCCTTTTCCTCCAACAAACAAAAATTCAGGAGAAGAAGACGCTGTGCTTCCCTGCTTAGAGCACTAGTATCACCATTGAATGTTATTATCATATATAACATGAGGAATCTGTCAGCAGGTTATTCCTATGTAATCTGAGGACAGCATGATATAGGGCTTGATACACTGAATGTATATTTTATCCAGTGTGCTGTTGTTTATGTACAATGAATGTTTTATGAACAAGATCACTGCCTGGACTTTAGCTCATGGAACTGCTTGACCAACCACTCTCCTCTGATAAGCAGCTCATTGTCACTATACAATGTATACAAAAAGCTGTAGTGTAGGTGGGATAGCTTTCTAAGCTCTGTTTCATGCTACATCTAAGAACTCTGATTGTGGCATAACTGTTGCACCTAGTAATCTAAGTGATACATCATTGCAATCAGGATCTCTTCCTACATTATTGCGCTCTCAGATGAGATAGCAAAAACTTGGAGACACATTCCCTTTAACAAATGTTGACTTGAAATTATTAGGAAGCAGCTTCTTAGCTTCATACACTACATGCTCGAGCCTTCATGAAATGAACTAAATTACATTAATGCTCATTACTACTCATGCTCTCAGAAAGAAAAATATAGGATGGTCAATTTATTTCAGAACTTTCAAAATCCTGCAGAGCCTATTAATTTACCGCAAATATAATGCAATAGAAGCTGTACCGTGAGCAATGGAAAAGGCTATAAATTTGTGACCTTTCACATAATTGCTATGCATTAGACATATCTATTGGTATAAATGTCTATGACCTCTTATTCTAATAGATTGCTTTTTCACTTTCTGTCTACCTGTCAACTGTTCAAGTATGTTTTCCTGAATTTCATCTGCCACAGACAGAATTTATAGGAAATGGCTGTTATATTTGATCTTCACTCTTTCGTAAAATCTAATACAAAAATTAATTTTACATTGTATCCTTTCCTGACGTGTGACATAATAATATATCCCAAGTTTGTTGCCGGTTTGTGGAGTGGGGTCGGTTGCTGAACAAACACCATACTCTACCACACAATTGGCATCTGTAACATGAGCAACTACAGCTTATTTCAATAGCTTCTGTTTAACCATATAAATTCCCCTACCAAATCACTGAGAAAATATCTATATGAATAAGGCAAAATGAGAAATATTCATATCTAGCAAAAAATTGCAAAAGAGGACTGTAGACCTCTAACCAAGATGTAATTGAATAATCTGTATCAGAGCGATTGGTCAGGGATCCGTTTTGAGGCCTGTTTGTGGAGATAGGAACCCAGGCAGAGAAGAATCCAAGAAAAGGAACACCGGGCACCAATCAGCTCCCCAACCGACCTCCAAGCAAATTCACCTTTCCCTTTCAAAGTCCAGTACAGCTCACACAGGCATAGTAACAGCTTTGCCCCGGGCACTGGCGCTCCTTCCCATCCATAAGAAGCAAAAGAAGAGGAGGGCACTCACCGGGCTGCTGTATACAAAAAGTCCGTTTATTTCAGCATCAGGTAAAAAACAGTGGGGGGGAGGAGGGGGAAATGCACGGCACAGCAGACGACGGCCGTTTCATGCTTAACAAGCACTTCAACAAGTATTTGTATGTGTTTGTGTTTTTCTTTTTACTTATTGGTTAGTAATGGGGGTATCTGATAGACACCTCTCCATTACTAACACTACATCTTGATGTGAGCTGTGTTTTTGTACAATTTACATTTAACGTGAACCCAAAATACCATTACTCTGCCAAAAAATCAAAGGTAATCGGGAAGAGCCGAGTCAAATCACCAGAATTGGAGCAATTTAAAGTGGTGCTCCACTTCTGGTGGGGCCAATGGCTGGTATTTTTAGACAATGGGACGAATAGTCATGGACCTTCTGTCACATCTCCACCAGATATAAAGGTAGCAATTCTGCCAAGCAGACAAATAGTGCCTCAACTCCTGAGTTGATCAACCTAACAAAGCAAGGACTAAAATATAACTTTTAATATATCACTTTAAAATCATTAAATAAAGTACAGTGCAAAAACATACAGAGTATATACAAAATTAGTATACAGTACACCTGGTTTTTCATCACGAGTAGACAACCTAACAAAACAAGGACTAAAATACAACTTTTAATATATTACCGGTTCTTCACCACGAGTAGACAAGAACCAGGTGAGATCCTTGCTAATTTTGTATATACCGTATTTTTCGCTTTATAAGATGCACTTTTGTTCCCCCAAATGTTGGGGGAAAGTAGGGGGTGCGTCTTATAAACCGAATATACGGGGGTGTACATATTTATATATATATATATATATATATATATATATATATATATATACTGCAGGGTCCGCTCTGGAGCGGTGCTGGGGGGCAGGTGAAAGCTGGCGGCGGCGGCGGTAGATCTCCTACTCCCGCTCATATAATATGCACAGCCGCTGTCCATCAGCGTGGTGCTGAAACCGCATCGCGCTGATGGGCTGGGGCAGCGAGGCATATTATATGTGCCTGTGCTCCCTTTGATCGCACATGATCCCCCTGTGTTAGATATGGCCCCCATACTGCTGCCCATAGTAAAATAAAAAAAGCTTTTCGTACCTCCAGCACTGATCTCCCGATCTCCTGCTGCTGCTGTCTGTGATAAGGCATGCAGAGAGGATATCACTCTGCCGTGCTGATCACATGACCGTCAGCAAGAAGCAGGAAGTGGAGGAGGCTGGAGCTCAACCCCACGGAGGGAGACACATAGGGATTACAGCGCTGAGAAGGTAAGGAAAGAGTGTTTTATTTTATTATGGGCAGCAGTATGGGGGGCATATCTAACACAGGGATGTGCCATCTATAGTGTCCATGGGCAGCAGTATGGGGGCCATATCAAACACAGGGGAGGTGTGCCATCTATAGGGGCCATGGGCAGCACAGGGGGACGTGTCCCACCACAAGCGGGCTATATTCAATATAAGGGGGCCATATCCAGATTATGGGTGGCTAATTTCATGATGGGGGCTATGAGGGACATATACCCTATATGATTTTTTAGACGGACACTGGAATTATAAGATGGACCCCATTTAACATTAAAAAAAAAAATTCTCTTTTCCTTCACCAAATTTGGGGGTGCGTCTTATAATCAGGTGCGTCTTATAAAGCGAAAAATGCGGTACTCTGTATGTTTTTCTAATGTATTTCTAATGACTAGAAATAGGCCCGATGCTATCACATCGGGAGTGCGGTGAAATGAATATCTGTCTATGTCACACATGTCACACTATTTGTGCTTTTTGGGGCTAAATAAATGTGTTAAAAGCTGTGTGTCTTTTTATTATAAATAAATATAATGTGTACATATTTTTTTTCTTATTCTCTCTGTCTCACGTCAGTGCCGCCATGTCTCATCACTCGCCGCAACATCGCTCAAAGCATGGCGATGTAAGGCAAGGGCGAACATACCCGGCCACGCCTCCTTACTGCTCCGTGACATCGCAAATGTGCAATTTAAAACACCAACACCTCATTATACCTGGATGTGCTATAGGTAGCACAATGCTAGACTGGGAACAGAATTCTGCTTAGCCCACAATTTGGGTTCTGCCTGCACTGTTGTCCCTGGTTACCATGGATATGATGGGGGCATTAACTTTGGCTGCACAACTGACAGTGCCGCAGTGCATTGTGGGATATGGTTACATCCGCAACTGGCATATCTATGTAGATGTATATGTGTGTGTATATGGCTGTACGCTGTGTGTAGGTGGCGTCTGTGTATATGTGTGTGTATATGGATGTACGCTGTATGTAGGTGGCATCTGGGTATATGGCTGTATGCTGTATGTAGGTGGCATCTGTGTATATGTGTGTGTATATGGCTGTATGCTGTGTGCAGGCGGAGTCTGTGTACATGTGTGTATATGGCTTAGAAACACAGATGGGTAGAAATAAATTCTACAGAAAACCGATAAGGTCAAAGTATAACATTTTTATTGATTAAAAAGGGGGGGGTTGCCACAAGGCAGAGTGACCAAAGCAGAAAAAGCGGCATCACATGTGGATAAGAACATAGTGTGGGGGCAGGGACTCCATGTAAATACCACAAAAATAGTTAGATATTAATATGACCCATCTAATACCACATCACATGGGGAAGATGAGATACTGGTTTGCAGGAAATAAATAAGTAAAGCACAAGTGGCTAAAGCACACTGCATCTCACTACCCACATGGTAGGGGATGGGGAGTGCAGGCAAAAAGTGTGGGTTGTGGAGGGGAAGGAAGTGTGGAAAAAGTGATGTGAGGGAGAGTGAGGGTGAACTGGTACCTGGATGGCAGCAACATCTCAGTATGAACACAGCCAGTGTAAGAGGTGTGTATAAGAAGAGATGTGTAAAAAAGGGAAGTGTGTGTAAAAGAAATATGTGAAATTGAAACGGAAGAGTATAGCATTGAAGACCAATATATTGTCCATAAGCCTAGATGTACAAATGCAAAGGTGCAGTGTATATGTAGGGAGATAAAAGAATTGTGATAAATATGAAAAATTGTATAAGTGCATATATATGTGTATATATATATATATATATATATATATATATATACATACAGTATATGTATGAGGGCGTGGGGATAGGTGGTAACGTGAGAGGATGGAGGAATATATAGATGTAATATACATATAGACATACAATAGAAAAATGTGTACAATAATATATATATACAATATGAAAAAACAGAAGGATGAGATTTGTAGAGAAACACACAAAAGGTGAATCAATATAGAAAAAAATCTTCTCTTGAACCAATGGGTAAACGTTAAAGGCAAATACAAAAAAGCCTAATCATCAAGGACAAAAAAGGACAAAAAGGATTCCTTTAGTAGATGTGCAGGAGTCCAGTTGTCGGAATCTCAGATAGGACCCGGTATTAATGAAAAAGACATGTGACCATGAATATGGTATAGGTCATGAGACAGGAAATGGTCAAATGAACAGCCGCAGAAAAATGCCCTAAGGAAAATAAGACAAAATGAATAAAACAATAAAATCATAGAAACCAATATAAAATGGATAAAAACAATTAAAAACAGATGACCATTGTGATTCACAAAAAAGGCACGAAACTTAAGTTTTCATTGAGACCCAGGGGATGTAGAGTGTTAAGAGTCCAGATCCATTTGGTTTCAATTTTGGCGAGCTGTTTTTAGTGTCGCCTCCTCTAATATGAGGAATAAGGTGATCGATACCACAAACAAGCAGCTGAGAAGCGTCACAGTTATGGTATAATTTGAAGTGTTTGAGTATACTTTTCAATGTGGATGTGTCAGTATTTTCTTTCGCACCTAAAATTCCATTCACGTGTTCTCGTACATGGACCTTCAATTGCTGGGAAGTAAGACCCACATAAATGAGGTTACAGGGGCATGTGGCATAATAAATAACTGATTTTGTATTACAGTTAATGGAATGGGTATTTTGAAATTTTTCGTACCACTTGAATTCATGAATGTAGTTGCAGAGATTATATTGGGACAAGCCACACATTTGCCACAAGGGGAACAACCCCATGGGCGTAAATTTTGATCCAAGAATGTGGTTGCTTTGTTCGTATAATGGCTTTTCACTAAACAGTCTCTGAGGTTACTAGATATCCTATAGGTAATGTTAGGTTTATCACTAAGATATTTTTAAAAAATTGGGTCAGCCAACAGTATGGGCCAATATATTTCCAAACACTGCCATAAGTTAGCCGAATAGGAGTGAAATTGGGTAATGAATCTAACCTTGGGAGGAGAAGATTTTGATGAGTCTGAAATATAAAGGGCACTTTGTCTAGACATGTGTATATCCCTATTATAAGCAAATTTGACAGATCTCCAGCTGTACCCTCATGCGTAAAATCTGTCCTTTAGATCTTGTGCTTGTTTTCAAAATCATCATTGTTAAAACATATCCTTCCAAGGTGTAAAAATTGCCCGATGTGGACAGAGCGGATGGTTTCAGGGGGGTGGGATGAAGAGGCATGTAACACAGCATTGACAGCTGTCTCTTTGTGAAACAAATCCGTTTGCAGGGTGTTGTTAGAGTCCCTCTTGACAGTAACATCCAAAAAATCTACTCAGTTTGGATCAAAATGATATGTAAGGTGTATATTGGTGCTATTGTTATTGAGTTGTGACATAAAGTTATGTAGGGATTCATCGGTGTCCTGCCAAATGAAAAAAATATCATCAATGTACCGTGCCCAAAAAATGACACGGTCCATTGATGACAGGTGATCAGACATAAAGAGATCCCTCTCCCACAACCCAGGAACAGATTAGCATATGAGGGCGTGAAGGACGCCCCCATAGCTGTGCCCTGAAGCTGCAGTAAGAAGGACCCCTTCAAGACAAAACAATTGTGTGATAAGGAGAAATCAAGCAGTTGTAAAATAAAATTAATCATCCTTGGTGTGAGTGAAGAGGTGTTGAGAAAGTATTGAGTAGCCTGTACACCATCACTATGTCTAATGTTGGTGTACAGGGACTCAACATCACAAGTAACAAGCAAAGATTCCGCGTCAATGTGTAAACCATCAACTTTTTTCAAAAAATCACTGGTGTCTTTTGTGTAAGAAGACAGATATTCAACCAATGGTTGTAGATGGTAATCAAAAAACATTGTATGTAACTGGCATCTGTATTTATGTGTATGGCTGTATGCTGTGTGTAGGTGTCTGTGTGTATGTGTGTTTATGGCTGTATGCTGTGTGTACATGTCGTCTGTGTATATGTGTGTGTATATGGCTGTGCGCTGTGTGTATGTGGCATCTGTGTATATGTGTGTATATGGCTGTACGTTGTGTGTAGGTGGCGTGTGTGTATATGTGTGTATGACTGCATGCTGTGTGTAGGTGACGTCTGTGTATATGTGTGTATATGGCTGTGTGCTGTGTGTAGGTGGCATCTGTGTATATGTGTGTGTATATGGCTGTACGCTGTGTGTACGTGTCATCTGTGTATATGTGTGTGTATATGGCTGTACGATGTGTGTAGGTGTCACTTGTGTATATATGGATGTACACAGTGTGTAGGTGGCGTCTGTGTATATGTGTGTGTATGGCTATATGCCGTGTGTAGGTGTCTGTGTATATGTGTTTTTATGGCTGTATGCTGTGTGTACATGTCGTCTGTGCATATGTGTGTGTGTATGGTTGTACGCTGTGTGTAGATGGCGTCTGTGTATATGGGTATGCATATGGTTGTTCACTGTGTGTAGGTGGCGTCTGTGTATATATGTGTGTATATGGCTGTATGCTGTGTGTAAGTGGCGTCTGTGTATATCTGTGTGTGAATATGGCTGTACGCTGTGTATGTGTCTGCATGTGTATCTCGCTGTATGTTGTGTATAGGTGGCGTCTGTGTACATGCGTGTGTGTATATGGCTGTACGCTGTGTGTAGGTGGTATCTGTGTATGTGTATATGGCTGTACGCTGTGTGTTAGTGGCGTCTATGTATATGTGTGTGTGTATATGGCTGTACACTGTGTGTTGGTGGCATCTGTGTATGTGTATATGGCTGCACACTGTGTGTAGGTGGCGTCTGTGTAAATGTGTGTATATGGCTGTACACTGTGTACGTTTCTGTCTCCGGCTTTGCTGTCTCCCATTCCTGACTGCCGCATATTATACTCACTGAATATTCAGTGCACTGAGGAGCTGGAAGCCAGAGCAGCGCTGGGGACTTCAGTGTTGGGGACCGCATCGCTGCAGACAGGTGAGTATCCCGGTGTGTGTATATGTTCAGTGTATACATGCATGTGTGCTATGTGTGTGTATTCGCTTGGTGTATTGTGCTCGGAAGCTGCGGCGACATGTATGTCACTGCGCCTGGTGGGGTGGGGGCTGGGGCATACAGATCTGGTGGTGAGGGGGCTGGGGGCATACAGATCGGGAAGGGGGGGCACGTAGAGCACTGAACCCGGTGACGTTCATTTGTTAGACAGGAGCCCAGCAGTCGCATGGTAGCTCCGCCCACAGATAAACTTCCGTACAGAAGCAGCCGAGCGGTAAGCAGTGCACGCTGTGCTGCAGGTACTGGGTTTAAAGCGCCGGCAGCCAGAGAAGTGCGGTGCCGCCGACCCATACGTCAGCAGCAGCACAGAGTCAGAGCCTTTTGAAGTAGCACGCTCCGCTCTGCTCTGCTCACGTGAATAGGAGGGAGAGGGAGAGAAAGCGAGACTGGAAGCATGACTCATCGCCATAACAACGGGACACCGACCTCAGCTTCTGCTGCTTGCGCATGCACAGTTTGTGCCCCGAAGATTCGGAAAGGGGTATGTTCGAGCTGCGCCTGCGCAACTTTGCCACGGTGCATGATGGAATTGTGTTACAGAAACTGACGATTATGTATGTAGATTTTAAAGTGATATATTAAAAGTCATATTTTAGTCCTTGCTTTGTTAAGCACATCTTCACCACAACCTGCTCCTGCGATGTCTGCTTTTGTTGTCAGGTGTCACCATATTCACTCTCTTGGTGGTTCTTGCGATTAGAGTTGAGCGCGGTTCGTGGTTCGTGGTTCTCCAGTTCTAGGCTCGAGTGATTTTGGGGCCTGTTCTAGATCGAACTAGAACTCGAGCTTTTTGCAAAAGCTCGATAGTTCTAGAAACGTTCGAGAACGGTTCTAGCAGCAAAAAAAACAGCTAAATCCTAGCTTGGTTTCTGCTGTAATAGTGTAAGTCACTCTGTGAATCACACTATTATGACATTTCAGTGTATAGTGTGCGTGAACAGCGCCTTCAGATCACTGCTGTTTCTATAATGGCGATCGCCATTTTTTTTTTTTTTTTCTTGTCTTCCTTCCCTAAGCGCGCGCGTCTTGTGGGGCGGGCCAGCATGTCAGCCAATCCCAGACACACACACAGCTAAGTGGACTTTGAGCCAGAGAAGCAACGGCATGTGTGATAGGATGTCCATGTCACATGTCCCTGCATTATAAAACCGGACATTTTCGTCCAGGACGCCATTATCTGCCTTCTGCGTCTTTGGTGTCAGACATCACTGTCGCAGCTCCGTCCTCCTGAGTCCTATCGCCGATACAGCTGTATGCGCTGCATACACAGCGTTAGACACCTTAGGGAGAGCACTTTATAGCAGTCCTTTTAAGGGCTCAAACCGGCAGGGTCAGAGAGCCATAGGTGACAGGTCCTGAAAAAAGCAACAGCGTCTGTGTAGCCAAGGTCAGGGATTTCCTCCCTGCATTTCACCATTAGGAGGGAATAGAAAGGCAGGCTTCCATTCCTCTACCCAGAGCACCACAATCCTGCCACTGTACCCTCTTGTCCTCTGCACACTCCAACTCATTATAACAAAGCCATTATACTAGCAAACACTCAGTGTACCTAGTGGCATCCTAAACGTGGCTATTGGACTTTGCTATAGTCCCACTAGAGCAAAGACATTTGCAGAGCACGTCTGCCTGCATTGCACACTCCAACTTTTTTAAACTAAGCAATTTTACTAGCAAACACTCAGTGTACCTAGTGGCATCCTAAACGTGGCTATTGGACTTTGCTATAGTCCCACTAGTGCAAAGACATTTGCAGAGCACGTCTGCCTGCATTGCACACTCCAACTTTTTTAAACTAAGCCATTATACTAGCAAACACTCAGTGTACCTAGTGGCATCCTAAACGTGGCTATTGGACTTTGCTATAGTCACACTAGTGCAAAGACATTTGCAGAGCACCTCTGCCTGCATTGCACACTCCAACTCATTATAACTAAGCCATTATACTAGCAAACACTCAGTGTACCTAGTGGCATCCTAAACGTGGCTATTGGACTTTGCTATAGTCCCACTAGTGCAAAGACATTTGCAGAGCACGTCTGCCTGCATTGCACACTCAAACTTTTTTAAACTAAGCCATTATACTAGCAAACACTCAGTGTACCTAGTGGCATCCTAAACGTGGCTATTGGACTTTGCTATAGTCCCACTAGTGCAAAGACATTTGCAGAGCACGTCTGCCTGCATTGCACACTCCAACTTTTTTAAACTAAGCAATTTTACTAGCAAACACTCACTGTACCTAGTGGCATCCTAAACGTGGCTATTGGACTTTGCTATAGTCCCACTAGTGCAAAGACATTTGCAGAGCACGTCTGCCTGCATTGCACACTCCAACTTTTTTAAACTAAGCCATTATACTAGCAAACACTCAGTGTACCTAGTTGCATCCTAAACGTGGCTATTGGACTTTGCTATAGTCCCACTAGTGCAAAGACATTTGCAGAGCACGTCTGCCTGCATTGCACACTCAAACTTTTTTAAACTAAGCCATTTTACTAGCAAACACTCAGTGTACCTACTGGCATCCTAAACGTGGCTATTGTACTTTTGTCTATTCACACTATTGTAAACATATTTGCAGCACGTCTGCCTGCATTGCACACTAAAACTTTTTTAAACTAAGCCATTATACTAGCAAACACTCAGTGTACCTAGTGACATCCTAAACGTGGCTATTGTACTTTTGTCTATTCACACTATTGTAACGATATTTGCAGCACGTCTGCCTGCATTGCACACTCAAACTTTTTTAAACTAAGCCATTATACTAGCAAACAGTCAGTGTACCTAGTGGCATCCTAAACGTGGCTATTGTACTTTTGTCTATTCCCACTATTGTAAACATATTTGCAGCACGTCTGCCTGCATTGCACACTCCAACTTTTTTAAACTCAGCCATTATACTAGCAAACACTCAGTGTACCTAGTGGCATCCTAAACGTGGCTATTGTACTTTTGTCTATTCACACTATTGTAACGATATTTGCAGCACGTCTGCCTGCATTGCACACTCAAACTTTTTTAAACTCAGCCATTATACTAGCAAACACTCAGTGTACCTATTGGCATCCTAAACGTGGCTATTGTACTTTTGTCTATTCACACTATTGTAAACATATTTGCAGCACGTCTGCCTGCATTGCACACTCAAACTTTTTAAACTAAGCCATTATACTAGCAAACACTCAGTGTACCTAGTGGCATCCTAAACATGGCTATTGTACTTTTGTCTATTCACACTATTGTAAACATATTTGCAGCACGTCTGCCTGCATTGCACACTCCAACTTTTTTAAACTCAGCCATTATACTAGCAAACAC
Organism: Anomaloglossus baeobatrachus; assembly: GCF_048569485.1. NCBI lineage: Eukaryota > Metazoa > Chordata > Amphibia > Anura > Aromobatidae > Anomaloglossus > Anomaloglossus baeobatrachus. The sequence goes on from NC_134355.1 coordinate 307,226,766, forward strand.
TCAGTGTACCTAGTGGCATCCTAAACGTGGCTATTGTACTTTTGTCTATTCACACTATTGTAAACATATTTGCAGCACGTCTGCCTGCATTGCACACTCCAACTTTTTTAAACTCAGCCATTATACTAGCAAACACTCAGTGTACCTAGTGGCATCCTAAACGTGGCTATTGTACTTTTGTCTATTTACACTATTGTAACGATATTTGCAGCATGTCTGCCTGCATTGCACACTCAAACTTTTTTAAACTAAGCCATTATACTAGCAAACAGTCAGTGTACCTAGTGGCATCCTAAACGTGGCTATTGTACTTTTGTCTATTCACACTATTGTAACGATATTTGCAGCACGTCTGCCTGCATTGCACACTCAAACTTTTTTAAACTCAGCCATTATACTAGCAGACACTCAGTGTACCTAGTGGCATCCTAAACGTGGCTATTGTACTTTTGTCTATTCACACTATTGTAACGATATTTGTAGCACGTCTGCCTGCATTGCACACTCAAACTTTTTTAAACTCAGCCATTATACTAGCAAACACTCAGTGTACCTATTGGCATCCTAATCGTGGCTATTGTACTTTTGTCTATTCACACTATTGTAAACATATTTGCAGCACGTCTGCCTGCATTGCACACTCAAACTTTTTAAACTAAGCCATTATACTAGCAAACACTCAGTGTACCTAGTGGCATCCTAAACGTGGCTATTGTACTTTTGTCTATTCACACTATTGTAAACATATTTGCAGCACGTCTGCCTGCATTGCACACTCCAACTTTTTTAAACTCAGCCATTATACTAGCAAACACTCAGTGTACCTAGTGGCATCCTAAACGTGGCTATTGTACTTTTGTCTATTCACACTATTGTAAACATATTTGCAGCACGTCTGCCTGCATTGCACACTCCAACTTTTTTAAACTCAGCCATTATACTAGCAAACACTCAGTGTACCTAGTGGCATCCTAAACGTGGCTATTGTACTTTTGTCTATTCACACTATTGTAAACATATTTGCAGCACGTCTGCCTGCATTGCACACTCCAACTTTTTTAAACTCAGCCATTATACTAGCAAACACTCAGTGTACCTAGTGGCATCCTAAACATGGCTATTGTACTTTTGTCTATTCACACTATTGTAACGATATTTGCAGCACGTCTGCCTGCATTGCACACTCAAACTTTTTTAAACTAAGCCATTATACTAGCAAACAGTCAGTGTACCTAGTGGCATCCTAAACGTGGCTATTGTACTTTTGTCTATTCACACTATTGTAAACATATTTGCAGCACGTCTGCCTGCATTGCACACTCCAACTTTTTTAAACTCAGCCATTATACTAGCAAACACTCAGTGTACCTAGTGGCATCCTAAACGTGGCTATTGTACTTTTGTCTATTCACACTATTGTAACGATATTTGCAGCACGTCTGCCTGCATTGCACACTCCAACTTTTTTAAACTAAGCCATTATACTAGCAAACACTCAGTGTACCTAGTGGCATCCTAAACGTGGCTATTGTACTTTTGTCTATTCACACTATTGTAACGATATTTGCAGCACGTCTGCCTGCATTGCACACTCAAACTTTTTTAAACTCAGCCATTATACTAGCAAACACTCAGTGTACCTATTGGCATCCTAAACGTGGCTATTGTACTTTTGTCTATTCACACTATTGTAAACATATTTGCAGCACGTCTGCCTGCATTGCACACTCAAACTTTTTAAACTAAGCCATTATACTAGCAAACACTCAGTGTACCTAGTGGCATCCTAAACGTGGCTATTGTACTTTTGTCTATTCACACTATTGTAAACATATTTGCAGCACGTCTGCCTGCATTGCACACTCAAACTTCTTTAAACTCAGCCATTATACTAGCAAACACTCAGTGTACCTAGTGGCATCCTAAACGTGGCTATTGTACTTTTGTCTATTCACACTATTGTAAACATATTTGCAGCACGTCTGCCTGCATTGCACACTCCAACTTTTTTAAATTCAGCCATTATACTAGCAAACACTCAGTGTACCTAGTGGCATCCTAAACGTGGCTATTGTACTTTTGTCTATTCACACTATTGTAACGATATTTGCAGCACGTCTGCCTGCATTGCACACTCAAACTTTTTTAAACTAAGCCATTATACTAGCAAACAGTCAGTGTACCTTGTGGCATCCTAAACGTGGCTATTGCACTTTTGTCTATTCACACTATTGTAACGATATTTGCAGCACGTCTGCCTGCATTGCACACTCCAACTTTTTTAAACTCAGCCATTATACTAGCAAACACTCAGTGTACCTAGTGGCATCCTAAACGTGGCTATTGTACTTTTGTCTATTCACACTATTGTATCGATATTTGCAGCACGTCTGCCTGCATTGCACACTCAAACTTTTTTAAACTCAGCCATTATACTAGCAAACACTCAGTGTACCTATTGGCATCCTAAACGTGGCTATTGTACTTTTGTCTATTCACACTATTGTAAACATATTTGCAGCACGTCTGCCTGCATTGCACACTCAAACTTTTTAAACTAAGCCATTATACTAGCAAACACTCAGTGTACCTAGTGGCATCCTAAACGTGGCTATTGTACTTTTGTCTATTCACACTATTGTAAACATATTTGCAGCACGTCTGCCTGCATTGCACACTCAAACTTTTTTAAACTCAGCCATTATACTAGCAAACACTCAGTGTACCTAGTGGCATCCTAAACGTGGCTATTGTACTTTTGTCTATTCACACTATTGTAACGATATTTCCAGCACGTCTGCCTGCATTGCACACTCAAACTTTTTTAAACTCAGCCATTATACTAGCAAACACTCAGTGTACCTATTGGCATCCTAAACGTGGCTATTGTACTTTTGTCTATTCACACTATTGTAAACATATTTGCAGCACGTCTGCCTGCATTGCACACTCAAACTTTTTAAACTAAGCCATTATACTAGCAAACACTCAGTGTACCTAGTGGCATCCTAAACGTGGCTATTGGACTTTTGTCTATTCACACTACTGCAAATCTATGTGCAGCACCTCTGCATGACAACCTCCTGCTCTGTTTTTAATAAGCTATAATGATAGCACAAAATACTGCCATTTAGTGGCATCATAGAACTGGCTGTTGTATTCCATTAGTGCCCCACTGGTGACAAGCTATTTCTAGCACCTCTACATCACACCCTCATGCACATTTTGCTACGCTAATGTTATAGCAAACTCAAGGAATTCATTGCTGCATTTCATAATTCGGAGGGATAGAAAGTCAGGCTTCCTTTAGCTTTTCCTTCTGTTCATAGACAGCATCTCCAAGAGCAATTTCCCCTCCACGTCTAAGTGTGGAGAGGCAGCTAGTGTGCATGCGTGTGCCGATGTACCCCAGCTGCAGCATAATTACAGTGTTTCGCGTAGTGAGTATGCTCAGCCTGACTGTGTTATTCCTCACGCTAAGTCTTCTTAACGGGATACAGCGCATGCTCCCACACTAAGTGTGAAAAGCCTCTTTGCACAGGTGCTTGCATTCCGTGCCGGGTCTAAGTCCTGTTTTGTGCCTAGACACCATGCTAAAGCTGATAGTCTTTTTTCAGAGACTGTATTTCATGCTACTGAGCATGCTCAGGCACTTCCTGCATCAGAGACTAGGTCCGGTAATGAACTCTTTGGCCCTGGCCCTGATGTGGGGGTCCCATATAGACCACAGGGCATCAGGTGTCCTCCCAAATGGCTTGCAGAGGCCCACACCTATGACTTGTCACCGCATTATTGATGGTCAGACGATGACTGGTGAGGTGTTTGGGTCATGGCAGCCATGAGGTCATCATTGAAGTTGCGTTTCCAAATAGGACGCTAGTTATGCCACTCATGACGTGTCACTCTACTTTTGTCTCCAGGAGGTGCATTGTGGTTCACCCTGGTTTGGGGCGGACCCAGGTTATAAAAGGGGCTGGAGCCAACAAGGAGGTGCGCAGTCTTCTATTATGCTCCGAAAGAGCACACCTCCATGTGTTGAACCCATTGCGGCTTTAGGCCAGAGGTAGGCAGGGATAGGGTGTCGATGCAGGCCACCACCACAGTTGGTAATGCAGAACGGTTAAGACCAGCTCCTGTCCTACCAGTCCTGCTTGTGCAGCCCAGTGGCATTAACAGGCCTCCTGCTGCTGCTGATGCGCCTTCTGTCCACAGGTGTGCCCCTACGCACACGGTCAGCGTACTCAATGGCCCCTGTGTTGTTAACAGGGAGTTCCTGGGCTGGGTGGGCATGTGGACCCTGTGACGCTAACAGGGCTCACAGTCTCCAGATCCGAATGGCGTCTAACTCGGTTCAGGCTACTATTAGTTTCATAGCCACACAGCTCTGTATCCTCCACCAAACCTTCCAGTTGCCAACCTCTCCTTTTCCAACTGGGAGCACGGTGGACACTGACTGCTGATGGGGATATATACATTTCTCTTTCTTTTCTTATTAATTTTCGTTATATAGCGGTCACAGATTATATACCACTTTATCCAAATCTGCCAGTCCCACTGTAACAGATGGTGTTTCTTCAGCAAATGTTACAGTTGCTTAAGCACCAAATCCACGGACCAAAACTTTTTTCCCCTTTCCAACACACCTGTTCCCCTTTCCAACAGCATCTGTCCTTTTTCAACTCATTTTGGGATATGACCAAAAGTGCAACTGTGCAGGGACACCGTACTCAACGCCATCTCAGCACAGCAGCCATCCCTCGGTCCCTCCGATGTGGACAAGTAAAAGACCATTTCCTCCTATCCATGACAAAGCGTTTAGATTCACTCTGTGCAGCACTGGTGTTTAGTGGAAAAGTAGATCTAAGATTGCGTACCACATTCTGCAGATACTCCTGTATACGTGCGTCCATTTCTATGGCAGGAATTAGTTCGCCAAATTTTGTCTTGTAACGGGGATCTAACAGTGTGGCAACCCAGTATTCAGGATTACTTCAAATTCATACAATCCGAGGGTCATGTAGGTAGGGCAGCAAGAAGGCGCTCATGTGTCTTGTGCATCCAGGAGGACCAAGTCCTTGGTGTGTTGGTGGCAGAGAGGTGAGAATCGTGCATCCTTCCTCTGCCCTCTCCCCACAACCTCGCACAACCGAAATGTGAGCAAGCTCTCACTCATCTGCTGAGTCTTCCATGCCCATCGCCAGTTCGTCCTCCATTTCTTCATGGGCTCCTGCACTTTCATCAACACTTTTTGCTGATACTATGCGCCCTTGTTAATCCCTCTCCCTCACCATGACTGCCGCATAGGTGCCGCTGACCATCTGGACCTCGTAGATCTTGTTATCCCTTCCGCATATGACTCCTCCTGTACTTCCTCCCCTTCCTCTTGTCCCAACACCTGACTCCGAATAATAATTACAGTGTGCTCCATCATGTAGATGACCAGAATTGTCACGCTGAGAATGACATTGCCAGTGCTAAACATCTTTGTCGACATTTGTGAACTGTGTAGCAGGGTGCATAGGTCCTTGATCTGACACCACTCCAGCAGCGTGATCTGCACCACCTCTTGATCAAGTTATCCCAGGATATATTTCATACCGTATTTCAGCAGGGCTCTGCGGTGCTGCCACACACGCTGCAACATGTGCAGATTCCAATTCCTGCGTGTCGGAACATCGCATTTCCGGCGTTTAACTGCCAGACCCTAAGACTTCCGGAGTGATGAAAGTTGTTGAGCTGCTGTGTGCGCACGATGGAAGTGAGCACATAGCGAGCGTGCCCGCTGCACAAGGCCATGTAGGCCGTGATGGTGTTTTAAAAATTGCTGGAGAATTCGGTTCAACACGTGAGCCATACAAGGCACGTGTGTCACATTGCCCTGAGGATGGCCCGCAGCCAGGTTAGCATCATTGCCGCACACGGCTGTTAAGTCACCAACGGAGTCCGCTCCGTCAATTTGTACTCCGGTCGCCAGGTGACAACGTGTTCCTTTCATGAATAGTGCTGATGATGGGAGAGTAGTCGATGCCAGCGGCGCAGGTGGACGCAGGTTATGCTCACCCACTGGGCTGCATTACCTTGACAGATGCAGAATCTCTGGCTGAATGTAGCGGGTGGGTATCTCACAGATGAAATACCATCATTCAGCTACAACCAATGGGAAGACACCACACCCTTTTTTATGCCCATCCTGTCTGCAGACCACTGCCAGACATAGCTATGAACCTCTGGTTAATTTTACCCCCAGCTCAGTTTTATGATTTTGTGTGCTTGTTACCTGACTACTTTTCCTGCTTGCTGTTTATGTACCTTGTTGGCCGATCCGCATTTCACCTCTGCTTGTTTTCTGATTAAGTCCTGGCCGTCCCATTCTGTTCCTGTTCCTCAATTAATGTTTTGACCCTGCCTGACTACTATTCTCTGGAATAGCGGTGTGACTCACATTTCCCATACATTTCAAAGTAAAACTTTGACCGCCTGATGGCATTGAGCTCTGTTGCCAGCATAGTAAGGAGGTGTGTGGTAGTCCTTGTGCGCAGTTGCAAGGAAGGGTGGCCTGACCACACAGGGTTTGCGCCAAGGTGGAGGACCCACACGAGGTTGAAGAGGCAGAAGCAGTGTATTAACTTCTACATACAGAAGAAGGATTGAAACAACTCGTGGGGACGGCAAGACTTGTACAGCAGACCCTTCTCCATCTCTCACCATAGTTTGCCAGTGCCCAGTCAGTGACATGTAATGACCCTGTCTATGCTTACTGGTCCAAGTATCTGTGTTGAAATGCACCCTGTCGCACACAGATTTTCTCAAGGAAGTGGTGATGTTGTGTGCGACATGCTGGTGTAGCGCGGGCATGCTTTTCTTGGAGAAGCAGTGGTGATTGGGCATCTGGTACTGGGGCACAGCGACAGACATAAGGTCTGTAAAATCCTGTGTGTCCACTAGGCGTAAAGGCAGCATTTCGGTAGCCAACAGCTTACAGAGGGATAGAGTCAACCACTTAGCTTTGTCATGGGTCGCATTAAGTGGCCTTTTATTTGACCACATCTGAGGGACAGAGATCTGGCTGCTGTCTGTAGACGGTGTTGAGTAGGGTGTCCCTGGAAAAATGCAGGTTTGTGAGGAAAGTGCAGGCGGAGACATGATGTTGCCTTCATCTTGCCTTCAGATCTGTTCATCTTGTATCATTTTTAAAAAACACAGCAAGCAAGGGTTACTCCAAGCGGAGTCTACCTTTTTTCCAAAAATTGGGCACACAGACACCCCATCAGTGGCAGCACTTGTGCCCTAGTTGCAAACAGGATGTTTTGATTTGCATCAAGCACATTCAAAAATACGCCATAATTAACCGTCCCCAGCATGACACCGGGGTAGGTAGATAAAGTCTTTGCTGAACCATGACTTGGTCATCTTGGCTCCTTTTAAAAACAATGTAAGCAAGGGTTACTCCAAGCGGAGCCTCCCTTTTTTCCAAAAATTGTGCCCCACACACACCCACCCATTCAGTGGCAGCAGTTGTGCCATAGTTGTACACTTCACAGCTAGATTTGCATCAAGCACATTCCAAATCCACAAGCATTTACTCTCCCCAGGATGACACAGGGGTTGTAAATTCCTTCTGGATCCATGACTTGTTAATTTTGATGAACGTCAGTCTGTCCACATTGTCACTGGACAGACGCGTGCGCTTATCTGTCAGCACACACCCAGCAGCACTGAAGACACGTTCAGAGACAACGCTGGCAGCTGTACACGACAAAATCTCCAAGGCGTAACTGGATAGCTCTGGCCATTTTTCTAGATTTGAAGCCCAAAATGAGCAAGGCTCTATTTGCAAAGTCATGGCATCGATGTTCATTTGTAGATACTCCTGTATCATCCTCTCCAGCCGTTGACTATGTGTCAGACTTGTTGTCTCTGGTGGCCTTGCAAAGGAGGGTCTAAAAAAATTATGAAAAGATTCCATTAAATTGCTGTTACCAGCACCAGATACGGTCCTACTGGTACGTGTAGACTGTTGAAGATGACGAGACCGTCCCATGTTTGTCAAGTTACAATTGGGAGATTCCCTCCCTGCACCTGCACGGTTGTTTGGTGGAAAAGCGGATCTAAGATCGAGTAACAGCTTCTGCTGATACTCCTGCATAAGTGCGTCCCTTTCTATGGCTGGAATTATGTCACAAAATTTGGACTTGTACCGGGGATCTAATAGTGTGGCAAGCCAGTAGTCATCATCACTTCTAATTTTGACAATACGAGGGTCATGTTGGAGGTAGTGCAACAAGAAGGCACTCATGTGTCTTGCGCAGCCATGCGGACCAAGTCCACGCTGTGTTTGTGGCATAGAGGTGCTAACCGTTCTTTCTTCCTCTGACATCTCCCCCCAACCTCTTTCAACTGAAATTTGACCAAGGTCCCCCTCATCTGCTGAGTCTTCCATGTCCATAGACAGTTCGTCCTCCATATCTTCATGTCCTCCTGCACCTTCCTCAACATCTCGCCTGCTACCATGCGCCCTTGTTGATCCCTGTCCCCCATGGTCCCATGCCTGCCGCGTTGGTGATGATGAACGTCTGGACCTTGGTGATGTTGTTGTGTCTTGCGCATATGAATCCTCCTGTAGTTCCTCCCCTTCCTGTTGTCCCACCCCCTGACTCCGAATAGTGTTTAGCGTGTGCTCCAGCATGTAAATGACTGGAATCGTCATGCTGATAATGGCATTGTCAGCGCTAAACATATTCATCGCCATGTCGAAACTGTGCAGAAGGGTGCATAGGTCCTTGATCTGAGACCACTCCATCAGGGTGATCTGCCCCACCTCTGCATCTCGTTGGCCCACGCTATACGTCATGACGTATTGCACCAGGGCTCTGCGGTGCTGCCACAGTCGCTGTAACATGTGGAGAGTTGAATTCCAGCGTGTCGCCACATCGCATTTCAGGCGATGAACCGGCAGGCCGAAAGACTTCTGGAGCGATGCAAGTCCCTCAGCTGCGGCGCTTGAACGGCGGAAGTGAGCAGACAGTTTTCGTGCCCTGTTCAGAAGGCCATCTAGGCCGGGATAGTGTGTTAAAAATTGCTGGACGACAAGGTTCAACACGTGAGCCATACAAGGTACGTGTGTCACCTTGCCCAGGCGAAGGGCCGCACCCAGGTTTGCAGCATTGTCGCACACGGCCTTACCAGGCTGCAGGTTGAGTGGAGACAACCATTTATTAAACTCGGACCGCAGAGCTGACCACAACTCCTCAGCTGTGTGACTCTTATTCCCAAGACATGTCAAGCTAAAGACCGCCTGATGCCGTTGCGCTCTGCTGCCAGCATAGTAATGAGGGGTGCGTGATTCCTTCTGCGCAGTGAGAACGCTGGTGGCCTGACCAGGCAGGCTTGGGGCGGAGGTGGAGGACCCAGATGAGGTGGAGGATGCAGAAGCAGTGGCGGAACTTGGACAGACAGAGGATTGACACACAAGTCGTGGGGATGGCAAGACTTGTGCAGCAGACCCTTCACCATCTATCACCATAGTTACCCAGTGGCCAGTCAGCGACATGTAACGTCCCTGTCCAAGCTTACTGGTCCAAGTATCGGTGGGGAAATGCACCCGTTCACACACAGAGTTTCTCAAGGAAGCGGTGATATTGTGTGTGACATGCTGGTGTAGCGCGGGCACACCTTTCTTAGAGAAGTAGTGGCGACTAGGCATCTGGTACTGGGGCACAGCGACAGACATAAGGTCTCTAAAATCCTGTGTGTCCACTAGGCGGAAAGGCAGCATTTCGGTAGCCAACAGCTTACAGAGGGATAGAGTCAACCTCTTAGCTTTGTCATGGGTCGCAGGAAGTGGCCTTTTATTTGACCACATCTGAGGGACAGAGATCTGGCTGCTGTGTGTAGACGGTGTTGAGTAGGGTGTCCCTGGAAAAATGCAGGTTTGTGAGGAAAGTGCAGGCGGAGACATGATGTTGCCTTCATCCAACGTTGGTGCTATCGATGTTTGAGAGAGCTGTACACAATCACTTGTTTCCCCTTCCAAACCAACTGACGACCTACCAAGCAAACTGCCTGTTGCGGTTACAGTGGTGGAAGTTGTGGGTGGAAAAACAGGTGTGACAGCTGTCCCCACAGTCCTAGAAGATGACGAGCGCGCGGATGCACTGGAAGGGGCAGGCGGTGGATGGTTGGCTCCGCTAGGCCGCATTGCAGCACGGTGAGCTTCCCACCAGGCCATATGATATTTATTCATGTGACGATTCATGGAAGAAGTTGTCAAACTGCTGAGGTTTTGACCTCTACTAAGATAACCATGCCAAATGTTACAGATCACATAATTTGGGCGATCTTTTTTTATGTCAAAAAAGGACCAGGCTAGGCAAGGTTTAGAGGCCATGCGACCTGTTGATCCACCCCGAATAATGCTCAGAGGCAGAGTGGTGGCTGAGGATGCAGTTGTAGACGTGCTACCAGTGCTCCGACTGTGTCCAGGAAGGCGCAAGGTTACTTTGACGTCGGTTGCATCCTCCTCCACCGCCTCTGTTGACCTCCTCGAGTGTCTGACTGTGGGTTGACAGTAGGTGGGATCTAGAACTTCATCATCAATTGTTGTGTTTGCACTCCCCTCCCCCTCAGACCGAGCCTCTTCTTGCCCTGACCGAATATTTAAGTTGTCATCCCAATCGGGTATCTGCGTCTCATCTTCATCAGTATGTTCCTCATTGTCTATAACCACAGTTGTTGGAAAGGCAGCATTTTGGTAGCCAACAGTTTGCAGATGATGAAAGTCAACCTCCAAGCCATGTCATGCCCTTCTAAAAGCATGTAAAACACAGCGAGGGGACTCCAACCACAGTCTCCCTCGTTTCCACTAACTGGGCCACACACACCCCACTTGACTGGCATCGGTTGAGCCCCCTTTTGAAAAAGAAAAAGATGCTTTGCATGAAGCACTCTCAAAAATACGCGTGCCTTTCCCGTCCCCTGGCTGACCCAGGGGAAGAAAAGTCCTCTGAGAGCCATGACTTGTTCATCTTGGTTCTTTTAGAGACACAGCGAGGGGACTCCAACCACAGTCTCCCTCGTTTCCACTAACTGGGCCACACACACCCCACTTGACTGGCATCGGTTGAGCCCCCTTTTGAAAAAGAAAAAGATGCTTTGCATGAAGCACTCTCAAAAATACGCGTGCCTTTCCCGTCCCCTGGCTGACCCAGGGGAAGAAAAGTCCTCTGAGAGCCATGACTTGTTCATCTTGGTTCTTTTAGAGACACAGCGAGGGGACTCCAACCACAGTCTCCCTCGTTTCCACTAACTGGGCCACACACACCCCACTTGACTGGCATCGGTTGAGCCCCCTTTTGAAAAAGAAAAAGATGCTTTGCATGAAGCACTCTCAAAAATACGCGTGCCTTTCCCGTCCCCTGGCTGACCCAGGGGAAGAAAAGTCCTCTGAGAGCCATTACTTGTTCATCTTGGTTCTTTTAGAGACACAGCGAGGGGACTCCAACCACAGTCTCCCTCGTTTCCACTAACTGGGCCACACACACCCCACTTGACTGGCATCGGTTGAGCCCCCTTTTGAAAAAGAAAAAGATGCTTTGCATGAAGCACTCTCAAAAATACGCGTGCCTTTCCCGTCCCCTGGCTGACCCAGGGGAAGAAAAGTCCTCTGAGAGCCATGACTTGTTCATCTTGGTTCTTTTAGAGACACAGCGAGGGGACTCCAACCACAGTCTCCCTCGTTTCCACTAACTGGGCCACACACACCCCACTTGACTGGCATCGGTTGAGCCCCCTTTTGAAAAAGAAAAAGATGCTTTGCATGAAGCACTCTCAAAAATACGCGTGCCTTTCCCGTCCCCTGGCTGACCCAGGGGAAGAAAAGTCCTCTGAGAGCCATGACTTGTTCATCTTGGTTCTTTTAGAGACACAGCGAGGGGACTCCAACCACAGTCTCCCTCGTTTCCACTAACTGGGCCACACACACCCCACTTGACTGGCATCGGTTGAGCCCCCTTTTGAAAAAGAAAAAGATGCTTTGCATGAAGCACTCTCAAAAATACGCGTGCCGTTCCCATCCCCTTGCTGACTCAGGGGAAGAAAAGTCCTCTCAGAGCCATGACTTGTTCATCTTGGTTCTTTTAGAGACACAGCGAGGGGACTCCAACCACAGTCTCCCTCGTTTCCACTAACTGGGCCACACACACCCCACTTGACTGGCATCGGTTGAGCCCCCTTTTGAAAAAGAAAAAGATGCTTTGCATGAAGCACTCTCAAAAATACGCGTGCCGTTACCGTCCCCTGGCTGACCCAGGGGAAGAAAAGTCCTCTGAGAGCCATGACTTGTTCATCTTGGTTCTTTTAGAGACACAGCGAGGGGACTCCAACCACAGTCTCCCTCGTTTCCACTAAATGGGCCACACACACCCCTCTTGACTGACATCAGTTGATGCCCCTTTTCAAAATGAAAAAGATGCTTTGCATGAAGCACTCTCAAAAATACACGTGCCTTTCCCGTCCCCTGGCTGACCCAGGGGAAGAAAAGTCCTCTGAGAGCCATGTCCACATTGTCAGTGGACAGACACGTGTGCTTATCTGCCAGCAGACCCCCAGCAGCACTGAAGACAGGTTCCGAGAGAACGCTGGCTGCAGGACACGACAAGATCCCCAAGGCGTACGTGGCGAGCTCAGGCAATTTATCCAGATTGGAAGCCTAAAATGAGCAGGGCTCAAGTTGCACATTAATGGAATCGATGTTTCCTTGCATATACTCATATATCTGTGTGTCCTCCTCTTTTTCCTTGTCCAGCTGTTTTGTTTTCGCATGAGTATATGTCCTTGTCACTTTCCCATGTGTTGTGAGTTGTTTGTCACCTTTTGGACACCTTTGAGGGTGTTTTCTAGGTGTTTTTCTGTGTTTGTGATTGCCTGCCATTGTTTCCTATGCAGTTCGAGTTCGGTTCGTCGAACGTTCGACGAGCCGAACTCGAACGGGACCTCCGTTCGGCGAACCGACCTCGAGCCGAACCAGGACCGGTTCGCTCATCTCTACTTGCGATAAAGGATATATCATAGCCAGAATCTCTCGACAGTGCAGGCTCTGTCTATCCATTAAGGTTAGAGTAAGTGCTGATGATCTTGGAGGTTGCCTGAGAGGTTCGTGCTCGCAAGTCAATGTCGTTTGCTGTCCCAATGATATAGTAAGAACAGAAGTATCATGTGATGAACTTTTACTTTTGTTTAACCATTGTCTATGGTTTTTCTGCTAAGGCTAGGTCCACATTTCCGTTAAAATATATCAGTCACAATCCGCGGCTATGGTAAACAACGCAATCCGTTTAGCGGATTCCGCTGTGTCCCATAGACTTGTATTAGTGGCAGATTGCGACTGATGACCTTGCGTTGCATCCGCTGCGTCACGGTCAGTCGTTTTTTGACTGACCGCCGGGCGGGAGCAATGCAGAATGTAACTTTTTCGGGCCGCCAAAATTAACGCACCGCGCAGGAATCGGTCGCCATCCGTCATGCTTGTAATGTATGTCTATGGTGCTGGATTCCATCGTAATCTATCTTATGACGGAATCCAGCGCTGGATTCCGTCATGCTCTACTGAGCATGCCCAGCATGTTTGGCACACCCACTGGGCTGTCCAAAACACAAACAAAGAATGACTGATCCATCAAAAAACGGACGCACAGCGGATGTAACGGACGCGATGGATCAGTTTTTTCACAGGATTCCTGTGAAAGGAATCCTGTGAAAAACACATCCGTTGCATCAGTTGACATCTAAAAAACGACTGATCCGTTGCTGATGGACCTGACGGATTTAAAACAACGGAAATGTGAACCTAGCCTAAGATTAAGAGATTCATTGAATATCCCAATCTGCCTTCAGCTATGAGACCAGTGCCACATGATGACACTCTTCCAGTAACAAAGCCCCCAGAGACATGGGGTCTACAGGAGGCAGCCAATGCTGATGATTTTGTAGTTCATGGGTCAGAGATGGGGAACAATGGTGATTCAGACTTTGAGCCATGTATGTCTGGTGATCCTGATCTTATAATACAGACAGAATAGAATGATTTGGTCCAGGACTTGTTTGTCAAAAGCAAATGCAGAGTTACTGGCTTCAAGACTTCAAGGATGGCATTTGCTGTCACGTCGTACAAAGGTTTCTGTCTTTTAATGCCGCCAAAATGACTTAACAGTTTTTTGAACAGTTTTTTGGGGATGGAATGCTAAGGGCAATAACAGATGTACCCTCAAACAAGAACAACACACCCTCCAAAACCTACAGACAAACTGAGTCCCCCGATCTGACACTACATCAGAGGGAACCCCATGAAGCTCACCATCTCAGAAAAAAAACATATGAGCTAATGTTTTTGCATAAGGGAGAGCAGGTAGAGCAATGAAGTACATCACTTTACTGAACCCATCCACCACTACTAAGAACACTGTTTATCAAAAACTATTTCAAATCCAGAAAAAGGGTATTGAACAAAAAACTACAAAAAATCCCTTGAAAAGGTAAATTTTTGATAGTTATTTACTAAAAAGCTCACCTACAAATTTCTGGTTAATGATCTGGACCCGGCACTTGGGAAATTAAAAAAAAGGGATAATTAAGAAAATAAGAAAGAAGCAAGCGCTGTAACTGCTCCCATGGCAGCTCATTTTTCTTCTGGGGCTACAGGTGCTGTCTGTGGGTCAATATCGTGGTGTAAAAAAAAAACCATAAAACAATTGGCCAGAACGAGGCTCTCATAGAGTTGCATTGAAGAGTGACCTCCATAAAACACTGAAGCGATCCAGTAGGTCACAAACCGCTGTAGATCGACCAGGGTGGTAGTGTTAAAACTCAGAACCTGCAACCAGTGGGACCCAGCTATACCACAACACATAGCTACACTTATCTCTTTTTCATGTATGTCTGGTAAAAAGTATTTACCATAGAAAAACTGCATCTAGAAAGCTAGAAAAAATAATAATATTCCACTTACAATTTCTTTAATACAAAAGTCCAAATTTATCATTTTGCAATCTATTGAAGTCACTTTTCTTTTTTTGCTTTGCGGTACCAATTTGTTGATGTTCTTGTGCTAAATTCTTCAAAACGGATAAAGCATTTCATGAATTTTCACTTAAAATAAAGGGCACTTTATTTTTGCCTTTATCTGCTTTTTTGCAACGTTTTGGCACCAAAACTTGCTAGCCCCTTAAAATGTTACATGTTTGTCTTAAGATGCATCAAATTGAAAACTCTGCTAGATACCTTACTCCAGGCAAAGACTGGAATGAGATATACTAAACAAAATACAACATTTGGTTTACATGGCATAACATAAATGTGTACAAAACAACAGGATACGCAAAGTTTTGAGCAAAAATAAAACAAATATATATTTTGACAAAAAAAGACAGCTTTTTTTTAAAAAAAATGGCACCAGACTATAATGAATAAAGCACATACTGTATACTAAAGCCACTAAAAGAGAGCAGATTAGTTAATAAATCTGTGGTAACTGCAATTTTGAATGTATATGGTACTCAATTACAAATTAATTCTGCAGAAATTTTATTAAAAAAAATATTAGGGGTAATACATTTATATTTATTGCTGTTTTAATCATTAATTTTGGGAGATGTCAACATTTAATTATTTCTAGAATATTATCTTGTTAGGGGACTAAGAAATACAATAGCTCCACTGGAAGCTTTATTATAGATGAACACATTAATTTACTTTTAATAAAGACATTCATGTTTAGCATAATTTGGCTACAAAGAGATAAGAAAAGACAGAGCCACTTCTGTCTTCTCTCTGGGTTTCCTGGCTGTATCTGACAGTTGGGGACCCTGGGAAAAGACAGAAGACAGGGGTATAACTAGGGAGAAGGCTTGTGGGGTATGTGACCAGGATACAGCTAGCAGGGGAGGGTCTGAAGCTGTCTCCCAAGGGGCAGCATTTTGTTGCACCTCTGGGAGTGGGATTCAGCAATTTTCGCTGGTCGTCAAACTGATAGTTGTCTATGAGAACATGTAAGACACTGACTCCCTGCAATTAATTGCACTTACATCTTGCAGGCGCGAGTATAAAGCAGGCTTTACACACAGCGACATCGCTAGCGATGTCACTGGTGAAAGCACCCGCCCCCTTCGGTTGTGCATCACGGGCAAACCTACACCTGGTTTTCTCCAGAGGCCCTGATGGCGGAGGTGTTATGTTGTAGGTGTGAGTCCAGGTGCCACTCGGGAAGACTGGTGCTGAAGCGGCTGGCCCTAGTGCTATGGCAGTGACAGTCTATAGGATTAAATTACAGCAACAGCCAGTGATGGAGCTCCATCAGAGATGGATGGATGGATGGACAAATGGACGGATGGATGATACAGCAGCAGCACGGATGCTTGTAGAGACAGGTATCATATTAGTTGACCGGTGTTGATTGTAGCAGCAGCAGTGGAACAGCAAAGTAGCACACCAGTGAAATATAAACAAGTGTCAGCAGCAGCAGACAGTACAATATTTTTATTATTACTTATTTTTTATTTTTATTAGTGTGCTAGTATTTTGTAAATCCACCTGCACACTGCCTTTACTTAACACTGCCAGAATCCTTCTGTTCATGAAAATTCAAGCATGTCTTGAACAAAATATGATTGCAAGTCTATTCTACACATTCCCAATGTCAGTGCAAACTGGTTTACTCACTTGGGTAAATAAACAGCTTTTTCATCAACTCTACCCACAACTGTTATTTAGGTTTGAGGTCTGGGTACTTGGGGGCCAATTAAGCAGCTCTACTTCATTGTAATTAAACTGTTTTCCTGCCAATCTCACCGTATGCTTTGGGTCATTTTCCAGCTGGAACACTAGGTCGTTCTTTTCAAACCCATAGTACTCGAGTGTATGAAGCAACTTAACTTGTACAATACTAACATATAGTGCAGCATTAAGAACTCCATCGATTACCGTCAATTATTCAATGCCTTTTGCTATGAAACAATCCCTTATTTTAAGGCTTCCTCCACTGAATTTGACAGTTCCTCAAATTTCTCAATCCAGTAGCCTCTTTTTCTATTGATTCTTTCTGACCCATTTACCCCCATCAGAGCCTAGTCTATTAATTTTTGTCTCACTGCTCCAAATCACCGATTTCCAATCTTCTACTGTCCCCTTTTTGTACTTCTTTTGAAACTCAAGCCAATGCTTCTGATGATGATATTGAACTTGAGGTTTCTTCACCTTTTTTCGGGTCACCATTCCACACTTGTGTAATTTCAGTCGCATGGTGCTTGAATAGAAGTCTGTTATCTCAATATTACAAAGCATGTGAGCCACCTCCTCTGCCATGTTTGTCTTTCCAGAACTGATAGGCCTTGTAATGAGCTGACAAGTTGACACCTATATTTGGCCTGGACATCCATTCCTTGGCTTTTGAATGGATAGACAAACAGTTTGGTAATTTTCTTGGCGAAGAGACCAGTACGAATGAGCTGGATGATGCGGTTTCCCTTTGCTTGGGAAATCTCCTTCATTGCTGCTCCTCGATTTGAAACAGTGACCTCTTGCTTGGGAATCAACCTAATAACACACTGAACTATTAGGGAATTTATTATATATATACAAAAAAAATTCTAAACACCAGGAGCAAAACAGTAACAATGCAGTGACATTACAAGAATCTGCATAACTAATCATATGCTAAATGGTTGCAATTCAAATAGTTGCAAGTAGATGTATAAAATATAGGTAGTCTCATGCTCTAAGATGTAGTGGATGGTAAGAAATGGCGCCTGAAAGTCAAAAGTTCAAAGCATTGTTATCCTTTTGTTTGTTAGTGTCTATGCTGAAATCCGGTGCTTAGGATGACCCTACAAACCATAAGAATGACTGACACATGAAGTTTCATATTATATATTAATAAATGTAGGCTCTTCATTATAGCATATGGCTGTCAGTGAGTTTTATATAATTTAACACCTAGTAGAATGCAATGCATATGCTTTTTATAGGATGCTGTCATTAAGAGTGGAGAGAGCAGTAACAGAACAGTAAGTCTGGATGAAATTATGAAGAACTAACTAAGTACGTGGAAATGGTATTTTTAACAAGTCTGCTGATTAAACTGTAATAACTTCATTGCTAAGGTTGATGACCAGCCAAGAAAACTTGAGAACTCAATTATATCTGGGAAAACTCATATACTTCAAAGATGCAACAATTTAAAAAGGAAATGGTGATAAACAAATCAATTACAGCTCTGTGTTAGCATAGCAAATTATTCATTGAAAGCAAAAATGAGATCTTAGCTTAGTAATTTGGAGATGTCAATATCAGAAATGAGAAATCAATTATTATTTGTGTTTCTTTCATTAATCACAGCAATGGAACGAGTGAAGTCTAATCACACAAAAACAGGAAATACTTTATTGAGCTGAAGGACTTATAGGAAAATTGTCACTCACACTTAGAAAATAAGAGCTCCCAAGCCTCTGACAGTCGTTTATCTGTCGTCATTCGAACAAATGTTATTATTTTGCTACGTGTCTTACAGAGGCAAGATTTTCTCTTGGAGATCAATACAGGTTGACCTTTAATGAAAAAGACTCAATGTCAGCAATATTCCTTCATTGTTCTGCAGCCGGCTTTCACTAGTAATGCTTAAGAGTTGATAAGCATCCGAGGCATCTTTGTTTCATCATTCATCAGCCCTCCTTATTTCTCCAGGATCCCTCCAAGTTTCAGTAGAAACACCTTTAGAATTTTAATGCGTTATAAATGCGTTTTAAACTTCATGTACCATTTGTACCACATAAATGCACAGCAATATTGTAGAATTATTTCCAAAAACGGTAAATTCTGCAGTGATGATTTTAGAGGATTGATCTGCAGAGCATAATTTAAGTCAAATCTCCTGAAATTCACAGTTACAAATTTGCACACTTTGAAAATCAATTCTGGGTTGTTTATAGAAAAAAAAATCTTCCGCATTTTCTGCTCTACTTAAGCATCAGATAGAGGGCAAATGTAATTTTGTGTATCTGAGCGGGCTTCCCTATAATGCCTACAGTTATGACATAATCTACCTTGTTCAGTGAGGGTCAGTACCTGGGTAATTTCTTCTCTCTTGTAGAGTATAAGCCCTTATGCTCAGCAAGGTTCTCTCTCTCTCCTGTAGTGTGTAAGTGCTTATGGTCAGCAAGGTGCTATCTCTTTCTGTCCTTCGCATGTAGTGTGTAAGCTCTTACAGTCAGCAAAGCTCTTTCTCCTCTCGAGTGCAAGCTCCTATGGTCAGTGCAGTCCTCTCTCTCTTTCTGTCTCTCACCTGTAGAATGTAAACTCTTATGGTCAGCAAAGCCCTTTCTCCTGTAGAGTATAAGTTCTATAATCAGCGGGGTCCTCTTTCTCTCCTTTATAGAGCATAAGCTCTCATGTTCAGCAAAGCTCTTTCTCCTGTAGAGTATAAGCTTTCTCCTGTAGAGTATAAGGTCCTTTCTCTCTCTCTCATCTGTAGAGCATAAGCTCTCATGTTCATCTAAGCCCTTTCTCCTGTTGAGTGTAAGCTCTTATGGTTAGCATGATTCTCTCACTCTCCTGTACAGTTTAAGCTCTTATGGCTAGCAGGGTCCTCTATCTCCGTCACTCCTGTAGAGTGTAAGCTCTTATGGTCAGCAGGATACTCCCACTGTCCTATAGAGTATAAACTTTTATTGTTAGCGGGGTCCTCTATCTCTCTCTCCTGTAGAGTGTAACCTCTTATGGTGGATGGGGACCTCTCTCTCCTATAGAGTATAAGCTCTTATTGTTAGCGGAGTCCTCTTTCTTTCTCTTCTGTAGAGTGTAAGCTCTTGTGGTTAGAGGGATCCCCTCTCTCTCTCTCTCTCTCTCTCCTGTAGAGTGTAAGCTCTTATGGTTAGCAGAGTTCCTTCTCTTGCTTCTGTAGAGTGTAAGCTTATATGGTCAGCAGAATTCTCCCACTCTTCTGTAGACATGCTAACAGTGCCCTCTTAGCATGTTAGCATGCCCACAGGAGCGTACTAACATGCCATTCAATTCAGCATCACCAGCGGTGACGTGCATACCTGTGTTCGCTGTGACCATGCTTCTGAATGCCGGGCACTTCCGGTCATGCGCAGTATGAAGCCGAGTGTACATGTCCCAGCTTCAGAGAGGTCTACTGCGCATGACTAGAAGTGCCAGGACTACTGATCAGAGGGGACAGCGGACACAGGTAGAATAGTATGTTGAATACTGTGGGCATACTAACATGCTAAGAGGACAGCCTAATCGGGGGATATAACGCCCTTGGGACTATTCCTCATGGTTATTAGCATATGATGAAAGATCTTTAGAAATACTTTTCTAAAGGTCCCTTTATCTACAGGGGTTGGACAAAATAATGGAAACACCTGGAAACATCAACAAAAGTTAGTTTAATATGGTGTAGGTTCACCTTTTGTGATGATTCTCTCAATTCTCCGAGGTATAGATTCATACAAGGTGTGAATTGTTTCCAAAGGAATTTTAGCCCATTCTGCAGTTAAAACACCATCATGCTCAATAATGTTGAGGTCTGGGGATTGCGGGGGCCAGATGAGATGCTCAACTTCATTAGAATGTTCCTCGTGCCATGCTTTAACGATTCTAGCTGTATGAATTGGTGCATTATCATCCTGAAAGATGGCGTTCCCCTCCGGGAACAGTGCTTGAACCATGGGATGCACTTGGTCGCCCAAAATGCCTAAATAATCTTGCCTGTTAATTCTTCCATGAAGGGATATCATTGGCAAGGCGGATCTCCACAAAATAACACCCCAGGTCATCACAGAACTTCTGCCATATTTTACGGTTGGGAGAAGGCAGTCTGGATGGAAGGCTTCTTTCGGCTGTCTCCAAACATACACTCTGCCTGAGGTCGGAAAATGGGTAAATGATGATTCGTCTGAGAATATCACATGTTTCCACTGCTCGAGGGACCAATTCTGGAGGTTTCTACCCCACTCTAAACGCTTGAACACATTTGTCATTGAGAGCAGTGGTTTTATAATTGGAGCTCTTCCGTGGAATCCAGATTTGTGCAGCTCTTGACGAACAGTTTTTGTGGAAACTGGTTTCTGTAGGTGTTCATTGAGCTCAGCAGTGATTTTCAGAGCCATGGTCTTGCGATGCTCTCTCACAATTCGCTTTAGAGTCCGACGGTCTATCTCAGTCAACTTCAACTTTCGTCCGGACCTGTGCTTTGCTGCGGACGTTTTTCCTTCTCTTTCAAATGCAGTCATTACTTTGGAGATAGTACCTCTTGACACAACAAGCATTCGGGCACTTTCTGTTACCCTAGCACCTGCTATATGAGCACCAACAATTTGGCCTCTTTGAAAATCCAAGAGGTCTGCCATTAGTATCAGGTTCTCATCAATGTAATTGCAATTCTGCAAAATAAACAGTTAATTTACATACACATATCACATAGCACAGATATTCAACTACAAAACATTAACATATGTAACGGTTTGCATGTTTATAACATGTTCGAAAATTATGATACCAAAACGCTAGGTGTTTCCATTATTTTGTCCAACCCCTGTATGTGTATACAGGGACAGTTAGGCAATATAGTAGTTCTGGGTTTTATTGCACCTGACAGGTTCCATTTAAGTGCTCATTTTATGATAATTGGGTAATCTTACATGAAAAATGCTTCTTTGAAGATAGAAAAACTGCATATACCAAACCAATGTAGCAATAATAATAATAATAACAATATTTTTTTATTTCTACAGCGCAAACATATTCCACAGCATTTTACAATTTAGAGGGGACAAACAAACAGGATAAGACATTAGAGTAAGACATAGGTCATGACATTAAAACAAGATTGAGGGCCCATCTATGAGGAAATAAGGGTAACGCAAAAGGTAAAAATAAATTGCTTGTCATGTATGATCCACTAATCAACATAACAAAACGGGGCACTCAAATAACGCATGAACCCGTCCCTAGCCAGTATCTGTAAAAGAACAGATACAAAGTATTAAAACTGTGTGCTGAAAGATACCTATTTGCTTTCTACGCATTTAAAAATGAATTAGTTGAATGATTTCAATATAGGTCAATTTAAACTCTGCACCGGAATTACGGATCCAGTGTGATTCACCTCAAGTTGGTGATTAACTATTTAATTAATAAGATTATTAAAAAAGCATTATTGGACCTTCGAGCATTTCATTTAGAACTGTCCAGCTTTAATGTGTTCCATTAACGTTTTCCCTCACACTAAAAGAGTCTATATTGTTCTCAATTACAAACGTATTCTGTAGAGATTTTACTAAAAAGTAATAAGGGCAATACATTTACACTTATTACTATTTTAATAATAAATGTCGGGTGATGCCAGCATTTAATTATTAGTATAATATTGTCTCGTTAGAGATCTAGTAAATAAAATAATTCAATTGAAAGCTTTATTATAGATGAACACATGAACGTACTTTTAAGAATATGCATTTACAATATAATAAAAGAATATGGAAATAGTTACACATGACTAAAAGGATCCACGACATGCATTGTGTGTGGGGGGAAGAGTCGGGGCTATCACTAACACCAGTTAATAATATAATTGAAATAATGTAATAGTTTATGGAAGCAGACTTACTATGAGCAAGTGGATGGGTGAAGAACCATCATCTAAGGGGGGTGAGGCTGGGAAATTGCGCACACAAAACTGGCCAGATTTTATGTGAGCCCAACAGCTGGCGGTAAAGCGACCTCATTTTTGTTGGGTACAAATCAAACTAATGCCTCTCTTTGGCTTAAAAAAAACTTACAATTTATGGGCAGAAAGGAACCTGCAAATACAGAATTAAAATTGCCTGAGGCTGAAGAGCAGGGGTACTCATTCAGAAGGCATAACCCTGCAATTTTTATGTTTTTTCACAGCAATAATGCATGTCTATATTCCCATATTCATTGTTCCACATATCTTAGCACTACACAGTGCAACTGTCTCCTTTCTGTTACCATGTTTCATATTCAGTTTACACCTGTTCACATTAGAGAGGTAGGATGTGCTATCAGTCTTTTTCTTACATTACAGGGATATGCCTTCTGATTGAGCACTCCTGCTCTTCAGCCTCAGGTGATTTTCATTCTCCATTTGCAGGTTCCTGTCCACCAATAAATTGTAGGGTTTTTTAACCCAAAGAGAGGCATTAGTTTGATAAGTACTCAATAAAAATGAGGTCGCCTTGCTGCTGGCTGTTGGGCTAACACAAAATCTGGCCAATTTTGTATGCTAAGTATCTCAATTTTTACAGGATTTTTATAGCAGCAAATCATATCTGTATTCCCTATTCATTTTTCCACATCTCTTAACACTGCAGTGTGCACCTGTCTTCTTTTTGCCATTTACCTTAGGGATAAAATTGTTCATCCTAGCAATTCCTTCTGGGTCTAGTTTTCAAATTGGGGCCACTTGTGGGGAGTTTTCATTATTAAGGTTCATCAGGGGCTCTGCAAACTCAACATGGCATGCGCTATCTATTCCAGCCAAAATGGCGCTTCAAAGTTAAATTATCGCTTCTTCCTTTAAAGGCCTTATCATGCAGACAAACAGTAGTTTTCAACCAAATACAGTATGTGTTAACCTTGTAGTAAGGAGACATTTTACAATAAACTGTATGGTCCATTTTCCAGTGTTACTTTTGTGCAAATGAAAAAATGTGGGGTTAGAGCAAAATTTTTGTGGTAAACATGTTTTTTCTTTGACTTTAACAGCTAAATGTTATCAAATTCTGTTAAGCACATGGGGTTCAAGGTGTTCACCAAACAACTGGATAAAATCCTTGAGGCGTCGAGTTTCTAAAACAGGGTCACTTGTGGTAGGTTTCCACTGTGTAGGTACATTAGAGTTCTGCAAACATGATATGGCATCTGCTATCAGTCCTGCCAATTTGGAGATAGCTGTCATACCCTTCCGAATCCTGGTATGCGGCCAAACAATAGTTTTCCACCAATTATGGGGTATTGATGTACTCAGCAGAAATTGCATAACAAACTCAATGGTCCATTTTCTCCTGTTATCCTTGTAGAAATTAAAAATTTGAAGCTAAAGCAATATTTTTGTGCAAGAAAGTACACATTTTTTCCCTACATATTGCTTTAGTTCCTGTGATGCACCTAAAGAGTTAATAAACTTTTTGAATCTGCTTTTAGGTAGCCTAAGGGATGCAATTTAAGAGTGGTGACACTTTTGGATATTTTCTGTCACATAAGACCCTCAAAGTCACTTCAAAAGTGATGTGGTACCTAAAAAAAATTGGTTTTGTAAATTTTGTTGGAAAATTGAGAAATTGCTGATGAACAATTAACCCTTCTAACTTATTAACAAAAAAATGTTTCAATAATGGTGGTTACGTAAAGTAGATGTGGTAAATTGTGCTCATTAATTATTTTGTGTTATAAGTATCTGGTTTAAGGACCTAAAAATTCAAATTTCAAAAATTGCAAAATGTTAAAACATTTTGTCAAATTTTCATTATTTTTTAGAAATAATCACAATCATAGCAAACAAATTTTATCTCTATCATAAAGTACAATGTGTGATGAAAAAACAATCTCAGAATCACTGGAATCCAATGAAACATTCCAGAATAATAACCTTATAAAGTGACACTGGTCAGATTTGTAAAATGTGGCCTGATCAGGAAGGTGAAAACAGGCTTTGGGGTAAAGGAGTTAAGGCAAAATTGCGGTAGTTCACAGTATAGGAACTCAGCATATTTTACGTATAAAACAAGATTTCTTCTCCTTATGAAACAAGCAACTTTGGGATGTCTCAGGGAAACTGAAGTAAAATTCTCGTCACTTGCTGTTGGAGGTAATATTATACATAGTCTAGTAAAGCTTCAGTGATAGAGAAACCTTCAAAGGTTTGCTCCCCATGGCGCCACACCAGTGGCATGGAACTACCCATAATTTTGGCGTTACCATTCCCTGTTGCAGGGGATAGGGCAGAAAGAGTTTGTGACATAGACGTCACTGGTTCCTGCCAGAGGTGTATCGAAAACCAGTATGAAGCTTCACTCCTTTGTGGAAGTAATAGTATGGAGCAAAATATAAAGTACTATAACTACCAAGGGTAAGTAAATGTGTCTAACTTATAGAAATCCAAACTCTAAAAAATAGTAAATTTTATTAATTCCGTTAAAAATATTTTAAGACCACAATTCAATATAACCAAGCTTATTATATTTTATAGTGCACAGTAATAGAAGGAAGTAAGTATAGTCCCTACAATGATTTCTTCCTCCTTTGCACTACCTAGCAGGGAGGTCGGCACCCTAGATAGACAAAATGGCTCCCCCACTCATCGTCGGTGAGTGGGGACACCATTTTGTCTATATAGGGTGCCGACCTCCCTGCTAAGTAGTGCACAGGAGGGAGGAATCATTGTAGGGACTATACTTAGTTCTTTACTGTGCACTATAAAATATCATAATAAACTTGGTTACATTGAATTGTGGTTTTAAAATATTTTTAAAGGAATCAATAAAATTTGCTATTTTTTTTAGAGTTAAGGTTTCTTATGTTAGACACAAGCAATAATATGGAGAATGATGTCCCCTCAGCGTGGACAGCCATGGAGATTCTGGGAGTTGTACGGCTTTCTCGCTCTCTCTTGACTAGACTGGACTGGTTTGTTGCGTCTCACAGGAAGTTCCAGCACAAAGGTGAGAGGCTCTTCCGGCCATTCCTATGGTAGATTTTTGTGAGAGATTGAATACCTAACTTTCATATGCATGCAGCAAAGTACAAAGCAGAAGACATATTTATCAGTCCCCAGCATCCATACATTTAACATCTAATGCATTACATATATCCTAACTCAAAGCACCCAAAGGAAATCTGGCACACCGAAACAGGTCTACTGCCACAAAACAACTGTTTCTCCCAGCAGCAGTAGAATGGGTACCAGGATACCACAAATTTGTTACAATATAGATATGCTACATTTTCCATTTTAAAAAACAGTAAGGGGCATGCACAGTAAATATCTTCTCCAACTGCCTAAATAGGTGTTGGATGCAGATGCAACAGTCAGAATTTTATATCTGAGCTAGGCAAAGGGATTAAAATGTAATTACATAAAATCAATATCAATCCTTTAATGTGCTTTGCCAAATAATTTAGGATAAAAATCCAAAACAATCACTCCATTTGCAGACACATGTTTGGAGTTGGTAATTCCTCCTCAGTGCAAAGTGGAGTTTGACTGTGGGCCAAGTGAGCGTAAAGAGACTTATACGCCATACAGTGCTCATCTGAGAATATAACTATGTAAATAACCTACAGAAAAAGAGGTTATGATTATTGATAGTGGAACCCCCCCGATGTTCAGAATTGGGAGCCTCGCCCGAACTTTCTGTAACATTCGAGTTCGCGAACTTACATCCGAATCCCGAGCTTGAACTTTACAGTCATGGGATGGGGCGGGGGGGGGCTGTAAAACAAAGAATGTAGGTGATAATAAACATTGTCATTATACTTACCGGTCCTGCAAGGCGTCCTGCAGACCCACTCAGCTGCTGTCTCCCGGCCGCTTCTGCTTCCAAGTCTGATCATTTAACTTCCGGTGGTATACACTGCACTGCTCGTCACTTGGCAGTCTTCTGCTTTTTTCGGCCATGTTCGTGGTGACGTCAGGATTCACCTGAGTCCATGGCTTAACCATGGACTCGATTGAACTTTGATTGTCACTGTCAGCCTGCTTCCCACTCTATAGAGATGCTTGTCTGTACAGAGTGATGAAGCAGACCTGACATTGCTCTCCCTGTGGACTACGTCAGCCTAAGGATTTTTTTATAATAAAGATTGAGTCTCTATTTTTTTTTTGTTTTATTTCTGATAAAAATGTCTATAAGTTGTGTTTTTCTTTATACTGTTTACTAGAAATTCATTATGGCCATGTCTAATTTGGCGTGACAAGAATAATTTCAGGCTTAGTACCAGCTGAAAATACAAAGCTGGTATTAACCACTTTATTACCCAGCATGCCACTGCCATCAGAGCTGCTGGATGAGCCAAGTAAAGCGCCTGGAAATGGCACTAAGAAATATGGCGCCATTTCCAGGGGCAGCTTCAGGTTGCGTTTTTTAGCGGGGGGGGGGGGCAGAATGCTTGGTTCTTACCACGCTGACAATTCCAGACCCCAGCTGTCTGGCTTTACCTGACTGACGATCAATACGGCGAGAGCCCACGCTTTTTTTTATTATTTTTTTAACACTAGAACTACTGGACTCGTGACACCTATATAGAAATACATGGTGCAAAGTAGTCAAAATGACTACCTCAGTAGTTCTAGTGTTAAAGAATTAAAAAAAAAATTTCTGGGCTTCGCTATACTGTATTTTGATTCTTAGCGCAGATATAAAGCGGATGGCTACAGGCTGACACCCAGGTGTCAGTTCCCCCGCAGGTAGGGAAGGCCCCAGATAGTGGGGATTTGGTGATCGGGTAACTTGGCCTTGGGAAGCAGGGTGCAGGAGTAAGATTACTCACTGTGGTAGTCATGGTGCTGGATCAGGTGGAACAAGCAGACACACAGATGGTAAACCGAAGTCTCTAGGTACCACAGTCTCTATGGTGGGAGCCCTTTCAGGTCCCGTTCCCACCATTGTCACTTGGTAAGTCCAGAGCCCTGCCTCTGTGCACAAATTGATTTACAGTTGTGGCCCCTTGGCTTGAAGCTTTCAGGCCCCGATACCCGTGTGTATGGCAGCTGTGCTCTTGGTGGCTGGCACTTGGAATTTCAGTGGGTTGTGTATTTTGGAGAACCCTATCTCCCACATTGTGCTGATGCCTCCAATCTCTTTCTTGGGTAAAGTTCATAAAGAGACTATCCTCCACAGGTTAATTATCAGGTTGCTTGAAGCTACTCCCCGATCTAGGGACCTGTACCCCGCCGTGCTTGGTACTGGTAAGGTGGCTGTGATTTCTGGTGCCAATAGTCCTGTGTCTGTTACAATCCTGTCCAGTGTTCCTAATACCGGTCCCCAACTCGTGTGGTCCCGGACCACAGTCTGCGACCCAATCTGTCGCCTCCCTGGGAGCTCCAACTCCCCTAATCCTCACTCTTTGAGGGCTAACTCTTTTCTGCTCTCCACTTCCTCCCTCCCATCAGTCTGCCTGATCCCTAGGTGGGCGGCCATGCTCCAACTTGACCAACCCACTGGTGTGTCTGTCCAGCCCTGGTGTGAGATGTGGTTGGGATCTGTAGTGTGGATGTCCGTGACACTGTTGATGGAAACCTGGAACCATGGGAGGGTAGGCCCTGCACCCTGGAGTACAGGATGCAGTTCCCTGTAGCACCCTGATACAGTCAGGGGCGATACACTTGTCTGTACAGAATGAAAAAGCAGATGTGACATTGTTCTCCCTGTAGACTACATTGAACTAAGGATTTTTTTATAATAAAGATGAAGTCTTTAAATGTTTTTTTGTTTTATTTAATAAATTTTATCTAATATAATTATATCTAATAAAAAAAATACGTGTTGTGTTTTTCTTACTGTTTACTAGAAATTCATCGTGGCCATGTCTAATTTGGCATGACAACATGAATTTTGGGCTTAGCACCAGCTGATAATACAAAGCTGGCCCTAACCCCTTTATTACCCAGCATGCCACCGCCATTAGGGAGAGCAATGTCAGCTCTGCTTCATTGCTCTGTACAGATAAGTGTCTCTACAGAGCGACAAGCAGGCTGACACTGACAGTCAAAGTTCAATCGAGTCGATGGCTAAAGCAATCAACTCGATTGTTTGTAAGTTATTTTTCATTTTTCGATATGTGAAAATCACGGATGAAACTGTAAAATCTGACACTGACAAAACACTGATGAAAATTAAATTCCAAACACTGATGACCTGGACCGATTTTTGCTTGTGTGAAAAAATCTTTGAGGTTTTATGAGGTCTAAGTTAGAGAAATATTGGCTAACCTGATTTACAGAAGGGATAGATAATGCTTACATATTTCAAAAATAAATTAGTCTAGGGTTAAATGGTGACATGATGCACGACAAAAAAATCGTAATGCCGCATTGCGACATTGCATCTTCTAATGTCCTTTGGTATTGCATCGTGAGCTGTAGCCTCCTGCGACTGAGACAAATGTTTCCAATGGGGTTGAAAATTCTGCTCCTTTTATCATGTCATATGTGACTCACTTGCCATAGACCCCAATACAAGTCAAATGTGATTGTAACTTACAAGCATCTTATACAATTTACTTATTTTTATAGTAAAATTGCTTCTCTAAAGTAGTCACTCACCAGCAAGTTGCAAATAAATTGTACAGATGTTTTCTGTCACATGATTTTTTTAGGAATATCTGGCATGCAACACATTTTGCTGTTTAAGCGGGTTTTACACGCAGCGATATCGCACAACCCCATCGGTTGTGCGTCACAGGCAAATTGCTGCCCGTGGCACACAACATTGCTAACATCCATCAAACTTACATATACAGTTAGGTCCAGAAATATTTGGACAGTGACACAAGTTTTGTTATTTTAGCTGTTTACAAAAACATGTTCAGAAATACAATTATATATATAATATGGGCTGAAAGTGCACACTCCCAGCTGCAATATGAGAGTTTTCACATCCAAATAGGAGAAAGGGTTTAGGAATCATAGCTCTGTAATGCATAGCCTCCTCTTTTTCAAGGGACCAAAAGTAATTGGACAAGGGACTCTAAGGGCTGCAATTAACTCTGAAGGCGTCTCCCTCATTAACCTGTAATCAATGAAGTAGTTAAAAGGTCTGGGGTTGATTACAGGTGTGTGGTTTTGCATTTGGAAGCTGTTGCTGTGACCAGACAACATGCGGTCTAAGGAACTCTCAATTGAGGTGAAGCAGAACATCCCGAGGCTGAAAAAAAAGAAAAAATCCATCAGAGAGATAGCAGACATGCTTGGAGTAGCAAAATCAACAGTCGGGTACATTCTGAGAAAAAAGGAATTGACTGGTGAGCTTGGGAACTCAAAAAGGCCTGGGCATCCACGGATGACAACAGTGGTGGATGATCGCCGCATACTTTCTTTGGTGAAGAAGAACCCGTTCACAACATCAACTGAAGTCCAGAACACTCTCAGTGAAGTAGGTGTATCTGTCTCTAAGTCAACAGTAAAGAGAAGACTCCATGAAAGTAAATACAAAGGGTTCACATCTAGATGCAAACCATTCATCAATTCCAAAAATAGACAGGCCAGAGTTAAATTTGCTGAAAAACACCTCATGAAGCCAGCTCAGTTCTGGAAAAGTATTCTATGGACAGATGAGACCAAGATCAACCTGTACCAGAATGATGGGAAGAAAAAAGTTTGGAGGAGAAAGGGAACGGCACATGATCCAAGGCACACCACATCCTCTGTAAAACATGGTGGAGGCAACGTGATGGCATGGGCATGCATGGCTTTCAATGGCATTGGGTTACTTGTGTTTATTGATGACATAACAGCAGACAAGAGTAGCCGGATGAATTCAGAAGTGTACCGGGATATACTTTCAGCCCAGATTCAGCCAAATGCCGCAAAGTTGATCGGACGGCGCTTCATAGTACAGATGGACAATGACCCCAAGCATACAGCCAAAGCTACCCAGGAGTTCATGAGTGCAAAAAAGTGGAACATTCTGCAATGGCCAAGTCAATCACCAGATCTTAACCCAATTGAGCATGCATTTCACTTGCTCAAATCCAGACTTAAGACGGAAAGACCAACAAACAAGCAAGACCTGAAGGCTGCGGCTGTAAAGGCCTGGCAAAGCATTAAGAAGGACGAAACCCAGCGTTTGGTGATGTCCATGGGTTCCAGACTTAAGGCAGTGATTGCCTCCAAAGGATTCGCAACAAAATATTGAAAATAAAAATTTTTTTTTGGGTTTGGTTTATTTGTCCAATTACTTTTGACCTCCTAAAATGTGGAGTGTTTATAAAGAAATGTGTACAATTCCTACAATTTCTATCAGATATTTTTATTCAAACCTTCAACTTAAACGTTACAATCTGCACTCGAATTCTGTTGTAGAGGTTTCATTTCAAATCCAATGTGGTGGCATGCAGAGCCCAACTCGCGAAAATTGTGTCACTGTCCAAATATTTCTGGACCTAACTGTAATTACCTGACTAGCGACATAGCTGTGGCCGGCAAATCGCCTCCTTTCTAAGGGGGCGGTTCGTGTGGCATAACAGCGGCGTCACTAAGCATCCGCCCAATAGAAGGGGAGGGGCGTAGATAAGCGGGACGAACATCCCGCCCACCTCCTTCCTTCTTCATTGCGTGCGGCCGCAGGTAAGATGTTGTTTCTCATTCCTGCGGTGTCACACATAGCGATGTGTGCTGCCGCAGGAATGATGAACGACATCGTACCTGCAACAGCAACAATAATCGGGATAGGAACGACTGGACAACGATCAACGATATGGTGAGTATTTTTGATCATTACCAGTCGTTACTGCAGTGTCACACGCAACGACGAGGCCGGATGTGCGTCACGAATTCCGTAACCCCCAACGACATCTCATTAACGATGTCGTTGCGTGTAAAGTCCGCTTTAGCCCTAGCCTAATTGTCAAAAATAAGTATCCATGACAGTGCTCTTTGAAGGTGAAGAGAACTGAATATATGTACTGCAAAGAGATGAACGGACCTATGGATGCTCGAGCGCACCGTCTTCGGCCAACTTTAGAGCTTGATTCGAACTTCACCCCCAACCCCATATAAGCTATTGGACATCCACACTTCTGTGCTGTAAACTTGCTGTAAAATGGTCATTGTAAGGCCTAGTGAACTGCAGAATGAAACAAATTTGGGGAAATTTCCCTGAAAACAAATGTGATAGAGAATACATTTAAAAAAATATATAGGTCATGCCTATTTTTGATAACCAGCAAAAGCAAAGCAAACAACTACGTGCGGCAACCCTCAGCGGTCTGCTTTACCTTGGCTGGTTATCAAAAATAGAGGGGATCCAATTTTTTTATTAAATTGTTTAAATAAATAATTTTTAAAAAGAGGTGTAAGCTTCACTCCATTTTTGATAACCAGCCATGGTAAAGCAGACAGCTGGTAGCTGGATATTATCAGGCTTAAAGAGCCCATGGTTATTTTTGCCGCTCCCAACCTAAAAAAATATTCTGAAGTGACCCCACAGGTGCCGCAGCCATTAGATGCGCCCATTCTGGCTCTTTGCCCTGCTCATCCCAATTGCCCTGGATGTGTCACTTTTGGGGCAGATGCACGCTGCTATTTTTAGGCTGTGAGGGGCTAAGTTACCATTGGACTTCCCACCCTGATAATACCAGCCTCCAGCAGTCTGCTTCAACTTGGCTGTATATCAAAAATAGAGGGGAACCCATGCAATTTTAAAAAAATATATATATTTAAATAATTTAAAAAAAATGGCATGGGATCCCTTCTATTTTTGATAACTAGCAAAGGTGAAGCAGACAGTGAGAGTTGCAGCACGTAACTGTCTATTTTACCTGCCCTGGTAAAAAATAGGTGGGAGTTCACGTCATTTTTAGTTTTATTTTTCTTTATTGTTCACAGCAGCATACAGACAACTTCGCGTGCAATAAAGTTTGTTGATTGGCTGTGTTGGGATTTTAGTGCTTGCAACAGGGAACAAACTATGTGACAATCACCAGACAGGTCACTGTGAGCCGTGGAATGGCCAGAGAGGAGCAGTAAGGGGAATTTATTTTTGACGGTCCTTTGCAGTTTAAGAATTGGTGACCATCAGCTGTTATTTTGCCAAAACTGCATGGAACTGAATCACAAAATTTTGGGGGAAATGCAGATTTTTATAGAATTATAACAGAATTTAATTTTTTTATATTTTCTCATCTGTACCTGTATGATAACTTTTTTCACGTGAAGGTAGGTTTGATACTTTCTGGAATATTTGCCTTATATGCACAGTTTTAATTATCTTGATAACAAGACCTCTTTCAAAGCAAATTCATAGAGTTAATTATCTTCTGAATTCAAGACTCTAATAAAATACATTTTCAGGCTGTGAATGAACAAATAGCTAATCTTTCATCCTTTTTATTCCATTAAAGGTTTGTTTCATTACTTTTATTGCTAGTTGTAATAGAATCCAGTACTCTTTCAGTAATCAAGCAGCCAGAATTGTAATTATACATAGTCCATCATTCTACATAAATATCAGACAAAAGTCAAGCAAATTTGGTTTCAAATGATGTGTTTCTTTAATTTACAACAACAAAATGCTTATAAGTTGCAGGGAATGCAAATCAATGATTAATCTGTCAGATATAAATGCTGTTAATTAGACCTATTTGTCATGCCAAACTCCTTGCCATTAGGATACTTGCCAAAAACAGAAAAAAAATCTTTCATTCTTCACTAATCTTAAATAATATGTCAATGGTTGGAAAATAGAATATATTGCATCATTTGCATGCTTTCCAACTTTCTGAAAACATTACAAAAGTGGCATGTGTCGTAACCAGACGGAAGACAGATTCACGCATGGAAGCTCTAATGAGGTGTTTTCTGGGCCAAGATAAACCATTAAGTGCATTGCCAAATTTGTATAATGACACTGGGCTCCAACCCAAATCTAATCAGCCTATATCTAATAAATTAAAGCAAGGGTAACTACCTATCTATTTTAATTGTCAGTTGTTGCATATACCTGTAAATGTTATATCTTCTAATAATAGGATACATTTAGAGAAACAATTAAAAAATAGGAATATAGTAAATTATCGCTGCCTCCGAAAAACATTGCTTCGTAATTAAATGACATACGAGGGGAAAAGTGAAAACATATGATAACAAAAAGACTTGGCAGCTTTACCAAAATATGTTTCTCATGAGCTATGATTCATGGTGTAACGGAATTGTTCCCAGAGTAATGAGATCTGGATACTTAAAGAGCACATTTCTTATACGCATCGAAAGCTACAAATTTTCCAGATGACGACTTAGAAAAATCTCTAAATACTATTCCAAATATTTAACATAGAGGATACATTTTTTGGCAAGGAAAGATCTTCTGTTAAAAATCCTATGGTCTCAGTGCGGAGAACATCAGTTTATTAAGTCAGGAAATAATTGATGTTTTACTGTAAAGTATAATGTGAACCACATAGACTTGAATGTAAATGCTCATTAGAGACAGCCATTCAACAGGAGAATTGACTGTAAGTCCCACTCTTAAATATACAGCAAACAGATCAGTAAAATTACATGGCAGCCATACTGATGAATGCTGATTCACCACAATGAAAAAGCCACTTGAGTAGAGAATGTTTCCATTCTGGTTCAGAGAGGGGGCTATCTAGTGGTGGACTCCCCTTTGTTATTTGTCCAAAATTTGACTTATTGAGCCAACCACTTAAATTCTTGCTCTAGGTAACAGAAGTTGTTTCAAAGATAATGGCTGTTACAATTATACCGTAACTTGAAAACAAAATAATCAATTATTATTATAAATAATAATTAAAAAAATTATATAGGAAGTAATTTTAATATTATAATTAATGATGAGCGAGCATGGTCAGCCCTGCTTGATGCTTAATGAAACATTGGGGTGCTTGGGTAGTCTCGGTACTCGATTAAGTATCATGGGTGCTCAGATGTGTCATTCATGAACAATCTGACACAAAAAACTGGCTCCCTTCACTGAATGATGGGAGCTTGCACCCTAATGAAAGCCACTTGCAGTCCCTGAATGACTCTCACTGGGATAAAAACAACATGTTTGGATGATGTGTGTTAAAAAAAAAAAAACAGTCCACCCTTCCCCGGAATGCTCTGTTTAAGGCTGGCCACATGGTGAAATGCCAGACTGCCTGATATTTGAAGTCCATTATACTAGTTACTTGAGTCGAGCCTGTCAAAGGTTCCAACCTGATGGAGCCGAGTTAATAACACTCTAACACTTTTGTGCTCACTCATCATTAATTACAATCATAAATGAATAATAGTTATACTGGCAGTATTGTAAAGTCATTTATAAAAAGTTAAATAATTATTTGCTTGAACTTAAAGTGAACCTGTCACCATGAAAATGCAGAGCAATCTGCAGGTTACATGTTGTTGAACAGGAAAATTCACAACAGGAGTTTTA
This sequence comes from Anomaloglossus baeobatrachus, assembly GCF_048569485.1. Taxonomy (NCBI): domain Eukaryota; kingdom Metazoa; phylum Chordata; class Amphibia; order Anura; family Aromobatidae; genus Anomaloglossus; species Anomaloglossus baeobatrachus. Next base: position 307,261,937 of record NC_134355.1, read on the forward strand.
TCCATGAATTGCCCAATAAACTTCAGGGTTCTATTAGAATTGGTATTTAAAGGGAAGGTGTCGCGTTTTTTTATTTTTGTATTAAAAATAGTGATTATGAAATCAAGTATTTCTAATACAAAATGAAAATTGCAGCTTATTTAGTTTTTATTTAATTCTAATTTTACTGGAGGCACTGGGGGCTGCCATGCTGGATTTGCTGTGTGTGTAACAACAGTAACTCAATCCTTTATGGCAGCCCCTGTGCATAGAGAACAGGGGTCGGAATCCAACCCCTTTGGTAACGTTACAGTGGGCGTCTGCGGTGACCTGGACACGCCGCCTGGGCTGTCCAGATAACAGCAGAGGGAGGAGATCGGCACCATCATTGTGGAGCTCACAGCATACAGTCAGGGCCAGAAATATTTGGACAGTGACACAAGTTTTGTTATTTTAGCTGTTTACAAAAACATGTTCAGAAATACAATTATATATATAATATGGGCTGAAAGTGCACACTCCCAGCTGCAATATGAGAGTTTTCACATCCAAATCGGAGAAAGGGTTTAGGAATCATAGCTCTGTAATGCATAGCCTCCTCTTTTTCAAGGGACCAAAAGTAATTGGACAAGGGACTCTAAGGGCTGCAATTAACTCTGAAGGCGTCTCCCTCGTTAACCTGTAATCAATGAAGTAGTTAAAAGGTCTGGGGTTGATTACAGGTGTGTGGTTTTGCATTTGGAAGCTGTTGCTGTGACCAGACAACATGCGGTCTAAGGAACTCTCAATTGAGGTGAAGCAGAACATCCTGAGGCTGAAAAAAAAGAAAAAATCCATCAGAGAGATAGCAGACATGCTTGGAGTAGCAAAATCAACAGTCGGGTACATTCTGAGAAAAAAGGAATTGACTGGTGAGCTTGGGAACTCAAAAAGGCCTGGGCGTCCACGGATGACAACAGTGGTGGATGATCGCCGCATACTTTATTTGGTGAAGAATAACCCATTCACAACATCAACTGAAGTCCAGAACACTCTCAGTGAAGTAGGTGTATCTGTCTCTAAGTCAACAGTAAAGAGAAGACTCCATGAAAGTAATTACAAAGGGTTCACATCTAGATGCAAACCATTCATCAATTCCAAAAATAGACAGGCCAGAGTTAAATTTGCTGAAAAACACCTCATGAAGCCAGCTCAGTTCTGGAAAAGTATTCTATGGACAGATGAGACAAAGATCAACCTGTACCAGAATGATGGGAAGAAAAAAGTTTGGAGAAGAAAGGGAACGGCACATGATCCAAGGCACACCACATCCTCTGTAAAACATGGTGTAGGAAACGTGATGGCATGGGCATGCATGGCTTTCAATGGCACTGGGTCACTTGTGTTTATTGATGACATAACAGCAGACAAGAGTAGCCGGATGAATTCTGAAGTGTACCGGGATATACTTTCAGCCCAGATTCAGCCAAATGCCGCAAAGTTGATCGGACGGCGCTTCATAGTACAGATGGACAATGACCCCAAGCATACAGCCAAAGCTACCCAGGAGTTCATGAGTGCAAAAAAGTGGAACATTCTGCAATGGCCAAGTCAATCACCAGATCTTAACCCAATTGAGCATGCATTTCACTTGCTCAAATCCAGACTTAAGACGGAAAGACCTACAAACAAGCAAGACCTGAAGGCTGTGGTTGTAAAGGCCTGGCAAAGCATTAAGAAGGAGGAAACCCAGCGTTTGGTGATGTCCATGGGTTCCAGACTTAAGGCAGTGATTGCCTCCAAAGGATTCGCAACAAAATATTGAAAATAAAAATATTTTGGTTGGGTTTGGTTTATTTGTCCAATTACTTTTGACCTCCTAAAATGTGGAGTGTTTGTAAAGAAATGTGTACAATTCCTACAATTTCTATCAGATATTTTTGTTCAAACCTTCAAATTAAACGTTACAATCTGCACTTGAATTCTGTTGTAGAGGTTTCATTTCAAATCCAATGTGGTGGCATGCAGAGCCCAACTCGCGAAAATTGTGTCACTGTCCAAATATTTCTGGACCTAACTGTATGCTGTTTGCTCCACTATACCCCTGTCAACCGCCGGGATATGTGAGTATGGACCCTCTCCCTGCCGTTACCGTCGCCAATGACACCCCCTCCCTCCGTTCTGCCCCCGCTACTGCTGCCGCCGCCACTGGCTCCAATGACACCCCCTCCCTCCGCTCTGCCCCTGCTACCACCGCCGCCGCCACCGACTCCAATGACGCCCCCTCCCTCCGCTGTGCCCCCGCTACCGCCGCCGCCACTGACTCCAATGACACCCCCTCCCTTCGCTCTACCCAGCCACCGCTACTGCTGAAACCGCCGCCCCTCCCCCCACCATTACCATCTGCAATGACACCCCCTCCCTCCGCTCTGTCCCCCGCCGCCGCTGCTGTGTGTGCCTCTGCTACCTCTGTGTGCCTCGGTGCTGCTACCGTCTACAAAAATACCCTCCCCCCTTCTGCCTGTCAGCTGTTGGTCTGTGTGTATACCGACTGTGTGATATGTGTGTCTGCTGAGCTGTGTATCTAATCCTCTCCTGTGTGATACTGTCTGCTGAGCCGTGTATCTAATCCTATCCTGTGATACTGTCTGCACAGCTGTGTATCTAATCCTATCCTGTGATACTGTCTGCGCAGCTGTGTATCTAATCCTATCCTGTGATACTGTCTGCACAGCTGTGTATATAATCCTATCCTGTGATACTGTCTGCATAGCTGTGTATCTAATCCTATCCTCTGTGATACTATCTGCTGAGCCGTGTATCTAATCCTATCCTGTGATACTGTCTGCACAGCTGTATATCTAATCCTATCCTGTGATACTGTCTGCACAGCTGTGTATCTAATCCTATCCTGTGATACTGTCTGCACAGCTGTGTATCTAATCCTATCCTGTGTGATACTGTCTGCTGAGCTGTGTATCTAATCCTATCCTGTGATACTGTCTGCACAGCTGTGTATCTAATCCTATCCTGTGATACTGTCTGCACAGCTGTGCATCTAATCCTATCCTGTGATACTGTCTGCACAGCTGTGTATCTAATCCTATCCTGTGATACTGGCTGCACAGCTGTGTATCTAATCCTATCCTCTGTGATACTATCTTCTGAGCCGTGTATCTAATCCTATCCTGTGATACTGTCTGCACAGCTGTGTATCTAATCCTATCCTGTGATACTGTCTGCACAGCTGTGTATCTAATCCTATCCTGTGTGATACTGTCTGCTGAGCTGTGTATCTAATCCTGTCCTGGGTGATACTGTCTGCTGAGCTGTGTATCTAATCCTGTCCTGTGTGATACTGTCTGCTGAGCTGTGTATCTAATCCTATCCTTTGTGATACTGTCTGCTGAGTTGTGTATCTAATCCTGTCCTGTGTGATACTCCTGCTGTCCTTGGTGACACTTTAGACATTTCTGGTCACCAGTATAATGGCTGTGCACTGTGTCCATACATGTCATTCTCTGTTATCTGTTGTAAACACTCAGATTGGGAGGGGGGAGTGATGCCATCACACACAAGAGAGCAGACTCCGCCCACTTTACGGCAGGCTGTAATGTGAGCTTTTTTTTACAGTGGAATTTCTGTAGGATTTCAGAAGCTGCTCCCCCTAGTGTTTAACAGTGGAAAATATCAAACTTTTTAATTTTTTTTTTATATTTTGCACAATTAAAAAAAAAAATATTTAAACAAAACATTGAAACATTATTACTTTACATTTTTTCAGTTATTATTTTTTTTTGACGATACCTTCCCTTTAAACAGTCCTCTTCATTATTTACTGTTCACATTTTGATCAGCAGTATCTCACCATTGCAAGGCTTCAAGCAGGATGTTCTCTGACAGAAGTGGCCACTGAGGTGAAAGTGTCAAAGAATGTCATCAGCAGGTTTCAACACAGATATAGAGACTGGAAGAGTCACCAAATGGCATAGAAGTAGTCTTTCTATGGGCACTTCCCACATTGATGACCACTTCATTGTAAGCAATGACATTTAGAACCACATGATGAATGCCACACAACTCCAAGCACATTTAAGTCAGCAAAGTCTGCATGCTAGACAATCTGCAAGGGTACCTTACCACACCACCTGGCACAGGTGTCCTTGTCTCGCTGTACAAGGGCTCAATGGGCCTCAGTGCTGTTCATTTATGAAAGTCAATTCACGCTAAGCAGAAATGATGGCAGACAATGATTTTGGAGACATCAAGGAGAGAGCTATACCTCACTCAGTGTTTTCACCAAACTATCCTTTAGTGGTGGTGGTGTTAGTGTGGACAGGTATGCCTAGTCAATACAGAACTGCCCTACATTTTGTGAATAGTACACTGACAAGCCCCTTTTACCTGAATAGTTGCATTAATCCAGTCAATCTGCCTCTACATGAACAACCGAGGTCTAAGTTCATCTTCATGGACGACAATGGTCCAGCCCATTGAGGTTACATCAATACGGAAAGGCTGTTGGAGACTGGAGTACTTGAAGTGGAGTGGCCTGCACTCCACTTTCTTCAGACATGAATCCCATAGAAAACCTATGGAATCAGCTGAGTCACTGTATAGACACTTGTAACTACAGTATGTATCCCAGAACTTCAATGATCTCAGAGCCGCCTTTAAGAAGGTATGCCATGCCTCAACAGAAAATAACTCCACTTATTATCAGCACAAGATTTCATTGTCAAGCTGTAATTGATTTTAAAGGCCACATGACAAGTTACTGAGACATTGACATATTTTGGGGGGTATATCCACTGTTATTGGCTTTTGTTTCAATAAATTGTTTGAGATTAGGAAATCACCATTACATGCTTCTTCATAAATGCCCTTCTTTCATAATAAAATATCACGCGAACTTTTTACGTTTTACATAAATTTCACTCTAAAGCCAAATATCCCTATTTTTTTGTGAGTAGTGTGCATTATTAGTTTCCAACTTTGTGTTAGAAATTGTGTTCCTCTACCTTCTTGCTACAGTTGTATTGCATAAATTAGTTCAGGGTCACGTTTCTGTGGACATTGGAGAGTTTTTTCACAGGATAGGAACTATAGCAAGGTACTGAAAAACACAACATTTTCTGTTTATGACAGATTCAGCCTTTTTAGTTTTATATTAAAGATGACAATTTTGCTTAAGACAGACACAATGGTTTCCCAGTACCTGCCCATACTGCAAACATTACATTTCTCTGTCAGGAAATCCTACAGCTATAATGCAGTGTCTTATGTACATCATTGTGCCAGCCTACTTAGATAACAGGCCTTATAGAGTAACTGTAATTTTATTTTTTTTATTCTTCATAAATCATACTACATATGAAATAAGACTCTTAATATTGTCAATTTACAGGTAAAATCTGTCTTCAGTGAATATGGACATTTCCATTACTGATATTGGGATGGCAGTTGATGCACATTAAGGTAGAAGGAAAGGAGGAGGGAGAAGGTAGAGGCAGAAAAAATCTTTCTGCTGCATGTTGTCCTAAAATGACAATTATACTTTAAAGTAAATGTATGAGTTTTTACCCCACCTGAGAATTATGTGTAGAGAAGCTAAGCTTCATAATTATTAAATAAAATAGTTACAAAGAAGAGATACAAAACTTATTTTATTCTAGTTGATAAAGTATTCAAGAGTCCAACACATGGAATTTCAACTTTCAGCTCAGCCAGTGGCGGACTGTAGATACAAAGTTTCACCGCACTCTCAAGGCTTTGAATGTGAAACAGTGACATTTATTGTACAACGTGGATAATTACACGGACGAGAACAGGGCCGGCTCCAGGTTTTAGTAGGCCCTGGGCGAAAAAGTCTCAGTTCTCAGTGGGCCCCTTCCACACATAGAAACACACCTACAAAGATACATGCACAAGCTGGAATACATACCTATATACATATTTTAAGACAAATTCCCTAAAATACATATAAAAAGACAAATGTGTACATAGTCCTATACACTGACATACATAGATATACACACATCATACATGCACACACACAGACACATTAGAGATATTATTAATATGGCAAAGCGGGCAGCAGCCTCACTTATCTATCTCGCTTGTGTCTGTCCAGCTTTTCCTGGGCATGTAGATAGGTAGGGTACACTGCATGATGGACATCACTTTAACAGATCTAGCTGTGCACAGTGAGACTGCTGTATATTTGTCACACCCTATTGTTAAGTAGCCACAGTAACACCTGGTAGGTGCAGGAAGGGATTTCCACATTAGGAGAATTCACATGACACAAGCACATAGACAGACTCATCACAACACTCCACTAAACCGTGGTCAGGGTCTAGTGCAGCTGAACTTGTATAGTGGAGAGCATGGTCTCTGAAACCAGCCTGGGGGTGGAGCTTAGTGGGTGAGGTGTCTGAAGGGAGTGGGTGGGAAGCCAGTTAGTTCCAGTCAGAGCCAGTTAGTTGCAGTCAGAGCGAGTCAAAAGAGACAGTTGGCAGAGTTAGTGGAGTGAAGTGTGAGAGATCCTGTGTGAGGGTCGGAGGTGAGGTGATACAGAAAAGGGGCAGAGGGACCAGTACGGTTCACCCCAGAAGAAGCAACCCAGATACCGGAGTCCGAGCCTACACAGGTTCAGTCAGGCCCAGCAGAAAAGACCGGTGAGCGAAGGGGACTTCGGTCTCCTGGCGCAGGAACACTTGTAGCACCGCCATCAATAGAGCCAGGGACCACAGCGGAGTTAGTGTTACTCAGGAGAATGGTTTTCATTGCCTCCTATACAAGTGAGAGTTGAAGGGGAGGTCAGGGCTAGGTTATAGACAGCCCAGGACTTAAAGAAACATACAGTAACAAGGAGGCCTCATAACTTACAAATGTGGAAATCCTAACTGCCACTTGACCACCCGGATTTTACCCAGGACTTAACTTTGCCAACAACATCAGTAAAGGCACAGAAAGAAAGACCCGGTGTGTGTGTGTGTGATATTTATTGTTAGCAAAGGTACAGCTCTAACTATGGACTTCATTTGCCTGAACATGGGGAGCCACACATCAGTGGCCTTGAAAAAAATGGTATCAAGACTTGTGTGGTAAGCTGCCTCCCTGTGTGCAAAAGCTTGATCCTTCCCAAGGGACCTGGGGACATCGCTCCAACTACAGGGAGCGTGACAAACTAGCTGCTTTATCATCATCTGGAGGTCTGCAAGCAACGCCCGTAATATTACCAGGAACCATAGGTGGCGTCACAAGACACTTTTATTTTATTACTATTTTTTTCACCAGACTTCTTTTAACTGCCACTAGGATCACGGGACCGGCTACAGCCGACTTTGACAATACCGTGAAAACTAAAAGCCCGGGACTGGGTACCCCACGGCCCTGGGTCAGGCTTATACATCACAGGGGAGGCTGGGGGCTATAACATATACATCAGAGGAGGGGTTGGGGGCTACAGTATATACATTATAGGAGGAGCTAGGGCTACAGTAAATAAATCACTGGGAGAGATTGGGGGCTACAGTATATACAGTGCCTACAAGTAGTATTCAACCCCCTGCAGATTTAGCAGGTTTGATAAGATGCAAATAAGTTAGAGCCTGCAAACTTCAAACAAGAGCAGGATTTATTAACTGATGCATAAATCTTACAAACCAACAAGTTATGTTGCTCAGTTAAATTTTAATACATTTTCAACATAAAAGTGTGGGTCAATTATTATTCAACCCCTAGGTTTAATATTTTGTGGAATAACCCTTGTTTGCAATTACAGCTAATAATCGTCTTTTATAAGACCTGATCAGGCCGACACAGGTCTCTGGAGTTATCTTGGCCCACTCCTCCATGCAGATCTTCTCCAAGTTATCAAGGTTCTTTGGGTGTCTCATGTGGACTTTAATCTTGAGCTCCTTCCGCAAGTTTTCAATTGGGTTAAGGTCAGGAGACTGACTAGGCCACTGTAACACCTTGATTTTTTCCCTCTTGAACCATGCCTTGGTTTTCTTGGCTGTGTGCTTTGGGTCGTTGTCTTGTTGGAAGATGAAATGACGACCCATCTTAAGATCCTTGATGGAGGACCGGAGGTTCTTGGCCAAAATCTCCATGTAGGCTGTGCTATCCATCTTCCCATGGATGCGGACCAGATAGCCAGGCCCCTTGGCTGAGAAACAGCCCCACAGCATGATGCTGCCACCACCATGCTTGACTGTAGGGATGGTATTCTTGGGGTCGTATGCAGTGCCATCCAGTCTCCAAACGTCACGTGTGTGGTTGGCACCAAAGATCTCGGTCTTGGTCTCATCAGACCAGAGAACCTTGAACCAGTCTGTCTCAGAGTCCTCCAAGTGATCATGAGCAAACTGTAGATGAGCCTTGACATGACGCTTTGAAAGTAAAGGTACCTTATGGGTTCGTCTGGAACGGAGACCATTGCGGTGGAGTACGTTACTTATGGTATTGACTGAAACCAATGTCCCCACTGCCATGAGATCTCCCCGGAGCTCCTTCCTTGTTGTCCTTGGGTTAGCCTTGACTCTTCGGACAAGCCTGGCCTCGGCACGGGTGGAAACTTTCAAAGGCTGTCCAGGCCATGGAAGGCTAACAGTAGTTCCATAAGCCTTCCACTTCCGGATGATGCTCCCAACAGTGGAGACAGGTAGGCCCAACTCCTTGGGAAGGGTTTTGTACCCCTTGCCAGCCTTATGACCCGCCACGATCTTGTCTCTGATGGCCTTGGAATGCTCCTTTGTCTTTCCCATGTTGACCAAGTATGAGTGCTGTTCACAAGTTTGGGGAGGGTCTTAATTAGTCAAAAAAGGCTGGAAAAAGAGATAATTAATCAAAACATGTGAAGCTCATTGTTCTTTGTGCCTGAAATACTTCTTAATACTTTAGGGGAACCAAACAGAATTCTTGTGGTTTGAGGGGTTGAATAATAAATGACCCTCTGAATAAACTTTTCACAATTTAAAAAAAAAAAAGAAATAACATTCTTTTTTGCTGCAGTGCATTTCACACTTCCAGGCTGATCTACAGTCCAAATGTCACAATGACAAGTTAATTCCGAATGTGTAAACCTGCTAAATCTGCAGGGGGTTGAATACTACTTGTAGGCACTGTACATCAAAGGAAGGGCTGGGCTACAGCATATTCATCACAGGAGGGGCTAGGGGCTACAGTATATACATCACAGGGGAGGCTGGGGCTACAGTATACTGCATATATCAAAGGAAGGGCTGGAGGCTACAGTAAATACCTTACAGTGGAGACTTGAGGCTGCAGTTTATACATCAAAGGAGAGGCTTGGGGCATAGACATTACTGGGTGATAGTATATATGTTAATTAGGGGCATACATGTTACCAAAGAGCAGACACATTACTGAAGGGCATACAAGTTACTAAAGGGCATACACATTACTGGCGAAATACACTTTACTGGGAGACATACACATTACTAAGGGGCATACTCATTACTTTGGGGGCATACACATTATTAGGGGCATACATGTTACTGTGGGAAATACACATTGCTAGAGGACATACACATTAAATTACTAGGTGGGCATACATATTAATGGAGGGCATAGATGTTACTGGGGGGCATAGATGTTATTGGGGGGCATAGATGTTACTGGGGGGCATGCATATTACTGGTGGGCATACACATCCCTGTGGTAGGTGGCATACAGCTCTGTAGGTCCATACAGCTCTGGAGGGGCCTATACAGCTCTGGGGGCACATACATCTCTAGTAATGGGGCCCAAACAGCTCTGGTGGCGGGCCCATACAGCTCTGGTGGGGGGCCCCATACAGCTCTGGTGGGGGGGCCCACACAGTCCTGGTGGTGGGCTCCATACAGCTTTGGGTGGGCCCTGTACAGCTCTGGCAGGGGGCCCCCATACAGCTCTGATGTGGGGTATCCATACACCTCTGGTGTGGGTGATCCATACAGCTATGGTGGTGAATGGGGGACCACATACAGCTCTCAGTCCGGGTAATGTTGCCTGTCTGCATCTCCTCTCTCTTTAGCCTCTTCATCTGTGGGACAGGAGCTCAGCATATCATATGGTAGCTCCACCCACAGATGAACTTCTGTGCTCATACACTCTAGCATTCAGCAGTGAACGCTGGGTGTGGGTGCTGGGTTTAAATGTCTGGCAGCTAGGAAAGTGCAGCTGCCGGCCTGAGTATTGCGGTACGCGGAACTCAGTCCAAGGACCACAGAACTGATCATCACCCCTGACTATGGTGAGTAGGCCCCCCTGGCTGTCCAATTGCAAGGGGGAATGCAATGTTCTTGTTGACATTTTGACCTATAATGGTCTATATACCCTTCAACTATGACTGACAGAATCCCTCGCAAAAACTACAGAAGATCACATTTTATGATTTTTAAATAATTGTGCCTGTGTGAACTGGTTACCTGTATAAAAGACACCTGCCCACAGACTCAATCAATCACGCTCCAACCTCTCCACCATGGCCAAGACCAAGGAGCTGTCATCAGGACACCAGGGGCAAAATTGTAGGCCTGCACAAGGCTTGGATGGGCTACAGCACAATAGGAAAACAGCTTCTCAAGGCAACAAATATTCAACTGTACAATTATTAGAAAATAGAATAAAGACCATGCATGCAAGATCTTGCATTGTAGGGTAAGGATGATTCTCGTAAAGATCAGGAATCAGCAAAAACACTACACAGAAGGACCTCATCAATAACCTGAAGAGAGCTGGGACCACAGTGTCAATGTTACCAATGGATTAAAATGCTGCATGGCATGCAAGGTCTCCTTACTCACGTCAGAACATATCCAGGTCCATTTGAAGTCCACCAATGACCATCTGGATAATCCAGAGGAGACATGGGAGATGGTCATAGAACGTTTTGGTATCAATTTCACTCACCGTGTTTGAAGGATGAAGAAGGATGACTACAACCCCAAGAACACAGTCTCAACCATAAAGCATGGAATTGAAAACATCATACTTTGGGGGTGCTTTTCTACAAACAGGACAGAATGACTGCACCATATTGAAGTTAGGATTGATGGGGTCATTTTGGCCAACAACCTCCTTCCCTCAGAAAGAGCATTGGAGATGGGTCATGGCTGGGTCTTCCAGCATAACAATGACCTGAAACACAGCCAGGGCAACTAAAACGTGGCTCTGGAAGAAGCAATTCAAGGACTTTTACACTCTACCCAGTCTCCAGAGTTGAACTCCATAAAATAAATCTTTGGAGGGAGCTGAAAGTCAATGTTGCCCAGCGACAGCCCCGATACCTGAAAGATTTGGAAAAGATCTGAGGAGTGGGCCAAAATCTCTGCTGCAGAGTGTGCAAACTTAGTCAAGAACTACAGGAAACGTCTGACCTCTGTAATTGCTAACAAAGGTTTCTGTAAAAAATATTAAGTTCTGTTTTTCTATTGTATTACATACTTATTTCATGCAATAAAAGGCACATGAATTATTTAAAAATCATACAATGTGATTTTCTAGATTTTTTTTATTCTATTTGTCACAGATGAAGTATAATTTACATTGACATTCACTGAAAGAAATCAGATACAGTGAAAATTTTGAGATTTTGATAAACACAGGATATTGTAAATTATGCAACTTTTAATTAGATAATGAATGAACGTAGCTTTCTAATGCTGAAAATGTCTGATTTGACAAAAAAAATTCAAATTATGGTGGAAAATAAGTATTTAATCATCTAAAACATGCAAGATTTCTGGCTCTCCCAGACCTGTAACTTCTGTCCTCCACTCATTACCTCTAGTAATGGCACTTGTTTGAACTTGTTATCAATATAAAAGACACCTGTCCACAACCTCAAACAGTCACACTCCAAATTCCACTATGGTGAAGACCAAAGAGCTGTCAAAGGACACCAGAAACAAAATTGTAGCCCTGCACCAGGCTGGGAAGACTGAATCTGCAATAGGCAAACAGCTTGGTGTGATGAAATCAACTGTGGGAGCAATAATAAAAAATGGAAGACATACAAGACCACCGATAATTTCCCTCGATCTGGGGTCCACGCAAGATCTCTCCCCGTGGGGTCAAAATGATCACAAGAACAGTGAGTGAAAATCCCAGAACCACACGGGGGGACCTAGTGAATGACCTGCATAAAGCTAGTACCACCGTAACAAAGGCTACCATTAGTAACACACTATGCCACCAGGGACTCAGATCCTGAAGTGCCAGACGTGTTCCCCTGCTTCAGCCAGTACATGTCTGGGCCTGTCTGAAGTTTGCTCGAGACCATTTGGATTGTTCAGAAGAGTATTGGGAGAATGTCATATGGTCTGAAGATGAAACCAAAGTAGAACTGTTTGGTAAAAACACATCTCATCATGTTTGGAGGAGACAGAATTCTGAGTTGCATCCAAAGAACACTATACCTGCTTTGAAGCATGGGGGTGGAAATGTCATGCTTTGGAGCTGTTTCTCTGGAAAGGGACCAGGACGTGTATCGTGAAATTTTGAGTGCAAACCTCCTTCCATCAGCAAGGGCATTGAAGATGACACATGGCTGGGTCTTTTAGCATGATAATGACCCCATGCATACCACCAGGGCAACAAAGAAGTGGTTTCGTAAGAAGCATATGAAGGTCCTGAAGTGGCCTAGCCAGTCTCCAGATCACAACCCCATTGAAAACCTTTGGAGGGAGTTGAAAGTCCATTTTGCCCAGTGACAGGCCCAAAACATCACTGCTCTTGAGGAGATCTGCATGGAGGAATGGGCCAACATACCACCAACAGTGTGGTCCACCCTTGTGAAGACTTACAGAAAACGTTTGACCTCTGTCATTGTCAACAAAAGATATATAACAAAATATTGAGATTAACTTTTGTTATTCACCAAATATTTATTTTTCACCATAATTTGCAAAAACAAAATCTTGCCAAATCAGAGAAGGTGATTTTCTGGATTTGTTTTCTCATTTTGTCTCTTATAGTTGTGGTCTACCTATGATCTCAATTACAGGCCTCTGTCATTTTTTTAAGAGGGAGAACTTGCACATTTGGTGACTGACTAAATACTTTTTTTCCCCCATTATACCTGAAGTGCTTTCAGCTTACAAAAACAATGTCAGCATTCCCATTAACATGTGTTTTTTTATGGAATAAGGGAATTAGAAACTCTATACACTTTTTATGCTACTTTTCAAATAAGATACAATATTAATTGTATCTACTGTAAGTCATTAGGGAGAATCTACTAACCCAGTAGGAAGCAGATCCACTAATAAATATAAATCGTTGGCCTTATGTGGGTAGTGGTCTTATAAGAAGTTCTGGATGATTGGGATTTCATCAAAAAGCAGTTTAACTTTGTAGAAGTAATTTCTTAACAGAATAAAAGACCATAGATAATATTAAAAGCAAATGTGATGATGAAATAAAAAATGATATGAAGACGCCTTCAATGCTTTAATCTAAAATGATGAAAGAAAATTGTTTTATACCTCAGTGATTAAATAAAAGATTCTGAGAATTTAGAGACTAATTTTAACAAGGGAAAAATAATAACCATGATTGTATTATAAAACAGGCTAGTATAAGAAAAATCTACATTTTTCACGTATTATACTATATATGCATTACAAAATATTAGGATTTTTTCATAGTGGTTCAAAATCCTTCATTTTAAATATATTTAAAACATGTGTAAATCAAAACACATAACAGCTAAAAAAAACTTTCAGCAATAAGTTAAATCCACAGTAGGCTTTTACTACATAACAATGATAAGGGCACTAATAACTGGAATTTGGTTGATTCACTGGACAATATTTTTTTTTTCATTTTCTGTTGTATGAGGATTTAGAACTTTCTCTATATATTTCTGCATCACTGATTCCAAATCTGAAATCCGTTTTTTGGTGCATGCTCTAGTTTTTTGGCAATTTTAATTTCTTTTTGTTACAATTTATGGCATGCATTGGTTTGTAAATTGGAGTTAAAGGGCATCGACCCTTGGATTAAACATAACCACAAGGCAATTAAAGAGGACCTGTCATCGAGTTTTGGTGTGTCACCTGCATATAGGAGCATTATTTATTAGTAGCATTAGCACATACATAGGTTCAAGCTGCTGACAGAGCCTCTTTAATGTTTTACAAACATCACTTTTACATAATTATAGTTGTTTTGAAATGTGAAAAATTGTATTATCTGATAAAAACACCCTCTTATTTTGTTATTAGATTGAATCATGGCTTCCTCGAGTAAGTGTAAATGTAAGAATAATCCTGACACCTTCTGTTATATATGTGGCTGTTATACACTTCAATCATTTGTGCCACAAGCATATATTGCCCATTTTCACGTTTACCTTGGCAATCAAGACAAGAATTGGGCTCCTCATATTGTGTGTCATAATTGTGAAGAAATGCTTTGTGACTGGACAAAAGGAAAATGCAAAGGAATGCCTTTTGGTATTCCCATGGTTTGGCGTGAATCTAAGGACCACAGCAGTGACTGTTATTTCTGTGTGATCCATACAAAGGGCATCGGCAAGATAAAATGGCATATGATCGCATATGCTAATATTCTTCAGCAAAATTACCTATCCCACACTCTGAGGCACTCCTGGTTCCATTTTTCAATGGTTTTATTTCTTGTAAGGATGAAGAAAGTGAACATGGGGATCAAATGTATTTTGATAAGAAGCATGAGGAAATGAATGTAGAATCTGAAGGCCTTCTTTTGATGCCAAGCAGTCATTAAACCTTCAGCAGTTTACCCAACCCGAATTGAATGATTTAGTAAGAGATGTGGGTTTTCAAAGAAAGCAGCTGAGTTATTAGCCTCCAGGCATCAAGAAAAGAATGTACTCCACCAGTTAGCTAAAGTATCCCATTTCAGGAAGTGTGAACAAATTTTTGTGGACTTTTTTTCTGAAGACAAACACTTTATTTTCTGTCATGATATCAGTAGTCTCTCAGCCAGCTAGGTGTTACCACTTACAATCCAACAGAATGGTGGCTAGTTCTTGATAGCTCTAAATGGAGTCTGAAATGTGTTCTTTTACATAACGGTAATGTTTATGCAGCAGTTCCATTTGGTCATTCAACTCATCTGTGAGAAGATTATAATGCTAAAAAAAATTGTCCTCGACTTACTGAAGTATGAGGAGCATAATTGGATCATTTGTGTAGATCTTAAAATGGTAACTCAGCTAGGACAATAGAGAGGTTTCATGAAGTATCCTTGTTTTCTATGTTTGTGGGACAGCCGAGCTCAGGAGAAACACTGGACACAGAAGGAGTGGCCGAAACATGAAGCTCTGGAAGTAGGGATGCAAAATATTGTGAATCAAGTGTAGTTGATCGAAACAGGATCCTTTTCCCCCCACTTCACTTCAAACTTGGTTTAATGAAGCAGTTTGTTAGGGCTTTGAATAGAGAAAGTGAATGCTTTCAACATATTATCTCTGCTTTTCCTGCCTTGTCATTCAAGAAGATAAAAGCAGGTGTATTCGATGGACCTCAAATCTGAACCCTCATACATGACAAAGAATTTGCCAAGAAGATGAATAAGGAGGAGAAAGCAGCAGCAGTCTTTTGTGGAAGTTACAGAGAACTTCCTTGGCAACAAAAAAGAAGAAAAGTATGAACTTCTGGTTCAAAAAATGCTGTTGGCTTTCCGTAACATTGGATGTAACATGAGGGTTAAGATTCACTTCCTGAACAGTCACCTTGATAAGTTTCCCGAAAAACTTGGAGCTGTTAATGATGAGCAGGGAGAACGCTTTAATCAAGATCTGAAGACAATGGAAGAGAGTTATCAGGGGTGATGGGACAAAAATATGATGGCAGACTACTGCTGGAGCATCAAACGACAAGTGCAAGTGTACACAAGACAGAACATAAACACAGTAGAACATAAACACAGTAAATACCTGCCAGGTTCGGAGCAAAGGGGAATTCCTGGGGCCGCGCACCGGACTCCCCCAGGGAGACCACCAGGAGCGAACCCCTATACAGGGACTGTCTGGCGATCACCCCAGAAGGCCCTAATGCGCAGCAGCCGGGACACGAAAGGGCAAAAGGTATAGTCCAAAAATGTCCGTACGTGATGTGAGTCCTAGGGTGGATATGAAACGGAAGGAATCGGGCAGAAGTGCCGACCAGAGATGGCAGTCAGAGTCCGGGCATAGCTTGATGACACCAGATGAAGTCCAGAGCCGGTATCGGGTGTTTCAACAGGATCCAAATAGCAATCAGGAACCAAGAGCAGCAGGGCAGGAGTAGACAGGAAGCAGTATAGTCAGGCAACTAGACTAAGCTTAGGGGCGGGCTTTTAAACAGATGAACAGGAAGTAGGGCAATAGAACAGAAAACTCCATGTTAACAAAGGGCAAGATCCTTCAGAAGAAAACTGGAAATCCCGGAACTCTGACACCTAAAATCTTGAATTGAAAAAAAACCTGTAGTTTACAGAGAAAAGCTAATCTCAGATTTGAGATTACTAGACTCAAACTAAGTAAGTACAAGTGTTTATTTGTATGCAACAAAAATTTTGTTCCCCAGTGAATACCTAAGTCCTTAAACTTAAAGGTGGTATCTGGAACTTTGATTGTTTTTTCTTATGGGGCTAATACCTTGCCAGCAGGTAGTTTCTAATCACATGCCTCTTCTGCCCGGTGCAGATCTGTTCCATCTCTTAGCGATCAGCCATCTCCTGCTTTCGGTGACATCATATTGATGCCGCAGCTTTTTCTCTTCCACTCTACTTTGTCGACATGCATCACTGCCAATGCCATTATGAATGACAGCAGGCTGTCTGAGGCGTAAATATAGGAAGCTAACTGTCAATTAGTATGATGCTGGCAGTGACACCCTATTAAAAAAGCAGATCAGGTGGATATAAGCCAAAGAAAGCAGGAAAGTCACTGCTGAAACAGATCATTTCTGGGCAGAACAAGCATGTGGTAAGCAACAACCTGCTGGCAACTTCTAAGCCCTATACAAAAAGATAACTAAAGTACCAGGTAACCTCTTTAAAATAAAAAACTGACTGCTAATTTTTAAGGCCACCTTATGTATTAAAGGCCGTTAATAATGAATAAGTTAAAAGTGAAAAGTGTAGAGGTTTGAGTGGATGCATAGACAGCAATGACTAAAAAAAATATTTTATTATCATCTGTGCCTGACATACCATTGTGGGATATTAGTGACAAGTATCATGTCAATAAAGGAATGGAACAGTACTCGCTCATTCCTGCAGAATCTTTTTAACTTGGTCCATGGGCTTTAACAATAAAGCATCATACAGGATGTACTTCAGCTCTACCTAAACCTTTCTCAAATGTATGTACGCATATCATAAAAACTCAGCAGCCTGACTCGAGTTTCTCTTTTCGGCTCCTCCTGGGCTTCTTCATAGATATCTTGATGGGCTGCTGAGTTTTTAGAACATGTTGCTCTATTCTAGGCCAAACTGTAAATAGAAGTAAATCTTGTGCTTTTATTTTTGTTTATAGGATCTTCACTATTTTCGATCACTGTGTTTGTATTTATCTTACTTTTAAGAACAGAAACAATTGTCTATCGTCTGATGTGGAAGTGAAGAATCTTCAGGGACCACTACTGCTTGTGCCCACAGGACTTTTTTCATGCTTTTTTCCTTGCTTTTTTTAACTGATAAAAAGCAAGAAAAATGCATCCCAGCAAAATCTATGAGAATCTTGACTTGCTGTGCCCACAGTGCTTCTTTTTTCCTTGCTTTTTTTGTTGCTGAAAAAACTAGCAATATTGTTTCTGCTTTTTTTTCTGCTTATTTTTCCCTATCTCAATACATAAGAAGACGCATAAAAAGAAGCATGAAAAGAAGTGTGAAAAGAAGCATGAAAAAAAGCATGAAAGCATGAAAAAAAGCATGAAAGCATGAAAAAAAGCATGAAAAGAAGCATAAAAAGAAGCATGAAAGCATGAAAAGAAGCACAAAAAAGCAACTTTTGTGCTGTGGACATAGCCTTTACTTGTGAGAAATGTTCTAAATTCGTGCATACCATTTTATATATAACCACGATTTTAAAGGCTGTGTGACCTACCCGTGCATTCTTGCAGCAGTTGGAATTATGGACATTGATTAATGATTCTGTTGTGTCCAACTACAACTTGACTGTCTCAAAAAATTAACAACTGCTTGACTTTTGGTTGCAGGTGCAATTCGCAAGTCCCCATGACTGCCTATATAAACTGTAAGGCTATGTGTCCACGAGAGAATGTAGCTGCGGATTTTTCTGCATCAAAATCCGCAGATTTCCCGCAAAATCTGCACCTTTTCAAAGGTGCGGATTTGCCGCGGATTTACCGCGGATTTGATGCGGATTTTGGTGCGGATTTTTTTTTTTTTTCCAATTTTAAAGCCAAAATCCGGATGAAAATCCGCAACAATAATTGACATGTTGCAGATTTTTCCGGATCAAAATCCGCACGAAATCCGCTGCGGAAAAATCCGCAGCGTGGGTACAGCATTTCCAAAATGCCATAGAAATGGCTGGGAAGTGCCTGAGCTGCAGATTTTCGGGAAATCCGCGGCTTTTCCGCGAGAAATCCGCGGCAAAATCCGCGCATTTTCCGCAGCGTGGGCACATAGCCAAATGCAAGTCGTGAACTAGTCATGTAACAGGAAGGTACAGAGCAGCCCTAGCATTATTTACAAAAAAAAACTTTCACTTTTGTTACTGGAAGACCTGAGGCATTCTTCAAGACAGCATGCACTAGCTTCTATAAATATAACCCAGTGTATATATATTCATGCATATTTTGTGATTATTAGTCAAATGTGCCTTAAAAGCACTTCATGGTCTAGGTGTGGCCCTTCTAGGTTATTTTCTACAAACTTCGAGGCCTAAAGGAGGTACTAGTAGTGATAAGTAGGTTTTTTCAAATCTTAAGGCGTAATATTGAAAAGGCTAAATGGAAAGCTGATAGAGATGATTATTATTATATGCACATAAGGATGATATTTGAGCATCTGTAATAATGGGAACATCTTGAAAGAAGCAGTCAATGCTATGGCTTTTATGTGCAGAAGACCTTAGAATGTAATCGTGACAAGTAAAAATTACAGTTTTAGATCAGATCATATTAACAAAACATTGCTACATTCTGATCTTACTGAACCATCCAAAAATCTGCTAGCTTTATTAATTTAGATGAAGACATTTGTCAGGCCATTACTGTGCATTCTGTCTTCAAAGGAGAGTGCCATCTGATACAGGGTGAAAAAAGCAGATGGAGAAAACTGGCTGAAAAAGGAAATATAGAAGACTCTTCCTTCTGATATGTGACACATTTGAATCTGGACCTCAGTTAATTTAATTTAATTCTGTTAAAATGTAAAAATGTGAAATAAATCTGCAAATACCTTTTCACAGCAACTCTGTCCCATAGAAATGAATATGATGAAGCTGCAGTGCAAGCACAACCCTATAGCCCTGCTTGTATATGAAGCAATGGTCAAGTGATCAAATTGGTGCAGAGTATAATTACAGTGCACAAGACGAGGTTGCATAAACAAGGGTGCAGATTGATTTACAAGAAGGAGGTAAGCAGTTATGCAAGCAAAAAGGAGTACACAATGCAGCAACAGTAATGCTTAACAATCTTCAGATTATAGTAAAAGCGTGCCAATAGTGCATAACCCCAACTATTACATACACTGGTAGGCAGCATACAAAAGAGGCAAAGTGGGTTAACTATGCTGTACTACAACCTAGCTGGCCTCAGGTTTAGATTCTGCACTCTAGCTACTGAGGCATACACTATGCATTGCAAAGTGTGCACAATGATAGAGACTCACAGTACCGATGAGGGGGGATCAGTCCACTCCTGAGCGTTCAGTCCTTTGATGTTAGTCATTACACACTTCTTCTAGCAGGTCAGGGGTGAGCTTTTTGTCTTATACGGACTTTGGAATCTCTGGATTCCTCCGGACAATGTCTTCTCCTTGGTTCCGATACTTTTACCTTGGCAACAGCTTCTCCTAGTACTTGCAGAACAGTGACCAGGGGACTTTAACGGTCCGGCTCGCAGTAAGGTTCTCTCAGCAGGCATCGTACCTCTTCCAACACAATGGATCTCAGACTCCACACAATCAGTGTCCCCCTCTTTCTCTCTGCACACAAAGGCCCAGTTTGTCCTGTCCCCGACCAAAATGCTTCTCACTCTGTTTCTCTCTTTCTTGCACTCTTTGGCTGGGTTGATTCAAAAGCTCTCAGCTCAGAGGGGAGGCGCCGGACAGTCCATAGTATACAAAAAATAGAGGAGCACTGTCTCTTAATGGAGAAATGCATTCTATTCTCCGTAGGGGCAAAACCCCTACATATATCTGGTGTGCAACCCCCTTACTCAAGTGATCACAAGCATACCAGTAGTTGGATCACTGTTATGTCGGTATCTAGACATGTTGTGTGAGCTGTACCCTTCAAAGACAAAAAACATACTCTCAAGTTTGTAGCAGAAATAATGCCTTACTTGCCAGAATAACTTAAAGGGGTATTCCCATCTCCAAGAGCCTATCCCAATATGTAGTACGTGTAATAACATTAGTATTAGCAAATACCTCCAATTAGAAATGTAGTATAGTTGTTGTGATTCACTATGCCACTTACATGATGTTCAGGACATTGCAGGACATTAGATATCCATGGTTATGACCACTACCAACTAACTAACAGTTACTATATGTATGGTCGTAACCATGCATACTTAGGTCCTAGACTGCCGTGCACATAAGCTAAGCAAGAGTGAATCAGAACTATACTACATTTCTCATTGAAGGTATTTGCTAATATTAATATTATTACACCTACTACATATTAGGATAGGATCTTGGAGATAGTATTAAAACTTTAATGGTTCTCACTTAATAAGAACAAATACTTCAATTTCAAGATAATAGTTTACTCTTTGGCATGGGTGCGATGGCT
Source organism: Anomaloglossus baeobatrachus (assembly GCF_048569485.1). NCBI lineage: Eukaryota > Metazoa > Chordata > Amphibia > Anura > Aromobatidae > Anomaloglossus > Anomaloglossus baeobatrachus. Next base: position 307,282,872 of record NC_134355.1, read on the forward strand.
CAGGAAGTGCCCACAGCCTAAAAGCTTGCTGATTAGCTGTTCTGCAACCTTCCAACAAGCTTTATTTGGGTAACAAACCTGAACTGGAACCGGATGTACAATAAAAAGTCTTTCTTCGGGGTTCAACACTAAACGCAAGGTGTCCGGTATGGACCCCAAACTTTCAGTTTGTTGTGCTCATCCCTATACATATTCTATGTTCCTACAGCCTCTCTCTTTCTCTGTTAAATCACACTTTAGACCCAACCGCAGCAGGGGATGCCATGTCTAACCCAGTTTTGGTGGCAACTAACTCTTCCTATATCTTCTTTTTATCCCATCCAGCTGAATACCATATCTGAATCTCCCTCTTTCACTGCATTTCTCATAAAACATCATGAAAATATTTTCACATGGAGAAGTTCCAGTGTACAATAAGCCTTTTGTTTCTCCTCCAAACCCGAGATTAGATGCCCATACCGGTGCCTGACGCTAACCCCATAACATGAAAGCAAAACAATTACACAGCAAAGTGCAGGCACAGCTACACATTAACAAAGCCGTTCACAAACCAGATATTAATGGCCTGTCCCAACTCTGCTTGGAGTTTTTCCAATTGGTTTCATTTGACTTTACTTCTAATTTTAACTGGTCATGTGATGAAACCTAAATAAAAATCTTCCCCAAGATATATACTGTAACTGTATTCCCCAAATGACAATTCAAACATTTGAACCAAAACTCAAAAATGATTCTTACAAACCTTCCTGTTGGTAGAACAGATATATGCTGCTCCACTTCTTGCTCTGGAACACCGCCAAGTCCTTCTGAAAAAGCCCTAAAAATAATTTGACTTTCAACTTTGGATGTTGTTTCCATACAGTCCACCCCTTTGAGTCTGGAACTGTTGAGGAATCACATGAGTTCTGTTTGCCGATTAATTACTTTTGGCATACATGAAAAATTTGAGGAGAAAAATATCCACATCCAAATCAGATAATATTCAGAACTTTAATGTACAAAGATAAAATCCAAAATGCAAAAAGATAAAGAGCAGGAGAAGGATTATGCTGATTCCATGGCAGTAAAAAGATCACAAATGACCAAAGGTAACGTGCATAGGCAGCTACGCGTTTCACACGACTCTGCATCGTTAGTCAAAGTTTTCTCCTTAAATTGCCTTCACGCCGTTACAGTGCGTTTTTACGGGCTTCACGTGCAAAGACACCATCCCAGATGAGCTGGATATTTTTCATTTGTTTATGTATGAAAAATGTTATTTGACCTTATCCATCTACATCCTTTTCTTCTATCAGATCCCTCACATCATGAACATAATGTAGCACCTTCCAATAATTACCCCAATCACAACGTTTTTCAAAGCCTTGGTTCCCTAACATAACATGGCTTTGTTGTTCAAAGCAAAAAAATCAAAGTATAAGATTCATTTTATCAGAGCAGTTTGGTTTATAGTAAAATAACGCTTCTATTCATCTAAACCTGTATATGGTTTCAATTCCATTGTTTACATCATTCTTGCCACAGCCATTTGTTGAGAACATTCATTGTTAACTTCTAGAGCATGAAAATCTGTCTTGTCCAAGTGATAGACACACAGGTTCACAGCTTGTTACTGTACAGCTATCGGAGCAGTCTAGTAACAAGCTGTGCCCCTTTGTGTTCATGGCCAAGACAGATCTTGTTTCTGTAAGTCAACAATAAAGGTTCCTATGGCCTGCAAGTAAAGATTTTTAAATCTGTGAAGAATTGCTAAAGACATGAAATGGAAATTAGTGTAACTTTTCATTATACGATAAGTTTTATTTGCTGAGACCATAATATTACTTTAAAAATAAAAGATGCCCACTTAAAAGGTGATGACATCGTATTTATTGTTTTAGGCAACAAATTCCCTAGCAGTATGGCTCTATGTTAGCTGGGTTGGAGGACCTTTTTCATAGATGACTCCTGAAGAGTCATTACGACGAAACGTGTCGGGACGTATGAAGGGTCATGTCAGGGGTCCAGTCTGGCATAGCTAGTTGTGGACAGTCCTTGTAAGGACGGGAGTCTTTGGTTGGCAGTACAGCTGTTAGTTTCCTAAGACGTTTTCAGGGCCAGTCGGACCTAATACTAGCTGTGGACCCTTTCTGGGTTGGAAACACTTGGCTCTTCTTGGATTTGGTGAGACCATTCCATTATACATTTACCCAATCCATACATTGCATGCTGACCATTGTCACTGTGAATTATTTGGGGTTTGAGTATTTTGTGTTTTTCTTTTTTGTTTTTTTTTGTATGGTAGAAGAACCACTGTCTTTTCTCCTTGAAAAAGAGAAAAAAACGTATTTTTTTGTTGTGTATGCTTTGTTTCTTTTTTGTGTTTTTTTTTGAATATTACTATTAGTGGCATCCTGGGTTGGTAATTATGTATGATCCTATGGGATGTTATTGACCACTGTCTGATTCCATTTCTTTGGTATCATTTACCACCCCAGGAGCTTTCAGTTATCTGGTTGTCCTTAGGGACCGTATTAGTCTTTTAATGCATATTTATTAAAAGTTATATCTGAGTCATTTGCTTTTTTTTTCTAGGCAACAAATTCCCCAAAAACCTTCAGTAATATAGACTACAGATGAGCTATCCTGCAAAGGATAGAATCGGTTAAGGATTGACCATCCCACCTGACCCCTCCCCCTTTGCCAACCCTGTAAGGAAAAAGAAAAAAAACACACAAAAATCCTTTATTTTAAATAATAAAAAACACACCCTCTTACACCAGTTTATTAACTCCCCAAACATCCCCATGTAGGTCTGACATAATCCACACAATATCCTATGATGTTCCCACCCATCATAGCTATGCAGCTCTGATCAACAGAAATGAACAAGCGATCAGACTATGCATTGATAAAGTTCACTAGGGGGACTAGTAAAATTAATTCTAAAAAAGTTAAAAAAATATTTTTTTAAAAAAATATGAAAAAATGAAAGTTTTAATCACCCCCCCACCCGTTCACCCCATTGAAAATAAAACAGGTAAACAAATAAAAATTTATACACATATTTGGTATTGCCGAGTTCAGAAATGTCTGATCTATCAAAATATAAAATCAACTAATCTGATCAGTACACGGTGTGGCGAGAAAAAAATTCCAAACACCAAAATTACATTTTTTGGTCTTCACAAAAAAAATTTAAAATGCAATAATAGGTGATCAAGGCGTAGCATCTGCACAAAAATAGTATAATTAATATCTGCTCAAAATGCAAAAGAATCAATAAGCTTCAGATCTCAAAAAATAAGAACACTACGGGTCTTAGAAAATGGTGAAAAAACGCCATTCTTTTTTTGGACAAACATGAATTTTTTTTAACCCCTTAGATAAGTAAGTAAAAGTAAGCATGTTAGGTATCTACAAACTTGTATCGACCTGAGGCATCATGCCAACACATCAGTTTTACCATGTAGTGAACACAGTGAATAAAATATCCTAAAAACTATTGAGCAATTGCATTTTTTTTTTGCAATTTCACTGCACTTGGAACTTTTTTCCAATTTTCGAGTACACTATGCGGTAAAAGTAATGGTTTCATTCAAAAGTACAACTGATCCCCAAAAAAATAATCTCTCATATGGCAATATTGACAGAAAAATAAAAAAAGTTACGGCTCTCGGAAAAAGGGTGGCAATAAAACAAAAATCAAAAACGTAAAATTGCCCTAAGGTATAGGGGTTAATATTCGTGCAAATAAAAAATAGTGCCAAATATATTCGCTCATCACTAGTTACAAGATCTCAATATAAGTCCTTGAGAGACATAAAGAGGCTCTCATAGTATAATGCCTGACTGGATCCACAGACTCAGATGGGCTGTAATGGACAGGCTAGAGGGAAGCCACTCACCAAGCAGGAACCCTAAAACCCTGAAAACCTTTAACCCCTATACAGGGATTTGGAATTGCACAGGGCCCTGGAGATCACTACCTGTGGAAGGCTGCAGTCCAATGAGAGTAGTAGTCAGGCAGGGTCGAATCGGGAAATACAAAACAGGGACAGAATCAGCAGGCAAGGACGTAATCAGAAAACAAAGCAGAGGATCGGGCAGCGAGGTACATAAACAGTAGGCAGGAGGATAGTCAGGAAACAAGCAGAAATCAGAACACCAGAATCACTAAACAGAACTGGGCGGAACAGGAACCAGGAATTCAGAACTATCTCTGGCAGTGGTCAGTAGACAGGATGGGAATAAAGAAGAGTGTGGTGTCTTCCCATTGGTTGTAGCTGAATGATGGTAGCATCAGCTGGAAGACACATGCCACCTACAGTCAGCCAGTGGTACTGCAGATCCCAAGGAAATCCAGCCCAGTAGATGAGCGGAGCCTGCGCCCACTGACGCCGTTGGCATTGACTCCTCTCCCACCGCCAGCACTATCCACGGAAGGAACACGGCATCGCCTGGTGATCGAAGTAGAAGTCGCTGGAGCAGACTCCGGTGGGGACGTAACACATAGACTTGTATTGAGTTGTGACCTCTGGAGCTCTCCGTGAAACACTATAGCAGCTAGGAGTTCACAAATTGCTGAAAACAGATGGGAGCGATGGTGAAAACAAAATAAAGATTCCGTATGGTTAACATCAGAGAAGGGGCAGGGGACTTAGATTTAAAGCACAACTTGAGTGGGAAAAAGAAAAAAGGCTGGTGCTTTAATTTTTAATTCATAACTCAATAGCACATATGAAAATAAGAAACTATATAATATATCTTAAATCCAAAACCACTTATTTCTCCTCCTGCACTGATATTTCTTTCTAGATACAAAGATAAATGCTGTTTTCAGTGAAGCCAGATATTCCCATTTCTGATATAGAAGATTATCATTGCTACAAATAAGATTCAATGAAGAGAATCGGATGCATTATGCATCTAGTAGGCTGTGAGTGTGTGCCGGGTGTCATGTCAGTGTGCTCCGATTCTCTCGCAGATCTCCATCTTCTCCATTGTCCTTGTTGACATAAATCGATGTTTTGCACATACCGATTGACTTGACTGGGTGTGCACAGCACAACATACACTACTAATCAAAGCATGGCATGATTTTTTTTCTCATGCTGATTTGGCATAGAAAATGCGCTAGTCGACAGTGCCTCATAGTGTAAAATTGGAGACAGTGCTATCCAATAAAAATCACTCGTCTGAGTTATACACCAGTGTGCCTAAGCCCTTACACTTTAAATCTATAATAGAAAAAAGGTTAAAGTGTAACTATCTTACAGCAGGATGTCTGAGTCTGCCTCCTTCCTTCTCACCCCACCAATCTCCATGACACCTTATAAGCACCAACTGTCATTTGTCTTCAATGAATGCAGGTTTTCAAACTTTTACCCCTTACTTGAGAGTTAAAGATTAATTCAGATAGAGCAAGAAACACATTTATCTGATAAGATACAGTGCCTTGAAAAATTATTCATGCACCGAGAACTTTTCCATATTTTTACACTCACAAACTTGAATGTATTTATTGGAATTTTATGTGATATACCAACACTAAGTAGCAAGTATTTGTGAAGTGTAAAGGAAATGATGCATGGTTTTCTAAATATTTTAAAAATATAAATCTGAGAATTGTGAGGTGCAATTCTATTCAGCCCCCTGTAGTCTGATACCCCAAAATCAAATCTAGAGTGACCAATTACTTCCAGAAGTCTAATTAATAAATTGAGTTCAACTGGTGTAATTTATTCTCATTATAACTACAACTGTCCTATGAAGGTCTCCAAGCTTTGTTTGATAACATTATAGCACAAGCACAATTGTGAAAACCAAGGAATACACTAGACAGGTCAGGAATTAAGTTAAGGAATACACTAAAGCAGGGGCAGGTTTTAAAAATATAGCCTAAACTCTGAACGTCTCACGGAGCATTGTTCAATTCATCATCAAAAATGGAAGGCGTGTGTGGCGCATTAAGCATCCCTCAGAAAATAACCTTTACCTTTTATTCTCCTCCCCATGACACGCACACCAGGATCGATTTCTTCTTCGGTAACATTCAGACCCTTAGATTGACGAGCAATGTGGAGATTGGTGCAATAACGTGGTCAGACCATGCACCAATGACTCTCACCCTAGATCAGACAACAATACGTACGACGGTCTGCCATTGGAAACTTAATGAATCCCCCCTCAATAGAGCACCCTACAGGGACGAACTGGAAGCGGGGTTGATAGAATATTTTGAGAATAATGAGGGGTCAGTATCTAATTTTTCCACTGTTTGTGAAGCCCATAAGGTCATCTTTACAGAGCTACAATGGAATGGTTTAAATCAATGTATACTTGTGTGTAAATGGCCCAAAGTTCAGACCTAAATCCTATTGACCATCTGTGGCAAAACGTGTAAACTTCTATTCACATATGCTCTCCATCCAATCTCACTGAGCCAGAGCTAGTTTGCAAAGAAGAATGGGCAAAAACTTCAGCCTCTAGTGTGCAAAGTTGGTAGTGACTTACTGCAAAAAACCTGCATCAGTAATCAGAGCGAAAGGTGGTCCTACAAAATATTGACTTAGTGGAGCAAAATATAAATGCACATCACAATTTTCAGATTTATATTTTAGAAAACCAGTTTTTGTTTCTTTTACACTTTACAGATTCTTGCTACTTTGTGTTGGTATATCACATAAAATCTCGATAAAATACATTTAAGTTTGTGGGTATAACAAGAAAAAATGTGGAAAAGTGCACATGGATATGTTTTCAAGGCACTGTATATTACAAAGTAGCTTATTTTTACATTCTGTATATTGTTGATTTCTGAAATAAAAATTAAAACTGTGATTAATGTTTAATTAAAATGAAATAAAAGCTGCATGCTGATTGGCTACTAATTTATTTTTTTGTTACATTTGCTTAGTGAGGCCATAATCTACTTCTCTAACATGCATTATGGAAATTGAGTTTAGCTATCTTTTATTAGTTAATTGAACAAAACAAATGTGTGTAAGAATTCTCTTTGGAATTTTAGGAGTAATATAGGAACTAGAAAGAAGCGAAATGCCTATAATACTACTTAGTTTGTAATACAGGGATAATTGCTGCTATATTCCGTAAAACAGCGATGAATTTAATATACAATGTTTTAATTACCCCTCAGCATCAAATACAGTTAAATATAATGTACTAAATAGATGAGACAGAACATTTTTCATGTATTTACTGAGAGAACAAGACATCTGATGTTAATCATGTGCCATTAAAGGAAAAGAGCGCTGATCAAAAGCCTGGCTGATTTGCTGAAAATAGGTGAAATATTCACTACTGAGTGACATAGAAATCAAAGCAGAACATTGTATATTATACTCATTTTAAACCTATTTGGCACAAAATAAATTACTGTTGGAACTGAATATAAAAATATAAAACCTCTTTATACATGCATCTATACTTCTACCTCCAAGCAGGTGGAATGGTACATTATGATGACTTATGGGACTGCAAATGGAGCATATATTGTTCTTGCCCAGGGGCCCTCATCTGTCTGAATCTGCTGCTGCAGTTGTGTGTACTTTGTGACTCTACAGATATTGGGCAACTATGACTTCCATCATGTCTCAACATCAGGAGCCGACCAGCTCTAATTAACTGCATAGATCAATTTTGCAACAATTTTGTGTAAATTGTTACATTAGGTCAGGATTAGAGATGAGCGAACCGGTCCCGGTTCGGCTCAAGGTCGGTTCGCCGAACGGAGGTCCCGTTCGAGTTCGGCTCGACGAACGTTCGACGAACCGAACTCGAACCAATAGGCTATAATGGGAGGCAATCACAAACACATAAAAATGCATTATAAATGTACACAAACAGTTAATAAACATTGCCATAACACTTACCGGTCCTCGCGATCCCTTCTGCACTCTGTCTCCTGCCGCTATTCCATCCGATGATCGCTGAATCCTCCCGGTGACTGCACTGCCAGCAGAGATGCAGGACCTATCGTGACGTCAAAATAGCCATGTGACCAGTCACGTGGCTATTATCTCATTGGCTACAGACTGGTCACATGACTATGACACGTCATGTAGGACCTGCGAGTGCATCTCTCCGGTACACGGTGCACATATGTGTATCGCCGTGTACCGGCGACATGCTCTAGCACACGGTCGACTCCCCGTTCCGTTAAGGACCGGCTGAAACAGCCGGTCATTAACGGAGATCACCGTTGCCATAGCAACGCAGTTAGCGGTGACGTCACCGCTAACCGCGGCTCCGAGAGCACCGTTGCTATGGTAACGCGTCTGTCAGCGTTACCGCTGTTACCGATGACAGCCAGCACTGATCACTCACGGAGTGAAGGCTGCACGCTGCTTCCCGATTGTAGTGAGGATTGTACTGAGGATGAGGTTCCCCAGCCCCAAGTGATGAGCTGGTGCACCTCATCCTCACTACAATCGTCACTACTACTACACTAGAAAGAAAGAAGACAGAAGAGCAGGATCGTGGAGGGCTGACAGGGGGTAATAAAGATGGAGTCTCTAATGTGTCTGTGTATTTATTTCTATTAAAGTATTTTTTCTCTGTGTGGTGTTTTTTTTTAACCCTTTATTGGAGATTCTTAATGGTCGGGTCAAACGTGCCTGACATTAAGAATCTCTGGCTTAATACTGGCTAGTAAAACAAAGCCAGTATTAACTCATGATTACCCAACAAGCCACCCGGCTCCAGGGCTGTTGGAAGAGTTGGATACAGCGCCAGATGATGGCGCTTCTATGAGAGCGCCATTTTCTGGGACGGCTGCGGACTGAAATCCGCAGCAGAGGCGCCCAGAAACCTCGGGCTAACCTGTGCTGCGGATTCCAATCCCCAGCTGCCTAGTTGTACCCGGCAGGACACAAAAGTGGGGCGAAGCCCACGTCATTTGTTTTTTAATTATTTCATGAAATAAGTGAAATAATTAAAAAAAAACGGGCTTCCCTATATTTTTGGTTCCCAGCCGGGTACAAATAGGCAACTGGGGGTTGGAGGCAGCCCGTGGCTGCCTGCTGTACCTGGCTAGCATACAAAAATTTGGCGAAGCCCACGTCATTTTTTTGGTGGGCAAAAAAATTCTGCATACAGTCCTGGATGGAGTATGCTGAGCCTTGTAGTTCTGCAGCTGCTGTCTGCTCTTCTCCATACAGACAGACAGCAGCTGCAGAACTACAAGGCTCAGCAAACTCCATCCAGGACTGTATGCAGAAGTTTTTTGACCCCTGAAAAAATTATGTGGGCTTCGCCATATTTTTGTATGCTAGCCAGGTACAGCAGGCAGGTACGGCTGCCCCCAACCCCCAGTTGCCTATTTGTATCCGGCTGGGAACCAAAAATAAAGGGTAGCCCTTTTTTTATTATTTCATGAATTTCATGAAATAATTAGAAAACAAATGACGTAGGCTTCGCCCCATTTTTGTGTCCAGCCAGGTATAACTAGGCAGCTGGAGATTAGAATCCGCAGCACAGGTTGGCCTGAGCTTTCTGGGCCCCACTGCTGCGAATTGCAGTCTGCAGCCGCCTCAGAAAATGGCATTTTCATAGAAGCGCCATCTTCTGGCACTGTATCCAACTCTTCCAGCACCTGCCTGCTATACCTGGCTAGCATACAAAAAAATGGCGAAGCTCACGTCCTTTTTTTGTAGTTTTTTGGCAAAAAAAATAAAAAATGCTTCCCTGGATTTTCCATTGCCAGTGAAGGTAACACCAAGTAGTGGGGGTTAGCAGCCAGTAGCTGCTTGGATTACCCTTAGCTAGCAATACAAAAAATGCAGCGGTAGCCCACATATATTTTTTTTAATTATTTATTTAAATAACTAAAAATAAAATGGGCTTCCCTGTATTTTGATTGCTGGACATCACAGTGCTGTAAAAATAAATCTTTAAAAAAATGACGTCGCGCTCCGCGGTATTTTTGATTCTCAGCGCAGATAAAGCAGACAGCTATGGGTTGCCATCCCCATCTGCCTGCCGTTACCTTGGTTGGCAATCAAAATACAGGGAAGCCCATTAATTTTTTCTATTTAAAAAATAGTTAAAAAAAAAAATGACGTTGGGTCCCCCCATTTTTGATAGCCAGCTAGGGTAAAGCAGACGGCTGTAGCCTGAAAACCACAGCTGGCAGCTTTGCCGTGGTTGGGGATCCAATGTGGAGGTCCCCTCAGGCTCTTTTTTATAATTATTTTCTAAATATTAATAATTACACAATAAAAGTAGGGTCCCCCCCAAATTGGATCACCAGCCAAGGTAAAGCGGACAGCTGTGGTCTGGTATTCTCAGGGTGGGAAGGTCCATAGTTATTCACAGTAACCTGAGATCAAGCCCAGCAGTTTGTGATGTCATGGCGTCTATTAGATACCCAACATCATAAACTGTCAGTACTAACAAAACAAAAAAAATCGACAAAAGAAATTTATTTGAAAAAACAGTCCCCAAAACATTTCCTCTTTCACCAATTTATTGTAAGAAAAAAAATAAAGGGGTCCCACGACGACTCTGGACCGTCTAGAATATGGGGGGGAGACACACAGGTAACGTATCTGTCACGCTCCCCGGGTCCTCACCCCCGCTCCCCGGCTCACCTGCCACGCTGCCCGCTCCTCAGCCCCCGGATTCCGTCCGTCCCAGGCCCCCTGGTCCCCGATCCCGGCGCCCGACGGCTTCCCAGGACCTGGCCGGCTCCCCTGCGTCCTCCCCTCAGCCTCCTTCCCTGGCTTCTGGCACCCGGGCGGCGCGCATGCGCGTTAGGGCGCGCGCGCGGTCACTGACCCTTTCTTAAAGGGCCAGCGTCCATGAACAGGAAATGAGGTTGAACAGGTACTGGGTATAAAGGGGGTTAGTGTCCAAGGGGGCGGGGCCTGATCTTCGTGTTCCCTGAGCTAGGAGTCAGGTCTCCTGGTGTTTATGTGCCTGTACTCACCTATCTCTCTTTGTAGAGCCGTACCTGCCTCGCCATCCCGTCTGCCGTATCCTGAACCCCGCACACTGTCCGTCTGCCATCTGACAGTCCGTACCATCTCGGATCCCTGCGGTGACCCGTCATCTCGCTCCTGAGGTTCCGGACCCCGCCTGATATCATCTCGGCTTCCGAACCTGAGCTACGTCACCAGGACTACCATCTGTGACACCGTGGTCCCAGGGACTCCTCCGCTGCCTTCACTTGCACGGACTGTTCTGCTGCCCATCAGTGCTTCAGCTGCCGGACTCCCTACCACCATCTTAAGAGTTCGGTCCAGTGGATCCACCTCCTGGGTCGGCCCGACCGCCCGGCCGTGACAGTAAGATCAGGCCATGGATCCCGCTGCAGCACTAGCGGCCTTGCAAGAGGAACTCCGACGTCAGCATGAAGTCCAGACCCGCATGTTGCAATTTATGACCTCCGTGGACACCCGCCTGTACACGTTACAGGCATCAATGACGCCTGCGGCACCCAGGTCCCCAGCTATGCAAGCCATGGCTCCCGCACCAGTGGCAGCCTCTTCAGATGCTTCCCGTCTCCGTTTGGCGTCACCACCTCGTTATGCTGGAGATCCCAAGACCTGCAGGGGCTTCATAAACCAGTGTTCCCTTCATTTCACGCAGCTGCCACATCTGTTCGCCTCTGACCAAGCCAAGGTCGCCTTTATAATGTCTCATCTGGAGGGCGAGGCGCTGGCATGGATGAACCCCTTGTGGGAGAAGGAGGACCCCATGACCAAGAACCTTCAAGAGTTCCTGCAGGCCTTTCGCAGCACCTTCGACGAGCCGGGACGCGCCTCTGCGTCTGCTTCATCCCTCCTCCGCCTACGTCAAGGAACACTGACGGTGGGTCAATATGCCATCCGTTTCCGTACTTTGGCTTCTGAACTCGGGTGGAATAATGAGGCCCTGACAGCCGCCTTCTGGGAAGGACTCTCGAGTCGCATCAAGGATGAGTTGGCGGGTCGTGACGTGCCCTCCACCCTAGATGCCCTGATTGCCCTAGCCACTCGAGTGGACATTCGTTTCCAGGAACGCTCCAAAGAGCTGTATCGTGAGAGACGTGCAGTACGGCACTCCCCTCCTCCACAGAAGTCCTCTGTGCCTCACTCTTCAACAGCTGGGATTCCTGTCCACAAGCCCATGCAGGTTGACCGAGTACGACAGTCTGACCAACGTAGAGCAGAGCGGCTCGCCAAAGGCCTCTGCTTTTACTGCGGAGAGGGCACACATCTCTTACGCTCCTGTCCGGAAAGGCCGGGAAACTCCAAAGCCTAGGGTTGGTAGGAGAGGCCACCCTAGGTGCTGGGACTCTCTCAGACCCAGTTATGTGGACGGTACAAGTGTCAACAGGAGAGACGCGCTTCACGGCTGAGGCATACCTCGACTCCGGAGCAGCAGGCAATTTTATCCAGCAGGCCACGGTGGACAAGTACCAGCTGCCTGTTACTCCGCTCGATAAGCCCCTAATGATTGCCTCGGTGGATGGGAGACCCCTCTCTGATACCATCTCCTGGATCACCAAGCCGGTGGAATTGCGTATAGGTGCTCTGCACACCGAGAACATCGCTCTCTACGTCCTTCCACACATGTCCCATCAAATCCTGCTGGGACTTCCTTGGTTGCGGACACACGAACCATCAGTCAGCTGGGGTACTGGCGAAATCACTCGTTGGGGCTCTGCCTGTCATGAGAGATGTCTAAAGTCCCTACAACCAATCCGACGTCCCCCGGCTCCAGAGAACCTACCGGAACTGCCCTCGGCCTATTGGTCCTTCGCGGACGTTTTTGACAAGAAGGAGTCTGAGGTACTTCCGCCACACCGTCCCTACGATTGCGCCATCGACCTGCTCCCAGGAACAACACCACCTCGAGGACGGATATATCCGTTGTCTCCAGCGGAAACCAGGGCTATGTCCACATACATCACGGAAAGCCTGGCAAAGGGATTCATCCGGAGATCCTCCTCTCCTGCGGGAGCAGGCTTCTTCTTCGTTAAGAAGAAAGAGGGTGACCTACGCCCATGCATTGACTACCGGGGCTTGAATCAGATCACCATAAAAAACAAGTACCCCTTACCGCTCATCCCCGAATTGTTCGACCGGCTCAGAGGAGCCCGTGTGTTCACCAAACTGGATCTTCGGGGTGCCTACAACCTAGTTCGTATCCGCTCTGGGGACGAATGGAAGACCGCATTTAATACTCGCGACGGGCACTACGAATACTGCGTGATGCCCTTCGGTCTGTGTAACGCTCCTGCCGTATTCCAAGAACTGGTGAACGACATATTCCGGGACCTCCTCTACCTCTGTGTAGTAGTTTATCTGGATGACATCCTTGTCTTCTCTCCGGACCTCCAGACCCACAGAGAGAACGTAAAGCTGGTCCTACAAAGACTGAGAGAGAATCGTCTCTACGCCAAATATGAGAAGTGCGTCTTTGAGCAGTCTTCTCTCCCTTTCCTGGGATACATCATCTCGGGTACTGGGTTGCAGATGGATCCAAAGAAGGTCTCCTCCATACTCAACTGGCCTCCTCCTTCGGGACTGAAGGCAATCCAACGGTTCCTGGGATTCGCCAACTACTACCGCCAGTTTATCCCGCACTTCTCCGCCCTGACTGCCCCTCTCTCCGCTTTGACCAAAAAGGAGGCTAAACCAAAGGACTGGTCACCTGCGGCCGACGCCGCGTTTTGCTCTTTGAAGCGAGCTTTCGCCTCCTCTCCTGTACTCCACCGACCGGAGTTAAACCGCCAGTTCACCTTGGAGGTGGATGCCTCCTCCTCAGGAGCCGGAGCAGTGCTCATGCAAAAATCCTCCTCCGGGAAGATGGTGACTTGCGGTTTCTTTTCTAAGAGCTTCTCAGCACCAGAACGGAATTACACCATCGGTGACCGAGAATTATTGGCGGTCAAACTAGCTCTGGAGGAGTGGCGCTACCTCCTGGAAGGAGCAGTGTACCCCGTGACCATCTACACGGACCACAAGAACCTGGAATACCTGCGGTCCGCTCAGCGACTGAACCCGCGGCAAGCCAGGTGGTCCTTATTCTTTGCCAGGTTTGACTTCCAGCTCCACTTCCGACCCGCGGACAAGAATGTACGCGCCGATGCCTTGTCTAGGTCCCTCATGTCCATGGAGCAGGAGGAAGAGACTACCCAACCTATCATCCCTCCTAGCAAGATTGTTCCGGTGGCTCCCGTCACTCTGGCCCAAATACCACCCGGGAAGACCTATGTCTCGGAGACCGACAGGCAAAAAGTGTTACACTGGGGTCATGCCTCAAAAACAGCCGGCCATGCAGGCCAGAAGAGAACATGGGGTGCGATTGTACGCCATTACTGGTGGCCATCCCTTCGCACTGACGTCGCCGCCTTTGTCTCTGCCTGCTCCTCTTGTGCCAGGAACAAGACGCCCAAACACCTGCCCTATGGCCGTCTTCTGCCTCTACCGATACCCTCAGTTCCCTGGCAACACATTGCGATGGACTTTATTACGGACTTGCCATTATCCTCTGGACACACAGTCAGATGGGTCGTGGTGGACCGGTTCTCCAAAATGGCCCACTTCATCCCCATGGCTGGACTGCCCTCTGCTCAGGAACTCGCGGAAGCCTATATCCATCACATCTTCCGCTTGCATGGCTTTCCATCCCACATCGTGTCCGACAGAGGAACTCAGTTCACCTCCCGCTTCTGGAGGGCGCTCTGCAAACACCTGGGAGTAACTCTGGACTTTTCTTCCGCATACCATCCTCAGTCTAATGGCCAAGTGGAGAGGGTCAATCAAATCTTGACATCCTTCTTACGTCACTATGTCAACACCCATCACGACGACTGGTCCACGCTTCTGCCTTGGGCTGAGTTCTCACATAACCACCACATCAGTGAGTCGTCCTCCAAATCTCCCTTCCATGTCGTTTACGGACTTCAGCCCTCCGTTCCATTGCCTATATCCCCTTCTTCGGATGTCCCTGCGGCTGATACTGTAGCCCGTGACTTCGCTACCATTTGGGACTCTGTCAAGGCGTCCCTTGGACGCGCTTCCCAGCGGATGAAGAAACACGCTGACAAAAGGCGTCTGGACCCCCCGTGTTTCTCTCCTGGAGACCTCGTCTGGCTTGCTTCCCAGTACGTCCGCCTGAAGATACCGTCATACAAGCTGGGTCCTCGCTACATTGGGCCGTTTAAAGTCCTCAGCAAGATCAATGAGGTTTCCTACAAGCTCCAGCTCCCGGCCACGATGAGGATACCCAACTCATTCCACGTCTCCCTGCTCAAGCCGGTTGTCCTTGGTCCCTTCTCCAATGCTGCCAGTCCGGCCCCTCCACCTATTGCCGATGACGACATCTATGCGGTAAGGGATATCGTGGCCATGAAGACCGTACGAGGTCGGCAGTTCTTCCTGGTGGACTGGGAGGGGTATGGTCCTGAGGATAGGTCTTGGGAGCCCAGGGAGAACGTGGGCACTCCTCTTATCCGTGCCTTCATGTCCCGGTTGCGGGGTGGGGGGCGTGGGGGGGGGGGGTACTGTCACGCTCCCCGGGTCCTCACCCCCGCTCCCCGGCTCACCTGCCACGCTGCCCGCTCCTCAGCCCCCGGATTCCGTCCGTCCCAGGCCCCCTGGTCCCCGATCCCGGCGCCCGACGGCTTCCCAGGACCTGGCCGGCTCCCCTGCGTCCTCCCCTCAGCCTCCTTCCCTGGCTTCTGGCACCCGGGCGGCGCGCATGCGCGTTAGGGCGCGCGCGCGGTCACTGACCCTTTCTTAAAGGGCCAGCGTCCATGAACAGGAAATGAGGTTGAACAGGTACTGGGTATAAAGGGGGTTAGTGTCCAAGGGGGCGGGGCCTGATCTTCGTGTTCCCTGAGCTAGGAGTCAGGTCTCCTGGTGTTTATGTGCCTGTACTCACCTATCTCTCTTTGTAGAGCCGTACCTGCCTCGCCATCCCGTCTGCCGTATCCTGAACCCCGCACACTGTCCGTCTGCCATCTGACAGTCCGTACCATCTCGGATCCCTGCGGTGACCCGTCATCTCGCTCCTGAGGTTCCGGACCCCGCCTGATATCATCTCGGCTTCCGAACCTGAGCTACGTCACCAGGACTACCATCTGTGACACCGTGGTCCCAGGGACTCCTCCGCTGCCTTCACTTGCACGGACTGTTCTGCTGCCCATCAGTGCTTCAGCTGCCGGACTCCCTACCACCATCTTAAGAGTTCGGTCCAGTGGATCCACCTCCTGGGTCGGCCCGACCGCCCGGCCGTGACAGTATCCCCCATTTTCTAGGAGTGCGGACCCTTCATGTGAGGAGTGTGGGTGCAATGAATCTGCACTCACTCTTCTCGGGTCCACAGCAGCAGAGTCCATGTCGTAATGGTTGCTACCAAAGCTGCAATGCCCTGCTCATGAGGTAAGGGCATGCCTAATCAGGAGAACTACTGTAGAGGAAGCTCTGCTCACTGGTATATAGGTGCTCAGAGGTAATAATAGATAAAATTAGTGAGTAACCTCGGCACTCTAAATCTCCCAGACTAAGTCAGTAAGTCACAACGGATAGTAATGCAAAATCACTCTTTATTGGTCCGTATTAAGAAAAAAATTTTTTTCATAAGCATATATGTTTTTGTCCAAAACAAGTTACAAATGATGTTTCGGCCTGAGCCTTCGTCAGATTGGACTTATCTGCATGTAATCATGAAAAATGACAATAATCAGTATCACATAAGAGTGAGAGAACAATAACATAAACTCGAACAATGTAGAGGTACAATTGGGATGCAGCAAAAAAATTGCAACACAGCAAGAAATGAAACACATGATACAAATGTCATAATACAGTACAAGGACAATATAGTAATGACAAATATGGGGTCAGAGTAGGCTTAGACAGCTCTGGTACGAAAGAGATGTCAATCATAAAGTAACATGTGCAGTAGGTGTAGAGCTACAGTATGCATGGCAGAGCTAATGGGTAGACCGACCATAGAAAAAGAACGGAGAAAAAGTGGAGAAAAAGTGGAGAAAAAGTGGAGAATAAGTGGAGAAAAAATGGAGAATAAGTGGAGAAAAAGTGGAGAAAAAATGGAGAAAAAATGGAGAAAAAGTGGAGAAAAAGTGGAGAAAAAGTGGAGAAAAAATGGAGAATAAGTGGAGAAAAAGTGGAGAAAAAGTGGAGAAAAAATGGAGAAAAAGTGGAGAAAAAGTGGAGAAAAAGATGAGAAAAAGTGTAGAAAAAATGGAGAATAAGTGGAGAAAAAATGGAGAAAAAGTGGAGTAAAAATGGAGAAAAAGTGGAGAAAAAGTGGAGAAAAAGTGGAGAATAAGTGGAGAAAAAGTGGAGAAAAAGTGGAGAAAAAGTGGAGAAAAAGTGGAGAAAAAGTGGAGAAAAAGTGGAGAAAAAGTGGAGAATAAGTGGAGTAAAAGTGGAGAAAAAGTGGAGAATAAGTGGAGAATAAGTGGAGAAAAAATGGAGAATAAGTGGAGAAAAAAAAGAGAAAAAAATGGAGAAAAAGTGGAGAAAAAGTGGAGAAAAAATGGAGAAAAAAATGGAGAAAAAGTGGAGAAAAAATGTAGAAAAAGTGGAGAAAAAGTGGAGAAAAAATGGAGAAAAAGTGGAGAAAAAGTGGAGAAAAAAATGGAGAAAAAGTGGAGAAAAAGTGGAGAAAAAGTGGAGAAAAAGTGGAGAAAAAATGGAGAAAAAAATGGAGAAAAAGTGGAGAAAAAGTGGAGAAAAAGTGGAGGAAAAAAATGGAGAAAAAGTGGAGAAAAAGTGGAGAAAAAGTGGAGAAAAAGTAAAGAAAAAATGGGGAAAAAATGGAGAAAAAGTGGAGAAAAAAATGGAGAAAAAGTGGAGAAAAAGTGGAGTAAAAGTGGAGAAAAAGTGGAGAATAAGTGGAGAAAAAATGGAGAATAAGTGGAGAAAAAAAGGAGAAAAAAATGGAGAAAAAGTGGAGAAAAAGTGGAGAAAAAGTGGAGAATAAGTGGAGTAAAAGTGCACAAAAAGTGGAGAATAAGTGGAGAAAAAATGGAGAATAAGTGGAGAAAAAAAGGAGAAAAAAATGGAGAAAAAGTGGAGAGAAAGTGGAGAAAAAGTGGAGAAAAAATGGAGAAAAAGTGGAGAAAAAGTGGAGAAAAAAATGGAGAAAAAGTGGAGAAAAAGTGGAGAAAAAGTGGAGAAAAAATGGAGAATAAGTGGAGAAAAAAAGGAGAACAAAATGGAGAAAAAGTGGAGAAAAAGTGGAGAAAAAATGGAGAAAAAAATGGAGAAAAAGTGGAGAAAAAATGTAGAAAAAGTGGAGAAAAAATGAAGAAAAAGTGGAGAAAAAGTGGAGAAAAAATGTAGAAAAAGTGGAGAAAAAGTGGAGAAAAAAATGGAGAAAAAGTGGAGAAAAAGTGGAGAAAAAGTGGAGAAAAAAATGGAGAAAAAGTGGAGAAAAAGTGGAGAAAAAGTGGAGAAAAAATGGAGAAAAAGTGGAGAAAAAGTGGAGAAAAAGTGGAGAATAAGTGGTGAAAAAATGGAGAATAAGTGGAGAAAAAATGGAGAAAAAAATGGAGAAAAAGTGGAGAAAAAGTGGAGAAAAGTGGAGAAAAAGTGGAGAAAAAAATGGAGAAAAAGTGGAGAAAAAGTGGAGAAAAAGTGGAGAAAAAATGGAGAAAAAGTGGAGAAAAAGTGGAGAAAAAAATGGAGAAAAAGTGGAGAAAAAGTGGAGTAAAAGTGGAGAAAAAGTGGAGAATAAGTGGAGAAAAAATGGAGAATAAGTGGAGAAAAAAAGGAGAAAAAATTGAGAAAAAGTGGAGAAAAAGTGGAGAAAAAGTGGAGAATAAGTGGAGTAAAAGTGGTGAAAAAGTGGAGAATAAGTGGAGAAAAAATAAAGAATAAGTGGAGAAAAAAAGGAGAAAAAAATGGAGAAAAAGTGGAGAAAAAGTGGAGAAAAAGTGGAGAAAAAGTGGAGAAAAAGTGGAGAAAAGATGGAGAAAAAGTGGAGAAAAAGTGGAGAAAAAAATGGAGAAAAAGTGGAGAAAAAGTGGAGTAAAAGTGGAGAAAAAGTGGAGAAAAAGTGGAGAATAAGTGGAGAAAAAATGGAGAATAAGTGGAGAAAAAAAGGAGAAAAAAATGGAGAAAAAGTGGAGAAAAGTGAAGAAAAAGTGGAGAAAAAGTGGATAATAAGTGGAGTAAAAGTGGAGAAAAAGTGGAGAATAAGTGGAGAAAAAATGGAGAATAAGTGGAGAAAAAAAGGAGAAAAAAATGGAGAAAAAGTGGAGAAAAAGTGGAGAAAAAATGGAGAAAAAAATGGAGAAAAAGTGGAGAAAACGTGGAGCACCCTTTGGTGCCTTTCATGTGGCACTAAGGGGTGCTTAACTTTGTATTTAGCCAAAAAATGAAAAAAAAAATGACGTAGGGTTCCCCCTAGTTTTGTAGCCAGCTAGGGTAAAGCAGACGGCTGCAGCCTGCAGACCACAGCTGGCAACCTCACCTTGGCTGGTAATCCAAAACTGAGGGCACCCCACGCTGTTATTTTAAATTAAATAAATAATTTAAAAAAAAAAAACACGTAGGGGTCCCCCAAAATTGGATCACCAGCCAAGGTAAAGCAGACAGCTGGGGCCTGATATTCTCAGACTAGGGAGGTCCATGGTTATTGGACTCTCCCCAGCCTAAAAATAGCAGGCCGCAGCCGCCCCAGAAGTGGCGCATCCATTAGATGCGCCAATCCTGGTGCTTCGCCCCAGCTCATCCCGCGCCCTGGTGCGGTGGCAAACGGGGTAATATATGGGGTTAATACCAGATGTGTAATGTCACCTGGCATCAAGCCCTGGGGTTGGTGAGGTCAGGCGTCTATCAGATACCCGACATCACCAACCCAGTCAGTAATAAAAAAAAAATAGACGACAAACACATTTTTATTTGAAAAAACACTCCCCAAAACATTCCCTCTTTAACCAATTTATTAGAATGAAAAACAAATCCAGGTCTGGTGTAATCCAAGGTAAAGCGGACAGCTGTGGTCTGGTATTCTCAGGGTGGGAAGGTCCATAGTTATTCACAGTAACCTGAGATCAAGCCCAGCAGTTTGTGATGTCATGGCGTCTATTAGATACCCAACATCATAAACTGTCAGTACTAACAAAACAAAAAAAATCGACAAAAGAAATTTATTTGAAAAAACAGTCCCCAAAACATTTCCTCTTTCACCAATTTATTGTAAGAAAAAAAATAAAGGGGTCCCACGACAACTCTGGACCGTCTAGAATATGGGGGGGAGACACACAGGTAACGTATCCCCCATTTTCTAGGAGTGCGGACCCTTCATGTGAGGAGTGTGGGTGCAATGAATCTGCACTCACTCTTCTCGGGTCCACAGCAGCAGAGTCCATGTCGTAATGGTTGCTACCAAAGCTGCAATGCCCTGCTCATGAGGTAAGGGCATGCCTAATCAGGAGAACTACTGTAGAGGAAGCTCTGCTCACTGGTATATAGGTGCTCAGAGGTAATAATAGATAAAATTAGTGAGTAACCTCGGCACTCTAAATCTCCCAGACTAAGTCAGTAAGTCACAACGGATAGTAATGCAAAATCACTCTTTATTGGTCCGTATTAAGAAAAAAATTTTTTTCATAAGCATATATGTTTTTGTCCAAAACAAGTTACAAATGATGTTTCGGCCTGAGCCTTCGTCAGATTGGACTTATCTGCATGTAATCATGAAAAATGACAATAATCAGTATCACATAAGAGTGAGAGAACAATAACATAAACTCGAACAATGTAGAGGTACAATTGGGATGCAGCAAAAAAATTGCAACACAGCAAGAAATGAAACACATGATACAAATGTCATAATACAGTACAAGGACAATATAGTAATGACAAATATGGGGTCAGAGTAGGCTTAGACAGCTCTGGTACGAAAGAGATGTCAATCATAAAGTAACATGTGCAGTAGGTGTAGAGCTACAGTATGCATGGCAGAGCTAATGGGTAGACCGACCATAGAAAAAGAACGGAGAAAAAGTGGAGAAAAAGTGGAGAAAAAGTGGAGAATAAGTGGAGAAAAAATGGAGAATAAGTGGAGAAAAAGTGGAGAAAAAGTGGAGAAAAAATGGAGAAAAAATGGAGAAAAAGTGGAGAAAAAGTGGAGAAAAAGTGGAGAAAAAATGGAGAATAAGTGGAGAAAAAGTGGAGAAAAAGTGGAGAAAAAATGGAGAAAAAGTGGAGAAAAAGTGGAGAAAAAGATGAGAAAAAGTGTAGAAAAAATGGAGAATAAGTGGAGAAAAAATGGAGAATAAGTGGAGTAAAAATGGAGAAAAAGTGGAGAAAAAGTGGAGAAAAAGTGGAGAATAAGTGGAGAAAAAATGGAGAAAAAGTGGAGAAAAAGTGGAGAAAAAGTGGAGAAAAAGTGGAGAAAAAGTGGAGAAAAAGTGGAGAATAAGTGGAGTAAAAGTGGAGAAAAAGTGGAGAATAAGTGGAGAATAAGTGGAGAAAAAATGGAGAATAAGTGGAGAAAAAAAGGAGAAAAAAATGGAGAAAAAGTGGAGAAAAAGTGGAGAAAAAATGGAGAAAAAAATGGAGAAAAAGTGGAGAAAAAATGTAGAAAAAGTGGAGAAAAAGTGGAGAAAAAATGGAGAAAAAGTGGACAAAAAGTGGAGAAAAAAATGGAGAAAAAGTGGAGAAAAAGTGGAGAAAAAGTGGAGAAAAAGTGGAGAAAAAATGGAGAAAAAAATGGAGAAAAAGTGGAGAAAAAGTGGAGAAAAAGTGGAGGAAAAAAAATGGAGAAAAAGTGGAGAAAAAGTGGAGAAAAAGTGGAGAAAAAGTAAAGAAAAAATGGGGAAAAAATGGAGAAAAAGTGGAGAAAAAGTGGAGAAAAAAATGGAGAAAAAGTGGAGAAAAAGTGGAGTAAAAGTGGAGAAAAAGTGGAGAATAAGTGGAGAAAAAATGGAGAATAAGTGGAGAAAAAAAGGAGAAAAAAATGGAGAAAAAGTGGAGAAAAAGTGGAGAAAAAGTGGAGAATAAGTGGAGTAAAAGTGCACAAAAAGTGGAGAATAAGTGGAGAAAAAATGGAGAATAAGTGGAGAAAAAAAGGAGAAAAAAATGGAGAAAAAGTGGAGAGAAAGTGGAGAAAAAGTGGAGAAAAAATGGAGAAAAAGTGGAGAAAAAGTGGAGAAAAAAATGGAGAAAAAGTGGAGAAAAAGTGGAGAAAAAGTGGAGAAAAAATGGAGAATAAGTGGAGAAAAAAAGGAGAACAAAATGGAGAAAAAGTGGAGAAAAAATGTAGAAAAAGTGGAGAAAAAATGAAGAAAAAGTGGAGAAAAAGTGGAGAAAAAATGTAGAAAAAGTGGAGAAAAAGTGGAGAAAAAAATGGAGAAAAAGTGGAGAAAAAGTGGAGAAAAAGTGGAGAAAAAAATGGAGAAAAAGTGGAGAAAAAGTGGAGAAAAAGTGGAGAAAAAATGGAGAAAAAGTGGAGAAAAAGTGGAGAAAAAGTGGAGAATAAGTGGTGAAAAAATGGAGAATAAGTGGAGAAAAAATGGAGAAAAAAATGGAGAAAAAGTGGAGAAAAAGTGGAGAAAAGTGGAGAAAAAGTGGAGAAAAAAATGGAGAAAAAGTGGAGAAAAAGTGGAGAAAAAGTGGAGAAAAAATGGAGAAAAAGTGGAGAAAAAGTGGAGAAAAAAATGGAGAAAAAGTGGAGAAAAAGTGGAGTAAAAGTGGAGAAAAAGTGGAGAATAAGTGGAGAAAAAATGGAGAATAAGTGGAGAAAAAAAGGAGAAAAAATTGAGAAAAAGTGGAGAAAAAGTGGAGAAAAAGTGGAGAATAAGTGGAGTAAAAGTGGTGAAAAAGTGGAGAATAAGTGGAGAAAAAATAAAGAATAAGTGGAGAAAAAAAGGAGAAAAAAATGGAGAAAAAGTGGAGAAAAAGTGGAGAAAAAGTGGAGAAAAAGTGGAGAAAAAGTGGAGAAAAGATGGAGAAAAAGTGGAGAAAAAGTGGAGAAAAAAATGGAGAAAAAGTGGAGAAAAAGTGGAGTAAAAGTGGAGAAAAAGTGGAGAAAAAGTGGAGAATAAGTGGAGAAAAAATGGAGAATAAGTGGAGAAAAAAAGGAGAAAAAAATGGAGAAAAAGTGGAGAAAAGTGAAGAAAAAGTGGAGAAAAAGTGGATAATAAGTGGAGTAAAAGTGGAGAAAAAGTGGAGAATAAGTGGAGAAAAAATGGAGAATAAGTGGAGAAAAAAAGGAGAAAAAAATGGAGAAAAAGTGGAGAAAAAGTGGAGAAAAAATGGAGAAAAAAATGGAGAAAAAGTGGAGAAAACGTGGAGCACCCTTTGGTGCCTTTCATGTGGCACTAAGGGGTGCTTAACTTTGTATTTAGCCAAAAAATGAAAAAAAAAATGACGTAGGGTTCCCCCTAGTTTTGTAGCCAGCTAGGGTAAAGCAGACGGCTGCAGCCTGCAGACCACAGCTGGCAACCTCACCTTGGCTGGTAATCCAAAACTGAGGGCACCCCACGCTGTTATTTTAAATTAAATAAATAATTTAAAAAAAAAAACACGTAGGGGTCCCCCAAAATTGGATCACCAGCCAAGGTAAAGCAGACAGCTGGGGCCTGATATTCTCAGACTAGGGAGGTCCATGGTTATTGGACTCTCCCCAGCCTAAAAATAGCAGGCCGCAGCCGCCCCAGAAGTGGCGCATCCATTAGATGCGCCAATCCTGGTGCTTCGCCCCAGCTCATCCCGCGCCCTGGTGCGGTGGCAAACGGGGTAATATATGGGGTTAATACCAGATGTGTAATGTCACCTGGCATCAAGCCCTGGGGTTGGTGAGGTCAGGCGTCTATCAGATACCCGACATCACCAACCCAGTCAGTAATAAAAAAAAATAGACGACAAACACATTTTTATTTGAAAAAACACTCCCCAAAACATTCCCTCTTTAACCAATTTATTAGAATGAAAAACAAATCCAGGTCTGGTGTAATCCAAAGGGTTGCCATGACGATCCACACTGTCCCAGTCAATGAAGAGCAGGATGTTCCCCATTGGCTGGGAGAGCAGTGCAGTGACCTGAGCTAACATCAATGGGTCAGCCCAGGTCACTCCAGGGCATGACAAGTGCTGCTGTCAGCGAGGTACATTACCTGCGCTGATCTCCAGCACACTGACAGTCACTGAGTTCAATGACCGCCGCCTTCACAGCCAAATATCGCGAGAGGCCCGTGATGTCACCGCTAGTCAGTCTCGGGTCGGAAGCGAGAGGTGATGTGACAAGCGGCGGCCATGGAGTACAGTGACAGCGCTGAGGTTGGGATGGCGGGACTTCATCACCGCAGGTAAGCCGAGCGGGACCATGTGTGTGTGTGTGAGTGTGTGTGTGTGTGTGTGTGTGTGTGTGTATGTATATATGTGTACATGCCGCGGGCAGGAGGGGGTGGAGCGAGCTGAGCGGGGAAGTGTGGGCTTCCTGCACGTAACTAGGATAAACATGGGGTTACTAACCAAAGCGCTTTGGTTGGATACCCGATGTTTATCTTGGTTACCAGCTTCTGGCAGGCTGCCAGCGATGGCTCCTGCACATTGTAGCTGTAAAAAGCCCTGCTTTTTGCTGCTAGAACCGTTCTCGAACGTATCTAGAACTATCGAGCTTTTGCAAAAAGCTCGAGTTCTAGTTCGATCTTGAACAGCCCCCAAAATCACTCGAGCTTAGAACTGGAGAACCTCGAACCGCGAAGCGCGCTCAACTCTAGTCAGGATCTCATTGTATCTGCATGCTAAACATGTAATTAGTACTGTTAGATCTATCTGATCTTCCAATCCTTCCACGCCACTCACAGCAGCCTAGCATTACCAACTCATGACCTTTGACATACCCATTCGTAGTGATTGGGAAGGGGCTCCTGATTTAGGATGTACGGATTTGTACTGGCAGTCGTGTGGGACACAGAAGCTCTGCTCACACGATTTACACTGGGTGCTTGGCTTAATTGACTGCCATCCCCAAGCTCTCAAAACCAGGAGCAGTCCCAGTAGCACCCTGGGCTGTTTAACCCACTAAATGAAGCGATCACAGGATTCAAGAAGTTGGGAGACAGTGCACTTTTCACTCACACGATCAGGACCTTCACAACATGATCATGGGGGCTCGATTGTTGTCATAGCATCCTGTGATCATCATGATGACCTCTGCGTCTGCCAGGTACGGCAAGCCTCTTAAACCAAGTCAATAGGCTTCTGTCAGTGTAAAGCTGACAGGTATAATCCATTGCAATGGTTGCAATCAGAGTACTAAAAGTTAAAGTCCCATAGAGGGACTAAGAGAAAAATTAAAAAAAAAAAAAAAATTAAAAAAACTGTAAAAATATTTTGTAAAAAAAAAAAAATCACAATAATAAAAAAATGATACCAATAAATACATATATTTATGGAAAAATAAACTGAAAAGTACACATGTTTGTTATCGCCACCTAAGGAATGACCATATCCATAAAACTGTCACACTATTCAAAATACATAAAAAAGGGTGAAAAGATATGTTTTTTCATCATACAGCCAAAAAAGGGAATAAAATGCAATCAAAAAGTCACATGTAAATAAAAATGCAATCACTGAAAACAGCATCTTGTCCCACGAAAAGCAAGCCACCACACATTTCCATCAGAGGATAAATAAACAAGCATAGCTCTCAGAATACAGCAATTCATAAACAATTTTTTTCCATAAAATGGTTATTATCATGTAAAAGCAGCAAAACATGCAAAAAAAAAATGTAATTGTGGAATCGCTGTCATTATAATGACCCAAAGAATAAAGCTCTTATCCCTTCGAAGAAACAGTGAACAGCATTAAAAAACAAAGAAAAGCAAAAAAAAAAACCTGAATTGCTGTTTCTTCTTGATTCTGCTCACAAAACCGGAATAGAAAGTGATCAAACAATATTATGGAGTCCAAAATGGTACTAATAAAAACTCCAACTGATCCCACAAAACACAAGCCCTCACATGTCTCTGTCAGCAGAAAAATAAAAAAACTACAGCCTTCAAAATTTGGAAATGCAAAAAACCTTTATTTTGTAGGAAAGCATTTTTAGTGTGATAGTAGCCGAATCTAAAAAAAACTAAATAAGTCTGCTATTGTGTATTTGTACTGACTTGAGGAATAAAGTCACCCTATCACTTATACTGCAAAGTGAATTGTTTAAAAAATAGTAATACAGCCAATTATGAGGGGCTGCTGTCTTTGGCTTTACTCAGAAAGAAACGAGATAGGATGATGAGACTTTACATTTATTCCACATACTCTCCACTAATGTCAACACACTTCTTATATCAGTGTTCCAAGTTCTGTAAGCCTGGCAAAAAGAAAGATTTCGGTTGTGCCTTACACCAGGCATCCGAAGCAGCCATGGCATCAGAAATGGTGTGAAAATTGGTACCCTTGAGGTATTTCTTCAGGTGTGGAAACAGAGGATAGTTGGAGGGAGCTAGATCTACTGAATAGGGTGGCTGGTCAACCAGCTGAAAGTCCAGCCCTGCCAGTTTTGCTGTGGTCACTTGTGCAGTGGGAACAGAGGCGTTGGCTTGCAGGAACAAGATTCCTTTGGACAGCATGCCGCACCTTTTGGCCTTCAGAGTTGCCTTCAATTGGTCCAAACGTTCACTGTAATACCTCATATTTAAGTGCCGTTGATTTACTTATTCTGCCTCCCATAGATCTCTGTATGGTTCTGCTCACATTTATCCAGCATTCTACGCTGAGCTCTGATATCAGGGATTACATGTAAATCTCTGAAAAATGGGATTCAGGCAAAATTCACAACTGAAAATTCACTGTAATGAGGCAGAGGGAGTCACTTTTAACTCCCATCTGGCCTGAGATCTGCAAATGTCCATCTTTTTATGTTTTTTTTTAGATGTGCACAAAATTGTGGTCAAGAACAGTATTGTATACTTTTGAAGAGAAAGACACAGCTGAACAGAGCCCAAAGGGAATCTGGAGTAACTCTGCTGCTTCTTGTGTGAAGGGATCTATCGAGGGTTTTACTTGATTCACTTGTTTTGGTGATCTAGATGGGAACCCTAATGTAAGTGCTTAGTGTAGAGCACAGAATAAATGTGAACTGATCCAAAATTCTGTGTACCCTAAATGTACTGTATTGCTCCACCCCTCCACTCCTTGCCATAAGGCCTGTTTCACACGTCAGTGATTCTGGTACGTTTGTGCTTTTTTTTTACGTACCAGAATCACTGACATACGCAGACCCATTGTAATCAATGGGTCTGCTCACACATCAGTGATTGTTCACTGACCATGTCTCCATGCGGCGTACCCGTGTGTCTGTGGTTGCCGCATGGAGACATGTCCATTTTTTTCTGGCATCACTGATGTCCCACGGACCATGCAGTGGTGTGATCCATGAAACTCGTGCCTGAAAAAAACGGGCATATAAAATAAACATCATTTTTACTCACCCGGCTTCAGCCGCGCTCTCTGCAGCCTGTTCTGCCTGCTGCTTCTGAGCCAGCTCATTACTGTCGTGCATATTCATAAATGCACGACACAGCCGACCCAGAAGCAGCTGCTGCGGAGGTCAGCGCCGGCCGGATGCTGCACAGCGGGAGCGTTCAGCACCATGGAGAGCGGGAGCGGGCACAGGTGAGTTAATTTCTATGTGCAATCACGGACCACGGAGAACGGAGCCCGGATTGCACTTAGACAACCCATGTGTGCCGTGAATCATGGCACACGGAGGGACATGTGCGTGTTTTACACGTCAGTGAAGAACGTCTGTGTTTTTCACTGACGTGTGAAACGGGCCTAACAGAAAACCAGCCAAATCTGCTCTTCTAATTCCAAATGCCTACCTCGCTTTTGAGCACCAAACTCTGCCTATACCAAAGGAATGTCTCCAGAAACACGAGCTGGACACAATGTGCGGGCACTACAATGTACTGGTCACCACAAGGGCTTATTTGTGATTTTTAATTCTCCAACATTCACTGCGTTTGACTCCAAGGGTGTTTTTTTTCAGAGATAAAATCATCACTACATCTATAGATGAATTCCCAAAGGGGTTTAATTTCCAAAATGGGGTTTCTGTTGTTCTTCCACTTAGGGGGCTCTTAAAATTGAGTCCGCAAACTAATCTAGGAAAATCTGTGCTCCAAATATTAAATGGTGCTTCTTCCCTTTGAGCCCTGCCATGTGTGTAAATAGTATTAATAATTCTAGAAAAGGCGTGCACACTGAATGATGGAGGTGCAAGTTGTTGGGTTAATTAACGTGTAAGTGTAGTTAGATAAAGACTGCACACTCTTGTTTTGCCAATTCAGTGAAAATATAATATTGGTGAGAGAAAAAATAATAACAGAGCCAAAAGCCACGCAAAGGAAGGTGATGAACGCAAAAATGACAGATCCCGGAGAGAGATCCATTTTTGGATTGGTTTTGTTCTGGTGAGTAGTAGTGGAGACCAGCGTGGGACACAGGCAGTGGTGCAGCCTAGAAACTGGAGACCGATAATAATTCACTATCTGTTCTTTTTTATTTTAATACTCCATGGGGCTACGTTCATGCAAAAATTATACTGGACAATAGTGATGAGCGAGTACTAAAAAGCTCGGGTGCTCGAGGCTCGGGCCGAGCATCCCAAGATACTCGTGTACTCGGCCCGAGCACCGAGCCCAATGTTATCCTATGGGAGACCCGAGTATTTTTATGAAATGACCCCCGGCAGCATGTAGAAACCCTAAAAATGTCACAAAAGTCTCAGAAGAGTGCTCAACTGACATGGCAACAGCATGGGGAAGATCCCTTGAAGCATTTATCACTCAAAAGTCACAGCTGTGAACAATTTTGTCCGCGTTTTCGCCATTTTTACGGACTCACCAGAAAATCTTCCAAAATGACACCAAAATGAATTTTCATGGTGGAAATGTTAAGGGCACATACCCAATAGTGAGATAGAGCTGGTGTATGTTACTTTTGGAGATTACATGAAAGATTTTTCATGTAAACATTGTGTGGAACTTCAATGTCCCTGAGAAGAGAAGTACATGAAGGCCTCTTGAGTCTAATGTGCCCATTTTGAGGAAGTGGGTCTATTGTAGTATAGCCCTTTGGCAGGGCAGCAAAAAATTGGGAGGCTCAACGTTGTCCCTGGATAGAGACGTGCATGAGGGCCTGTAAACCTGAAGTGCCCATTGTAAGGAAATGGGTCTATTGTAGTATAGCCCTTTGGCAGGGCAGCCAAAAATTGGGAGGCTCCACATTGTCCCTGGATAGAGACGTGCATGAGAGCCTGTAAACCTGAAGTGCCCATTGTAAGGAAGTGGGTCTATTGTAGTATAGCCCTTTGGCAGGGCAGCCAAAAATTGGGAGGCTCCACGTTGTCCCTGGATAGAGACGTGCATGAGGGCCTGTAAACCTGAAGTGCCCATTGTAAGGAAGTGGGTCTATTGTAGTATAGCCCTTTGGCAGGGCAGCCAAAAATTGGGAGGCTCCACGTTGTCCCTGGATAGAGACGTGCATGAGGGCCTGTAAACCTGAAGTGCCCATTGTAAGGAAGTGGGTCTATTGTAGTATAGCCCTTTGGCAGGGCAGCCAAAAATTGGGAGGCTCCACGTTGTCCCTGGATAGAGACGTGCATGATGGCCTGTAAACCTGAAGTGCCCATTGTAAGGAAGTGGGTCTATTGTAGTATAGCCCTTTGGCAGGGCAGCCAAAAATTGGGAGGCTCCACATTGTCCCTGGATAGAGACCTGTTAGGTTCTTAGTGCGTCCGTGCTTGCATTTAAAAACCGCACGTGTGTGCCTGTTGGTGGCAGCGTACAGGTGCACTTGTGTGCGTTTTGCACAAACTTGGATATAACGCACAAGTCTAGTGAAAACACATCAGCACAGCATTGCAAAATGCGCAAGGGCGTTGGCAACGAACAAGGAAGTGGACGTGATGGTGGTGCAGGCAGAGACCGAGGTTGTGTGCAAGCTCTAATTTCGCCACAACAAAGGGCCACATCTACTCGCTCGCACGTCCTGTCCCAAATTCTTGGGGACCGCAGCAGTACACCGCTCTTGAACCAAGACCAGTGTCAACAGGTTGTTAGTTGGATAGCGGATAATGCTTCCAGTCAGATTGGCACCACCACAAACACTCTGTCTTCCACACGGTCAAGTGTCTGTAGCCGTGATACTGCACCACACATTTCAGAACCTGATCCTCCTTCCTACCACCAGGCCGAGTACACGTCCACGGACATTACTGATCCCACACTTGGACACTCGGAAGAGCTGTTCACGTTTCCATTCACACATTCTGGCCTCTCGCCAGCTCCTGTTGAAGTGGGCCATGACAAGATTGTATGTACAGATGCCCAAATATTTGAGCAGCCACGTTCTCACGAAGTTGGCAACGTGTCTCAACAAGGGGTGGACGATGATGAGACACAATTGTCAGGAAGTCAGGAGGAGGAGCAGTGTGCGGAAGAGGAAGACGACGTGGTGGATGATCCAGTAACTGACCCAACCTGGCAGGAGGATATGCAGAGCGAGGACAGCAGTGAACAGGGGGAGGGAGGCGTAGCATCCCAACAGGCAGTAAGAAGCAGGGTGGTGGCCCCAGGCAGACGTCAGGCAACCGTTCCCCGGAACAACAACACGACACAAGGTGCCTGTACAAATGTTAGGTCTTCCCGAGTCTGGCAGTTTTTATAAGTTGGCTCCAGATGATTCTAAAAAGGTCATTTGCAACACCTGCCATGCCAGCATCAGCAGGGGTACCAAAACTAGCAGCCTGACCACCACCAGCATGATCAGGCACATGTCAGCCAAGCACCCGACTTTGTGGGATGTACAACAGAGTCGAGGAGCAGTGCTTGCTGATGTCACTGCTACGTCTTCGCTTGTTGTGCATGCGAGCCAATCCCCTGTCCATGCTGCCCGCGAACAAGCCTCCTCCGGCCCTGCACCTGCAGTTGCCCACGCAGAAATAACACCATCATCAAGCACGTCCTTGTCCCAGCGCAGCGTTCAGTTATCCATTCAGCAAACCTTTGAACGCAGGTGCAAATACACTGCCAACGCCCCACATGCCACACTTCTAAATGCTAACATTTCGTGACTGCTTGCACTGGAAATATTGCCTTTTAGGCTGGTGGAGACAGAAGCATTCCGCGACCTGATGGTGGCAGCTGTCCCACGTTACTCGGTCCCCAGCCGCCACTATTTCTCCCGGTGTGCCGTCCCCGCATTGCATAACCACGTGTCACAAAACATCACACGTGCCCTGAACAACGCTGTTTCAGCCAAAGTCCACCTAACCACAGACACGTGGACAAGTGCTTGTGGGCAAGGCCGCTACATCTCGTTGACGGCACACTGGGCTAATATTGTGGAAGCTGGGACCCAGTCTGAGCGAGGGACGGAACACGTCCTTCCCACACCAAGTTTTGCAGGCCCTACCTCAGTCAGGGTTTCACCCACACTCTACAGCTCCGGAATGTCATGCTCCTCAGCCTCCTCCTCCTCCTGCGCATCCTCATCCACTTTACCCTCCACACCAGTCCCAAGCTGGAAGTGTCGCGGGCGGAGGAGGGGATGCTGCGCTCTCCCACTGCTCGGGTCCGGCTGCCGCTGCTCTATGGCTGCTGCTGCTCGGTGGCTCGAGCGATGGCCGGATCCTGGGGACTCGAGCGGCGCTCCTTGCCCGTGAGTGAAAAGGGGTGGTTTGGGTTTTGGGGATATTGTCCGTGACGCCACCCACGGTTGTGGTGATTGTGTGGACACCACCGCTGTTCTGGACGGGGATCCCGGGAGCCTGTGACAGGGAGCAGCTTTGTTGTTATTTCTCCCCTCCGTGGGTAAGGGGGTTGGTTGTCCCGGGGCCCGGTGATGGGGTAGAGATGGATGACAGGCGGGTTGCGGGGCCTGATGAGGTGCAGGGTCGCAGGGGCAGCGCTGTGCCGCACGGCACGGAGGTACTCACTCAGCCCAATGATGATGACACAGTTCACGGTAAAACAAGCGGCTGGATGGACGGGTCCCTCGGACGGCTGCGGTTGTTCCTCCCTGCAGGTTAGTGATGACTGTCTCTCCCTGCACCTAAGTTCAGTGTTGGTAGCGATGGGTTCCCACCGGTAACCCGCTACCCGACCTGGATATGGGCTGGAGGAGCCCCTTTTGCCCACAGGCGCTGGCCCTGGGAGACGGTTGCCCTTGGCGGTGGCGGTGTCTCCCCTTCACGGTTGGACGGTTGCCTTCTATAGGGACTTGGCTGTTTGGAAACCCGGAGATCCCCTTCACTAACGGATTTGGCAAATTCACGGCGACTCCAAGTCTTGCTGCGATCCGAAAGGCCCCTGCCAATGGTGCTGGCTTCTCTTTGTATACCGGTCCGGTACCGCCGGGTCACCACCCGTCCATGGTCCTTACAGCAGACTCCAATCGGCCTCCACTGCAGACGGTCACCACATCCTGTCAACCTTGCTGTGCTGTCCGGGCCACACACCCGGACCAACTTCAGGCTCTTTGCTGTCACTTTTCTCCTCTCTACTACTTTCCTCCTTCCACTTCCTTAGCTTAACTCTCACTGCCTGTGTTTTCCCTCCTCCAGGACTGTGAACTCCTTGGTGGGTGGAGACCAACTGCCTGGCTCCACCCCCTGATTTGGACAACAGCCCCTGGGGAAGGCAACAAGGATTTTGTGTTTTGACTATGATGTGCCTGCAGGGAGTGTGGGGTGTGTAAGTGTTGTGCTCTGTGGTCCCTGGCTTGTCCAGGGCGACACAGAAGCACTGCAGCACTGCCTCCGCGAATCGGCAACAGGCTGTGCTGAAGCTAATCTGCATAGGTGACAAACTCCACAATGCAGAAGAGGTGTGGACAGCTCTGAAACAGCATGCAGATCACTGGCTCACACCTCTGAACCTAAAGCCAGGAAAGGTTGTGTGTGACAATGGCCGGAACCTGGTGGCGGCTTTGAGGCGAGGCCAGCTGATACATGGTCCATGCGTGGCCCATGTGCTCAACCTCGTGGTTCAGCGGTTTCTAAAGTCATACCCAGAGCTGTCTGATCTGCTGGTAAAAGTTCGCCGCCTGTCTGCACATTTTCGAAAGTCACCTACTGCTTCAGCCGGCCTTGCCGGCTTTCAGCACCATTTGCATCTTCCGGCTCACAGACTGGTGTGTGATGTCCCCACGCGTTGGAATTCAACTCTGCACATGTTGGTCAGGATATGTGAGCAGAAGAGGGCAGTTGTTGAGTACCTGCATCACCTAAGCCGTAGGGAAATGGGTCAAACTCCACACATAACACCTGAGGAGTGGAGATGGATGTCCGACCTATGTACCATCCGCCAAAATTTGAGGACTCCACCAAGATGGTGAGCGGCGATGACGACATTATTAGCGTCACCATACCGCTTCTCTGCCTTCTAAAATGGTCTCTGCTCAAAAACAAACATGATGCATTGCAGGCAGAGCGCGATGAGTTGGAGCAAGAAACAGTAGTGGGTGTGGGTGATAACACACAGCCCAGCCTCGTCCCATCACAACGTGCAGTGAAGGACTATGACGAGGAGGAGGATGAAGACATGGAGCAACTCTCCGGCCAAATTGAGGATATGACATGCAGTCATATCCTCGGTTCAGCGTGGCTGGCCAGAGGACAGGGTAGATGATGAGGAGGAGGAGGAGGACAGCATGTTCAGTCATCGTGTTGGTCAGGATACTGAAGTGATGGCTGTTAAGAGTCTGGCACACATGGCTGACTTTATGGTAAGCTGCCTGTCTCGTGACCCTCGCGTTAAGAACATCTTGGCCGACAATCATTACTGGTTGGTAACACTGTTAGACCCACGCTAAAAAGAGAACTTTATGTCTCTTATTCCCGAGGCGGAGAGGTCAGGCAAAATGCAGCAGTTCCAGAAGGCCATAGTCACGGAAGCAGGCAAAGCATTCCCCTCACAAAACGCTAGCGGCAGAGGTCAGGAATCAGTGGACAACCAAGGCGTACAGCCGAGAGGGGCACAAGTCCAATCCGCCAGAGGTAGGGGAACAGTCTTTAAGATGTGGGACAGTTTTCTCAGCCCCTCACATACCACAGCCCCTGAGGTGCGGGGTAGTGCCACAAGAAATCCTAAGTTTGCCCAGATGCTCAAGGAGTACCTTTCATATCAAACAACTGTACTCCGACATTCCTCTGTGCCTTACAATTAATGGGTATCCAAGCTGGACACGTGGCATGAATTGGTTCTCTACGCCTTGGAAGTCCTGGCCTGCCCTGCCGCTAGCGTTTTGTAAGAGCGTGTTTTTAGTGCCGCAGGTGGAATCCTTACAGATAAATGCACCCGCCTGTCAACTGAAAATGCTGACAGGCTGACTCTGATCAAGATGAACAAGGGTTGGATTGGGCCAGACTTCACCACACCAGCAGCAAATGACAGCGGAATTTAAAGTTTGTAACGGGAATTTGCCATGTACCTCCACTCACCCATGGTAACACACTTCTGGACTTTGGCTAATCGCTGGACTGCTCCTCCTTCTCCTCATGCGCCATCATGATGACCATTACAATAGTTAGGCCGTTGTTTCAGGTATACCCCCAGTGGTAAATTTTTTTGCCCATTCTTTCAGAATGGGCATTACAACGACAGGAGACCCGCTCCTTTGCAATTGGAACAATGTTTTGAGGCCCTCATGCACATCTCTATCCAGGGACAATGTGGAGCCTCCAAATTTTTGGCTGCCCTGCCTAAGGGCTATACTACAATAGACCCACTTCCTTACAATGGGCACTTCAGGTTTACAGGCCATCATGCACATCTCTATCCAGGGACAATATGGAGCCTGACGCTGCCACCGACTGCCACACACGTGCGGTTTTTAAATGCAAGCACGGACGCACTAAGAACCTAACAGGTTTTTAGGAGCGACAATTACTGAGAAGTCTGACACTATCAGACACTGCTGACTGACGTGTATTATTCACTAGACTTGTGCGTTATATAATAGTTTGCGCAAAACGTGCACCTGTACGCTGCCACCGACAGGCACACACGTGCGGTTTTTAAATGCAAGCACGGATGCACTAAGAACCTAACAGGTTTTTAGGAGCGACAATTACTGTGAAGTCTGCCACTATCAGGACTGTTTTAGACTGTGTACACCAGCCCCAGATATGATGAAGGCTGGTATACGGTCACCACTAGGAATGGCTATATACCCTGCCTGCCTGCCTGCCTGTATACTGCTACAATAGTCCTGACAAGGACTCTTCTGGTTACTAGCCTGTATTCCGACCTGGCTATACCCTGCCTGTATACAGCAACAATAGTCCTGAGAACGACTCTGCTACTGTACTCCGACCTGGCTATACCCTGCCTGCCTGTATACAACTATAATAGTCCTGAGAAGGACTTCTGGTCACACTGTTTGCAGCCCTGCTATGGAAATAACTATAAAGGGCCGCAAACCTTTCCCTGAAGCAGCAACACTCTCCCTGCACTGACTGTCTAGATGGCTGTGTGCAGAGCACAGCGCGCCCGCCGGTATAAAGGCTCGGTCACGCTGTGCAGGCCGGCCAATCACTGCAATTCCACAACTAACAGGGCTGTGTATTAAGGAAAAGGTGCACAGCACTGTTGACATTAGAAAAATAACAGGGTGCTGCCACAAGCAGTTTAAATATAATTCATAGGGGAGAAGAAAAGAACTGCTTATTGCGGGAAGCACACCCAGTCAATATTAAATAGAAGGGTTTTTATTGAATCACACAAGAAATATTAAAAACATTTTAAAAACATATACCCCACACCTGGGTATCTCCATACACCATAATTATCTGTGTAAAATACAGCTTGCAATAAATCACAAACACAGTGCAATATAGACAACATACCAACACTTAGTATGGCAGATGAAACCATAGGTTCATTGGTGCAACCATTTTATCAAATCAATATATATAGTCCCTAAGATGGAGAATCAGAATATACTTTCCACTATAAGAATAGATTAGTACATAATCCTAATAGATTTGTTGCAACCAAATAGTGCGCCAAACCAAGTAAAAAAACAGATAATTTAAATCATGGCATGCAAACACTGAGTATTATAAATGAGGTTAGGTTCACCGAAGAGCCCAGTATATTAACCCATCAAATGGACAAGCTGAATGAAAAAAGGGCAATGTTCCAAAATGGAACCAGAAGGTAAGGTGCCCTGACCAAGTGATAACAAACCGA
Organism: Anomaloglossus baeobatrachus; assembly: GCF_048569485.1. Classification (NCBI taxonomy): domain Eukaryota; kingdom Metazoa; phylum Chordata; class Amphibia; order Anura; family Aromobatidae; genus Anomaloglossus; species Anomaloglossus baeobatrachus. The sequence continues at coordinate 307,319,059 of NC_134355.1, forward strand.
TGGTGGACCCAGTCAGATAGGATAACCTCGCTAGTTGCTATTGTCTGTCCCTGAGGAAGCCTAGCGGCGATACACGTGGGGCGCATCCCTGGGGGTCTCCATGCAGCGAGGTTATCCTATCTGACGGGGTCCACCATCGGTTTGTTATCACTTGGTCAGGGCACCTTACTTTCTGGTTCCATTTTGGAACATTGCCCTTTTTTCATTCAGCTTGTCCATTTGATGGGTTAATATACTGGGCTCTTCGGTGAACCTAACCTCATTTATAATACTCAGTGTTTGCATGCCATGATTTAAATTATCTGTTTTTTTACTTGGTTTGGCGCACTATTTGGTTGCAACAAATCTATTAGGATTATGTACTAATCTATTCTTATAGTGGAAAGTATATTCTGATTCTCCATCTTAGGGACTATATATATTGATTTGATATAATGGTTGCACCAATGAACCTATGGTTTCATCTGCCATACTAAGTGTTGGTATGTTGTCTATATTGCACTGTGTTTGTGATTTATTGCAAGCTGTATTTTACACAGATAATTATGGTGTATGGAGATACTCAGGTGTGGGGTATATGTTTTTAAAATGTTTTTAATATTTCTTGTGTGATTCAATAAAAACCCTTCTATTTAATATTGACTGGGTGTGCTTCCCGCAATAAGCAGTTCTTTTCTTCTCCCCTATCAACTAACAGGGCTGTGGCATTGCAGTGGTCTGCCAGCCAATCCCTGCATGAGGGCTGGCTCTCAAAAGAGTGCCAACATGCAGGGATGAAGACCACGAGTACAGCACGAGTATCGCGAGATTACTCGGTCCCCGCCGAGTAGCCCGAGTACAGTGATACTCGTGCGAGTACCGAGTAGTAACAAGCATACTCACTCATCACTACTGGACAACTATTTTGTTGTGTGTTTGTTTTTTTCATCTTTGATGATGTTTAGAGATCAGCCACATTATAATACTGAAATATGACAATATGCAATTACGTTTTGTGACATATGGTTGGTTCTAAAATGATCACACTTGTACAGAGTTAAAAAGAAAAAGTTTAAAATTAGTGAATGCAAAAATTAACTAAGAAACAGAAGAACACAGGAAAAACAAATATGCACAGAAATAGATTACTGCCAGACTACGATATGTTTTACACCAAGGAATGTTTGAATTGCAATGTACCATATGTTCTAGATATATTCTGTACAAATGGAAAACAAAGTAATTTGTTTACCTACTACACAATGTCATTTTTGCAAATTTTCTGATGCATATTTAGGGAGATAGTTTTATTGGGAAAATGAAATTTACCAGACGGCCTGTCCTGACTAAAAGATGAGTCTTACTATTCCCCTTTGGCAACAAATAAAAGGCAAGGCTGGATATAAAATGAAGACAGATTCTAGACTGCTTTCAAGAGCATCCAAAGGCCAGTGATTTATGCTAAGGATGATTCAAAAGAAAATAATCTTGTGGTAATTCTGCTCAAAAAGCCAGAGTTCGATTTCTGTTGTTATACAGGTGTTTGTTCGGTTTTATATAGTCTGTAATTTTAGAGAACAAAAAGTGATTGCACTGTAATTATGTGCACTCTGACAGCTAAAAAGAATTAGACTTCTACCCATTTTGTTATTACAGCTTCAATACAAACCTATGTATTTCCATGCTTACAAATTACACACTTTTGGCACAGTTCATTAAAGGGAATCTGCCATCAGATTTTTGCTGCTCCAGCTGATCATAGCATGATGTAGATACACAGACCCTAATTCCAGCGACATATCTCTTACTGGATTGCTTGTAAATATGGGGGACTTAGGGTCCAGTCACACGTAGCGACGCACCAACGATCCCACCAGCGATCCAATCTGGCAGGGATCGTTGGTGCATCACTACATGGTGTCTGGTGAGCTGTCAATCAGGCAGATCTCTCCAGCGACTAGTGACCAGCCACCAGCGACTCATGTAACGATGCTGCGCTTGGTAACCAGGGTAAATGTCCGGTAACTAAGCAAAGCGCTTTGCTTGGTTACCCGATATTTACCCTGGTTACCAGCATACACCGCTTACAGGCTGCCAGCGCTGGCTCCCTGTATACGTAGCTAGGGTACACATCGGGTTACTAAGAAAAGCACTTTGCTTAGTTACCCGATATTTACATTGGCTACGTGTTAGGGAGCCGGCGCTGGCAGCTTGAAAGCGGTGTATGCTAGTAACCAGGGTAAATATCAAGTAACCAAGAAAAGCGCTTTGCTTAGTTACCCGATATTTACCCTGGTTACCAGCGTACACTGCTTATACAGACTTATCCTATAGTGTTAATATACTGCTGATAAATCAGTGATCATCTCAACTACAACAAGCAGCCATGTAAGTGACACATAGTTATCAGCTAGAATCAGGGTCTCTGTGTTATGAGTGTCGTGCCCTGCTGTAACCTCTAGTGTATCTGGGATCAGATGGTCACAGTGTTTGGCTTATCACAGGGCCTCTTTAAGGTAATTATCATGAGTAGAGTGGAATTATTTCCTTTCACTGCTGAAGGGGTAAGAGTCTCTTTATTTTCCTATTGAGAATCCTTGTAACTTTAAATCTCGGCTGAGAACTTTATGACCACTCCCTTTCTATATTAAAACTCACTTTTAGCTCCCACCTATGCCGGCTATAGATCTTCTATATAGATCTTCTGCTCAAGTGCATGACCTTACATTTATCCACATAAAATTTCAAATCACATTTATCAGCCCAAGCCTACAATTTATATACATTCTTCTGTAATATTAAATTATCTTCCTCTGTATTGATTAACCTACAGAGCATTAGTATTATCTGCAAATATTTAAATTATATTCTATATGCTACATTCAAGGTCATTAATAAACATATTAAAAAGAAGAGGGCCCAATACTGAGCCCTGTGGTACCCCACTGTTAACTATAACAAAGTCAGAGTATGCTCCATTAATAACCACCCTTTGTTTCCTGCCACTGAGACAGTTTTTAACCCTGTTACACATATTTTTAAATATTCCCCTTATTCTCATTTTATTTGCCAACCTTTTCTATGACTTCATATCAAATACCTTTGAAAAGTCTATAAAGAACTTACCTCCTCATAGAAGCTGATCAGATTGGTTTGATAGGACCGATCCCTCATAAGCCCATATTAATACTGAGTCATAAGGTTATTCCTCTTGAGATACTTCAGGATAGCATCTCAAAAAATCCTCATTGATTTTACCCACAGTGGAGGTTAAATTTATTGGACTATAATTTCCAGGCACAAAATTTGTCCCTTTTTGCGCCACATTTGCTATGCGCCAGTCCTGTGGTACAGACCCTATTGTGGAATCTGTGAAGATTAAAAATAATGGTCTGTGTATCACCGTACTTAATTTCTGCAGTACTCGAGGGTGTATGCCATCCAAACCTGGGGATTTATCTACTTTAGTGATTTTGAGGCGGCTCTGTACTTCCTACTGGATTAAGCAGTAGAGTTGAGCGTGGTTCGCGGTTCGAGGTTCTCCAGTTCGCGGCTCGAGTGATTTTGGGGGCTGTTCTAGATCGAACTAGAACTCGAGCTTTTTGCTAAATCTCGATAGTTCTAGATACGTTCGAGAACAGTTCTAGCAGCAAAAAGACAAGCTTATTACTAGCTGGCTTTCCGCTGTAATAGTGTAAGTCACTCTGTGACTCACACTATTATGAAATTTCAGTGTATAGTGTGCGGGAACAGAGCATTCAGATCACTTCTGTTTGGATAATGGCGATCGCAATTTTTTTTTTTTTTTTCCTTGTCTTCCTTCCCTAAGCGCGCGCGTGTAGTGGGGCGGGCCAGCATGTCAGCCAATCCCAGACACACACAGCTATGTGGACTTTTAGCCAGAGAAGCAACGGCATGTGTGATAGGATGTCAATGTCACATGTCCCTGCATTATAAAAACAGACATTTTCCTCCAGCACGCCATTATCTGCCTTCTGCGTCTTGGTGTCAGTCACCGCTGGCGCAGCTCCTGTCTCCGATACTGCTGTGTACGCTCTATACACAGCGCTATACAGAATAGGGATAGAAGTTTCTTTCAGCCCTTGTAAGGGCTAATAACAGCAGGGTCAGAGCCATAGGTGACAGTCAGGTCCGTGAAAACAGATTTTAACAGCTACACAGCGTCTTTGTAGCTAAGGTCAGGGATTTCCACGCTGCATTTCCCCATTAGGAGGAATAGAAAGGGAGGCTTCCTTTCCTCTACCCAGACCCACAACCCTGCCACTGTACCCTCCTGCCCTTTGCACGCTCAAACTCATTGTTACTAAGCCATTATACTAGCAAACACTGAGGAAACTTAGTGGCATCCTAAAAGTGACTGTTGGACTTCATTATTGTCCCACTGGTGCAAAGCTATTTCTAGTAGCACCTCTGCATGACACCATCCTGCTCTGTTTTTAATAAGCTATAATAATAGCAAAAAATGCTACCATTTAGTGGCATACAGGAAGTGGCTGTTGTACTCCATTAGTGTCCCACTGGTGCCAAGCTTTTTCTAGCACCTCTGCATGACACCCACCTGCTCTGTTTTTAATAAGCTATAATAATAGCAAAAAATGCTGCCATTTAGTGGCATCCTAAAAGTGGCTGTTGGACTTCATTATTCTCCCACTGGTGCAAAGCTATTTCTAGCACCTCAGCATGACACCCTCCTGCTCTGTTTTTAACCCCTTCACGACCTTTGACAGATCTAGACGTCATAATGCCCCGGTACTTAAAGACCCATGACGGATACATCCGTCATGGCGGAATCGCGGCACCAGAGCACCGGGCACCGCGATCGGTTTTAAAAAACTGTAGATTCGGGAAGGAGAAGACTTGTACCTGACCTCAGGAGGGGTGGTGTCTCCTTCCCGGACCTACAGAGGCTGTGACTGGCTGACGAATGCCGCTCAGCCAATCACAGCCAGTGTTATGTTTCAGCCATTGAAAATGGCTGAAGCATTGAAATCCAGCTATGTCAGTGCAGCTGCAGCACTGGCCATTGGCTGGAGCTCAGTGAGCTTTACTGTACCCGCCCCCAGCTCTGATTGGAGAGATCGGCCTTGTGACCGATTTCTCCAAGCAGCACCGTGCATCTGGGATCGAGTGAGTTCGCTGTAGGAGATCGCTCTCCTTAGCTTCTCCCTCCGTGGAATCTGAGGAGAGCGATCCCTGCGGGCGCCCATCTGTGAGTCACAGCCCCCGATCCACCGCTGCCCTGCTCCATGTGCTTCACCCCTGCTCTCCCGCTGCGCTCCTGCACATGATGCCGCTACTTTTCTGCTTCGCCCCTGCATGTTACGCCGCTACTCAGCAGTAAGAGAGCAGCGGCGTCAGATGCATGGGGGCATCTGACGCCGCTGCTCTCCTCACGCTGCGCCCCCCCCCCGCATCTGACGCTGCTGCTTTCTTTCTGCTGCCTGCTTGTATCTGCCGCTCCACCGCCCCTGCATCTGCCGCTGCACTCTCCCCATCAGCTGCTCCACCGCCCCTGCATCTGCCGCTGCACTCTCCCCATCAGCCGCTCCACCGCCCCTGCATCAGCCACTGCACTCTCCCCATCAGCCGCTCCACTGCACCTGCATCAGCCTCTGCACTCTCCCCATCAGCCGCTCCACCTACCCTGCATCAGCCGCCGCACTCTCCCCATCAGCCACTGCACTCTCCCCATCAGCCGCTCCACCGCCCCTGCATCAGCCACTGCACTCACCCCATCAGCCGCTGCACTCTCCCCATCAGCCACTGCACTCTCCCCATCAGCCACTGCACTCTCCCCATCAGCCACTACACTCTCCCTATCAGCCGCTCCACCGCCCCTGCATCAGCCGCCGCACTCTCCCCATCAGCCACTGCACTCTCCCCATCAGCCGCTCCACCGCCCCTGCATCAGCCGCTGCACTCTCCCCATCAGCCACTGCACTCTCCCCATCAGCCGCTCCACCACCCCTGCATCAGCCACTGCACTCTCCCCATCAGCCGCTCCACCGCCCCTGCATCAGCCACTGCACTCTCCCCATCAGCCGCTCCACCGCCCCTGCATAATCCGCTGCACTCTCCCCATCAGCCGCTCCACCTCCCCTGCATCAGCCGTCGCACTCTCCCCATCAGCCACTGCACTCTCCCCATCAGCCGCTCCACCACCCCTGCATCAGCCACTGCACTCTCCCCATCAGCCGCTCCACCGCCCCTGCATCAGCCACTGCACTCTCCCCATCAGCCGCTCCACTGCCCCTGCATCAGCCACTGCACTCTCCCCATCAGCCGCTCCACCTCCCCTGCATCAGCCGCCGCACTCTCCCCATCAGCCACTGCACTCTCCCCATCAGCCACTACACTCTCCCCATCAGCCGCTCCACCGCCCCTGCATCAGCCGCCGCACTCTCCCCATCAGCCACTGCACTCTCCCCATCAGCCACTCCACCGCCCCTGCATCAGCCGCCGCACTCTCCCCATCAGCCACTGCACTCTCCCCATCAGCCGCTCCACCACCCCTGCATAAGCGGCTGCACTCTCCCCATCAGCCGCTCCACCTCCCCTGCATCAGCCGCCGCACTCTCCCCATCAGCCACTGCACTCTCCCCATCAGCCGCTCCACCGCCCCTGCATCAGCCGCCGCACTCTCCCTATCAGCCACTGCACTCTCCCCATCAGCCGCTCCACCGCCCCTGCATAAGCCGCTGCACTCTCCCCATCAGCCGCTCCACCTCCCCTGCATCAGCCGCCGCACTCTCCCCATCAGCCACTGCACTCTCCCCATCAGCCACTCCACCACCCCTGCATCAGCCACTGCACTCTCCCCATCAGCCGCTGCACTCTCCCCATCAGCCGCTCCACTGCCCCTGCATCAGCCACTGCACTCTCCCCATCAGCCGCTCCACCTCCCCTGCATCAGCCGCCGCACTCTCCCCATCATCCACTGCACTCTCCCCATCAGCCGCTCCACCGCCCCTGCATGAGCCACTGCACTCTCCCCATCAGCCGCTGCACTCTCCCCATCAGACACTGCACTCTCCCCATCAGCCACTGCACTCTCCCCATCAGCCACTACACTCTCCCCATCAGCCGCTCCACCGCCCCTGCATCAGCCGCCGCACTCTCCCCATCAGCCACTGCACTCTCCCCATCAGCCGCTCCACCGCCCCTGCATCAGCCGCCGCACTCTCCCCATCAGCCACTGCACTCTCCCCATCAGCCGCTCCACCGCCCCTGCATAAGCCGCTGCACTCTCCCCATCAGCCGCTCCACCTCCCCTGCATCAGCCGTCGCACTCTCCCCATCAGCCACTGCACTCTCCCCATCAGCTGCTCCACCACCCCTGCATCAGCCACTGCACTCTCGCCATCAGCTACTGCACTCTCCCCATCAGCCACTGCACTCTCCCCATCAGCCACTGCACTCTCCCCATCAGCCACTGCATTCTCCCCATCAGCCGCTCCACCGCCCCTACATCAGCCGCCGCACTCTCCCCATCAGCCACTGCACTCTCCCCATCAGCTGCTCCACCGCCCCTGCATAAGCCGCTGCACTCTCCCCATCAGCCGCTCCACCTCCCCTGCCTCAGCCGCCGCACTCTCCCCATCAGCCACTGCACTCTCCCCATCAGCCGCTCCACCACCCCTGCATCAGCCACTGCACTCTCCCCATCAGCCGCTGCACTCTCCCCATCAGCCACTGCACTCTCCCCATCAGCCACTGCACTCTCCCCATCAGCTACTGCACTATCCCCATCAGCCGCTCCACCGCCCCTGCATCAGCCGCCGCACTCTCCCCATCAGCCACTGCACTCTCTCCATCAGCCGCTCCACCGCCCCTGCATCAGCCGCCGCACTCTCCCCATCAGCCACTGCACTCTCCCCATCAGCCGCTCCACCGCCCCTGCATCTGCTGCCGCACTCTCTCCATCAGTCGCCGCACTCTCCCCATCTGCCGCCGCACTCTCCCCAACTGCCGCCGCACTCTCCCCATCTGCCGCTGCGCCCCTGCATCTGCCGCTGCGCCCCTGCATCTGCCACCTCACTCCCCCATCAGCCTCTGCGCCCCTGCATCTGACACCTTACTCCCCCATCAGCCTCTGTGCCCCTGCATCTGCCGCCTCACTCCCCCATCAGCCTCTGCCCCCTCCCTGATCTGCTGCCTGCTCTCTCCCATCCCCTTAATCCTCTGCCCCCTTCCTCCCTCCCGGATCTGCTGCAATCCTGCTGCCTAGATCCATTCTGTAAGGTAGCTATCCCCAATCTCACCTCCCACTCCCCTTCCACCCTTCCCCTCGCCCCCCCCCTTCCTCCGCCGCTCCTGCATCCGTTGTGCCCTCACCCATCCTCCGCCGCTCCTCCATCCGCCATGCCCTCTCCCATCCATCTGCCGCGCCCTCTCCCATCCTCCGCCGCGCCCCCTCTCCCATCCTCCGCTGCTCCTGCATTCGTTGCGCCCTCTTTTATCCTCCATCCATCTTTTTTCCATCCCACCTACTCCCCCCCTTTTTGCAGCACATCCGTGCGTTCGTCCTAATTTTTTTTATGTAAACTAAGAAAGAAATACAAATAAACTTAGTTTAGGGCCAGTAAAATTATACTGTAGTAATCGTCAACTGCAGTATTTTTTACTGAATATTGTAAGGGTCAGCCCAGTGCCACACATGAGAGCGATGCACAAGTCTCACATCGCAGCTCATATATATATATATATATATATATATATATATTTTCTTTTTTTTACTGACGTCTGTACTTTTTATTTTGCCAAACTAATATTTCTTTGTATGGGGGGTTCTAGTTTCAAACATGGGGTCACATGTGGGGGAGCTCAACTGTTTGGGCACATCAAGGGGATCTCCAAACGCAACATGGTGCTGCTAACGATTCCAGCTAATTTTCCATTTAAAAAGTCAAATGACGCTCCTTCCCTCTGGAGCTCTGCCATGCGCCCAAACAGTGGTTTTCTGCCACATATGAGGTATCAGCGTACTCAGAACAAATTGCCCAACAAATTTTGCGGTCCATTTTATCCTGATACCCCTGTAAAAATTAAAAAATTGAGCCTCAAATAACATTTTTGTGGAAAAAAAGTACTTTTTTGTTTTTATGCTTCAATGTATGAAGCACCTGAGGGTTCAAAGTGCTCATTACCCATGTAGATTTATGCCATGGGGGTCTAGTTTCTAAAATGAGGTCACTTGTGGGGGAGCTCAATTGTTTAGGCACCTCAGGGGGTCTCCATACGCAACATGGCGTACGCTAATAATTCCAACCAATTTTGCTGTGAAATGGCGCTCCTTCTCTTCTGAGCCCCGCCGTGTGCCCAGACAATTACTTTACACCACATATGAGGTAACTGTGTACTCAGGAGAAATTGCACAATACATTTTATGGTGCATTTTTTCCTGATACCCTTGTGGAAAAAAAAGCTACCTGGTTGAAATAACAATTTCATGGTAAAAAAAAAAATATATATATTTTCACAGCTGAACATTCTAAACTTTTGTGAAGCCTCCAGGGGTTCAAAGTGTTCAGTAAACATCTAGATAAATTCAATGAGGGGTCTAGTTTCCAAAATGGGGTCACTGGTGGGGGAGCTCCATTGTTTAGGCACCTCAGGGGGTCTCCAAACACAACATGGCATCCACTAACGATTCCAGCCAATTTTGCGTTTGAAAAGTCAAATGTCGCTCCTTGCCTTCCGAGCCCTGCTGTGCGCCCAAACATTTGATTTCCACCACATATGATGTATCTGTGTACTCAGGAGAAAATGCACAATACATTTTATGTTGCAATTTTTCCTGATACCCTTGTGAAAAAAAAACCTACCTGGTTGAAGTAACAATTTTGTGGTAATTTTTTTTTTTTTATTTTCACGGCTCAAAGTTATTAACTTTTGTGAAGTCCCTAGAGGTTCAAAGTGCTCAATAAACATCTAGATAAATTCCATGAGGGGTCTAGTTTCCAAAATAGGGTCACTTGTGGGGGAGCTCCATTGTTTAGGCACCGCAGGGGGTCTCCAAACGCAACATCGCGTCTGCTAATTATTCCAGACAATTTTGCTTTCAAAAATTCAAATGATGCTCCTTCTCTTCCGAGCCTTGCCGTGCACCCAAACAATTGATTTCCCCCACATATGAGATATCGGTGTACTCAGGAGAAATTGCACAATTAATTTTATGGTGCAATTTTCCTGATACCCTTGTGAAAATGCTAAATTTTATGGCTAAAGTAACATTTTTGTGTAAAAAAGTAAAATTTTCATTTTTTCCTTCCACATTGCTTTGGTTGCTGTAAAGCTCCTAAAGGGTTAATAAACTTTTTGGATGTAGTTTTGAGCAGTGTGAGGGGTGCAGATTTTAGAATGGGGTCACTTTTGGGTATTTTCTGTCACCTAGGCCTCTCAAAGTCACTCCAAATGTGATGTGGTACCTAAAAAAAATTTTTTGTAAATTTTGTTGGAAAAATGAAAAATTGCTGATGAAATTTGAACCCTTCTAACTTCCTAACGGAAAAAAAAATTGTTTCGAAAATTGCGCTGGTATAAAGTAGACAAGTGGGAAATGTTATATGGTAACTATTTTGTGTGACATATCTCACAGATTTATGGGCATAAAATTTAAAATTTTGAAAATTGCGAAATTTTCAAAATTTTCGCCAAATTTCCAAAATTTTGACAAATAAATGCAAAAAATATCGGCCTAAATTTACCATTGACATGAAGTACAATATGTCATGAAAAAACAATCTCAGAATCGTCAGGATCCGTTGAAGCGTTCCAGAGTTATAACCTGTCAAAGTGACACTGGTCAGAAATGTAAAAAATGGCCGGGTCTTTAAGGTGAAAACAGGCTGGGGGCTGAAGGGGTTAATAAGCTATAATAATAGCAAAAAATGCTGCCATTTAGTGGCATCCTAAAAGTGGCTGTTGGACTTCATTATTGTCCCACTAGTGCAAAGATATTTGCAGCACGTCTGCCTGCATTGCACACTCAAACTGATTGTTACTAAGCCATTATACTAGCAAACACTGAGGAAACTTAGTGGCATCCTAAAAGTGGCTGTTGGACTTCATTAATGTCCCACTGGTGCCAAGCTATTTCTAGCACTTCTGCATGACACCCTCCTGCTCTGTTTTTAATAAGCTATAATAATAGCAAAAAATGCTGCCATTTAGTGGCATACAAGAAGTGTCTGTTGTACTCCATTAGTGTCACACTGGTGCCAAGCTATTTCAAGCACCTCTGCATGACACCCTCCTGCTCTGTTTTTAATAAGCTATAATAATAGCAAAAAATGCTGCCATTTAGTGGCATACAAGAAGTGGCTGTTGTACTCCATTATTGTCCCACTGGTGCCAAGCTATTTCTAGCACCTCTGCATGACACCCTCCTTTTCTGTTTTTAATAAGCTATAATAATAGCAAAAAACGCTGCCATTTAGTGGCATACAAGAAGTGACTGTTGGAATTCATTATTGTCCCACTGGTGCAAAGCTATTTCTAGCACCTCTGCATGACACCCTCCTGCTCTGTTTTTGATAAGCTATAATAATAGCAAAAAATGCTGCCTTTAGTGGCATACAAGAAGTGGTTGTTGTACTCCATTATTGTCCCACTGGTGCCAAGCTAGTTCTAGCACCTCTGCATGACACCCTCCTGCTCTGTTTTTAATAAGCTATAATAATAGCAAAATATGCTGCCAGTTAGTGGCATACAAGAAGTGACTGTTGGACTTCATTATTGTCCCACTTGTGCCAAGCTATTTCTAGCACCTCTGCATGACACCCTCCTGCTCTGATTTTAATAAGCTATAAAAATAGCAAAAAATGCTGCCATTTAGTGGCATCCTAAAAGTGGCTGTTGGACTTTATTATTGTCCCACTAGTGCCAAGCTATTTCTAGCACCTCTGCATGACACCCTCCTGCTCTGTTTTTAATAAGCTATAATAATAGCAAAAAATGCTGCCATTTAGTGGCATACAAGAAGTGGCTGTTGTACTCCATTAGTGTCCCACTGGTGCCAAGCTATTTCTAGCACCTCTGCATGACACCCTCCTGCTGTGTTTTTAATAAGCTATAATAATAGCAAAAAATGCTGCCATTTAGTGGCATACAAGAAGTGACTGTTGGACTTCATTATTGTCCCACTGGTGCAAAGCTTTTTCTAGCACCTCTGCATGACACCCTCCTGCTCTGTTTTTAATAAGCTACAATAATAGCAAAAAATGCTGCCATTCAGTGGCATACAAGAAGTGGCTGTTGTACTCCATTATTGTCCCACTGGTGCCAAGCTATTTCTAGCACCTCTGCATGACAGCCTCCTGCTCTGTTTTTAATAAGCTATAATAATAGCAAAAAATGCTGCCATTTAGTGGCATCCTAAAAGTGGCTGTTGGACTTCATTATTGTCCCACTAGTGCAAAGATATTTGCAGCACGTCTGCCTGCATTGCACACTCAAACTGATTGTTACTAAGCCATTATACTAGCAAACACTGAGGAAACTTAGTGGCATCCTAAAAGTGGCTGTTGGACTTCATTATTGTCCCACTAGTGCAAAGATATTTGCAGCATGTCTGCCTGCTTTGCACACTCAAACTCATTGTTACTAAGCCATTTTACTAGCAAACACTGAGGAAACTTAGTGGCATCCTAAAAGTGGCTGTTGGACTTCATTAGTGTCCCACTGGTGACAAGCTATTTCTAGCACCTCTGCCATGACACCCTCCTGCTCTGTTTTTAATAAGCTATAATAATAGCAAAAAAAGCTGCCATTTAGTGGCATACAAGAAGTGACTGTTGGACTTCCATTAGTGTCCCACTGGTGCAAATCTATTTGCAGCACCTCTGCATGACACCCTCATGCACATTTTGCTACGCTAATTTTATAGCACACTCAGGGAATTCCTTGCTGCATTTGATCATTTGGAGGGATAGAAAGTGAGGATTCCTTTACTGTCCTGGTACCCACAGAACACGGCCACTGTACCCACCTGTCCACTTTTGCCACACTATTTAATTTGCCCAAATAGCTGACTCTTTTTCTGCCTTCCTAAAATTGTCTGTAATACTAAGTTAGTGTTCCTTTGCTGCCAAGCAAGGTACAACACATGTGCATTCTACACTCCTTTCCATTTCTGGAATGCAATTATTAAATGCAGGTAGTCCAGCCAATCTGTGACGAAGGTGCAGATGTGGATATAATGTAGCCTGCATCCAATGTTGGTTTTCTCGATGTCTGACAGCTTAACAATACCATCTGTTTCCACTTCCAAAACAAGTGATGACCTTCCAATCACACTCCCTGTTGCGTGTAAAGGGGTGGAAGTTCAGTGTGAAAAACCATGTAAGACTGCTGTCCCCACAGTCACAGAGGATGAAGAGCACGCAGATGCACTTGATGGGGCAGGCGGTGGTTGCACAGGCACGCTAGGCCGCATTGTAGCACAGTGAAATTCACATTGCGACTTATGCTTCATTTTAAGTCGTGTACAGGGTGGGCTCCCCAGTATGCAGCAAAACCAGGCAACAGGAAAAGGACTCTAGGCAGTTGGGTTGATAAATGATTGTTTAACTTTACCAAAACAAACAATAAGAACCATGCATACAATTTAAATAATTGAACAATCTATTCTGTTGCCTACTACCTGCTAATCCCTCTGCGTAGCAGTAATTGTGTGTTTGTGCGTGTGTGTGTGTGTGTGTGTGTGTGTGTGTGTGCGAACACGACTTACCAGTGGCGCATCACAAGAGCTTCCCAGTTATCTACGTAAACATAGACAAAACACATTACCCCCCCAGAATACCCTTGTTCGCTGAAGCCTCACAGAAAAGGCAGATGATAACAGTGTGAATGCAAACCACACAGCTCTGCAACACAGTCATGGAAATCTTGAAAATCAACAGTCAATGCAAACATGTGTCGCTGTCCCTCTATGATTTAAACTGTATGTGACAATTTGACAGTGCAGAGGCAGCAAGTCTTATTGTCTATAAATAGTCGGCCTACCCAGAACAGATATGTGTTTTGCTAATAAAACAAAGTGTTGCATGCCGCATTATTGTCTGGGCACAGCCTACCGTACCCGGGTACTGTGATGTCCAGTTGCCAGAAATACAGACTTTACGCTCCTCTCACGGTAAGCAGTATAGACAGCACCGTAAGAATGTTGGTCTGTGGCACAGGATGCTGCTCACTGGCGTTACGGTACTCCTCACCAAACTCCAAAATGACTCCCCTCACAATTGAACGAAGTGTTTCTGTGGTGGCTCCTTGCTGTAACACACACCTTTAGCTTTTCCTTCTGTTCATAGACAGCATCTCCAAGTCCACACCCGAAGAGCAATTTCTCCTCCACGTCTAAGTGTGGAGAGGCAGCTAGTGCGCATGCGTGTGCCGATTTACCCCAGCCGCAGCCTAACTACAGTGTTTCGCCTAGTGAGTATGCTCAGCCTGACTATGCCATTCCTGAGGCTAAGTATTCATTTCAGGATACAGCGCATGCTCCCACACTTAGTGCGAAAAGCCTCTTTGCACAGGTCCTTGCATTCCGTGCTGGGTCTAAGTCCTGTTTTGTGCCTAGACACCATGCTAAAGCTGATTTGAAGTCTTTTTTCAGAGACTGTATTTCATGCTACTGAGCATGCTCAGGCACTTTCTGCATCAGAGACTAGGTCTGGTAATGAACTCTTTGGCCCTGCCCCTTATGTGGGGGGCCCATATAGACCACAGGGCATCAGGTGTCCTGACGATGTGGCCAGGCCACTCCCAAATGGCTTGCAGAGGCCCGCCCCTATGACTTGTCACCTCATTATTGATGGTCAGACGATGACTGGTGAGTTGTTTGTGTCGTGGCAGCCATGAGGTCATTATTGAAGTTGCGGTTCCAAATAGGACGCTAGTTATGCCACTCATGACGTGTCACTCGGCTTTTGTCTCCAGGCGGTGCATTGTGGTCCATCCTGGTTTGGGGCGGACCCAGGTTATAAAACGAGCTGGAGCCAACAAGGAGGTGCGCAGTCTTCTATTATGCTCCGAAAGAGCACACCTCCATGTGTTGAACCCATTGCGGCTTTAGGCCAGAGGTAGGCAGGGATAGGGCGTCGATGCAGGCCGCCACCACAGTTGGTAACGCAGAATGGTTAAGACCAGCTCCTGTCCTACAAGTCCTGCTTGTGCAGCCCAGTGGCATTAACAGGCCTGCTGCTGCTGATGCGCCTGCTGTCCACAGGTGTGGCCCCAATGCACACGGTCAGCATACTCAATGGCCCCTGTGATGTTAACAGGGAGTTCCTGGGCTGGGTGGGCGTGTGGACCCTGTGACGCTGACAGGGCTCCCAGTCTCCAGATCCGAGTGGCGTCTAACTCGGTTCAGGCTACTATTAGTTTCATAGCCACACAGCTCTGTATCCTCCACCTAACCTTCCAGTTGCCAACCTCTCCTTTTCCATCTGGGAGCACGGTGTACATTGACTGCTGATGGGGATATATACCTTTCTCTTTCTTTTCTTATTAATTTTCGTTATATAGCGGTAACATAGTATATACCACCTTATCCAAATCTGCCAGTCCCACCGTAACAGATGGTGTTTCTTCAGCAAATGTTACTTTTGCTTAACCACCAAACCCACGGACAAAAACTTTTTTCCCCTTTCCAACACACCTGTTCCCCTTTCCACCAGCATCTGTCCTTTTTCAACTCATTTTGTATATGACCAAAAGTGCAACTCTGCAGGGACACCGTACTCAATGCCATCTCAGCACAGCAGCCAGCCCTCGGTCCCTCAGATGTGGACAAGTATAAGCCTATTTCCTCCTATCCATGACAAAGCGTTGAGATTCACTCTGTGCAGCACTGGTGTTTAGTGGAAAAGCAGATCTAAGATTGCGTACCACCTTCTGCAGATACTCCTGCATACGTGCGTCCCTTTCTATGGCAGGAATTATTTCGCCAAATTTGGTCTTGTACCAGGGATCTAACAGTGTGGCAACCCAGTAGTTTGCATTACTTCGAATTCGTACAATCCAAGGGTCATGTTGTAGGTAGTGCAGCAAGAAGGCGCTCATGTGTCTTGTGCATCCAGGATGACCAAGTCCTTTGTGTGTTGGTGGCAGAGAGGTGAGAATCGTGCCTCCTTTTTTCTGCCCTCTCCCCCCAACCTCGCACAACCGAAATGTGAGCAAGCTCTCACTCATCTGCTGAGTCTTCCATGCCCATCGCCAGTTCGTCCTCCATTTCTTCATGGGCTCCTGCACCTTCCTCAACACTTTTTTCTGATACTATGCGCCCTTGTTAATCCCTCTCCCCCACCATGACTGCCGCCTAGGTGCCGCTGACCATCTGGACCTCGTAGATCTTGTTATCCCTTCCGCATATGACTCCTCCTGTACTTCCTCCCCTTCCTCTTGTCCCAACACCTGACTCCGAATAATGCTTACAGTGTGCTCCATCATGTAGATGACCAGAATTGTCACGCTGAGAATGGCATTGCCAGTGCTAAACATCTTCGTCGACATTTGTAAACTGTGTAGAAGGGTGCATAGGTCCTTGATCTGACACCACTCCAGCAGCGTGATCTGCACCTCCTCTGGATCAAGTTAGGCCAGGCTATATGTCATAACGTATTGCAGCAGGGTTCGGCGGTGCTGCCACAAACACTGCAACATGTGCAGATTCAAATTCCTGCGTGTCGGCACATCGCATTTCAGGCGTATAACCACCAGACCTAAAGACTTCTGGAGCGACGAAAGTTGTTGAGCTGCTGTGTGTGAATGATGGAAGTGAGCACATAGCGAGCGTACCCGCTGCACAAGGCCATGTAGGCCGGGATGGTGTTTTAAAAATTGCTGGAGAATTAGATTCAACACGTGAGCCACACAAGGCACGTGTGTCACATTGTCACGGCGAAGAGCCGCACCCATGTTTGCATCATTTTCACACTCGGCCTTCCCTGGCTGCTGGTTGAGTGGAGAGTGGAGACAACCATTGATGAAACTTGGTCTCCAGAGCTAACCGTCCACAACTTCTCAGCGGTGTCACTCACATTTCCCATACATTTTAAAGTAAACATTTGACCGCATGATGGCATTGAGCTCTGCTGCCAGCATAGTAAGGAGGAGGTGTGTGGTATTCCTTGTGCGCAGTTACAAGGAAGGGTGCCCTGACCACACAGGGATTGGGCCGAGGTGAAGGACCCACACGAGGTTGAGGAGGCAGAAGCAGTGTATTAACTTCTACATACAGAGGAAGGATTGATAACACTTGTGGGGACTGCAAGACTTGTACAGCAGACCCTTCTCCATCTCTCCCCATAGTAACCCTTTGCCCAGTCAGCGACATGTAACGCCCCTGTCCATGCTTACTGGGCCAAGTATCTGTGGTGAAATGCACCCTGTCACACACTTTCTCAAAGAAGCGGTGATGTTTGATGCGACATGCTGGTGTAGCGCGTGCACGCCTTTGTTGGAGAAGGAGTGGCACCTGGGAATCGGATCTTGGGGCACTGCGATGGGCATAAGGTCACGAAAATTCTCGGTTAAAAAGGTTGGAAAGGAAGCATTTTGGTAGCCAACAGTTTGCAGATGCTGAAAGTCAAGCTCTAAGCCATGTCATGCCCTTCTAAAAGCATGTAAAACACCGAGAGGGGACTCCAACCACAGGCTCCCTCATTTCCACTAATAGGGCCATACACTCCCCACTTGACTGGCATCAGTTGACCCCCATTTTCAAGATGAAAAAGATGCTTTGCATGAAGCACTCTCAAAAATACGCGTGCCTTTCACCTCCCCTGGATGACCCAGGGGAAGAAAAGTCCTATGAGAGCCATGACTTGTTCATCTTGGTTCTTTTTTCAAAAGCGAGGGGACTCCAACCACAGTCTCCCTCGTTTCCACTAATTGGGCCACACACACCCCACTTGACTGGCATCAGTTGACCCCCATTTTTAAGATGAAAAAGATGCTTTGCATGAAGCACTCTCAAAAAAACGCGTGCCTTTCGCCTCCCCTGGCTGAGCCAGGGGAAGAAAAGTCCTCTGAGAGCCATGACTTGTTCATCTTGGTGAACGTTAGTCTGTCCACATTGTCAGTGGACAGATACGTGTGCTTAGCTGTCAGCACACCCCCAGCAGCACTGAGGACACGTTCCGAGAAAACGCTGGCTGCGGGACACAACAAGATCCCCAAGGCGTACGTGGTGAGCTCAGGCAATTTATCCAGATTGGAAGCCTAAAATGAGCAGGGCTCAAGTTGCACAGTAATGGCATGGACGTTCCCTTGTATATACCCATATCTGTGTCTCCTCCTCTTTTTCCTTGTCCAGCTCCTTTGTTTTCGCATGAGTATATGTCCTTGTCACTTTCCCATGTGTTTGTGTTGTGTTGTGAGTTGTTTGTCACCTTTTGGACACCTTTGAGGGTGCTTTCTAGGTGTTTTTATGTGTTTGTGATTGCCTGCTATTGTTTTCTATGCGGTTCAAGTTCGGTTCGTCGAACATTCGCCGAACCGAACTTGAACGGGACCCCCGTTCGACGAACCGAACTCGAGCCGAACCACGGCCATTTCGCTCATCTCTATTAAGCAGATGTCATTTAATAGAGAATTTATGCAATCATCAATGATCATGTCATCTGTCATGAGATTTTATGGTATAAATATTATACGTAGAGAAAAAGGCATTTAGCAGATTGGCCCTTCCCTCATGTTCTTCCATTATTTCAACCAGACTATTTATGAGGGGGCCAACACTATCATTTTTTAGTTTCTCACTGTTTATGTAGTTTAAAACTATTTGGGGATTATATTTACTTTCTCTTAATGAGAAACCCCCAAAAATATTACCCCAATTTTCACCGCACAATGGCAACTGGGAAGAACCAGCGAGAAGCGCTAGAATTGGTGCATCTAATGTGATACCCCAATTCTGGGGTGGCTGCTAGATTTTTTTTTTAAGCTGGAAAGTGCCAAATAACTATGGACCTTCCCAGCCTGATAATATCAGCAGCCCCTTGTCTGCTTTGCATTGGCTGGGATCAAAAACTGGGGGGAGCCACATCATTTTTTAAAATGTATTTATTTACTTCCTAACAGCAACATGAGAGTCTATGCATCTTCCCCATGCTGTTCCTTTTTCATTTCAGCACTGTTTCCATCCAATTCAGTGATTTTCCTACCCCCAGCCCTCCTAGAGTGGTCGGCTGGAAAAATGCTTGAGTTACCCATTGACTTCCATTATGCTCGTTACTCGAATTAAGCTTGTCTGAACACCAGACCTGCTTGATTTGAGTAACAAGTACACAAGCAGTTAGTGCTCGCTCAATGCTAAGCCTTATGTCTTTTGTTCTTTCAGGTATATTAAATGTGTAACATAAAAGAAATGCTTTGGTGTGTATTTAGTGAATGACTTTCTACTTGATTTTGTCTGAGAAGCAAAATCTTAAAATGGTTGAATATTTTAAAAGCATCCCTGTTGTTAGAACGTTTTTTAACCCCTTCCCAACCAATGACAACCCTATACGTCATTGGTCGTGAATGACCTAATTAGCCGACGAGCAGCTAACAGGAGTGGGTGTATCACTGTTAACTATTTAGATCGTGCTGTCAAACTCTGACAGTCACATCTAACAAGCGCCAGCGGGGATTATGCCATTGCCGGCCACCATTGGCGGCCCCGTGATGTGATCATGGAGTGCCGATGTGTTCTTATGACAGCTGGGGGTCAGCTGATGACCCCTGTCACTGTCATGACTCACTTCCTTTGAATTCCGGCAGAGCATTTCTACTGTTCAGATGTACGCTGAAGCATCGCTCTGAACACCAGAAGTGATTGAACAGTGCAGGCTTCAAGTCCTATAAGGTCTAATAAAATGAATAAAAAATAAAAAAAAAGTTTTTAAAAATATGAAAAAAGCAAATCTTAAAGTGCAAATCGTCCCCATTTTGCCCAATTGAAAATAAAACAATAATAAAAGAAAAAATATACACATATTTGGTATCACCGAGTTCAGAAATGTCCAATCTATAAAATATAAAATCAAGTAATCTGATCGGTACACGGCATGGCAAGAAAAAAATCAAAACGCCAGAATTAGGTTTATTTGGTTGCTGCAACATTGCATTAAAATGCAATAACAGGCGATGAAAACATCACATCAACACAAATATGGTATAATTAAAAACGTCAGCTCAAGATACAAAACATAAGTGTCACACAGCCCCAGATCCCGAAAACAGGTCTTGAAAATAGTAACAAAAGCACAATACTTTTTTTGACAAATTTCAGAATTTGTTTTTCATCACTTACATAAAAGTAGAAATTTACATGTTTGGTATCCATGAACTCATACTGATCTGGAGAATCATACTGCCATTTCAGTTTTACCATATAGTGAAAATGGTAAATTAAAAACTCAAAGAACTATTGTGAAATTTCACTTTTTTTGCAATTTCAACGCACCTGGAATTTTTTATCATTTTCCAGTACAATATGTGGTAGAATGAATGGTGTCATTCAAAAGTACAACTCATTCCACAAAAAAACAAGCTCACATATGGCTATATTGACGTGAAAAAAAAGTTATTGCTCTATGAAGAAGGAAAGGAAAAAATGAAACTGAAAAATGGAAAATGGAAAGGGGTTAATATAATCTATGCAAGCTAATGTTAAGAAAGTAACGAGAAAAATATGTTGTATAAATAAAGAGTAAAAAACGGCATTCCTCACAGTTCACTTTTTCCATACACTGCAATATCACAATTTTACAGAATGTACAGGGTGGGCTATGTATAGGGATACACCTAAATAAAATGGGAATGGTTGGTGATATCAACTTCTTGTTTGTGGCTCATTAATATATGGGAGAGGGGAAACTTTTCAAGATGGGTGGTGAACATGGTGGCCATTTTGGATCCAATTTTATATTTTTCAATGGAAGAGGATCATGTAACACATCAAACGTACTGATAATTTCACAAGAAAAATAATGGTGTGCTTGGTTTTAACATAACGTTATTCTGTCATTAGCTATTTACAATTTTATGACCACTTATAAAATGTGTTCAAAGTGCTGTTCATTGTGTTGGATTGTCAATGCAACCTTTTTCTCCTACTCTTAACACACTGATAGCAACACCGCAGTAGAAATGCTAGCACAGGCTTCCAGTATCCGTTGTTTCAGATGCTGCCCATCTTGTATCTTCACAGCATAAACAATTACCTTCAGATGACCCCAAAGATAAAAGTATAAGTGGGTCAGATTGGTAGACCTTGGTGGCCATTCAACTGGCCCACGATGACCAATCCACTTTCCAGTCAATTTTATTCTAAGTGCTGAAACAAAAATCCAAATTTTGTAAAAAAAAAAATCTTTGTGTCATCATTTTTCAAGATCCAAAACATTTATAGTCTTCTGTTGTTGGAACTGAGTGAAGGCTTATTTTTTTGTGTGGCGATCTGACATACTAGTGCATCCCAATAAATTAGAATATCATCAAAAAGTTCATTTATTTCAATAATTCAATACAAATAAGGAAACATCTAATATATAAAGCTGAGTGTATGTGTGTATGAGTGTATGTGTGTATGTATGTATGTGTGTATGTATGTGTGTGTGTATGTCCGCTAAAGGAATTCACACCGTCACATTTACAATCACGAAATTTTGCACAGATGCCCCATGTGACTCAGCGAACGTCATAGACTATGTTTGACGAGAAAATGTAACCCCACGCTTTACAGTTACTCTCCAAAAAAACTGCTTCCATTAAACTGAATGGAGGTAGGAGCTACAGGGTATTAATAGCAACTGTCAGTGGTTGCTATAGGAACAAAATAAACTGTTAGTAAAAGAAGCTTTTGTGTGAGGTAATAAGATGTCAGTTGGGAGACTGATAGAGAGAGACAGAAAGAGACAGAGACAGACAGACAGAGAGAGGAAGACAGGGAAAGAGAGGACAGACAGACAGGGAAAGAGACAGAGAGAGAGAGAGACAGACAGTCAAAGAGACAGACAGAGGCAGACAGGAAAGAGAAAGGCAGACAGGAAAAGAAACAGAGAGACAGACAGAGACAGACACAGACAGGGAAAAAGACAAAGACAAGGAAAGAGACCAGGAAAGAGACAAAAACAGGGAAGGAGACAGAGACAAGGAAAAAGACAGGGAAGTAAACAGACAAGGAAAGAGACAGAGAAAGAAACAGAGACAGGGAAAGAGACAGAGACAGATGGAGTAAGAGACAGAGACAGACAGGGAAAAAGACAGATGGGAAAGACACAGACAGACAGGGAAAGAGACAGGGAAAGAGACAGAGACAAGGAAAGAGACAGGGAAAGAGACAGGGAAAGAGGCAAAAACAGGGAAAGAGACAGAGACAAGGAAAAAGATGTCCTTTACACTTTTTTCATTGCCATATTCCAAGACTTATAGCTTTTCTTTTCTATATAGCAATATAGTGTTTGTTTTCCTACTACACAAGTTTTATTTTTTTTAAAATTATGGTATGTTAGATACAAAATTTGTTTATTGACTTTTATGCTTTGTTGTGGGGTGGTGGGAGTGCAAAGATTATAGCATTAGCATTTCTCCAAATTTTAGGGGATTGTTAAATTTGTTTTCTGGGTTACTATAACTGAGCAAAATTCAGACTTCAGATTTTTTTCAAGTGCGAGAAGAACAGACCGAGTTTTTTCAGTGATTTTCATCAGAGTTTGGTCAGTTTCATCAGTTTTCTCACTGATGAGAAAAAAATGGTTGTTCACCTTGTCCTATTGATCAGTCAAGGAGAAAAACACAAAGATTGAATCCCAATTCTGTCTGATTTTTCACAGACTCATAGACGTTCATTGCTAAATTTGATCCAACACACCATGATTTCACATAGGCCACTTGATCTGCAAAGAAACACTTATAGGAGAAAAGCACCATAGACTATAAGAGGTAAGAGTACTATCTGTAAGGCTAGTGCCACACATCCGTGCCTCCGGTACGTGTTTGGTATTTTTTACACGTACCGGAGACACGTGCTTATGTTGACACAGTCCTTTTAATATAAATAGCCTCACGTCAGTGTTTTGGCACGGAGCGTGTGTCCGTTCCGTGCCTGCGTTTGACCGTGCCTAAAAAGCGCTGACATGTCCGTTTTCCCCCGGCATAACGTCCTCACGGATCCATTAAATCCTATGGGTCCGTGTTTGCACGTACGTGATACGGATGGCCTCCGTATGCTATCCGTGTGGTCCGTGTCCGTGTTTTAAAATTAAAGGTTGTTACAATTTCAAATACTTTCAGGTGGCGTAGCTAACATATTTTTTTTGCTCAAAACTTACTTTGCATTTGCAGAAGGAGTGAGCAAGCAAGCAGTTGTAGTTCTGTGTAGTGAAAGAACTTTTTTGAGCACAATTTCTGCTTCAAAATATAATAATGGCTCCACGGGTGGACACGGAGAAACTGATATCAGCTGTCGAGACTCACCCACCATTATGGGATACACGTGTTGATGGTTACCATGACAGACTGACAGTTGACCGCCATTGGCTTCAAGTTGCTGAGGAAGTGTACCCCAATAATGCATGGGATAGATGTTCGCCTTCAAAGCGTGCTAAATATGGTAAGTTTATTTATTATTTTTATAGTGGGTTTTTTTTAATATATATTTTTTATATTTTTTTTTAATTTCAAACTGTGAATGTTTTGTTATTGTAATGTTTTTTTTTAGTAAAATTAACTTTGTGAAGAATTGTTATATGTATTAATCTATTTATTGAGTTAATGTTAAATTTAATAAAAGGTTACCTAACATTTCAAAAGTACAAAAATTCAAAGTAAAATTTACTTTGTAATATGATTTTGAATTCTTCATGAAGTTAATTAATTAACAGATAAAACTGTCATGTGAATTTCAATTCCATGTTTTATTATTATAATTTTTGTATACCAATTTCTAATCATGTTTGGTTTTTATTTTATTTTTTTTTTTTGTTTTTTAATAACATTTCAATATCATGACCTAAATTAATAAAATAATATTTCTCATTTTTTTTTGCAAAATTTTCTTTTTAATAAAAAAACATACCTTTATAAAATCTATATCACAATTACTTCCAAGATAATTACTGAGAAATATTATTTTGTTATGTGTGAATGTATAAAAATGTTTTTTAGTGAAGAATATTGAAAATAACGATTTTTCCTCTAATGTATTTGTCCACCTTTATTATTTTAAATTGTATATTAAATTTAGCAAACATTAATAACATTAATGTGTGCAGAATTATGCTGAATGTTGCAAGTGACATATTTTGTTAAATTCAACAGTTGACTTGGTAAAAAGGCGATGGCGTTCAGCACGTGATCAGTACCGAAGGGAGTACAACCCTATACCATCCTCATCCAGCCAAGGCCGCGAACGCAGATATGTCTACTATGAACAAATAAGCTTCCTAGCACCCATCTTAGAAGTAACACAGTAAGTTTTTTGTTATATTTTTTGTTTATTTATTTTTTTAACATTAATTTTTCATTAAAATGCCATTCTTTTCAAAAGTTAATTTTAAAAATATAAATGTTATGATTGTAATATGTTATCTAATTTAATATAGAACGGAGGATAATCTAGACGATTCTGATGAACAACCAACAGCTGGTCCCTCTGCTACAGCCACCTCAGCATCAGAACAAGAACCTGGCAGAGAAGACAGTGAAAATCAAGAGATTCAACAAGATGCAGCAGCAGCAACTTAATCACATGAGGGTGGGACAGAGAGTGCACAAACCAACACCCAAGGCTCATCAACACAACAAACAACAACACCAGCAACACAATCAACACAAACAAATGTACTTCCACGTTTTGCACCACAACCTCTCCGTGCAAGAAGAATCCGCAGACCTGAGGAAATGAGATCCTTACCGGAAATAATTGACACACGCATTATTCACATAATGAACACTTTAATTCCAGAAACAGATGCCGAGCGTTTTTGTCGGTCTTTATCTACTAGCTTAACCAAAATTGCATCCGATAGGCAGGAACGTGTACGTGCTGCTATGCTGAACCTACTTTCAGCTAGTCAGGCAGAACAGGAACCAGTGAGAGTTTATGAGGCCATAGAAAATTGGCGTACCATTATGCAACAACATACAGTCCCAAACACAACAGACAATCAAAATA
Source organism: Anomaloglossus baeobatrachus (assembly GCF_048569485.1). NCBI lineage: Eukaryota > Metazoa > Chordata > Amphibia > Anura > Aromobatidae > Anomaloglossus > Anomaloglossus baeobatrachus. The sequence goes on from NC_134355.1 coordinate 307,344,221, forward strand.
CCATTTCAGCACAAACAACAATGGCAACAGTAATTGTCACTAATCCAGTATTACAACAATCTGGTCAACCTTCTATTGCTTCAAGTACGGTATTCCCAACACCAATTCGACAAGGGTATGTTTCAACCAATACTGGCGCCTTAAGCACTGTACAAAGTGCAACCTCACAGCAACACATAAACTATATGAATTTACAACCCACTCCAAGTACTAGTTACTTTACTCAACCCACAAATATTGGTGGCTTACCTAACTTGTTTCCTGGTTCAACATACCCACAATCATTCATGATGCCTCATTATCCAATCTCAACTATGTTACCTACACCACACTTACAAACATCAGTCAACTATCCTCAAGGTCAACAACATACACACACACAATACCCACTTACCCATGTAGACCCACAGGTGTACTCAACAACAGGCAATGTGTTGGGCCAAACAAGCATGCAACAGACTGTTCCACACACTACTGTAGTTAGTAATAGGAATGTTGTTCAGCAAACAACTGCTTCCATTCCTGAAAATACTATTTCTGAGGCCACCCAAAACAACATACTCAGCAACACTCAGGTTACTTCCCTAGAAGATCTTGTAGACTTATGATACACATTTTTGTAAATCTTTACATTCAACCAACAAATATGATGAATGTGACAAAAAAAAAATAGGGTTTGCAAAAAATGTTTAAACTCAGAGTCTTAAAAATAAAAAAAAGGCATGTGTGATTATATTTTGTGCCGGATGACATATATGTTTTACGCCATGGATATGTTTAATTTTTTATGAACACATTTGTTCCCAACCAATTTGATGGGTAGATGAGTTCTTATATTCTCAAAACAAAGTTTACAATTATTATGTCTATGTAAAAGTCCAACATGAGACCAACATAAGTTGGTCGAAAATTTAACAACATTGTAAGCAATGCAAACATTTTTGCAAGTGTACTATTTTAAGTAAAGTATATGAAAAATTTATAAAGAAAAAAAAAATGTAAATTTTGTAAAAGTTTCCAGAAGATGAGCAAGATTTTCACTTTTTATTTTGAAACTAAAAAAGAACATCATTACTTTTTGTAATAATAGGCATATTATTAATAAAAAAATATGTTTTAAAAAAAATAATTCTGTTTCTTTTTTAAATTTATATATAATATTGCATTTTTTCCATAGACTATTAACATTATTAATTTTGAAAGTTTAAAAAAACAAAAATTCAGGATACTAACACAGAAATGTACAAACACATACATACAACATTCAGAAATCCATGTTGTTATCAGAAATGTCAGTTGGTGATTAACGCATTTTCAATTTAATACAAGTAAGCTTTAAGCTCTTAGATTGTTTAAACTAATTAAACATTTTAGTCTAAGTGAAAAAAATACATTTTAACAAAAAAAAACCCATAAAAATCTTAACAAACATCAATATTATTATTAGCATCAAAAAAATTAAAGTAATCAGTAAATAATTTTCTAATTTGTAATCCAGATGTCACGGAATTATGAGACATAGGTTCACCTGTTGGATTAACAACATGGTTTGTCTGAGATTCATCATCAACATAAGTTCCTCCTTCATGTATCCGACAGAAATTGTGAAGCACTATGGTAGCCTTGATGACAGATTTGACAGAGTTTGGCTGCAACTGAATAGTTGTGTGATAAATGCGCCATTTGTTAGCTAAAATACCAAATGCACACTCCACATAACGTCTTGCTTTAGTTAGCCGATAATTAAAGTACTGTTTCCTGTCATCAATTGATCTCCTTGGATATGGTCGCATAACATGTTTGTTTAATGCAAATCCTGCATCTGCTACCATGACATATGGTGCCAACGGTCCAGATGTACCAGGTAGGGCAACTGGGGGTGGGATCAATAATGAATTTTCTTGCAGGCGTTGGGCTAATCTTGATGAACGGAAAATACGGGCATCTGAGGCACTACCATAGGCCCCAATGTCAGCATAAATAAAACGGTATTCTGTGTCAACCAATGCCAAAATAACAACCGAAAAAAACTTATGAAAATTGAAATAACGTGAACCAGAGTTTGGTGGTTTTTTAACTCTGAAATGCTTGCCATCCAAAGCTCCTATGCAGTTAGGAAAGTCCACAGAGTCCTTGAAGCCCTTAGAGATTTTCAACCAATCTTCTCTGGTTGGCTGAGGCATCATTTGGTCTTTTAAATGTTGCCATATCATGTCGCATGTGTGACGTACTATAACGGCAATGGTTGATCTCCCCAACAAAAAATCAAAATGTAACGCACTAAAAGATTGACCAGTCGCCAAGAATCTATGAAAACAAGACAAACAATGATTTTCAATTATCAATATGTTTTTTTAAAGAAAAGCAAACAAAAAAACCCACAAACATTGAGTAAAAACAGAGATTAGATCAAGAAATATCAATTACACATTTCAATGTGAAACCTAACACATTTAAAAAAAAAATTTAAAAAAAAAATATACCTCAGAGTCACCATAAATCTCTCCTCAGGGGAAATGGAAAGCCGCATCCAAGTGTCCTGATGTTGCAAATGAGGTTTTAAAATATTTAGTAAGTAATCAAAACTCTCAACTGACAAACGGCAGTATGAAAAAAACTTATCAGGGAAATTCCGTAACTCAAAAAATAAAGTATGGAAATGACCATGCATAGGCCGCATCATGATTAGTGGATGCACCCACAATCTGTTTCTTCTTACATTATCATATTGCAACATGTGCCGTCTAACGCCAAAACGACGAGATATAATCCAACATAAAAACACTAAGGCCTCTGTGGATAATGGCATTGCGAAAAATTTGTCACAACACATAGGTGCTCCAAGGCAGAATACAAGCAGGAAACAGTTTATAGGTAACTTATATTTATGTCCTAATCACATACACCTATGTGTCATTTAATTCCAACTGATCACCATTATCTCAATGTGTGAAACATGTTAAACACGCACAAAAAACGGACTGCACACGGAACACACACTGACGTATTTCACGCACAGGAAAACGCACACACGTACACACGTATGACACACGATATGCATACGGACACTACACGGAGGGGAAAAACGGACAGAAAATACGGAACACGGACACAAAAAACGGACTACAGCACACGTACGTTTTTTAAACGGGAGTGTGGCAGAAGCCTAAAACATATGGATAGCACTCTACCTGAAAAACTGACCTGTGAATGTGCCCTGAACACGATGCCAAATCCATGGAATTTGTCTTTTATTTTACTTTTGCATAATGCAAGCACTTTAAAAAAATATAGTCATTTTTTTACTACATATTCTGCTACCCCTAACATTTTAATATATCCACCAATTAAGCTGTGTGAGGGCTTGTTTTTTTCAGGACTTTACTTTTTTCAATGACAATTGTAGTACAGCTTGAATAGTATGATCATTTTTAGTTTGGGTTATTATATACATAACAATATGAATTTATTTGTACTTTTTTTTCATAAAAAAATTAGTTACAAAAGGAAATTTTTTTGTGTTTTTTCTTTTCTTTTTTATATTTGTTTTTATTTTATTTACACCTTTTTTTAACTTTTCATTTTTTCGACTATGGCAATGTTTTCTACCTGTCATTTTACAAGTCAACTTTCAGTAGGATTCAACACCCTAAGCCGGCTCTATGGGCAAGTAGAACATAGAAAGTTAAATAAAGTAATACATTGATATTGATATCAGATTCCCTTTAAAATTGAGAGACATTCCATTAGGCTATTGTGATGACGTGTTGTATATGTACTAAGATTGTTAGGCCTTATCAACTCATCGTCACTCCGCAACTCAATGTGGGGGGAGTCAAGGGATGACAGTTGGGGCACCCTGCTTTTTCTAACCTCTTAGATGCCACTGTCACTACTGACAGTGGCATCTAAGGGATTAAACTGAAGTTGCAGAAGGAGCAGGGTGTTACAGCTTTATTCCTAATGGTGCTTTTGTGGGTGCATAAACTACTGCAGTTAAATCAAGATGAGAATTTATTAAACAGTATTCGATCTTACGTCTAATTATGAAATATATTTTTGTCATAGTTCGTGAACTGGTTTAAGGCCATTAAATCAAAAAATAAAATTATATACCATTAAAAGTAATAAAAAGGTAAGTATAATCTGCCCAAATTAAAGAAAAGGTGTACTTGTCTGTTCACAAAATATCCTCACAAGAGTTAAAACTGCTTTTGATTTTCATACCGGTCTAATAAAGGACAGTAGGCAGAAAGAAGGGAAACAGTTGCACAATATTCTTTTGATGTATAGTAATTTATTGGAATGTGCACAAACACCTTACTAGAAGAAAGACTCACCTCCTTAATACCATTTATGTAAAGTTTCTTGCTTTCAGCATATTCCTAATTCAGCATGCTGCTTCGTTGAGCTGTCTTGTAAATACAAAATGTGTAATGTATTGCTTTCGAGATATGGGATATTGGTGAGAGTCAGAGACTTTTCGAGTTAAACACCATGAGTAATGCGATAAGAGTCAGTGTATATATGGACAATACATTGAGAAGTGCAGTGCAGGTGACAGATTAAAAGTTGCTATAATTCATGCAAGATAAAGCATACCGCATGTGATACTGACTAGAATTCAATGCACCGTTTCATTTAAGTGGCTGTTTATCACAATGTATTGTTTAAAGCGTTCACAAAGGAAAGTATCTGACTGTTTAAAGAATAAAATGAAGAAAATGGATGAGTTCTAAAAGTACAAAATATCTGTAGCAATAAAAGGCTTGGAGCAGTAAAATAAATAGAATTTGTTTATTACACTTTAGTCACAAAAGGAAACTATATTTACAGATGTTGTTCATATTTGATATTTTTCTCTTTCTCTCTTCATTTACTGCCTGTTTTAAGAAAGCAAACTTTCATAAGCAAGTGTAAGACAGAAATATCTGTGAATATTTGTCCCCTCAGAAAACACTTAAAGGCAATGTGCCCATGGGACTCTGTACCCGCGGATTGTGCCGTGGAAAACCTGCAGATTTATCTGGATTTTCTAGATAAATCCGCATGTTTTAGCAAGTACAGACACTCCCCATGTTATCCTATGGGACATGGGGAGTGTCTGTGTCCATGCTGCGGCATGTGCAGCTGTGGAATATGCTGCGGATGTCCCGCAGTCGCACATAACTGCATGTCAATTACTCCTGCGGAAATACCTGTGGAAATCCCGGCCCTTCAATGTGGAGATAGAGGCCGGGACTTCCGCTGGTAAGTCGCACGAATGTCCACAGGTTTACCGCAGCTATTTCGCTGGAATCCCGCAGCTATATATAGCTGCGGATTCCGGGGAGCTGCTGCGGGAAACCTGCGGACATACCTGCAGATATATCGCAGGTGCGAGCTCCCGTGGGCACATAGCCAAAAGGTATTCCTATCTCACAGAATCTATCCAATATGTAGTGGATGTAATAATAATATTAGCAAATACCAATCAAGTTTGTTATGCACTCCAGGCAATTAGTGATGTTAGTGAACCCACTGGGCTGCAACACACAGAAACCCCAGATGGGCATGACTACGGACCTGAGCTTAGTCTTCTCTAGAGCCCCTGATGGTGAGGTTTTACGCTGCAGGTATTGGTCTGGGTTCTACTCGGGAAGACTGGTGTTGAGTCGGCTGACCCAAGGGGTACGGGAGTGACAGTCTCTGTTATTAGGTTGCGGCAGCAGCAGGTGTAGAGAATCCATCCAGGGTGGATAGATGGATGGATAGATGTATGCAGTAGCAGCTGGTAGAGATGCTTGTGGCAGCAGGGCACGTGGCTGGCATAGCAGCTTGCGGCAGGATAGGAAATGACGACCGGTGGGGCTGCTCGCAGCAGCAGGTTTAGGTAATGGCAGCAGCACTTTGTAATGCAAACAGATGTAAGAGACAGAACTAGCTCAAATAGACAGTAGCAGCAGCACAGTGTTAGGGCACGTGAGTACAGCAATGATTCTAACTCTAACTCATTGCCCAGGCAACTTCTCAAAGGGCATAGTTGTCTTAAATACCTGCAGACTCCCAGCTGACCTGGGAGGCCCATCTGGGTTAGGAGAATGCTGGCCCTTTAAGAAAGGGGGCGTGGCCATGAGTGTGCCCTATGGGCAGAGGACAGGAGCCTATCAGAGGCCTGCAGCATGGGGCGAAGACGGGACCACCACCGCAGGATGCCTGGACAGGTGAGGGAATCGACGTCTTTGCTGGGGGAGAGGGACAGCAGAGGAGGCCAAGAAACCCCACACAACATGTGCAAGGCCTGAAGCTTAGGCAGCAGCTGAAGGCCATGCACACGTGGGCATCCAAGGGGAGGACGAGCCAGGAACTGCACTACACGTGAATGGCAATGAAGGGATGCAGAGGACCACACGACAAGTGGGTAGCCACGGGAACATGAGGATGGTCATGTAGGTAAGAGGAGAGAGTAGAAGCCGACACTCACATGGGTATGCATGAGGGGAGGAGCCGTGGATCGCACTACACGTGGACAGCATGGAAGAGGGGAGACAATGTTGTCTCTGGAAAATCCCCATAAAGTCAAAAGTAGTGAATTTTGCAGAATTGAAAATTGCAAATAAGCCCTTGTTGTATCCAATACATTGTATTGCCTGTACATTGTGCCCAGGTTATTATCCTGGCGACACACTCCCTCACTGCAACAATGACAAGCATGTGGATGTTAACTGTGGTGTAAGCTCATGCTGTACTTAGAAGGGAAGGGAATTTGGATTTAGGAGTGCAGATCTTGCTGGTTTTCATTTTGGAGGGCGCCATAGGGCTTTTCCAGAGCATTTGTGCTACCAGTAACGTGAAAGCCCAATATATTTCCATTAACAGATGATGGACCTAAGTGGAGACTTGTTTTTTATGGGTTCAGTTGAATGCTATTGGTAACAACTTATGGTATAGAACATTTTGGATCAGTTCACATATATCCAGTGTTCTATGCTGAGCACTTACATCAGGGTTTCCATCTACATTTCCGAAATACATGATTCAGGTGAAACCCCTGAGGGATCCATTCACTAAGGAGGCAGCAGAGTTACTCCAGACTCTTTTCGGACTTTGTTCAGCTTTTCAAAGGTGCACAGAACTATTGTTGACCGCACTCTTGTGCATGCCTAAAAAGACGTATAAGAAGATGGACAACCCCAGACCACAGGTCAGGCAAGGGTTAAAAGTGACCCCATCTACCTTATTACAGTGAATTTTCCTTTGGGAATATTGTTTGAATCACATTTAGCAGAGATTTACATAAACCCTGATGTAAGCACGTAGTGTAGAGTGCAGGATAAATGTCCGCTGAGTCTTACTGCAATCTTTGGGAGGCAGAATGAACAAATCAACAATAGTTGAAGAATTGGCTACTATCACACTAAAAACACTTTTTCAAAAAAGTTTTTTGCATCACCAAATTTTGAAAGCTATATGTTTTTTACCATTTTGCCAACAGAGTCAAGTGAGGGCTTGTTTTTTGCAGGATGAGTTGGAGTGTTTTTTTTGTTGCATTTTGGGACACATAATATTTTTGATCGCTTTCTATTTAATTTTTTTGTGAGGGAGGATCAATAAGAAACTACAATTCAGGAATAGTTTTTTGTGTTTTATTTTTTCACCGATTCGTAAAATTGATAAGCTTTATTCTTTAAGGTCAATATGCATACAAAGATACCATATTTAGATTTTTATATGCTTTGCTGCTTTTACTCCATAAAAATTAATTGATAGAAAAAAAATTGTGTTTCATTGCGGAGTTGTATAGTGGCTTGTTTTTTGTTTTTTTTACAAGATTCCATTTTCAGAGTTATTTACTTTTGATTTTTTTATCACATTTTATTCCACTTTTGTATTGGCTTTATGATAAAAAATACTTTTTTATGGTTTCATTTTTAAAACGTGTAGGTTTTTTGTTTATTTTATGATTTTACATAAATACATAAAGATAGATGCATGATAGATACAGTAGATAGATAGATAGATAGATAGATAGATAGATAGATAGATAGAGATATTCATTAGTATAATTTATTTTTCATTATTTTTGTTCTTTATTTTCTGTTTTTTTTTATATTTTTAAACTTTTTTTCTTAGTGACTTAATCTCTTGCATACAACATTGCATTGCACAAGTATTGCAATGGATTATACCTATTAGACCACACAGCTGTTATAGTCAACAGATGTGCCATAGCTGTCAAACCCAGAGGCCATTATTTGACCTCTAGCTACCATGGGGCCTCTGTGATCCCATCGCGGGGGTCCTGATCAGGTGGGAAAGGGAGTGCACTTTATCTTCCAGCCCTCTACATGTTGTGATCGCTATTGATTTATAACATTTAGAGGGTTAAACATCCAGTGGCAATATCCCTGGCTGTGACAGCCGGAGTTCGGCTTTAACTTACCCTGAGCTCCTGGCGGCAATCGTACAGGCATAGCCACTGTGCTCTCATGATCGCCATGACATAAACTTAAATCATTTTGCGGGAACCCCTTTCTGACAATGATGTAAGCTTATGTAAATTGTCGTGAAGGGGTTAAGGAGTGAAATGTTCTATGCATACAGCAACCAATGAAGGTAATCACAATTTTCTTCTGTAAGCTTCAAACTGAATCTAGAAGAAAAACTTTTGTATGAATCCTTATGGAAGCAGATTTTTGCTGAAGGTCGTAATAGTAAGTAGATTTAAAAAATGTTGCTACACTGTTTAAAATGTAATAGGCATTTTATAGCAGTTCCCCTCTTTAGCTATTAGAAGAGGATTCTAGATTTTAACCTCTATTGCTTGTTCTTGACAATATTTAATTGCATTTTGCATCTTCATCCTACTTTTAATACTTCCCAAATTAAATGTCTTTTTCAATAAGCTTGAAGTTCTTATATTATGTCCAAAATAAGATAACTGCATTTAATTGTGTCATTTTTTTTTTTTAGAAGTCTTTGCCAACACATATTGTCAGCTATACAGCCATTGCCAAAAATGTTGGCACCTTTGAAATTGTTCCAGAAAATAAAATACAGTGACAAATGAAAAGGTAACAATGTTTTGAACATTTGACTTTCAGGTTCCATAGCTCACCATCCACTACAGATCTGAGCATGAGGCTTCCTTCATTTTATAAACAATCAACTTTGCTTTCTCATACATAAATTTGACTAGTAACTATTTAGCATATGATCAGGTTTTCTCTAATAGCTCCGTCTTTTATTAGGTTGATTCCCAAATGAAAGGCCATTGGTTCGAATTGAGGAGCAGCCATGAAGAAGATTTACCAAAAAAAGAGAAACAGCATCATCCAGTTCATTGACCGTGGTTTCTTGACCATGAAAATTGCTAAACTGAACATGTGAGTGCAATGAGAGCTGGAAAAATATGAAATGAAGCTCGTCTATCTATTCAAAAGCTAACAGGTGGACATCCAGGGAAAATATCGCAGTCAATAAGTTGGGTCATCACAAGGTCTCAGTTCTGGTGCGACAAACACGGCAGTGAAGGTGGCTCGTATGCTTCATAGTAGTGTGATTGCAGATATCCATGAAAGTACCATGTGATGCACATTACACAAGTCTGGAATGATGACAAGAAAATAGGTGCAGGCGCATCGACTTCAATATCATCATAAGAAGCGTAGGTTCGAGTGTGCAAAGAAATACAAAAAGTGGACAATAGAAGCTTGGCAACGGGTGATTTGGAGTGATTAGACGAAAATCAATAGACTAGACTTTGATGGGTGTAAATGGGTCTGAAATAAACAAGGGAAAAGGGGATAACAGATTGAGATATTGAAGGAACTGTTACATTCAATGGAGTAAGCCTGATAATAGGGGTTACTTCACAGCCAAATGCATTGGATACTTGATTACTATCCATGCTGGTCTCAATACTGAGCTATGTGTGAGTATCCTACAAGATGAGTTACTTTGTACACTTAAGTACTATGGGTATGAAAAGGACGATATAGTGTTGCATAACAATAATGACCCAAAGCATACATTGAGATTGGCAAAGAAATGGTTCAATGACTATGATGTAGAGGTTCTGTACTGGCCCCAACAGTCCCTAGACTGCAACCCAAATGAAGACTTGTGGGTAGAGTGAAGAAAAAACTGTATACATAGCTAACTGAGTCGACCAGTATGCATCAACATTGGGAACATGTAGTAGAAACCTGGCAAGTTTTGGTCTACTCCTGCTTGAATCTGATTGAGAGTAGTGTTGAGCGAAACCAATCTGTAAAGTTTAAGATTCATACAGTCTCCTAGTGTCTGGTGCTCAAATCCGAACACACACTTCTCATGGAAGTCCGTGCTCGAGTTTGGAGTCTGATACTGAAAAAAGTTTGTTGAAAGGCTGCAGTGCAGCCAATCAACAAGCTTATTGGCTGTGGGCAATTCTGCAGCCATCACAACCCTGTTGAGTGTTGGCATGGCTGTGATTGGATGGCACACAGCATGACCCGGCCTGCATAATTGGATGGTGGTGCCACCATTGTGCTCTGACTATCATAGGGACAGGATGCTGCTCATGTGAGGGGCAATGTACGATTACTCATCTTACTCCTCTGACTGCATCTTCAGAAAGCATTCTCTGTGTGGCGACGCTGCACCAGACCTGTTAGGGCACTCTAAAAAAATGGTCTGTGAGGGTACTCTTAATAAAGGCTTTCTCAGTGGGGTTAATCTTAAAAAAGACTCTGTATGGCCACTCTGCACCAGACTTTGTGGAGGTGCACTTAAAAAAGGGCCTGTAGAGGTTCTCTTAAAAAAAGGTTTATGGGTCTCCTCTTAAGAAAAAGGTTTGTGGGAGTACATTTAAAAAAGCTCTGTTTAACAACGCTGCCCCAGCCTCTGTGAGGGTACACTAAAAAACAGTCTTTCGGAGTATTCTTAAAAAAGGTCTGAAGGGGTACTCTTACTTAAAGGTCTGTGGTGGTTTTCTTAAAAAAGGGTCTGCGAGAGTACTCATACTAAAAGCTCTGTGGGGGTACTCTTAAATTGGAGTCTGTGGCAGTATTAAGAAAGGGTCTGTGGGGGTATTCTTAGTAAATGTGCTTTGGGTATACTCTAGAAAAAGGGTCTATGGGGTACTCTTAATACAGGCTCTGTGTGGCCTCTCTGCACCAGACTCTGTGGGGGTACTCTTAGAAAAGAGTCTTTGTGGGTACTCTTAACAAAGGGTCTGTGAGAGTACTCTTAAAAAAGGGAATGTCGGGGTACTCATAAACAGGGTCTGTGGAGATACTCTTTATAAAGAACTTGTGTTGGAGTCTTAAAATCTTGGCTTTGTGGGGGAACTCTGAAAACAGTCACTGCGTATAAGGGTACTCTTAAAATGTTGGCTCTCTGGGGGAACTCTTACATTTTTAGTTCTGCTGGGGAACTCTGAAAACATATTTTGTGGGAGAACTCTTACATTTTTTACTCTATGATGGAACCCTAAAAACATACTCTGTGGTGGCACTTTTAAAATGTTGGCTGTATGTAGGGGAGCTCTGAAAACAGGCTCAATGGTGGCACTTTTAAAATTTGGCTCTGTGGCAGCAATTTTTAAATTTTTGCTCTGTGGGAGAACTCTGAAAACTGGCTCTAAGGCAGCACTCTTAAAATTTTGACTCTGTGGGGGAACTCTGAAAACAGACAGTGGCATGACTCTTAAAATGTAAGCAGTGTGGGTGAACTCTGAAAACAGGCTCTGTGGGGGAACTCTTAAAATTTGGGCTCTGTAGGGGAATTCTGAAAGGCTTTGTGGCATCAGGACAAAATTGTTGGCACACCTCAGCTTAATATTTGCTGTCACACACTTTGGAATAAATAAGTGCAATCACTTCCTATAACAATCAGCAAGCTTCTTACACCTCTCAACTGCAATACTCATCTATTGAAAACTTCCAGGCCTATCATATTTGAGGGGTGTCTTCTCTCAATTTTAAGATCTCTACACAGGTGTTCAATGGAATGTAGCCCTAAATTAATTGCTGGCTACTTCAGAACTCTGCAGCACCTTGTTTCCATCCATTTCTGGGTGCTTCTTTAATTATGTTTCAGGGTATTGTCCTGCTGGAAAACCCATGACCTAGGAAGCAAACCCAGCTTCCTGACACTGAGCACCACATTGTGACCCAAAATCCTTTAGTAGTCTTCAGATTTCATGTTGGCAGCAAAATAATGCCAAAACATCTTTGAGCATCCACCATATTTGACAGAAAATACTGTGTTCTTTTCTTTGTTGGCCTCATTCCGTTTTTTGGTAAACAGAATTATGTGCTTTACCAAAAAGCTTAATCTTGGTCTTATCTATCCACCAGAAGCTTTCCCAGAAGGATTTTAGGTTACACATGTAAATTTTGGCTAACCGCAGTCTAGCTTTCTTAAATCTCTATGTTAAGATTGGGGTCCTCCTCAGTCTCCTGTCATAGTCTTTCATTTTATTAAAATGATGACAGATAGTTTGCGCTGACATTGAAGCACCCTGAGCATGCAAGACAGCTTGAATTTCTTCGGAACATTATTGGGGCTGCTTATCCACCTCTTGTCAATTTTTCTCTACCTTTCAATTGCAGGGAGATTAGTTACATTGCAGTGAGTTGTAAACCTATTGATTATGTTGCGCACCGTGGCGAAAGGAACATTAACAGTCTGGAGATAGACTTGTAATCTTGAGATTCTAGATGTTTTTAAATAATTTTTGTTCTTAAATCCTGAGTCAGCTCTCTTCTTCTCTTTCTGTTCTCTATGCTTAGTGTGGCACACACAGACACACAAAGCAAAGATTGAGTAAATTCTCCCTTATTTATCTGATTTCAGGTGTGATTTTTATATTCTCCACACCTGTTACTTACCACAGGTGAGATTGTATGAGCAGGGCCACTGTCAGGGCATGATAACCATGACTAATGTATGGGGCTCTGGTAAGACAGGGCCCCAGCCAGGCCCAGGGTAATTACATAGCTTTATTAAGCCCTGGGCCTTGGCAAGGCCCCCATCTTCACTGGACCCCAGGCACAGCCACAGCAGAGGGGCCCGTCAGTGTCGCTTCAGCCATGGCCCACTGCTAATAGCATAAGTCTTTCTAGGACGCTGCATGCAAATTAGCCATGTGGCAGAAGCAAGATCAGTGAGCAGAGCAAGGTGCCGACACGTCACCTCGCGGCCCAGAATATAGCAGAGTGATGAAGTCATCACTCTGCAACCTTATCACACATCTGTAGGCAATGTAGAGGTGGGGACACAGCATCCGGCAGGGAAAAGGTAAGCGCTACATGAGCTGAAGATCGCCAGGGGTGATGGGGGGGCCCATTTACACCAGTCCCTGCCTTGCTTCAGCTAGATTTGTGTCAAAGGGCGCACATCCAGCTGAAATGCATCATGGCTCAGAGAGCATGCGGCTTGATGTGGTAGCCAAGGTTGGTGTGTAAAATTTTTCGCTTTTTTCTTTTTGAGGCAGACAAATATACGAGGAAAGGCACAGGAAGGGGAAATATATACAAGAAGGGGACCAATACCAGAATGGGGACTTATATACCAGAATGTGAAAGGAGGGATATATATATATATATATATATATATATATACACCAAGAGGGGCCCAGGATGGGGACACATATGCCTGGAAGGGAACAAATAAGCCAGGATTGGGACATATATACCAGGATGACGACATATATACCAGGAAGGGGAAAGAAACCAGGATGGGAACCTATATACCAGAATGTGCCCAGAAGGGGGATATATACTCTATATACCAGGAGGGGCCCAGGATGGGGACATATATGCTGGGAAGGGGACTAAGTAATAAACCAGGATGTAGACATATATACAAAAAGGACATGTATATACCAGAAAAGGGACAGAAACCAGGATGGGGACACATACCAGAATGTGACTAGGAGGGTGATATATATGTACACCAGAAGGGGCCCTGGATGGAGACATATATGCTGGGAAGGGTACAAATAAACCAGAATGTAGACATATATACCAGGAGGAGGACATATATACCAGGAAGGGGACAGAAACCAGAATGGGGACATATATACCAGATTGTGCCCAGGAGAGATATATATATATACACCAGGAGGGGCCCAAGAGAAGGACATATATACCAGGATTGGGACAAATATACCAGGAGAGTCCCAGGATGAGGACATACATACCAGGAGAAGGGCATATATGATAGGAAGGGAACAATAAACCAGCATGGGGACAGGCATACCAGGAATGGCCCAGAATTGGGATGTATACACCAGGACGGTGACATATATACCAGGAAGGGGACATGTATACAAGGAGAAGGACATATATACCTGGAGGATATTATACAGAGAGGCAATGTGTAAGGGGGATAGTATACAGAAGGTAATATGTGAGGGGGTGATATACAGAGGGGCAGTGTGTGGGAGGATATATATATATATACATACATACAGTACAGACCAAAAGTTTGGACACACCTTCTCATTCAAAGAGTTTTCTTTATTTTCATGACTCTGAATATTGTAGATTTACATTGAAGGCATCACAACTATGAATCAATTAACACATGTGGAATGACATACTTAACAAAAAATTGTGAAACAACTGAAAATGTGTCTTATATTCTAGGTTCTTCAAAGTAGTGGGGTATATTATACAGAGGGGCAGTGTGTGTGGGTTGAGATTATACATGGGGCAGTGTGGGAGAGAAATTATGGAGATGGGTGGTGTAGAGGGTGTACTATGGATAGGGGCAGAGTAGGGGATGTATTATTAATATTCTGAGGGACATACTTAGTTTTCTGGAACAACTTCAAAGGTGCTAACACTTTTGGCCATGACTGTGTGTGTGTGTGTGTGTGTGTGTGTGTGTATATACATGTTTTACCAAGACTATCGGTGAGAGTGAAGAAGGTTTGAGGGGTGGAGGTGGAGATGAGGTGGAGCCTCGGCGGATTCTCAAGGGGGCCCAAAACTTTTGTCAGTATGGGGCCCTGAAATTACTAATGGTGGCCCTGTGTGTGAGCATAACATGCTTGAAGCAAAGTTGTTTACCCACAATTTTGGAAAGGGGTCAACAATTTTACCTGCCTATTTTGTTTTTTTTTTTGTGAAATTAGGTCCATTTTGCCTTTTTTCTCAGGTTTTTTTTATTCAAATACATATAAAAGAAATAAACATGTTTAGGACAAAGATGAGTAACTGCAATATTTTTCAGGGAGAATTACTTCATTTTCCAGAAAAATTTCAAGGGTGTCAACTTTTTCGTCCGTGACTGTAAATATAAATTTTTTCCAAGTCATTGTCCAGCTTTTCTTTATCATTAAAATGCTTGACATTGAGATACATTTTGGAAATATAGAAAAGCATTTCAATTGTTTGTATGGGGGATCAACATCAATTGCCGTCTCAGTGGCTTTAATTTTCTTCATATTTCATTGCTAATGAACCTTTTAGAATAATAAAATAGAAGTATAGTGTCACTTTTATTTAAAAAATATTTTCAATAAAATTATATATAGGGCATGAATTCATAAAAAGCAAATCTAGTAGTCAAACAGAATCATGCCCAGGGTGTACATAGTAAGAATAATTAGACGTCATTTTCTTGGATGTAAAGATGTAATGGTGTTTTAAGCTTTGTTCAATGATGTTTATATTCGAAAGAGGAAGTCCTTGGGGGATGCAATTACTATGATAAACAGTTGTTTCTTTACATATATATTTTCCAAGGTCATTATTATTGTACATTTTGAAAGAAGCAATATAGGAAGATCACAGGATACAAATGTGAACCAATGTTTACGCCATATATGCTGAATGCATTACAAGGTGGCCTCAAACATATTTCCTACCACAACAGGGAAAAAAGTAATAAAAATGCATTTTTTCAGGATCAATAAGAGAGCAATGGAAATCACGTTTGTTAATAAATAATTTATGTGATAAAACATTTAATGAATTAGCAATAACTTAGAATTATAGTAAACATCCATTTCATTGAGTAGATTTCTCCTGTTTAGGCCACATATTCACTAGAAATTATTGAAACATGTTTTATAAGAAATTTCTGAATATGATGAAACAGTTAATGGATCCCTTGGTGAATTTGTTTGCATATACACTGAAGCTAATTGCAAACCACGATATAAACCAATAAATTTGGGTTATAGAGAAATAGAAATAAATCTGGTAATTTTTAAACATAGATTTAGGATTAGAGATGTTTGAATTGATAAGTAGACAATTGAATTTGATTCAACTTCCCAGAAATGTACAAGTCTCTGCAAAATTTGAACAGTTTGCGATTCAATGCTCATGGATCTGCCAAGAAAAAAGTTGGCAACAGCATTTCACACACAGAGTCGCATAGTGGGCTATGGGAGTAGAATGATGGCCATCACATGTTCTACTGTAACAAATCAGGAAGAACAGCGAATAAAGAGGATGAGAGTTTTCCAAGCAGCACCGTTTTATGCTTTTACAGTGTAGGGATAGGAGGTTAAATTGCACAGCTCATTCCACCAATGAATAACTACTGCATTATTGTTGAAGAAGATTAATAAATAGGGATGATCGAATACCAAAATATTCGACTTCGCAAATATCCGTCGAATAGTTCACCGCTATTCGATTATTCGCGAATATTCGACGCACAATGTAAGTCTATGGGAAACCAGAATAATTTCACATAGGACCTAACGGCGAGCTGTGGTCACTAAGGAAAAGGCCGAAATGGATGGGAAAAGGTAGAATCTCTCTGTCTCTCCCTCTCTCTCTGTCTCTCTCCCCTCTGTAGTGCTGAAAGCCGGAGCAGCGGGGACTATATATGTATCGTTCCTGGAAGCTGCGGCAACTTGTATGTAGATGACTCTGTGCGGCCAAGCCAATCACAGTAACACCACAACACAGATGGCTGCGGCATTACTGTGAGAGCAAGCAACATCAGATGTGTTCATTGGCTGGAAAACAGGCGCCAGGAAGTCAGAAATGAAAATGAAAATATCGGAGCAGATGTTGTTTTATTCGTCGGATACCAAATGGCGCGAATAGCCTGTTATCCGTTGGATACCGAATAGTGGCGAATACATTCGCTCATCCCTATTAATAAACATTATTGGTAGCCATTCTGTGAATAACAACCCAAAGATTCAAGTGTTGTAGTGTTACTGTTAATTGATTGATCTATGATATACTGTAGTAACATGCACTACAACTTCAAACTAGACAGTTTAATACTTTGCATTCTAATTTTGATATTTTTTTTTTAAATAGGACATTCTCAATTATATATAAAAAGGTGTAAACCTTTTTCCTACAATATTTCAGACGTTACCCAGGTACCTTCTTTTGGGTCGCAAAACTTTCAATCTTTCCTCGAAATTTATTTGGAAAGTACTTGGGGTTCATTTTTTTTTTTTTTAAACAAACACATTAAAACTTTTGGAATATCAATTTATGAACCATACACCCAATGACCATACTCTATTGCCATATTTTTGCTTTTGGGCATGACATAACATGTACCTATTTTACATCACAGTAATTTGAGTTACTTTTCATATTTGTTCTAGAGGAGATAAAATAAAACACAAAACAAGGCTAAGGTTTTGCAACTTTTTTTAAAAGTTGGAATTACCAACTGTATGCACTAGAACAATGCTGCTAGCTGTTGTTTGCAAATTAATGTCCATTCGTGTAATAATAATCATATTAATCTTTATTTCTATAGGGCCAACATATTCCGCAGTACTTTACAATTTAGGAGGATCATATACAAACAAGTAACAGTTATAGAACTGTACCCATCAAGTATCATATTATTTTAGGGCAACATACGTATATTATTTTTGCAAGGAGGGAGTAAATTAAATAAAATTTAAATTAAAACACAAAAACAAAAAGGTTATATTTTTTTAGTAGACAAATTTAACAACTGTACGTGACACGAGAATCCTTCTGATTTGCTAGTTCTGCTGAAAATGATGGTACTTTCTGTGTGTATACGTAATTTTTTTTAGTCAGGTGGATAATTAAAAAATAGCAATTTAAAACATTATTTAAAAACATCACCTTATACATACCTTTTTGACCATTCAAATTCATCAACTATACACCCCACAACTATACTGTAGGCAATTTCTGGATTTTGATGCTGGGTTGTACTGTCACAATTCCTCCGCTCAGTGATCAAGGCTTGCTGAGCCATCGATTGGTTGTGTCAGCTCATTCATCCAAAATGGAGCTGGAGAGTGCTGAGCGGTCAGTGTTTTGAGTGACTGCTTAGTTATCTAATCTCATACTGGGAGGTACTGAGTAGAGTTGAGCGCGGTTCGTGGTTCGTGGTTCTCCAGTTCGCGGCTCGAGTGATTTTTGGGCTGTTCGAGATCGAACTAGAACTCGAGCTTTTTGCTAAAAGCTCGATAGTTCTAGATACGTTCGAGAACGGTTCTAGCAGCAAAAAGCAGGGCTTTTTACAGCTACAGTGAGCAGGAGCCATCGCTGGCAGCCTGCCACAAGCTGGTAACCAAGATAAACATCGGGTATCCAAGCAAAGCGCTTTGGTTAGTAACCCGATGTTTATCTTAGTTACGTGCAGGAAGCCCACACTTTCCCGCTCAGCTCGCTCCACCCCCTCCTGCCCGCGGCATGTACACATACATACACATACACAAACACACACACACACACATCCACATCCCCCCCCCCCCCCCGCCCAATCTAATAAATTGGTTAAAGAGGGAATGTTTTGGGGAGTGTTTTTTCAAATAAAAATGTGTTTGTCGTGTATTTTTTTTTTATTACTGACTGGGTTGGTGATGTCGGGTATCTGATAGACGCCTGACCTCACCAACCCCAGGGCTTGATGCCAGGTGACATTACACATCTGGTATTAACCCCAAATATTACCCCGTTTGCCACCGCACCAGGGCGCGGGATGAGCTGGGGCGAAGCACCAGGATTGGCGCAT
The DNA here is from genome assembly GCF_048569485.1 of Anomaloglossus baeobatrachus. NCBI lineage: Eukaryota > Metazoa > Chordata > Amphibia > Anura > Aromobatidae > Anomaloglossus > Anomaloglossus baeobatrachus. Next base: position 307,363,181 of record NC_134355.1, read on the forward strand.
CTAATGGATGCGCCACTTCTGGGGCGGCTGCGGCCTGCTATTTTTAGGCTGGGGAGATTCCAATAACCATGGACCTCCCTAGTCTGAGAATATCAGGCCCCAGCTGTCTGCTTTACCTTGGCTGGTGATCCAATTTTGGGGGACCCCTACGTGTTTTTTTTTTCAATTATTTATTTAATTTAAAATAACAGCGTGGGGTGCCCTCAGTTTTGGATTACCAGCCAAGGTGAGGTTGCCAGCTGTGGTCTGCAGGCTGCAGCCGTCTGCTTTACCCTAGCTGGCTACAAAACTAGGGGGAACCCTATGTCATTTTTTTTTCATTTTTTTGGCTAAATACAAAGCTAAGCACCCCTTAGTGCCACATGAAAGGTACCAAAGGGAGTTCCACTTTTTCTCCATTTTTTTCTCCACTTTCTCTCCACTTTTTCTCCACTTTTTCTCCATTTTTTTCTCCACTTATTCTCCACTTTTTCTCCTCTTATTCTCCACTTTTTCTCCACTTTTTCTCCACTTTTTCTCCTCTTATTCTCCACTTTTTCTCCACTTTTTCTCCACTTTTTCTCCATTTTTTTCTCCACTTTCTCCACTTTTTCTCCACTTTTTTCTCCACTTTTTCTCCTCTTATGCTCCACTTTTTCTCCTCTTAATCTACACTTTTTCTCCACTTTTTCTCCACTTTTTCTCCACTTTTTTCTCCACTTTTTCTCCTCTTATGCTCCACTTTTTCTCCACTTTTTCTCCACTTTTTCTCCACTTTTTCTCCACTCTTTCTCCTCTTAATCTCCACTTTTTCTCCTCTTATGCTTTACTTTTTCTCCACTTTTTCTCCACTTTTTCTCCACGTTTTCTCCACTTTTTTCTCCACTTTTTCTCCTCCTATGCTCCACTTTTTCTCCACTTTTTCTCCACTTTTTCTCCACTTTTTCTCCACGTTTTCTCCACGTTTTCTCCACTTTTTTCTCCACTTTTTCTCCTCTTATGCTCCACTTTTTCTCCACTTTTTCTCCACTTTTTCTCCTCTTAATCTCCACTTTTTCTCCACTTTTTCTCCACTTTTTCTCCACTTTTTCTCCACTTTTTTCTCCACTTTTTCTCCACTTTTTCTCCTCTTATGCTCCACTTTTTCTCCACTTTTTCTCCACTTTTTCTCCACTTTTTCTCCTCTTATGCTCCACTTTTTCTCCACTTTTTCTCCACTTTTTCTCCACTTTTTCTCCACTTTTTCTCCTCTTATGCTCCACTTTTTCTCCACTTTTTCTCCTCTTAATCTCCACTTTTTCTCCTCTTATGCTCCACTTTTTCTCCACTTTTTCTCCACTTTTTCTCCTCTTATGCTCCACTTTTTCTCCACTTTTTCTCCACTTTTTCTCCTCTTATGCTCCACTTTTTCTCCACTTTTTCTCCACTTTTTTCTCCACTTTTTCTCCTCTTATGCTCCACTTTTTCTCCACTTTTTTCTCCACTTTTTCTCCTCTTAATCTCCACTTTTTCTCCACTTTTTCTCCACTTTTTCTCCACTTTTTCTCCACTTTTTTCTCCACTTTTTCTCCACTTTTCCTCCTCTTATGTTCCACTTATTCCCCACTTTTTCTCCACTTTTTCTCTACTTTTTCTATGGTCGGTCTACCCATTAGCTCTGCCATGCATAGTGTAGCTCTACACCTACTGCACATGTTACTTTATGATTGACATCTCTTTCGTACCAGAGCTGTCTAAGTCTACTCTGACCCCATATTTGTCATTACTATATTGTCCTTGTACTGTATTATGACATTTGTATCATGTGTTTCATTTCTTGCTGTGTTGCAATTTTTTTGCTGCATCCCAATTGTACCTCTACATTGTTCGAGTTTATGTTATTGTTCTCTCACTCTTATGTGATACTGATTATTGTCATTTTTCATGATTACATGCAGATAAGTCCAATCTGACGAAGGCTCAGGCCGAAACGTCATTTGTAACTTGTTTTGGACAAAAACATATATGCTTATGAAAAAAAAATTTTCTTAATACGGACCAATAAAGAGTGATTTTGCATTACTATCCGTTGTGACTTACTGACTTAGTCTGGGAGATATAGAGTGCCGAGGTTACTCACTAATTTTATCTATTATTACCTCTGAGCACCTATATACCAGTGAGCAGAGCTTCCTCTACAGTAGTTCTCCTGATTAGGCATGCCCTTACCTCATGAGCAGGGCATTGCAGCTTTGGTAGCAACCATTACGACATGGACTCTGCTGCTGTGGACCCGGGGAGAGTGAGTGCAGATTCATTGCACCCACACTCCTCACATGAAGGGTCCGCACTCCTAGAAAATGGGGGATACGTTCCCTGAGTGTCTCCCCCCCATATTCTAGACGGTCCAGAGTCATCGTGGGACCCCTTTATTTTTTTTCTTACAATAAATTGGTGAAAGAGGAAATGTTTTGGGGACTGTTTTTTCAAATAAATTTCTTTTGTCGATTTTTTGTTTTTGTTAGTACTGACAGTTTATGATGTTGGGTATCTAATAGACGCCATGACATCACAAACTGCTGGGCTTGATCTCAGGTGACTTTACAGCTAGTATCAACCCGATTTATTACCCCGTTTGCCACTGCACCAGGGCACGGGATGAGCTGGGGTGAAGCGCCAGGATTGGCGCATCTAGTGGATGCGCCACGTCTGGGGTGCCTGCGGCCTGCTATTTTTAGGCTGTGAAGGCCCAATAACTATGGACCTTCCCACCCTGAGAATACCAGACCACAGCTGTCCGCTTTACCTTGGCTGGTGATCCAATTTGGGGGGTCCCCTACTTTTATTGTGTAATTATTAATATTTATAAAATAATTATAAAAAAGAGCCTGAGGGGACCTCCACATTGGATCCCCAACCACGGTAAAGCTGCCAGCTGTGGTTTTCAGGCTACAGCCGTCTGCTTTACCCTAGCTGGCTATCAAAAATGGGGGGACCCAACGTAATTTTTTTTTTTTAACTATTTTTTAAATAGAAAAAATTAATGGGCTTCCCTGTATTTTGATTGCCAACCAAGGTAACGGCAGGCAGATGGGGGTGGCAACCCATAGCTGTCTGCTTTATCTGCGCTGAGAATCAAAAATACCGCGGAGCGCTACGTCATTTTTTTAAAGATTTATTTTTACAGCACTGTGATGTCCAGCAATCAAAATACAGGGAAGCCCATTTTATTTTTAGTTATTTAAATAAATAATTAAAAAAAATATATGTTAGCTCCCACTGCATTTTTTGTATTGCTAGCTAAGGGTAATCCAAGCAGCTACTGGCTGCTAACCCCCACTGCTTGGTGTTACCTTCACTGGCAATGGAAAATCCAGGGAAGCATTTTTTTTTTTTTTTTTGCCAAAAAGCTACAAAAAAAGGACGTGAGCTTCGCCATATTTTTGTATGCTAGCCAGGTATAGCAGGCAGGTGCTGGAAGAGTTGGATACAGCGCCAGAAGATGGCGCTTCTATGAAAATGCCATTTTCTGAGGTGGCTGCAGACTGCAATTCGCAGCAGTGGGGCCCAGAAAGCTCAGGCCAACCGGTGGTGCGGATTCCAATCCCAGCTGCCTAGTTGTACCTGGCTGGACACAAAAATGGGGCAAAGCCTACGTCATTTGTTTTCTAATTATTTCATGAAATTCATGAAATAATAAAAAAAGGGCTTCCCTTTATTTTTGGTTCCCAGCCGGGTACAAATAGGCAACTGGGGGTTGGGGGCAGCCGTACCTGCCTGCTGTACCTGGCTAGCATACAAAAATATGGCGAAGCCACATAATTTTTTCAGGGGGCAAAAAACTTCTGCATACAGTCCTGGATGGAGTATGCTGAGCCTTGTAGTTCTGCAGCTGCTGTCTGTCTGTATGGAGAAGAGCAGACAGCAGCTGCAGAACTACAAGGCTCAGCATACTCCATCCAGGACTGCATGCAGAAGTTTTTTGCCCACCAAAAAAATGACGTGGGCTTTGCCATATTTTTGTATGCTAGCCAGGTACAGCTGGCAGCCACGGGCTGCCTCCAACCCCCAGTTGCCTATTTGTACCCGGCTGGGAACCAAAAATATAGGGAAGCCCGTTTTTTTTAATTATTTCACTTATTTCATGAAATAATTAAAAAACAAATGACGTGGGCTTCGCCCTATTTTTGTGTCCAGCCGGGTACAACTAGGCAGCTGGGGATTGGAATCCGCAGCACAGGTTAGCCCGAGGTTTGTGGGCGCCTCTGCTGCGGATTTCAGTCCGCAGCCGTCCCAGAAAATGGCGCTCTCATAGAAGCGCCATCATCTGGCGCTGTATCCAACTCTTCCAACAGCCCTGGAGCCGGGTGGCTTGTTGGGTAATCATGAGTTAATACTGGCTTTGTTTTACCAGCCAGTATTAAGCCAGAGATTCTTAATGTCAGGCACGTTTGACCCGGCCATTAAGAATCTCCAATAAAGGGTTAAAAAAAGACACCACACAGAGAAAAAATACTTTAATAGAAATAAATACACAGACACATTAGAGACTCCATCTTTATTACCCTGTCAGCCCTCCACGATCCTGCTCTTCTGTCTTCTTTCTTTCTAGTGTAGTAGTAGTGACGATTGTAGTGAGGGGCATCACTTGGGGCTGGGGAACCTCCATCCTAACTACAATGCTCACTACAATCGGGAAGCAGCGTGCAGCCTTCACTCCGTGAGTGATCACTGCTGGCTGCTAGCGGTAACAGCGGTAACGCTGACAGACGCGTTACCATAGCAACGGTGCTCCCGGAGCCGCGGTTAGCGGTGACGTCACCGCTAACTGCGTTGCTATGGCAACGGTGATCTCCGTTAATGACCGGCTGTGTCAGCCGGTCCCTAACGGAACGGGGAGTCGACCGTGTGCTAGAGCATGTCGCCGGTACACGGCGATACACATATGTGCACCGTGTACCGGAGAGATGCACTCGCAGGTCCTACATGACGTGTCATAGTCATGTGACCAGTCTGTAGCCAATGAGATAATAGCCACGTGACTGGTCACATGGCTATTTTGACGTCACGATAGGTCCTGCTTCTCTGCTGGCAGTGCAGGTCACCGGGAGGATTCAGCGATCATCGGATGGAATAGCGGCAGGAGACAGAGTGCAGAAGGGATCGCGAGGACCGGTAAGTGTTATGGCAATGTTTATTAACTGTTTGTGTACATTTATAATGCATTTTTATGTGTTTGTGATTGCCTCCCATTATAGCCTATTGGTTCTAGTTCGGTTCGTCGAACGTTCGACGAACCGAACTCGAACGGGACCCCCGTTCGGCGAACCGGCCTCGAGCCGAACCGGGACCGGTTCGCTCATCTCTAGTACTGAGTTTCTGTAAGTGTTCCTTGTTGCTGATAATTGTCCAGCTATTTGGGCTAGCAGTGTATCCCAGAACACTGCTAGTAAGGGTGCTTTACATGCTGCGACATCGCTACCGATATATTGTCAGGGTCACGTTGTTAGTGACGCACATCCAGCGCCGGTAGCGACATCGCAGCGTGTGACACCAAGGAGGTGTTGTTTGTCATTCCTGTGGCAGCACACATCACTATGTGTGACACCGCAGGAACGATGAACATCTCCTTACCTGCGTCCACCAGTAATGCGGAAGGAAGGAGGTGGGCGGGATGTTACGTCCCGCTCCCCTCTGCTTCTATTGGCCGGCCACTTATTGATGCCGCAGTGACGTCGCTATGACGACGAACGCCCCTCCCCCTTGAAGGAGGGATTGTTCGTCGGTAATAGCGACATTGCTGTCAAGGTATGTGCGTGTGACGCTGCTGTAGCGATAATGTTCGCTACGGCAGCGAGCACCAAATGTCGCACGAGCGACGGGGGCAGGTGCTATCGTGCACGATATCGCTAGCGATAGCTAGCGATGTTGCAGCGTGTAAAGCACCCTTTAGCCTTCTATTTGGTGGGTCTTGTTTACCTCAGTTATCTACGTATGCTCTGGGAATTTATCTCTTGCTGCCTGACCAATGACTTTATCAGACCATTCTTTCTGCCTTGTTCCTCTGCCCTGATTCGCTACTCTCCTCGTATTCTGACTCCAGATCGTGACTTGACTATGCCTCTGCCTATGCCCTTAATGTTGACAAAATCTGATGTAGGAAAAACAAGAAAAGGTTCCACCTCACCTCTTGTGTCCATGCTCCTTCACTGGGAGCTTGAAAGTACTGTGCCACAGCATGAAAAAATGGAATAAATCTTGGAATCCAGCTCTACAAACTTCATATTTCTTTATTCTTTAAAATGTTGTACAGACAGAACACGCCAATATCCCTGAAAGCCAAATAACACATTTCATATGTCATGCATCCTTAATCAGGATTAGAAATGCTTGACATCTGAAATGTGTTGTTTTAAAGAATAAAGAAATACAAAGTTTACAGTGTCGGATTCCATTTTTCTTTCCATAAACTGATCCTAAAACTGAAACTAAATCCTAAACTAAACTAATTCCTAAACTGATTTGTGACCCCAGAACGTTTGATTATCCTGCCTCATGCTTTGCCCATGTAGTGACTAGCGTACCATTAAGAATGGCTCTAATATTTTTTCCATATCATTAGTATAGATCCTATTAATAGACTTTTCAATCTGGTGATAAACCTGACCCAGATGGATCAGGATCTGACCAGGGAGCACTGGAGACTGAAGACGTCATAGTCCCAGCTGCAGAGTAAGTCATTTAGCTTGATATGTTCCTCCCAAAGCCCTCCGCTGCCGGCAGCAGCTTTGACACCTGTATCTTCTGATGTGCAGTGTCACAATGTGACTATGGGAAGGCAAGGGACAAAAGGCTTTTATGCTGCTGTTCACGCTATGGAACATTAGACTATATGCTTGTGTGGCGCCCTGGAAAACCAGGTAGTTGGACACGTAGGCCTCCGCATAACACCAATCCCACGAAGTTTTAAATCAGCCGACCTGAAACCCTAGTCACCCCCCTCAGGGAAGGACAGACACACCAGTGGTCGGGACCAGGCAATTAGGTAATGCCCACCTAGGGGTCTAGAGAGCCCGGGGCGGGAAAACAGTCAGTGGTCAGATGAGTTCTGGAGTTCAAGTCTATGTGAGCTCAGGCAGTCAAGGCCTGTAGCTCGAGCTGACAGGTGCCAGAGAGCCCGACACCTTGGCTAGGTGGCAAACAATAGTCAAAGCCCGCAGTAGATGGGAAGATGGAGCCGGGGATCCCAGGTGGACTGGGACAGGGTTGGAGCCCGCCGGTACAGACACCGGAGAACCGTTCCGGAAACCGTGTGCACAGAGGAGGTACTTGGACCCTGAAGCTAGGACCGACACCAACGGCCTAGCTAATTAACCAATTGAGGGCAGGATTTTAGGTCCTGTCCCAACCTAAGTCCCGAATAGTAGACAACCACCCACCGCGGGGGATAGGGCAACCGCCAGGGCCCTTAGATCCCAAGGGTCAGCGTCAGATGGGCACGGTTCCCAACCAAAGGACCGGGAGCGGACTCCCGTGTTCCATACCGGGAAGTCCCATCTACAAAATCAAGTGTGTAGAGGAGAGAGGCTTTGATTATCAACCCGGGTGTGGGATCAGGATACACCCATCTGCGGCAACCAGCCACCATCGTCTTGGTTTACCACAAGACTCGTCTGTTTATTCGACCGTGGGTAACTTCCCCGGCCTGGCCGGGTATGCCAGCCCCTGCACCATCATCCTCAACACAAAGACATTGGGCCCCGGGGCATCCATCCCTACCCACGAAGGGGTTAACATCCAGCTGCCATTACATCTCCCCCGGGTGTCCCACAACAGCAGCAGTGGTGCTAAATCTCACCACACACCGTTGTTACACCTCGTGGCTCTCCGTTTGCAAGGAATGAGGTAGTCTCCCATTCCTTGTCTGCCACGAGCCCTTCTGTTCAGCAGCGCCGAAGGTCTAGGAGACTACACGGTCTGCAGGAGATGCCTGCTCACAGACACAGCAGAAGAGTGACACCTAGTGGTTCTCCCTTTGCAAGGAATAAAGCGGTCTCCCAACCCTTGCCTGCCACGTGCTCTCCTGCTCAGCATCACAGAGGGTCGGAGAGGTTGTGCAGTGTGCAAAGGATGGATGCTCAGGGAAGCAGCAGGACTTCCCTTTTCTCTGCACATTGTGAAACCGAGGATCCTGCCTTTATAACCCAGAGGCAGGAAGATGAGCATGTGCCCCACGTGACGTCTTCTGATTCGCTCACTGATATCACACGGCCCGATGACGAGGCTGGTGATGTGCTGAATCCTGACTGGCCGGGCCAGGACGTCACGAATCCTGATTGCGTCATGTCCGTCTCGCGCCCGCCCTTGGGTGGAGCTACGCCTCCTTAAAAGCTCCCCCTGCCTTCATGGCGGTGCGCGACCGTCCTTCTATGTTTGGATGTCTGGCAGCGTGCTGCCACGCCACTGTACAGACGTCATTGTCTTTTGTGGGCTTTGCCCTTGCTGCTTAGGCAGCACCTGGTTTGCAGGTCTTGCCCCTGCCTTGCTGCTCTGGCATTATTCTGTTTAGCAGGCTGTGTTCCTGTCTCAGGTGAGCTCCTAGAGTCTCTGTCGGACTCACCTATTACTGAAGCACACGTGCGTGGGCACCTCTGTGCTACCCTCGTGCCATATTCTTGTGACTCCCGCTGGCACACGTGCGTAGGCACCTCTGTGCGTCCCCGTGCAACAAGTACACCGAACGAGGAGCTCCGAGCCATACAACCCTCACGGGTTAGGGCGGAACGGTGTACATAGATCGTCTGTGACATTCCAGACGATCACTAGTAGCAACCCGCTCACTCTTTCCTGACCATAGCAGCGGTCTCTTACACCGCACAGTGAACCTTGACCGGCGGAAGTTGTCCATTTCCCATCTTGGCACGCTTCCCCGTGTCCCCCTCGTAACATTACGGTCACGCCAAGGTCTGGCTATGGTGGAAGAGCAGCAGCAGTTGCTGCGTTATGTGCAGCAGTTGGAGTCACGATTGGCAGCAGTGGAGCGGTCTTCCCCTGATAAGGATGCATTAGCGACAGTCGCCACCCAGGCGGCTACTCAGGCTGTGGAATTGTGCAGAAGGTCGCCTCGCCTTGTGCTCCCAGAGCGCTTCAGCGGGGACAGCTCCGAGTGCCGTGGTTTCATAAACCAGGTTACCACCTACTTGGAGTTGTCCGCGACTCATTACGCTACTGAGAAGGCGAAGGTAGCCTTCGTCCAGTCCCTGCTCACAGGGAAAGCGCTAAAATGATCCACGCCGTTGTGGGAGCGCGGAGATCGGGTGGTGAATCACCTTCCAGCTTATCTTGAGGCCATGAGAAAGGTGTTCCTCGGGCCTCAAGTCACCCACGACTCCGCGCTGCGGCTCCTACGCCTTCGGCAAAGGTCCACTTCAGTCGGGGACTTTGCGGTGCAATTCAGGACACTCGCCGCAGAGCTGGACTGGCCAGATAAAGTCCTGGTCCCCGTGTTCTGGGAGGGTCTGGCAGGGTTCGTCAAAGACACGCTGGCCACGCGTGACGTGCCGACCACCTTAGAGTCCTTGATTCGGCTTGCCTCTCTCATAGACATCTGCCACACGGAGCGGAGGCTCGAGGTCTCTTGGGCACCCATGTCTACCTGGCCTACAGAGCCTCTGACTCCTCTCCCCCACCAGACAGGTCTCCCAGCCAGCCCTGTTGACGACCCCGTGGAGTCAATGGAAGTGTCCAAAGTGGTCTCCTCTACCACAGGTTCTCGGCCTTCGGTCGTTTGCTTTGCCTGTGGGCAGAGGGGACATATAGCTACCCGATGTTCGAAACCATCGGAAAAAAGACAGCGTCTAGTTTCCATCAGAGGGGGGATCCTAGACGCTGCCTCTCCTTCTAGGTTAACCATCAGCGCCCAGTTGCAGTTTGGCACCATTGTCTTCTCTGCCCAGGCTTGCTTGGACTCCGGCGCTGACGACAGTTTCATTTCGGCATCCCTGGCAACTAGGTACTCTGTCTCCCTGGTCCTGTTGCCTAAACCAATCTGTATCCGGGTAGTCAACGGGTCCCTACTTGTCGATCCCATTACCCAGATCACCGTCCCACTCAGGACGGATGTATCACCAGGCCACCATGAGCAGGTGTCCTTTCTGGTGCTTCCAGAAGGGACGGATGAGATCATACTGCGACTCCCCTGGTTGAAATGGCATGCTCCGATACTCAACTGGGCAACAGGGGAGATCTCGTCCTGGGCAGGGTCATGTAGGGAGCACCTCTGGACCACCGGGCCACCCACTACCCTAGACCAGGTGCCACCTGGCCAGACCCTCGTTCCCCCTGGGCTACGGAACGATGTGCTGTCCTGGGACCATACCTCCAAGGTCGGGGGCCCCTTCTGGGCCAAAAGGACCAGAGTCCTAGAGGCCAGGCATGATTGGTGGCCGACGGCCGACTCCTCGTCTGACGACCCTGAAGTAGCGAGGCTGGTAAAAACAAAAGTCGTACAGGGCAAGAGGTACTTCCTCGTGGAGTGGGTCGGTCGTGGACTGAAGCATAGGTCCTGGGAATTGGAGGGTCATGTCCATGGCCTGGGTTTAGTGGCGGCCTTCGAGCGCAGGTGGGAGGGGGGCCCTAGACTGGGGGGTAATGTTACACCTTGTGGCTCTCCGGTTGCAAGGAATGAGGTAGTCTCCCATTCCTTGTCTGCCACGAGCCCTTCTGTTCAGCAGCACCGAAGGTCTAGGAGACTACACGGTCTGCAGGAGATGCCTGCTCACAGACACAGCAGAAGGGTGACACCTAGTGGTTCTCCCTTTGCAAGGAATAAAGCAGTCTCCCAACCCTTGCCTGCCACGTGCCCTCCTGCTCAGCATCACAGAGGGTCTGAGAGGTTGTGCAGTGTGCAAAGGATGGATGCTCAGGGAAGCAGCAGGACTTCCCTTATCTCTGCACATTGTGAAACCGAGGATCCCGCCTTTATGACCCAGAGGCAGGAAGATGAGCATGTGCCCCACGTGACGTCTTCTGATTCGCTCACTGATATCACACGGCCCGATGACGAGGCTGGTGATGTGCTGAATCCTGACTGGCCGGGCCAGGACGTCACGAATCCTGATTGCGTCACGTCCGTCTCGCGCCCGCCCTTGGGTGGAGCTACGCCTCCTTAAAAGCTCCCCCTGCCTTCATGGCGTCGCGCGACCGTCCTTCTATGTTTGGATGTCTGGCAGCGTGCTGCCACGCCACTGTACAGACGTCATTGTCTTTTGTGGGCTTTGCCCTTGCTGCTTAGGCAGCACCTGGTTTGCAGGTCTTGCCCCTGCCTTGCTGCTCTGGCAGTATTCTGTTTAGCAGGCTGTGTTCCTGTCCCAGGTGAGCTCCTAGAGTCTCTGTTGGACTTACCTATTACTGAAGCACACGTGCGTGGGCACCTCTGTGCTACCCTCGTGCCATATTCCTGTGACTCCCGCTGGCACACGTGCGTAGGCACCGCTGTATGTCCCCGTGCAACAAGTACACCGAACGAGGACCCTCGAGCCATACAACCCTCACGGGTTAGGGCGGACCGGTGTACATAGATCGTCTGTGACATTCCAGATGATCACTAGTAGCAACCCGCTCACTCTTTCCTAACCATAGCAGCGGTCCCTTACACCACACAGTGTACCTTGACCGGCGGAAGCTGTCCATTTCCCATCTTGGCACGCTTCCCCGGGTCCGCCTCGTAACACACCGTGAGTGGCGTCACAGACATTTTACAGATAATTCCGTACAAATAAGTCCCCCTTTTAGTCGGAGTGTCCGCGCGACCCCCGGGTCCGGAGGACCCCTCGAGCCGTACCGTAAATTCAGATCTGAGCAGCGCCGGCTGCTGGCACGGGGGCAGCACACCTGTCCTCCAGATTACCCCTGATAATAGAGATGATGGAGTACCATTCCTTACTATACTCCTGAGCAAAGCTAATCTGTTCCCCCAGGAATGTGATGGAAACACAGATGAGACAGACATGTATAACAGAAACTCAGTCACACTGCACACTTACAGGAATAAACAATAAGAAACTAAATGGAAAAGCAACTGAAGTAAGGCAGCAACAAAGTATTAACACGACAACTGCACACAACAACAATATATCAACCATCAATAAGCCTGGATCATCCATCTATCTAGGCCAGTATAGTTAAGCTACAGCTGGCATTAATGCAAGTGTCCAGCTAGCATATATATGAGGTGAGTGAATATGACTGGTTCTCCCATAGCATCTGACTAAGGCTACTTTCACACATCCGGTTTTTGCTCTGCGGCACAATACGGCGCTCTGCAGAAAAACCACAACGGTTTTTTTTGCCGCCGGTTGCGGTTTTTTTTTGCATAGACTTACATTAGTGCCGTATTGTGCCGCATGGGCTTGCGGTCGGTCTGGTTTTTGCCGCATGCGGCAGATTTAGCCGATGCCGCGGCCGGATGGAATGTTGCCTACAACGTTTTTTGCTCCGGCAAAAAAAACGCATCGCGCCGCTTCCGGCCGCTGAGGCTCATTTTTCAATGCATGCCTATGGACGCCGGATGTGGCGCGATGTGGAAAAAAACGCATCCGGCTGCCGCATGCGGTTTCTTCCACTGCGCATGCTCAGTAGCATGCCGCAACCGGAAAAAACCGGACCGGCCGCATGTAAAAACTTATGTAAAGGATGCGGTGTTTTCACCGCATCCGTTGCATAGGTTTCACAGCCGGATTGAGCCGCAGTGCTCAAACCGGATGTGTGAAAGTAGCCTAAAGGAGAATAACAAGCAGCCCAGCAGAGATTAACTCTTGCTAGCCTGCCTATGAACTAGACGTCTGTGAATCTATACCCTAGTCACCCGGCTCTAGTCACAGACATCAGAAAAGTTAGCAGAATACAAGGATCAGACGTTTCCTTAGATCCTCAAACTGCCATGACAGTCATCAATGCTTGCAAAAACCTTGTAACAGTATCCCTCTCTTTAAGAGAGGCCTCTGGACCCTCAGGATCCAGGTTTCTTTAGATGAATATGATGAGAGGCTGGTACTTTCCTCAGGACCATTACACCACCAATGAACCAAATACTGCAACAAATGGAGAAAAAAAAGAGAATCAACAATCTTTGAAACTCTATTAACCCATCGACTGAGACCAGAGGCAGAGGTAAGGGAAGGGAAGAGAAGAGAGGTTCCTGAAAAGACATATTTTTTTTTACATAGATTGGTGGAATAATTTATGGCTCTTGAAAGCTAAAGGAAATGACAGACGGAAAGCAACAGGATTAGAGATGAGCCACCCCCTAGAGTTAAAGTACGGTTTGGTTCGTCGAACGGAGGACACGTTCGTCAACGTTCGATGAACATTCGACGAACCAATTCGAACCCCATTGAAGACAATGGTAGGCAAACACAAACACATACAAACACATAGAAAACACCTTCTAAGGTGTCCAAAAGGTGACAAACAACTCACAAGACACTACAAACAGATGGAAAAGTGACAAGGACATATACTCATGCGAAAACAAAAGAGCTGGACGAGTAAAAAGAGGAGGAGACACAGATATCGGAGTATCTGCAAGTGAACATCGATGCCATTACTGTGCAACTTGAGCCTTGCTCATTTTGGGCTTCCAATCTGGATAAATTGCCTGAGCTCGCCACTTACGCCTTGGGGATCTTGTCATGTCCCGCAGCCAGCATTCTCTCAGAACGTGTCTTCAGTGCTGCTTGGCTGTGTGCTGACAGATGAGCACACGCGTCTGTCCAGTGACAATGTGGACAAACTAACGTTCATCAAGATGAACAAGTCATGGATCCGCAAGGACTTTTCTACCCCTGTGTCATTCATGGGAGACAAATGGCTGGTGGATTTTTTATAGTGCTTCATGCAAATCAACTTTTTAACTTTGCAACTGGGGGACAACTGATGCCAGTGAAGTGGTGTTTGTGTGTCCCAATTTTTGGAAAAGAGGGAGACTGTGGTTGGAGTCCCCTTTTTTCTGAAAAATTAACCAAGATGAAGAAGTCATGGATCAGAGAGGACTTTTCTACCCCGGTTCCCCATACATTTATACCGAGCACAGATAAAGCAGATGGCTACAGGCTGCAGTCCCCAGCTGTGCCTGTTATCTTAGCTGCGTATCAAATTGAGAGGGACCCCATGTGGCTTTTTTAAATTATTTAAATAAATGAGTTTAAAAAAGCATGCAGTCCCCTCAGTTTTGATACTCTGCCCAGATAAAGCCGGCAGCTCGGGGTTAGTATTCTCAGGCTGGGGAGGCCCATGGTTATTGTGCCCTCATACTAAAAATAGCAGCCTGCAGCCACCCTTGAATTGTCAGCTCCCCGCTGCTCTCAGTAAAAGTGGAACCTGCGGCCGGATGGCCGAGCTGCCATGTCCTGCAAGCCGACAATCCACCTATCAAACAATGGGTTCCACTTTCACTGAAAGCAGCAGGTTCAACTTTCACTCAGGGCAGCAGGAAGCTACAAGTCTGAACTCCGGTGATCAGACTGCTGGATTGCCGGACTGCTGTTTCGCTCTCACGCAATCCGACCATCCATCAATCAGGTCACAAGAGGTCATTCTCATGCATTCCCACTGCTTTAATTGAAAGTATATAACCTATAAGCAGAAGGATATACCATAGTATTCCTTAAATTTAGCCCAGAATATCAAAATATGAATGAAAACCAAAAAAGCTATTCAACAGGCATGAGAATCATATAAATTTTTATTAGTTATAAAAACATACAAAAAATTTAAAAACACACATGAAAAAATACAGACAAAGGGGGAGGGCAAGAATTAATATAGGGTGGCTAGAGATGTGTAGCAATATATATGCACATAAATTGATCTACTGCATGAATTTTTATTGAGAAGGCAGACAAATATTATATCAAGACTGAAGAAGAAATGAATTAGTCATAGTAGATAATGAAACAGCATTATAGAGCAAATACAGATAGTTCTGTCCAAGATATTAAAGGACATCCTCCCTGAGCTAAGTGTCAAAAAATTATAACTAATATCATGTATAAGTACATGTAAAAAGTATGTATATGTATAGTAAAGAAAAAAACATTAGCCCAGGTTCCTATACATGGAAAGAACGGGTAAATTAGCTCCAAATAGCTGCTGCCATATATATTCAGTTATTAAACCAATGCAAGAGAAAAACATGCAGTTAAATATTTTTTCCAAACCACTGAAAGGTAACCAGCCATACCCAAGATACTTACCGACCCCCCACACCACTCGAACGACCGTTTCGAAAACGCTTCGTCAGGGAGACTGTATTTTTTCATGTGTGTTTTTAAATTTTGTGTATGTTTTTAGAACTAATAAAAATGTATATGATTCTCATGCCTGTTGAATAGCTTTTTTGGTTTTAATTGAAAGTAGAACCTGCTGCTGTATCGCAGGACATGGCCAAATGGCAATCTAAAAGTGAGCTGCGCATTCACTGACGGCAGTGGGGAGCTCCGAATGTGACCTCCGATTACTTGACTTACATCACCGCCTCTCACAGCTGGGTACCCCTGCTGCTAGTCTTTGCCAGTCTGCGGTCATGTTATTGCTCACTGCAGACTCTGGATGTAGCAGCAGCTTGTGTGGTTACGTCAGACCTGTGGAGGAGTTTTGGAGTTAAATTGGCAAAAAAGGATGGCTTTTTTATTTAAAATATTGAATTTTTCTGTTTTTGGGTTTATTTCTTTTTACTTACAGGGTGAGTAATGGGAGTCTCATAGACCCCTCCCCAATACTAACCTTGGGTCTGATGGTAGCTGTGATTTTTTGACAAATCACGACTTTCATTAACCCCTTATATTACTCCAACTGTCACCCCACCAGGGCAATCAGGATAAACCTGGTAAAGTGCTGGAATTATTGCATCTAATGGATGCGACAATTCCGGGATGGCTGTAGGCTGCTATTTTTATTTTGGGGAGCAATAACCATGGGCTTCCCCAACCTGAGAATATCAGCCCCCAGCTGTCCGCTTTATCTTAGCTCGGTATCCAAATTAGGGAGGACCGCACTCTATTATTTAAAATTATTTATTTAAGAGTTGCATGGGGTCTCTCATATTTTAATGCACAGCCAAGGTAACAGGCACAGCTGGGGGCACAGCTTGTAGCCATCTGCTTTTTATGTACTGAATAGCAATAAACAGGAGTACCTATGTAATTTTTTTCCAATAATTTATTTATTTTTGCACTCCACCAAACACAGACACTGGCACAGAGGGTAGACAGGGGAAGCAGTGCATATATATAAGGGTTAAAGAGCGGACCAGAAAGTAGTGTGATTAGGAAAGTCAGTAACAGTTTTCTCTTCCTTTAATGACCAAAAATCTTTTTTTTTTCACTGTGCATCACATTCACAGTAATGCCAGAAGCAAAGATGGCTATGCCATTACTGTGATTGTCAAGCAATCCCAGCATGTCTAATGGTCCAAAAATCAGGCGCCGAACAGGCTGGGAGGGGACTCGACTCTCATGAGACCAATACCAAAATATTTGATGAGTAACGGATATTTCAAATACCTTAATATTAGTTCAAGTAATGAATTGAGCCATCTATATTTGCTTATCATTACGTAGAACCCATGTCAGGCAAATGCTGCTGACCCCTCTCCCATGGAGGCAATAATGATGAGTGATGAGACTAGGTTAGCTGGGAACATTCAAAGGCTGCAAACATACCAAAGAAAAAGAATGAGCTGCCTTAGATCACTCACAGGTGGCACAGGCAGACATACTTGTTACCACATCCCTGTGAATTTTGGGCCGCCAAAAGCAATGCAATATGAGATCAAGATTAACTTTAAGTTCAGTGTGACCAGAGAGAACAGAATAATGATGTTCCCCCAAACCTTAAGGGGCACTTTGCACGCAACGACATCGCAAGCCGATGCTTGCGATGCCGAGCGCGATAGTCCCTGCCCCCGTCGCAGCTGCGATATCATGGTGATAGATGGCGTAGCGAACATTATCGCTACTCCAGCTTCACATGCACTCACCTGCCTTGCGACGTTGCTCTGGCCGGCGACCCGCCTCCTTATTAAGGGGGTGGGTCGTGCGGCGTCATAGCGATGTCACACTGCAGGCGGCCAATAGAAGCGGAGGGGCGGAGATGAACGGGACGTAAACATTCCGCCCACCTCCTTTCTTCCGCATAGCTGGCGTGAGCCGCAGGACGCAAGTAGGAGATGTTCCTCACTCCAGCGGCTTCACACACAGCGATGTGTGATGCCACTGGAACGAGGAACAACATCGTAACATTGGTCATTTCCAAATTATGGAAATGACTGACACTACACCGATCATACGATTACGACGATTTTGCGCTTTTACACACTACGATATCACCTGCGACAACGGATGTGCGTCACTTTCAATTTGACCCCACAGACATCGCACCTGCGATGTTGTAGTGTGCAAAGTGCCCCTAAGTCGAAAAGTCAGAGGAACAAACAACTTGTTCACTGGAACCCCAGTTGGAACTTCCGCGATCTCATCCAAATCTGTACTAACCACTAAAATTACCACTTCCTTTTGAAGAATTGGGACAGTTTCGCCACCTGGAAAACTCCTGGACAAAGCATCAGCCTTACAAAGAAAATAAAACTTATTGAAAAACAACAAACATTTAAATTGTCTCAGTGTAAGGGGTACTTTGCACACTACGACATCACAGGTGCGATGTCGGTGGGGTCATGTCGAAAGTGACGAACTTCCTGCATCGCTCTCGACATTGTAGTGTGTAAATCCTAGATGATACGATTAACGAGCGCAAAAGCGTCGTAATCGTATCATCGGTGTAGCGTCAGCGAATTCCATAATTACCCTGACGCGACGGTCCGATGTTGTTCCTCGCTTCTGCGGCAGCACACATCGCTGTGTGTGAAGTCGCAGGAGCGAGGAACATCTCCTACCTGCGTCACCGCGACTCCCGTCGGGTATGCGGAAGGAAGAAGGTGGGCGGGATGTTTACATCCCTCTCATCTCCGCCCCTCCGCTCCTATTGGCCGCCTGGCGTATGACGTCGCAGTGATGCCGCACGACTCGCCGCCATAATAAAGAGGCGGGTCGCCAGCCAGAGCGACATCAGACGGCAGGTGAGTGCATGTGAAGCTGCCGCAGCGATAACATTCGCTACGGCAGCTATCACAATGATATCGCAGCTGCGACGGGGTCGGGGACTATCGCGCTCGGCATCGCAGCATCGGCTTGCGATGTCGCAGCGTGCAAAGTACCCCTAAGACGCTTTATAGACTCGAGGAAGATTTTAATGGTTGGTAATTACTGTAACCCAAAGGATAGCTCTTTTCAAAAAGTGTTGCCAGGCCTCAAACGCTAATTTGATCACCAGTAACTCTTTGTTACCAATATCATAATTACGTTCAGCCGATGACAGTTTTTTATAGAATAAGGTGCATGGATGTAGCTTACCATAAAACGGATCCTGAGACAACACAGCTCCTAGAACCACTTCTGATGCATCAACCTCAATCGAGAAAGACTGAGATACATCAGGCTGTATCAATACAGATGCTGACATGAAGAATTTTTTAAGACAGTCAAACACATACAATGTACTCTCAGATGCAATGCACTCTCAGATCATTTTGCAAAGTCTGTACCTTTTTAAGTCATGTCAGTAGGAGGCAGAGAAATTGCCAATAAACTTCCTATAATGATTCGCAAAACCTAAAAAATGTTGCCAAGCCTTAAGGTTTTCAGGACGGCCCCATTTTAACATATCTTCTAATTTAGTGGGATCCATCAAAAACCTGCAGCAGAAATTATGTAACCCAAAAATGGAATACGCACTTCTTGAGTAACCTTTCTGTTATGTTCTATATGAGACCCATAATCCCGTGAGTAAGTGAGAATTTCATCTAAGTGATTACAGCCTTTCCCAAAAGGTGAGAAAAAATACAAGTGCAGCTCAATAAATTAGAATATAATCAAAAAGTTAATTTATTTCAGTGATTCAATACAAAAAGGGAAATGCATATATTATATACTGTATAGTGATGTAGATGTAGATGTAGTACGGTATTTGGGCTATTTGCTATATAGCAAGTAATGGTGTATTCGCCTCGCTATATTCCGAAGTCCCACACGCATGTTTGGCAGCTGATTTGCAGCCACTAAACATGCTGGGCTTTTTAACCAATCACAGTAATGCTGCAGCCATCTTGGTTGTGGCATTGCTGTGATTGGCTTGCCGCTCAGCGTCATAGGGTCTATAAAAAAACTTTCGCTGCCATTTTGAGCACATCCGGAGCCAGCGTTGTATCAGCATAGGGATAGAGCAAACAGCTGTTAGGAAGCGTGTAGGCATCTTAACAACACAGAAAGCCCTTTTCAGGGCTGCCTGCAGCATAGATCAGTGCTTCAAGAGCCACCACTCACAGATCTATCCAGGACATGGGCTACAAATGTCGCATTCCTTGTGTTAAGCCACTCGAGTCATGACCAATAGACAATGCCAGAAGCGTCTTACCTTGGCCAAGGAGAAAAAGAACTGGACTGTTGCTCAGTGGATCAAGGTGTTGTTTTCAGATGAAAGTAAATTTGGTATTTCATTTGGAAATCAAGGACCCAGAGTCCGGAGGAAGGGTGGAGAGGCTACAATCCCAGCTGCTTGAGGTCTAGTGTGAAGTTTCCTTAATCAGTGATGGTTTGGGGAGCCATGTCATCTGCTGCTGTAGGTCCACTGTGTTTTATAAAAACCAAAGTCAGCGCAGCTGTTTACCAGGAAATTTTAGAGTACTGTCCAGTAGGATTTGGCACCTGTCCACACTGCCAAAAGTACCAATACCTGGTTTAATAACCACAGTATCATTGGCCAGCAAACTCTCCTGACCTAAACCTCATAGAGAATCTATGGGGTATTGTCAAGAGAAAGATGAGAGATGCCAGACCCTGCAGATGAGCTGAAGGCTGCTATCAAAGCAACCAGGGCTTCCATAACACCTCAGCAGTGCCACAGGCTGATGGCCTCCATGCCATGCTGCATTGATGCAGTAATTCATACAAAAGAAGCTTCAACCAAATATTTACGACTTGCAAAAAAAGATACCAAAGTTGTAAAAACAAAGGGTTCAGGTGTAGTGTAGTGCCACAATCTCAATTCACAGTCTGAGTGTTACCAAATTTGTATTAATACTTGGTGTCAGGGGCACAACTTCTGCTTCAAGGCCAGTACCTTCCTAGAAACAAGCTAGCATATTTTGGGGGGCTTCATATCTTAAGCGGGCTTTACACGCTACGATATCGCTAACGTATTATCGTCGGGGTCACGGTTTTTGTGACGCACATCCGGCGCCGTTAGCGACGTTGCAGCATGTGTCTCCTATTAGCGACCTCAAACGATCGCAAAAGTGGTCAAAATCAATGACCATGGAGCGATCGTCCTGAAACAAAAAATTGATTAGCGATGTTGTTCGTCGTTTCTGCGGCAGCACACATCGCTATGTGTGACACCGCAGGATCTGGAACATCTCCTTACCTGCATCCACCGGCAATGCGGAAGGAAGGAGGTGGTAGGCATTTTACATCCCACTCATCTCCACCCCTCCACTTCTATTGGGCGTCCGCTTAGTGACACCGCAGTGACGTCGCTATGACGCCGAATGCACCTCTCCCTTGAAGGAGGGATTGTTCGGCGGTTACAGCGATGGCGCAGCACAGGTATGTGCATGTGACGCTGCCGCAGCGATAATGTTCGCTACGGTAGCGATCACACAATATCGCACACATGACGGGGACGGGTGCTATTGCGCTCGACATTGCTAGCAATTGCTAGCGATATCGTAGCGTGTAAAGCCCGCTTTACAGCACCTACATAGTGGCTTTCTGCAACTAACACAGAGTCTCAGTGTTACCCAATGTTTATTAATACTTAGTGTCAGGGTCACTACTTGTGCCTCAAGGCCAGTAGCTTCCTAGCAACAACCTTGCATAGTTTTGGGGGCTTCATATCTTACAGAACCTAGATAGTGGCTTGCTGCAACTAACACACAGTCTTACTGTTACCCAATTTTTATTAATACTTGGTGTCAGGGTCACTACTTGTGCCTCAAGGCCAGAAGCTTCCTAGCAACAACCTTGTATAGTTTTGGGGGCTTCACATCTTATAGAACCTAGATAGTGGCTTGCTGCAACTAACACATAGTCTTAAGGCCCCGTCACATGCAGCGCTATTGATAACGATATCGCTAGCGACCGTACCCACCCCCGTCGTTTGTGCATCACTGGCAAATCGCTGCCCGTGGCGCAAAAAATTAGGAGCCGTCACACGAACTTACCTGCCTAGCGACGTCACTGTTGCCGGCGAACCGCCTCCTTTCTAAGAGGGTGGTTCGTGCGGCGTCACAGCGGTGTCACTAAGCGGCCGCCCAGTAGAAGCGGAGGGGCAGAGATGAGCGTCTGTAACATGCTGCCCACCTCCTTCCTTCCTCATTGCCGGCGACCACAGGTAAGCTGTACTTCGTCGTTCCTGAGGTGTCACATGTAGCGATGTGTGGTGCCTCGGGAACGACGAACAACCTGCGTCCTCAACGATCAACGATTTTATGAAAATGAACGACGTGTTAACGATCAACGATAAGGCGAGTATTTTTGATCGTTAACGGCCGTTCGTTGGTGTCACACGCAACAACGACGCTAACGATGCGGAATGTGCGGCACAGAATATGTGACCCCGGCGATATATCATTAGATACGTCGTTGCATGTAACGGGGCCTTTAGTGTTACCCAATCTTTATTAATACTTGGTGTCAGGGTCACTACTTTTCCCTCAAGGCCAGTACCTTCCTAGCAACAACCTTGCATAGTTTTGGGGGCTTCATATCTTAAAGAACCTAGATAGTGGCTTGCTGCAACTAACACACAGTCTAAGGGGTACTTTACACGTTGCGACATCGCTAGCATCGGCTAGCGATGTCCAGCACAATAGTACCCGCCCCCGTCGCACATGCGATATGTGGTGATTGCTGCCGTAGCGAACATTAGCACTACGGCAGCTTCACACGCACATACCTGCTCGGCGACGTCGCTGTGACTGCCGAACGATCTCTCCTTCAAGGAGGAGGTGAGTTCGGTGTCACAGCGACATCACTAATCGGCCAGCCAATAGAAGCAAAGGGGCGGAGATGAGCGGGACATAACATCGCGCCCACCTTCTCCCTTCTGCATTGCCATCGGGATACAGGTAAGGAAATGTTTGTCGCTTCTGGGGGTTTACACACAGCGATGTGTGCTGCCGCAGGAGCGACAAACCACTTTGTACCTGCAGTCGACCCGACATTATGAAAAAGAACAATGCTACACAGATCAGCGATTTTCAACGCTTTTGCGATCATTTATCGGCGCATCTATGATTTAACATTGCGATGTCGTTACCGGCGCCGGATGTGCGTCACCGGACGTCGCCGGATGTGCGATGTGACCCCGACGATATTTCTGAAGCGATGTCGAAAAGTGTAAAGCCCCCCCTTAGTGTTACCCAATTTTTATTAATACTTGGTGTCAGGCTAAGTAATTGTGCCTCAAGGACAGTACCTTCCTAGCAACAACCTTGTGTAGTTTTGGGGGCTTCATATCTTACAGAACCTAGATCGCTAACACCCGTCACATGGACTTACCTTTCCTGCAACGTCGCTCTGGCTGGCGACCCGCCTCTTTTCTCAGGGGTAGTTTGTGCGGCGTCACAGCGACTTCACACGGCAGCCGTCTAATGCGGGCGTCACACGATACGATCTATTGTGTGATCGCACGAGCGATCGTACCCGCCCCTATTGTTTGTGCATCACGGGCAATTAGTTGCCCGTGGCGCACAAAGTCGTTTAACCGCCGTCACACGTACTTACCTGCTGAGCGACGTCGCTGTGGGCGGCGAACATCCACTTTCTGAGTGGGGAGGGACGTTCGGCGTGGACGCAGGTAAGGAACGACGAACAACATCGTACCTGCAGCAGCAATGATATTAAGGAAATGAACGACATGTCAATGAGCAACGATTTTTCACGTTTTTGCGATCGTTGATTGTCGCTCATTGGTGTCACACTCTGCCATGTCGCTAACGGCGCCGGATGTGCGTCACTAACGACGTGACCCCTACGATATATCGTTAGCGATGTCGCAGCGTGTAAAGCACCCTGTAGTGTTACCCAATTTTTATTAATACTTGTCGTCAGGGTCACAACTTCTGCTTCAAGGCCAGTACCTTCCTAGCAACAAGCTAGCATATTTTGGAGGGCTTCATATCTTACAAAACCTACATAGTGGCTTGCTCTTACTAAAACAGTCTGAGTGCCAAAAACCAATACTAAAATAAAAGTGTTGTCAAACCCTGTTTTCTTTTGGGGCTGAAAGACATTCACAACATCTTTGTCGACTCCTCCAAGTGGTAGTTTGTCCAATAAAGGTACCTTATGGTTTTTAGACTTACAGAAACAGCTATCGTGAGAAACTAATAACGCAAGTTTAACAACCCGGCATAAGTGTTGTTCCACTGCCTGTAAAAAAAGGTCACGTTAAAGTATTCACCTTGAATAATCAAACCAAAAAAATAGGAAAAAGAGGGGATAAGGGCTGTGGACGAGGTGGTAGTGACAGTGGTGGTCGCCCAAGCAGTGTGATCGAGCTAAAGAAAAAGATTCCTGCTTTATCTACCTTTGCCTTCCTATCCCAATTTTCTTGTCCACGTGGGAAAGCACTCTTGCGCCCTGAACAGTGCAAACAGGTAACGAGTTGGCTAGCAGAAAATGCCTCCAGTTACTTGTCGAGTAGTAAATCCCAAGGGTCTACACAGACAGACTTGAGTAGCCCAGAGGCTGGCCCATCGAATCCTCAGCCTGGGCATCCTTTCTCACAACATCAGTATTCTAAGGAAACATATGACACCAAAGCAGGTTACTCTGAGGAACTGTTTACGGGATCCTTTGACCTTTCTTGCCTCTCACCGCGCAACACCACCAACGCAGGTGAGGCCGTGGTGTGCAAGGATGCACAAATCTTTGAGCACCCAAGGCCAGAAGAAAGCCATGTTTTTGGCCATGACATGCTGGGCAATCAGGTGGAAGTGTTGGAGGATGATGAGACACAGTTGCCCTTAGGTCAGCCTGAAACCTCCATTCTCGAAGATGTAGACCTTCAGGAATTTGAAGACGACCAGGTTGATAATGAGGTGACTGATACAACATGGACGGGTGGCATGGATTGCGAGAGCAGCAGTGCAGAGGAGCAAGTTCCCATAGTCCGCAAAAAGGCTGTAAGACATAGGGTTTCGACCACTGCCAGAAGTCAATCAACTGTGCACATGACACCACCACCTCAGACATCTCAGAGTCCAAGGGTCCGTTTTGCAATTGTGTGGGAGTTTTTTTCCAAGAGTCCTTCGCACCAAATGGTTGCCATTTGTCAAATCTGTCAGACCAAGCTTAGCAGAGGCAGAAATACTTCCAGCTTTTGCACCTCCAGCATAAGAAACCATATGTTAGCCAAGCACACCACTAGGTGGTTGACAGCTCTAGATGAAAAACATGATTTCCAGACTCAAAACTCTGCCACTTCCCCTGGGCTGCCTGCTTCCCAAACTGGTGTGCAAGAAGGTGGCACTGATGCCTCCTTCTCCCAACCTGATGTTGACCAAACTCAATCATCAATGACATCAGCTTTGATGTCCCAGCGTTCTGTTCAGTTGTCCTTACCACAGATCTTCGAAAAGAAGCGAACATACCCCGTTATGCACCCAAGGGCAGAAACCATAACTACACATGACTCGCCCACCCCAGGGCTATGGGACACCCGGTGCCGGGCGGGACTAGTCCGGGGGTCGTCAGTGGTGGTGGGGCCCGACTCCGTGACCCTGGCGGGAGTCAATTAATATGGCTTCAGTGGAGGTGATTATAGTTTATATTCGTGACGCCACCTGTGGTTTGCGGCTATTAAGCCGCCACTGCTGTATGGGGCCTCCGGGGCTGATTTTTATTTTAATCGTATGAACGTATATTTTACCATCATATAAAAATAAACACCAGACAATAGACAGTGATTGAAAAATATCAACAGGATAAAAATCAAATTTGAATATCAATATTTTCTATATATGCAATAGCGTTATCATTTACAATATAGAAATCCTTCTTGTCACCATGGTAGGATCTCAGGGGGCACTCCTCAACAATGTGCTGGATAGTTTGATGATCTGCTCCACAGTCACAGGTCGGAGAGTCATATTTTCCCCACTTATACATAAAATCTGCACAGACGCCAAAGTTTGTTCTGATACGATTTAGAGTAACCCATGTTTTCCTTGGTAGATTGAAGCCTGGTGGAGGGTTTTGTAAATTAGGGAACATTTGGGGATCACCTTCTACTACATTGACCCAAAGTTCTCACCATTTCTCCTCTAAATTGAAGTTTTGTTCATGCAAGGTGATTGCAGTTCGGATGGGTGGATGTCTTGATTTCAATCGTTGTATTGTAACATCTCTGATATTTTGGTGTATTGGAAGTTTTTCATTATTCACTACTTTAGTGTACTCTTTAAGTAGGAGCTTTTGTCTTCTTAGATTTCCGGGTGCGATATGACCCAGCACAGGTAACCGGTGAACAGGTGTAGGTCTAATAGCACCAGATATTATACGCAAAGAGTTGTTCAGCTGAGTGTCCATTAAGTTTACATGACAGCTATTTAACCATGCTGGAGCACAGTATTCTGCAGCAGAGTACACCAGGGCAAGAGTAGATGTTCTCAAAACAGATGTTGCCGAGCCCCAGGAGGATCCACAAAGTTTCTGAATAATATTATTACGTGCTTTCAGTTTCTGTGCCAATTTATCCAGATGGGATTTAAAAGTTAGACTTCTATCAAGGGTTACACCTAAATACTTGGGATTGAAATTGTGTTTAACAGATTGGCCTTCAAATTGTACTTTAAGTTCAGTCTTGGCACTTGCATTGTGTAAATGAAAGCAGCAAACTTCCGTTTTTGATGGGTTAGGTTTTAATCTCCATTGTCGGAAGTACTTTCCCATTACACTAAGATCTTTTGTAAGAACGTCCTCTGCTTCCTCCATTTTTTTGCTTACTCCGGGGCTGATGGAATGGCAGCTTGGATGGTCCTGCTCCCCACAGGTGGAGCGGTACCCCGGGGCAACAGTTGGTGCTTGTAAGTGTCGATGTAGTGATGGAAGTCTATGCAGTGAAATAACGGAGACAACACCAGGGGGTGCAGTTTCAAGGTCTTTACTCACAGTTCCTGGCTGGTGCACACTGGTGCCGTTGGACTGCTGGAACCCACTGTCAGGGACCTCCGCCGATCCTGGGTAGCTCTGGGGGCGAAAGCCGGTGCACCCCTCTATTGTGTTCCTTTCTTCAGCTGAATTCTAAGCCTTGCCTTTACTGGATGAACCTGGCTTGGCCTCCACCACAGCCTCTGGGCCAGGGCCTTTCCTAGTGGGTGTTCTACCCCCTTTCCAGAGGTTCTGCTGTGGGCTGTGGCCCGGGGTGTTTGTAACTACCCTAGGCCTCGGTTTTTACCTTTGGAATTGACTTCTCTTCCTCCAGTTTCTAGGGACCGTCCCCTGTGTGCAGCTTGATCCCTCCACCTGATTGTTCTGTGGAACAGGCCACTAGCCGGAAAGCTGTCTGTGGCCCTGGAATCCCTTCTGTATTTCTCGGTTATGGTGTCACCTGGACCTAGCTGGGTCCCAGGGTCTTCACCAGGAAGCATCACTTTCTCCTTCTTGCTCCTGACTGACTAGAGCACTACTCTTCTTACTCCTCTCAGCTCTCACTTCAACTTCAGACTCCTCTGCCTCATGCAGACCTCCTCACTCCCCTCCTCCCTGAGGTAAACTGAAACTCTCTGACTTTACCTTCCTGTAACTACTCTTCTCTCGGCTGGCTCCTCCCACCCACCCAGTTGCTAAGCTCTACCCTATGGAAGCAGGGATGGGTCTTACGGCCCCTCCCAGCATGCAGCCTGGGAGGGTAGCTGCCACTGTCCCTGGTCCCTGTGTGTACCTAACAATGGGTGTAGTGCAGATTTGCCTGTGGACCGGCGTTCACTCCTTTCCTTACCCAGGATGGGACATGACACCTCTGGCTGGGGTGCAATGTTCCTGTGGCGACGGAAGCCTCAGGGGCACCACACACACATTGCACGATTGATAGCCCTTGAGATGTTGCCTTATCGGCTTGTGGGAACAGAGGCTTTCCACAACCTTTTGGCGGTGTTAGAACATCGGTACTCTGTGCCTAGCCACCACTATTTTTCTTGTTGTGCCGTCCCCGCTCTCCACAATCACGTGTCTGTAAACATCAAACGGGATCTCACCAATGCCATAACAGGGAAGGTCCACTTAACCACAGACACATGGACAAGCGGAAGTGGACAGGGATGCTACATCTCACTGACGGCACACTGGTTGAACCTGGTGGCGGCTAATACAGAGCCTGGGCCGACAACATCCCATATTGTTCCCACACCCAGAATAGTGGGGCCCACTTCAATCACAGTTTCAGTAGCCTCCTACACAGCAACTCCTACTCTTCATCTGGCTTCTGTGCATCCTTGTCAACATCCGCTGTTGTCCAACCGTCGACATCATTCCCCAGCTGGGATCTCTGCAGCACTGCCTCGGCTAAGCGGCAACACGCTCTACTGAAGCTCATCTGTATCGTTGACAAATCTCACACGGCACCTGAGCTTTTGAAAGCAATAATTGAGCAGACAGATGAGTGGTTTGAGCCTTTGGACCTCCGTCCAGGGATGGTAGTGTGTGATAATGGTCGTAATTAGAGATGAGCGATGTTTGAGTCTAGAAGTTCGAAAATTTCATGTTCAAGTGATTTTGGGGGGTGTTCGAGACGTTTGACGAACTCGAGCTTTTTGCTAAAAGCTCGACAGTTCGAGTTACGTTCGAGAACGGTTCGAGCACTAAAAATGTGGCTTTTCACAGTAAGGCTGTGTGCACATGTTGCTGTCCGCATGCGTCCTGCATCCCCAGCACAATCCCTCTCTCTTTCCTACTCACCGATCACGGGCGCCTCGCTGCATGGCTGTCACAAATCTGCGGCGTCTTTTCCTATTTTGAATAATGAAGTGGCAGCCATTTTCAATCAGTTATTCTGTGCTTTCACCGCACACCGGCGCCCATGATTGGATGCAGTCAGACACGCCCCCACGATAAGTGACAGCTCATCACCCGGCGGGCAGGTCTGTATCGTGCAGTAAAATAAATAAATAAATAATAATAAAAAAAAAATGCGGTTCCCCCTATATTTGATACCAGCCAGGATAAAGCTACACGGTTGGAGGCTGGTATTATCAGGATGGAGAGCACCGCAATATCGGGAGCCCACCACCCTAACAATATCACCCAGCAGCTGACCGGAATTGCCCCATCCATTAGATGCGACAGTCCCGGGACTCCACCCATCTCATTCAGAATTGCCCTGGTACGGTGGCAATCGAGGTAATAACGTGGTTAATCATGCCAGGCGTCTCCCCGAGATACCTCCCATCATTAAACTGTAAGTGAAAGTAAAGAAACACACACAGCGAAAAATCCTTTATTTGGAA
This sequence comes from Anomaloglossus baeobatrachus, assembly GCF_048569485.1. NCBI lineage: Eukaryota > Metazoa > Chordata > Amphibia > Anura > Aromobatidae > Anomaloglossus > Anomaloglossus baeobatrachus. The sequence goes on from NC_134355.1 coordinate 307,391,763, forward strand.
TAAAAGACAAAAAAACATCCTCTTTCACCATTTTTTTAAAATCCCCAAATACCCCTCCAGGTCCAAAGTAATAAACACGGCACTGTCAGCTCTGCTACAGAACACGAGTGCTCTGCGTCCTCTCCACGTACAACACTAGTGTATGCAGGAGAGCAGACAGCAGCTGCAGAACGACAAGGCTCAGCATGCTCCATTCACTAGTGTATGCAGGAGAGCAGACAGCCGCTGCAGAGCGACAAGGCTCTGCATGCTCCATTCACTAGTGTATGCCGGAGAGCAGACAGCAGCTGGAGAACTACAAGGCTCAGCATACTCCATCCAGGACTGTATGCAGGAGTTTTTTGCCTTCCCAAAGAATGACATGGGCATCGCCATATTTTTGTATGCTAGCCAGGTACAACAGGAAGGTACGGCTGCCCCCAGCTGCCTATTTGTACCCGGCTGGGAACTAAAAAAAATAGGGAAGCCCTTTTTCTAATTATTCCATGAATTTCATGAAATAATTAAAAAAAAAATCGACATAGGCTTCGCCCCATTTTTGTGTCCAGCCAGGTACAACTAGGCAGCTGGGGATTGGAATCAGCAGCACAGGTTGGTCCGAGCTTTCTGGGCGCCTCTGCTGCGAATTGCAGTCCGCAGCCGCCCCAGAAAGTGGCAATTTCATAGAAGCGCCGTCATCTGGCGCTGTATCCAACTCTTCCAGCAGCCCTGAAGCCGGGTGGCTTGCTGGGTAATATTGAGTTAATACTAGCTTTGTTTTACTAGCTAGTATTAAGCCAGAGATTCTTAATGTCAGGCAAGTTTGACCCAGCCATTAAGAATCTCCAATAAAGGATTAAAAAACGATACCACAGAGAGAAAAAATACTTTAATAGAAATAAATTCACAGACACACTTAGAGACTCCATGTTTATTACTCCCTCTCATCCCTCCACGATCCTGCTCTTCTGTCTTCTTTCTCCTTCAAACCATGCAGCTCTGGTACATCAGACAGCACTTCATGGGAGGAAGATGCTGTAGCTCCCCGTGCAGTCTAATCACTCAGTGAGAGTGAGCAGCGGCTGCATGCTGTAAGCGGTGATGTCACCGCTGAAAGGCGGATTACCATAGCAATGGTGCTCCGATCACGTGATTCCCAGTGCCGCTATTTACCGGCTGTGACAGCTAGTCCCTGCATGTGGGCTGACTCTGTAAACAGCGCACACATGCAGGAACGGGGAGTCGACCATGTGCCAGAGCATTTTGCCGGTACACGGACATGCTGGAACAATCACCGCATACCGGAGAGATGCACTGACAGGACCTAGCAATGACGTCTAGCCATGTGACCAGTCTGTAGCCAATGAGATAATAGACACGTGACTGGTCACATGCTATTTTGGCGTCACGATAGGTCCTATCATCAGTGCTGGTTCCTGGGAGGACGCAGCGATTATCAGAAGGAAGAGCGGCGTGAGACAGAGTGCAGGACGCGTCGCGGAGACCTGTAAGTGTTATGGCAATGTTTATTAAAAGTATGTGTACATGTATAATGTGTTTTTATGTGTTTGTGTTTGCCTCCCATTGTTTTCAATGGGGTTCGAGAGGTTCGTTGAACGGTTCGTCGAACGGTTCTCGAACGGGGCCTCTGTTCAACGAACCAAACCGAACTCGAGCCTTCAGAGGCTCGCTCATCTCTAGTCGTAATCTGGTGATGGCTTTAAAGCTTGGAAAGCTTGTACACGTTCCTTGTATGGCCCACGTTGTAAATTTAGTGGTTCAGCACTTTCTGAAGAAATACCCTGGGATACCAGACCTTATTACCAAGGTACGACGTATTAGCGCAAATTTCCGCAAGTCATCTCCCTCTTTTGCTGGCCTGGCAGTGCTGCAGCAGCGCTTACACTTGCATTTTGGCAGACAACAGATACTGGTTATGTACCTTTCTTGACCCACGCTACAAAGATAAATTTGCTTTGCTACTTGTGGAGGCAAATAAGGATTGTACTATAGAAACATTCAAGAGGGCTGTAGTGGAGCAGTTGATGAAACAATTACCCTCAGATCATGCTGGTGTCAGAGGTAGCATGTCATCTCATGCAACAGGATTACAAGAGAGAGCTACATATAGTAGGAGCAACACAGGCAGGGGACTAATGTGCCAAAGCTGGTCCATTTTCCACAAACCATCAACTGCGAATCAGATACTGGTTGGGGGAACGATGAAAAGGAGGGAACAGTTAAGATGGTGAGGGACTATGTAGGTGACCGTATCAGCGTGCTTTCCGAGCCTACTGTTCCCTTTAACTATTGGGTTTCCAAGCTCAACACTTGGCCACACCTCATGTTATACGCTTTGGAAGGGCTAGCTTGCCCTGCTGTGAGTGTGTTGTCTGAGCGTGTTTTCAGCTCAGCGGGGTCAATAATAACAGATAGTCACACACGACTATCCACGGAAAGTGCAGACAGTTTGACCATGATCAAAATGAACCATATATGGATTGCCCCAGAGTATCTAAGGCCGCCTGTTAACGAGACCCAATAATAAGTGTAGCCCCAAAATTTGGATTTCTTAAGTTCAGATAACTATCATTGTTTCTCATTTAAGACTATTTTGTCTTCTATCAATCTAATGACACCGCATGACTAATGTAACTTGTTATCCTGCTGCAATGTAATTGTTTGGCTCAATCACCCAGGGCAATATTTTTCAAGCCTTTGTACGTTATGCGCTGGCACAAGTACTGTTGAGATCACACTGTCTAGAGTAATTGGTCAGGCAGTCTCTATTTGTGTTGTTTATTGATGCTGTACTCCACGGTGTGTTACATATGGCCCCCTGCAAAACCAGAATTTTTTTTACCTTCTTGGCATGTTATGCCCTGTTGCTTTTGCTACCATTTTTTTTTTTAAACAAGCTGTTGGGAGCTTTTGGGAGTACCTTGTGATGCTTAGCTACATGATGTCTGAACCTTTACACCCTAGGGGAACTGAATGTATTAAACTCCTTGGCATGTTATGCCCTGTTGCTTAGCCTATCATTTTTTATTTTTTTTTTAAATAAGCTGTTGGGAGCTGTTGGGAGTAACTTCTGATGTTGTGCTACATGGTCTTTGAATCATTCCCCACTGGGGAAACTGAATTTTTTTAAATCCTTGGAATAAAGCCTGAGTTCCAGAGTGAAACAACTGCCACTTCCCCTGGGCTGCCTGCTTCCCAAACTGTTGTGCAAGAAGCTGGCACTGATGCCTCCTTCTCCCAACCTAATGCTGGCCAAACTCAATCATCAACGACATCAGCTTCGGTGTCCTAGCGTTCCTTTCAGTTGTCCATACCACAGACCTTCAAAAAGAAGCGAAAATACCCCGTTACGCACCCAAGGGCAGAAAATATAACTGCACACATTGCATGATTGATAGCCCTTGAGATTTTGCCGTATCGGCTTGTTGGAACAGAGGCTTTCTGCGACCTTTTGACAGTGTGAAAATATGAATGTATTAAACTCCTTGGTATGTTATGCACTGTTGCTTATCCTACCAATTTTTTTGAAATTAGCTGTTGGGAGTACCTACTGATGCAGTGCTCCATAGTGTCTGTACCATTATCCCCTGGAGAAATTGAATGTATTAAACTCCTTGGCATGTTATGCCCTGTTGCTTATGCTACCAATTTTTTTTAAAACAAAGCTGTTGGGAGTAACTTCTGATGCTGTGCTACATGGCCTTTGAATCATTACCCCCTGGGGAACCTGAATTTTTTGAAATCCTTGCAATAAAGCCTGAGTTCCAGAGTGAAACAACTGCCACTTCCACGGTGCTGCATGCTTCACAAACTGCAGTCTATGAAGCAGGCGATGATGCCTCCTGATCCCAACCTGCTTTTGGTCAGATGCAATCATCATCAATGACATCAGCTTCGATGTCCCAGCGTGGCGTTCATTTGTCCATAAAACATACATTTCTGAATCATTTGAATAGAATTTGAATAGAGGGCCGGTGGTGTTGGGGCCGGTGGTGTTGGTGGAGGAGGAGGAGGAGGGCAAGGCCAACACTCAAATGGCCACATAAGCAATAGCACTGTAAAGTGTTATGGAGTACGTATTCCAACTTTCACACTAATGATAAAGGGGATGCAGAAAACTACAAATGACTGCCATCCCTCCCCAATGTATTTTACAGGGCCCACCTGAGAGCTCTAAGAAGTCTGAGATTTGAGGACAGCCAGTGGCCCTTATTACATTTGAGTAGAGGGCCACTGGAGCCGGTGGTGCTGGTGGAGGAGGAGGAGGGCAAGGTCAACATCCCAACGGGCACATTGTAGCTGACCTTTTAAAGTGCTGTCAAATTTGTCCTAAAAGTAGGTGTGAGACAAACACCAATAAAATGTATGTTACAGCCCTTTCTAATTGAAAAAGAAGGAAAAATATAAAAAACGAAACGTGTGAACATATGCTAAAGTGGGTTTTTTTTGAGGTTGGGGCTTGATTGGACGTTTTATCACAGTTATTAGGCACTAGAAACTGTTTTTTAGCAATTTCCCATCTTTTACTTTGGTTTGAGAGCTGTTCTGGCGACTACGTAAACGCCACGTGCTGCTCTTACCACGTTATCCAAAGACACCAGAAATGCAGTCAAGCACCTTCTACAGGCTGTGCCCATACTGTTTCAGCCTTTTTACATCTATTTCAGCCTTTTCCTCAGTCACCACAGGTCACCGTTAGGTCCGACGTAAAATTATACTGGTTTCCCATAGACTTACATTGGGGGTCGAATATTCGCGAATACTCGAATAGTGGCGAGGTATTCGTCGGATCTCCGTCGAAGCAAATAATAGGGTATTCGATCATCCCTATTTATAACCATTTTCAGCCTACATAAAGGCAATTTCTAAAAATTCTGTTTTCTTAGAATTCTTGAATTTTAGGAAGTTCTAAATTAATTTGATTAGCTATCAATTGATTAATTCATCCATAGTAAATTCTATTTATAGCTCAACCTTTTCATCTGCAGACCTCTTCTTCATCATTAAAGGGACACTGTCACCAGTTCTTTAACACCTAATCTGACAACAGCATAATGTAGGGACAGAGATCCTGATTCCAGCGATGTGTCGCTTACTGGAAAGATTAGTGTAGTTTTGATAAAATCACTGATTAATCAGCAGTAGATTATCATTAGAGGACTACTTGGCATACTGCCAGGTAGTCCAGCATATTCATGAGCTCTGTATAACTGCTAGATCTGCAGCAGAGAAAGCATTGATTTTATCAAAATGACAGCAATCAGCTCAGTAAGTGATGCCTCACTGGAATCAGGGTCTCTGTTTCTACATTATGTGGCTCTCAGATGGGGTAGGAAAAACCTGGAGACAGGTTACCTTTAACAGGTATTGTTGCCATTGTCTGCACTGATAAAAACTTAGAGGAGTAGCATCCCAGTCATGATCAATATTTCACAAAACCAATTAGCTAACACGTCACTTGCTACTTTTTCCCTATTAGTGCTCACTGCTTGAATCCTTGTAAGACTACAATATTCAGAGGTTTTAATTACCTTGTAAGTATTCCCTAAGACAACACAAATATTATCACTTGCAATTTGAATTTGGGACAATTATTTTTTTCTCTTTTTATATCCCTAATTCCAAAAAGGTTTGGATGCTGTTTAAAATGTATTAAAAAAAACACAAAATGCAATAATTTGGAAGTTTCTTATAATTATTGAGAAAAGAATATAGGACACATATCAAAAGATGAAAGATAGACATTTTTCCATTACATTTGAAACAAGTACGGTAACTAATTTAGAGATTTGTTGGTAGTAAGACATTTCCAAAAACTTATGAAAGGGTTAACAAGTGCTGGAAAAGTAAGTGGTACTAATGAAAAATAGTTGGAAAGACAACTTTAAGCTAAGTCACAATACTGAGTATATTAATAAAATTTTAGACCAGCAGAGTCTCTCTGAAGCAAATGTGGTGTAACGCCTGCCTGGATTCACAGACTCAGACGGCTGTAATTGTGCCGCCCCAGAGCCAGCAGCTGGCGTTGCTCGGATCCGGATCTACGGTACGGCTCAAGGGATCCTCCGGACCCGGGGGTCTCGCGGTTACTCCGAATAAAAGGGGGACGTATTTATACGGGATTGGTTGTAAAATGTCTGTGACGCCACCCACGGTGTGTGGGGAGATGTAGCACCACTGCTGCCGTTGCGGGGCTCCCGGGGATGTTGGGCTGGTAGCTGGATTTTAACCCCTCCGTGGGTAGGGATGGATGTCCCGGGGCCCAGTGTCTCTATGCTGAGGATGGTGATTGCAGGGGCCGGCGCACTCGACTAGGCCGGGGATGTTACTCACGGTCGAATAAAGCACACAAGTCCTGTGGTAAACCAAGGTGATGGTGGCCGGCTGCCGCAGACGGGTGTATCTGATCCCACACCCGGGTTGGTAGTCAAAATCTCTCTCCTCTGCACTCAGTGTGTTGTGGGTAGGACTTCCCAGAATGAAACACGGGAGTCCGCTCCCGGTCCTTTGGTTGGGAGCCGTGCCCGTCTGACACTGACCCTTGGGATCTACGTGCCCTGGCGGTTGCCCTATCCCTCTTGGTGGGTGATTGTCTACTTTTCGGGACTTAGGTTGGGACAGCACCTAAAATCCTGCCCTCAATTGGTTAATTAGCTTGGCCGTCGGTGACGGTCCTGGCTTCAGGGTCCAAGTATCCCCTCTGTGCACACGGTTTCCGGGTCGGTTCTCCGGTGTCGGTACCGGCGGGCTCCAACCCTGTCCCGGTCCACCTCGGATGTCTGGCTGCTGGCTTCCCATCTCCTGCAGACTCTGGCTACCGTCTGCCACCTAGCCAAGGTGTCAGGGCTCCGACCCTGGCACCTGCCAGCTTCACTCCACTTCACTCAACTCTAACTCTTTTCTTAACCAACTGTTTTCCCGCCCTGGGCTCCTTAGGCCCCTAGGTGGGCGTTTCCTAACGGCCTGGTCCCACCCACTGGTGTGTCTGTCCTTCCCTGAAGGGGGTTGACTAGGGTTTCAGGTCGGCTGATTTAATCCTTTATAGGATAGGTGTTATGCGGGGGCCTATGTGTACATCTACCTGGTTTTCCAGGGCACTACATAATGGAAGGGATAGAGGAAAGCCACTCACCAAGCAGGAACCCTAGAAACCTGAAACCCTTTAACCCCTATACAGGGATTTGGAATTACACAGGGCCCTGGATATCACTACCTGTGGAAGGCAGCAGTCCGAGAGAGTAGTCGTCAGGCAGGGTCAAACCAGGAATTGTTGAATAGGGACAGAATCGTCAGGTAAGGACGTAATTAGAAAACTTAGCAGAGGTCAAATCCGGATCGGGCAGCGAGGTACATAAACAGCAGGCAGGAGAGGTAGTCAGAACAAAAGCAAAAGTCAGAACACCAGAATCACAAAACAGAATAGGAGCCAGAATATCAGAACTATCTCTGGCAGTGGTCAGCAGACAGGAGGGGAATTAAGAAGGGTGTGGTGTCTCCCTATTGGCTGTAGCTGAATGATGGTAACTTCAGCTGGAAAACACATGCCACCTACAGTCAGCCAGTGGTACTGCAGATACCAAGATAACCCAGTCCAGTGGATGAGCGGAGCCTGCGCCCACTGGCGCCGCTGGCATGGACTCCTCTCCCATCACCAGGACCATCCACGGCAAGAACATGGCATTACCTGTCGATCGGAGTAGAAGTCGCTGGAGCGGACTCCGGTGATGACGTAACATGTGGTCAGAGGTTCAATAATCTATGAACAATTGCATTTAAAAATATAACAATTTTTAAAAAAAAAATGACAGCGTCACAGAATAGATGAAAGCCCTGGACTAGTCAGGACGTCACAGGGTTCTGCACAATCTTTCTCTCCCTGTGCAGGGCTCAACCCCCATGGTTCTGGGCCCCTATCTTGCAGTACTGCCTCCACCAGCATTCACAAATCCTAGTGACACCTTGCACCATACCTGTCAGGCACACCAGTGGGCTGCTTAAGCTGGAATAGGGCAGTCCACCTAGGGGTCAGACAGAGTGGTGGAAGGGGGGAAGTCAGTGAGGGAGGAAGTGGAGAACAGAGCAGAGCTGACAGGCAGAACAGAAGTAGCTCCCAGTGAGTGAGGAGCTCGAGGAAGCTGGGAGTTGGATCTCCCAGGGGAAAAGTATCCTAGGTCGCAGACGGTGGTCTGGACCTGGAGGAGTCGGAGACCTGTTCGCGGGAGATTAAGACTGGGTGCTGGGCTAGTCTTGGAGGATAGCCAGCAGCCACAGTTCAATAGCCGAGCTGGGACCAAAGGCACGATAAGATACACAGACCCTAGGTCGGGGAGAAGCTTCAGGCGACCTGGCAATTAACCTGCGGAGGACAGGACCTCTATGGACTGTTCTCACAAAGCTCAGAGATCGTGGGCACTAGCGCAGCGAGGGGGATAGGGCTTTCCAAACAAATGGCCCACTGAAATCCCAAGCGTGAGCTCCTGAGAGCAAGCTCCTCTACTTAGCCACAGTGGGGTGCGGGGCCCAGAAAGCTCCAAGCTGACGGGCCACAAAGGACACTCTAAATTTCCATGCCAGGAGGCAGGTCACGGATCACCAGGCAGTGCTGCAGGGGATGGGAACCGGATGAGCTCCCCCCAGGAGACAGCGGCAGTCAGAAACTTCGTTTACCCCGTTATCAGTGTTGCTTTATTGCTGAGTGAGTACCTAATTAACCCCTTCAACTGGTGAGCCTGCGAGCCCCTGCATTCCCAAGGCACCATCCAGAGTCCCGGGGTAATCCCCTACCAGTGGAGGGTCACGTCACCTAGCTGCCCCACTTCATCACCCCGGGTACTCCCAATGGCAGCGGCGGTACTCCCCATTATCGCACACCACGGATGTCGTCACAAACTATATTTCCCCTGTAAATAGCCCCTTCTGCATTTGAGTGTGGCTCCTAGCCCCCAGGTCCGGAAACCCTTGAGCCACAAGCAATTACCCCTGGATCCGAGCGGTTCGACCGCTGCGGCGGCGGCACACATTCAAAGTGCTCTTTACTCTGCCGTAGGTGCAATGTTACAACCTATTCAGGTCATTTTCATACTTGAGAAAGATCTGAGTGGGTCAAAATGTTGCAATTATGGCAGAATAAAGAACACTTTGGATGCTTTCATCTATGCTGTGACGCTGTCATTTTTCCCTTTGATATGTAATTGTAGACATGGTTCAGTCCCAATTTTTTTGATGTTTTGCTACAATCAATGTCCAAATGAGTTCATTTTTTAAAATTAAATGGAAACATTTCTAACTTTCACCTTCTGATCTGTGTTTTATGTTCTGTTTTGAATAAAATGTGGCTATAAGAGTATGTGCCCATGATCAGGACTCGCTGCGTTCAGAGTCCTGACCAGGGGGGCCGCGCATCTCCTCTGCCGGAGAAAGCAGGAGACCGCAGCTGTCAGTACCCATGACCAGGGTTCAGTGCGCTGTGGTCTCTCGTTTGGGTTCTCCCTATGGATGACGCAGGCAATTCCGCAGCAACCAATTGACATGCTGCAGTCAGGAAAGCCGCTCCGCAGGTCAGTGTTTGCTGCAGAAAAAACAAGCATAGTGGGCATGGATTTATAGAAATCCCATCGACTGTGCTTGTACTGTATAACGCAGCGGTTTGGATGCAGCTGAGGTAGGCTGCGTCCAAACCGCTGCAAATACTGATCGTGGGCACGCACCCTAAGAGCTTACCAAATCATTTCATTCTTGTTTACACTTTCACAACTGTTTTGTAATTGGGGTTGTAGAATTTATAATTTTATTAAACATAATTAAATATCTATGGCTGTGCTCACAAAAGAATGATAACTGTTCTTCTTACAGGTGAATTGAAAAGACGATCAGTAGAGATAACTGAGAACAGAGGTTTGGTTTCATAAAATGTATATTTTGTTTCCTTTATTTATGACACATATTCCACTTTACGGTTTCTGAAATTTATTCTTCTTTCTATTTATCTACTTTTTACTGAGATTCAATGTTAAATACTATATTGTGCTATAATTTCTTTACAGCGGAAAAATGTTTTATACTATCACTGATCTTGTCTTAGAATTGTAAAAGGAGCATGAGCATACATCTTTTCAGGCAGATGAATTTGCAAGGGAAAGTATCATATCTTGTTACATTTTTGATGAATATCAGTCATTATGACAAAGGAATTGAACTTATGAATAGAGAAGGACAGAGTGATTTTTTTAGATCTGATAAATCTTTGTCCTTCTTACAAAAAAGCTTCTTTCACTGCTCTGCCTGATTTCTTACGACCAAAGGAAACAATTATTCTGCTTTAAAAATTGAATGGATCTATGCAATCACAGTAAACAATAAGCATCCTAAAGAAACAAGATACTAAGTATTTGAATAAAAGAATGTGCATTTTACATAAAAAACTGTATTGTTAACCTAATATGCCATTTTTATTATCCTATATTATTTTAATTTCTAAACTGAATAGGAGTGCATTAGAAAACGAAACTGGATAATTGATCCTTCAGCCCCTTTTTTTACGACCTTCACAATGTGGTCAATTGCCCTTTTTACGCTTTCATTTATTTCTTCCCCTTCTACCCAGTGCCATAGCTTTTTTATTTTTTTGCCACATAGACATATTGCGGCTTAATTTTTTGTGGGAGGACATGTACTTTTAAACAACACCATTCATTTTACCACATAGCGTACTGTAAAACGGGAGAAAATCTAATTAGGTAGAAATTGTGAAATGAAACAATTTTTTTGAGAATTATTTTTATGATGTACATTTTAAGGTAAAAATGACCTTGCGCTATTATTCTCCTCATCAATACAATTACGGCGATACCAAATATGTTCATTTTTTGTAATGGTGTTTTGCTGGAAAAAAAAATCTTTCGTTTGCTAAAAGAAATTGGGGGGTTGTGTCACAATTTTCCAAGACCCATAACATTTTCATTTTTCATTTAATAGAGCTGAGAAATGGCTTTTTCTTTGCAGTATAAGACAACGTTTTTATTGATACCATTTTGGGATAGATATGACATTTTGATCCCTTGTAACCTCATTTTTTGTGGTATTACAGTGGAAAAAAAAAATGTGGGTGTTTTTTTTATTTTTTTTGTTTTGTTGCAGTGATACAACAAATCTGTATTTTTATTTTTTATTATCTTTATTTGTAATGGGGTAAAAGGGGTGATTTGAACTTTTATGATTTTTTATTTTGTCATATTTTATAAAACAATTTTTTTAGTTTTTAATGTTAACAGTCACCTTAGGGCACTATATACTGCAATCATCTGATTGCTAGTGCATTTTACAGCAATGCCACAGCATTGCGGTATATAATAAAAATCACTGTCTCCTTTGAAGCTTGGCCACAGGCAAAGTTTCAAAGGAGCACTGCTATGACAAGTCATAGCAACTCTTTGGCAACTTGTAATTACATTAAGGGTGCTTAAAATTGTGAGACCTTATGCCGGCACTGTCAAACTCTGGCACTGGGATTTTACAAGCTAACAATCACAGGCTGAGCTATTTAATACACAGCGAATATGGAGCGAGCTCACTCCATGTGCCCACTCCATACACCCACATCCATCCAACATGCACCGTACATATATGTACATATACTGGCCTCCATGTTGCTTCTGTCACCCGGAGACTTTGTACATTTATTGTGAGTGAAGTGAGCTTACAAAGCTAGTCCTCCTGTGTTCTTTCAGACGTGTAGCACTATTCAGACAAGAAGCTCCTGATCCTGGATTGGGGTGCTCACTAATTAAGCTCCTGAAGTCCTACTGTCCACTACTAGTTACAATTATCCTTTTGTTTGACTTTGGCCTGTATTATGACTGTTCTTAAGCCTTATGATTCTTTTCTAGTTTGTCACCTCGCAGATTTGATGCAGATTCCTCTGTCTCTGAAATCTTCCCATTGGAGCCTACTCCTTGGCCCCCACCCAAGAGCCCTTGTGTGTGTACTGATACCTGTTGTCATGCATCAAGGTTTGAAGCCATGACCCTTTGCTTTGTGGTCAGCTTATTTGTCCACTGAGCCACAGCAGATACATGTTGGTGTTTATCTGTTATTCTTGCTCTAGTCTTTTAAGTTAATAGGTGTTGTTTTTCTGATCCATTAACCTGTTCAATCACCTTTCAGTTGCAGCTATTTACCGTATACCTTCCACCTGCTAGTGTTTTCCTGCTGGTGATATTCTCATTTGGTTATCCAACTAAATTTCTGTTTAAGCCAGTCAGTGAAAGACCAGCTGGGGTTTATCTCTCTGCATTTTTTGCTTTTCACCCTGCACCTACCTTCGGTTTGCAGCTACAAAGTAGGCAGCATACTCTCTAGCAGTACGTATATTACCTTTTCATTTTGTATTACTTGGTTTGTTCTTACTCACTCTTTATCTCTTCCGATCTCAACACTCCTTGCTTTCTGTAGGTAAATTGCATTCTGCTTTGCCCTTCATTTCCTTAAGAGGTCTGTGCATTACTCGACAGCCATTTAGACAGCATAGATCTGAGTTGCCTTTATTTAATCTGGAGTTAGGGCCATTTTAGCCTATGCATTCACCATTTGACAATGCGTCCAAATCTCAAGTCTATACAGGAAGCGGCTGGGCCAGTAACCAGTTTTCCAGTGTTTTACCTGTCTGTCCCGAATGACTTGATTACTCTCTCTCATAACACCTGTACAAGGGTTAAAGGGTGAAGGCCATGGCAAGATGTCAGATTTGGTAGATGCAGTAGTTAGTACAGTACAGATGGATAATGACCCAAATCATACTGTTGAAGCAACCCGGGAGATTTTTAAGGCAAAGAAGTGGAATATTCTGCTTTGGCCAAGTCAATCACCAGATCTCAACCCCTTACAGCATGCATTTCACATGCTTATGACACAACTTAAAGGGAATCTGTGATGTGATGTTGTTGTACAATACTAATGTTATCTTTAAATAGGGCTTTAAAGAGACCTTTCAGAACCAAGTAAAATATATCTTTGTACCGTGTTAGCCAGTAGAGATAAAAAAATTGTTTAAAAGAACAGAGAGTCCTCAGTGGTTGATACCTTTTAATGGCTAACTGAAAAGATGGTAATAATTGCAAGCTTTCGAGACTACTCAGGTCTCTTCATCAGGCATGGTATAACACAAAATCTGAAGAGTCACGTATTTATACACAACAGGACTTAGAATAGTGCAGTAAAAAAAAAAAAAAAAAAAAAAAAAAAAAAAAAAAAAAAAAAAAAAAAAATTTATTAAATCTATTATTTTTTTTTTTTTTTTTTTTTTTTTTTTTTTTTTTACTGCACTATTCTAAGTCCTGTTGTGTATAAATACGTGACTCTTCAGATTTTGTGTTATACCATGCCTGATGAAGAGACCTGAGTAGTCTCGAAAGCTTGCAATTATTACCATCTTTTCAGTTAGCCATTAAAAGGTATCAACCACTGAGGACTCTCTGTTCTTTTAAACAATTCTTTCAGAACCAGTAACTTTTATAGCTGTTATCTTGCTGTCTTGTGTTAATCTCCATAGAACTCAGTGTGAAGTAGTAGCTAGTCAAGCATATGTAAATACAAACTGCATATTCACTGTTCACCTCTCAGTACTGGCATCAGTGATAGTAAATCTGACCTGAATTTGCACTGTTGCCCGCTCCCATACTCCCTCCCACCTGTCAGCAGTGATAGTGAATGTACTGGGAGGTGGGAGGAGGGAACAGTGAATATGCAGTTTGTATGTACATGAATTATATGGAGCTTAAAACAAGATAGCTAGATAACATACAGCTATAAATGTAGCTGATTCTGAAAGATCGCCTTAAGCCCTATTTAAGTATAATATTAGTAATGTACTACAAAATACCTGACAGATTCCCTTTAAGGAAGAAAGAGCCACAAACAATCAACAACTAAAATCAGCTGTACTAGAGGCCTAGCAATGAAGCACAAAGGAGAAAACCCAGTGTTTGGTGATGTCTATGGCTTCCAGACTTCAGGCAGTCATTGACTGCAAAGTCTTGTTCCAAAGAATTAAAAATTAACATTTTAATTATGGTAATGACATTTTTTTTCAATTACTTTTGAGCTAATGAAATGATGAGGCTTTGTAGAAAAATAATTGCAATCCTAAACATTGCACAGGATATTTTTGTTCGACCTCAAAAGTCTACATACACTTCAATTGCACTTCAGTTATTTCATTTTAGTTTAAAAACAGTGGCATCCCGAGCCCAAATCATGAGGATTCGGTCACTGTCCAAATATGTCTAGACCTAAGTGTATATTTAATCCCCATCTTATGTTGTTCATCCAGACATCCAACATGTGCAAAGTTAAATTCCATTATGTTGCAACATCACAAATCAGATCGTGCTCAGTCACAGTCTCACTGCAAATTCTTAAGACTGTACTCCCAATGTATGTATGGTTGAAATGCCATCACACTCTGCTTGCTATGAGTACTACCATGTTCAAGGAAGTTTATTTAAAAAAAAAAATCATAATCTATTTGAGGACATACACCATATAAGGAGCATGTGATACTGTCACGCTCCCGCCGTCACGGCACCGCTCCTTACCCACTGATCCAGTCTCACGGTATCACTCCTTACCCACTGATCCAGTCTCACCATCACGGTATCACTCCTTACCCACTGATCCGGTCCATGTGCCCACCAGTCACGGTTGCCGCTCCCGCTCGTGCTCCCCTGTGTCCTGCTCCCTTGTGTCTGACTCTGAGTTGTCTGGCTCTGATTCTGAGGCCCATGCATGTGTATAGGGCGGGGCCGTGCCCACTCACCTTAACTTATAGGCCTAGCACTCCTGAAGCAGGATATGACATGATACTGGGACAGGGTATATAAGGCTTTCCTTTCCATGTGGGCGGCGCCTGAGCAACGTGTTCCTTGAGCTAGATGTCAGGTCTCTCTGTGCATTGCATCCCAATTAACCTCTGTATTCCGCAGAGCCTGTCTGCCATCCTGACCTGGTCCCAGATTGCCGATCTCCCAGGAAGTGTCCCGGTGACCGTGTGCTGAGGATTCCACCATCTCCTGTCAATCTGAACCCATCACCTGGACTTCGCCCGGCGACCTCAACCTTCACGCCCAGCTGGACCCAGATCCCGTCTGTTGTTCCAACCCGGCACCTGAACCTGATTCTGGCACTGTGTCTTGGAACCCTGTGGCCCCAGAGACTCCATACTACCAGTCTCCTGAAGGACGCTGTTCCCGTACCTACTAGTGTTCCGGCTGCCGTGCATTTAGGCCCTCTGGTGGGGCGACCAGACAGTCCCTGTATAGGGGTTAGCTCTTGGTTGCCTCTCCAGGATAGTCTGGTGCACGGTTCAGTGAATCCACACCCAGGATGTTACAGATATTTTAACCAAACACATTGTAGCCACATATTTTCTAGCATTATTGCTTATTAAATTGCCCTGTTGTCATTCATTATGTCATTTCTTGTTGCTGGCGGGGATGGTGAGATGTCCATTTAGGGAGATTTATAAGATTTTAAGCAAGTGCATAAGCGTCACATGATGCAGGAACAAGACTAAGTGCCTAACTGTGGATATGTAACCACCTGGCCTACTTGCAGTAGTGCATCATCACAGTTCAAAATATTACCGCAACTGGCCATGAAATACATATACATGAAATACAAAGCAGGGATGGATGTCTTTAAGAAATATTAGCATCTAATTATCATCCTTCAAGGCTGAGCCATCATTTAGCAAAAGGCAGTAGAATCTGTTAGCCATGGCAGCAAATGTGGTGCACCTGAAAATGTGAAACTTGAGATTCCACACATACAGATGACTGGATGCTTTTTAATGTTAACTGGCCACACTCATGAATTATTGAGGATTAGTGATAACCGACACTTGTGAATATTCGAGTTCACCAAGCCAGCATGGGGAAAAAAAATTTGAGTTCGTTGAGAGCGAACCTAACCCTGAACTTGACCCCGAACAATGAACTCTATACAAGTCAATCGGGACAAGACATTCAGGCCTGTAAAATTGCCACAGTAAGCACAGGTCTAATTGAACTTAATAACTTCACCTAAGGTGAGGTCACTGAGTTCAATGAGTTGACCTGAGGGGAGTTTACCTGTGATCATAGGTGGGGGACCATATAAACCTCCAGCTGTGACTACAGGTAAACACAGTGACGCTCATAGCTGTGGCTTAGTCAGTGTTTGCCTGAAGCCACATCAGGGGGTCAAGTTTTCTAATATGCCCATGCACTGTGGCTACAGTATGTAGCTCGGCCAGGATCATCAGATCTACAAGTGTGTTCTGGAGGTTAATAAAGGGGTGAAAGATGGTGTGTATTTTATTTGAAATAAAGAATTTTTCCTCTGTGTTTTGTGTTTTACTTATTTTCACTTACAGGATTAGTAACGAGGGCGGTCTCATAGATGTTTCCCACTACTAATCTACGGCTTGATGGCAGCTGACAAATCGCAGCTGTCACTAACTCCTTATAGTACCCCGATTGCCACCACAGCTTGCAGACTACTGCATTATTGTAGCTGGGTATCTATATACGCCTATATATATATATCTACATATATATATATCTATATATATGCCCGGCGGGCACCCTACCCAATTTTTTTTTTTTTTACACTTTACTTGGGCAGACAAACAGCCTCTGTGAGGGCAACCAATCAGAGATGTCAGCACGCTGGCAGTATGACTGTAGCCAATCATAGATGCTGTCAGACAGTGGGTGGGTGAAGCAGTGAATGTAAATGAGAAGTAATGAGCAGACCTTGAAGTATTGTTACAGCTGCACCACTGCAACTGGTAAGTATGTCCTGCTTTAACCATTTTGCTTACTTTTTTACAGTGATGTCCCTGGCCAATCACAGCCAGGGACAATTCCAAGTGTGGAAAAATTGCAAAAATAATGCAATTATATGATGTTTTTTAGTATATTTTATTTACTGTGTTCACTATATGGTAAAACGAATGTGATAGTGTGATGCCTCAAGTCGGTTTCAGTTCGTAGATAGCAAACATGTAAAGGTCTATGAGACGTCCCTGGACTATTCAGGTCGTCACAGGGTTCTGCACAAACTGCCCTACCCGTGCAGTATTCAAACCTCCATGGTTCTGGGTCTCTATCCTACAGTGCTGCCTCCACCAGCATTCACAAATCCTAGATACACTTTGCACCACACCTGTTAGGCACACCAGTGGGCTGCTTAAGCAGGAATAGGGCCGCCCCTAGGGGTCATACAGGGAGGTAGGAGATGTCAGTTCAGTTGAGTGGTAGCCCTTAAGCCGTGAGGCGTTCTGAGGAAGCTGGGTGTTGGAGCTCGCAGGGGAGAAGTAAACTAGGTCGCAGAAGGTGGACTGGACCTAGAGGAGTTGGACCCCCGGTCACAGGGGATTGAGGCTAGGTGCTTGGGACTCATCAAGGAGGACGGTCAGCAGCCTGGTCCTATCACCAGTCCAGGACTGAAGGCACGACGGGGTACACGGACCGTAGGTCGGGGAGAAGCTTCAGGCAGCCCAGCAATTAACCTGCGGAGGACAGGGCCTTTATGGACTGTTTCCACCAGCTCAGAGATCGGGGCACTAGCGCAACGAGGGGTATAGGGCTTTCCTAACAAGCAGCCCACTGAAATCTCAAGCGTGAGCTCCTGAGATCAGGCTTCTTCACTTAGCCACAGTGGGGAGTGGGGCCAGGATAGCTCCAAACTACTGGGCAATAACGGACAATCTAAAACTTACGACAGGAGGCAGGTTACAGACCACCGGCAGTACTGTAGGGGACAGGACCCGGATGAGCTCCCCTTGAGAGGCAACGGCGTTCAGAGACTTGGTTTACCCTCTTGTCAGTGTCTGTTTCATTGCTGAGTGAGTACCTGACTGACCCCTGCACTGCGTCCCCGCATCTTCCACCAGAGTACCGGGGCCTACCCTTACCCGTGGAGGGCAACGTCACCTAGCTGCCCCACTCCATCACCCCGGGAACTCCCAACGGCAGCAACAGTACTCCCAATTACCGCACATCACGGATAGCGTCATGAACTATACCAAATCCCCTGTAAATACTCCCTTTCCATTTGAGTGTGGCCCCTAAGCCCCCGGGTCCGGAAACCCTCGAGCCACAAACGATCACCAACCCTGGATCTGAGTGGTTCGATTCGCTGCAGGGATGACACATTTACGTTTATCTAAGGGGTTAAAAAAAACCAGCAGTTTGTCCCCTGAAAATGGGGCACTTTTTGAGACATTTTCTGCGACCCATACCATTCTTGTTTTTCCCGGATATAGGGCTCAGTGATGGCTTATTGTTTGCATCTCAAGCTGAGGTTTTTAAAGGTATAATTTTTATGCAGATGCTACGTTTGATCGCCTGTTATTGCATTTTGCGCAAAATTTGTGATGACCAAAAAATGTCATTTTGGGGTTTGGATTTTTTTTGCTGCTATACCGTTTACCAATCAGGTTAATTGATTTTATATTTTGATAGATTCGAGCATTTCTAAATACCAAATCTGTGTATATATTATTTCTTTTTAACCCTCTAATTTTCAATGGGGTGAATGGGCGGAGACATGAACTTTTATTTATTTATTTTTCAATTTTTTTACATTTTTTTTTTTACTTTTTTTTATTTTACTAGTTTCCCTAGGGTGCTATAAGGATCAGCAGACTGGACCTGAGGAAGGCGGTGTTCCCGCCGAAACGCGTTGTATCCGTTTTTTATTTCCGTATGTTTGAGTAATAAATTCCATTTGAAGACAAGAGTTTTTAAAATCATTACTACGGGGAGCGCAGCCACTACAGAATTGGTTTACTTCATTTTTAACTTTTTTATGCAGAGTTAAATATTTTGTATTCACTCACAAAGATTGGTTTCTTGTTTCTCAAAAAATACTTTACTCTTTTATACAACTTTATCCCTGACTTGTCTGCTGTGTTCCTTGGCTTTCATGCAGTTTGATCCTTGATGTTCTCAAACAAGCCTCTGAGACCTTCAAAGAACAGCTGTAGTTATACTTAGAATTAAGTTGTCACAGGTGGACTGAATTTACTAAAAAGGTATCTTTTGGAGGCAAATACTTACTCAGTATTTTATTTAGGGGTATTGTAGGAGGTGACTAGATTACCCCACTCCTATGGTGTTCATACATTAGTATCCAATGTGAAAAAAACAAAGAGAAAGATTGTATTAAAAATACCCTGAATAATAATAAATAAAATACAAGTGCTTAATAACAGGGTACTTAGTATATACATTTTTGCAAAAAGGTAAGAAGCCATCCCACCTCATCAAGGTGTACCCATCTGGGACGGTCCCTAATCAACTAAAGTTAAAAACATTTTCTATACCTGACATTAGTATCCAATGTGTTTTATATCGTGTAAATCTTAATAGTAGTGTTTTAAGGGACATTTGTTTAAGTGTTGTTACTGCTGGAGAATATGAGAAAAATTCTCAATACATGAGCCATTAAGTAAACATGTGACCGACATATGTACACCGGTACCATGTATGCACTACTCACAATCAATATACAAAGTAGGAGAACAAACGAGTATTTGTGCAAATAATCAAAACTTTTATTATTGAAAAAACACACACATTACTGCAAGAATTGTCAAGTTAAAAACAACTACCAATAGATCAAGGGGGGCATGAAGTATTTAAAAATATATACATCAGTAGCCAGTAGCCGGGGGCGAGAGATGGAGATTATGCGGTAATATGTCTAGGAAAAGTTAATAAACACAGTAGAATAGTGGCACTCAATATTCATAATCCCAAATAGCCGTGGGAGAGGTGAAAAAATGCACACTATAATCAATTAGGTAATATCTAGACATAAAACGGCAAAATCGGTCATAGGTAGCCGTGGGTGAGGTGAAGGGCGTTTAATATGTTAAGATATGATGGAATAAATAAAGCCCTGAAACACCATCATCTCTATCCCAAATAGCCGTGGGAGAGGTGGAGTGGATATACAATGATATATTGAATACTACACTAGGCACCCTGGGGTAGTCACACACCCTCAGCACCCCGCTCCCAAATATGATGACTGGGTATATCAAAGGGAGACTGCAGCCGACTTGACTGTGTATGGAGATCTCTTTCACTCGTTCAAAAGCAGTGTCCCTATAAATTGTGGATACATTTAGGAGAAACACAAGGAGGCGAAGTTGCCGAGGGGGTGCAACGACAACCAGAGTGAGTAGAGTACAAGTGATGTAGCACGTATAGCACCCGCAATGGGGTGCAACGCAGAGTGATTATACAACTTGGCCTAGAGTGTAAATCAAGATGGCAGAGGGTGCCTGAGTAACACATATATCATAGAAATAAAGTGCAAGTGCATAGGACCAAAACACAATATCCCAATGGCATCAAGACATAGAAAAAAGGGTAATATCCACAACTAAATACGGCTGGATGGCATAGGCTACTGGGGCTGAAGAGTAGTTAACACATAATGCACATACCCAAACAAGGAAGGATCACCACCAGTTTCGATTATTTGCACAAATACTTGTTTGTTCTCCTCCTTTGTATGCTGGAGAATATGGGTTGGTAATGTCAGTGCAGCGTTCGGCACCATCTGGCGGCTGAAAGTTTAAAGTGTTTTACTGAAGTTTATGCTTTATTATAAATAAGTGTTTTACAGTAATTTAAAGTATAAAACAATAGGTGTGAATAATGTATTAACAGTATAGTGATTGGCATAAAAATGCTAAGTAAGAATGTCAACTACATAGGTATTAGAGTAAGTGAAGATTTAGTATTAGGGATGAGCGAGCCACTATTCGGTATCTGATGCATAACAGGCTATTCGCACCATTCGGTATCCGACGGATAAAACAATATCAGCTCCGATAGTTTCATTTTCATTTCTGACTTCCTGGTGCCTGTTTTCCAGCACATCTGATATTGCTTGGCCTCATAGTAATGCTGCAGCCATCTTTTTTGTGGTGTTACTGTGATGCAAAGCTGGCTGCAAGACACAACTGCGTGATCAGAATGAACTCGGATGAACTTCATCTGACTTCATTGTCATTGCGTGGCTTTGTCTGTGTGCCACGACCTCATTTGTGGTCACAGGTCAAAGGACTCACCGATGACCGCAAATCCCTGAGTGACTAAAGTGAGCCGCAGGATCAGCGGTGCCATCACTCAGGTTACCCGCATCCAGCTGCAGTCCTCCACCTGAAAGTGGTGGCTGCGGGTAACCTGTGTGACATCATCGCTGACAGCGTGACTCACTTCAGTTGCTGCGTGGAGCTCACAGGAGCCGCTTTGTTCTACGGCTGCTCCTGACAGCTTCATGTAGCAGAGCTGGATGCGTCACGGGACCTCGTGAGACTTACGCCAGATCTGGAGGGGTATTTGGGGATTTTAATAAAGTGGTGGAAGAGGGTGTTTTTTTGTCTTTTATTCCAAATAAAGGATTTTTTCAGGTGTATGTGTTTATTCAATTCGGGATGAGCCGGGTAGAGTCCCGGGACTGTCTCATCTGATGGATGCGGCAATTCCGGACAGCTACTGGCTGATATTTTTAAGCTGGGGGGCTCCCCATGTCGTGGGGCTCCCTATCCTGAGAATACCAGCTTTCAGCTGTGTGGCTTTACCTTGGCTGGTATCAAAATTGGGGAGGACCGCATGCCGTTTTTTCAAATTATTTATTTATTTATTTGACTGAACTACATAGACCCGCCCACCGGCGGCTGTAATTGGTTGCAGTGAGACAGCTGTCACTCAGCGTGGGGTGCATCTGAATGCAAACAATCATAGGTGCCAGTGGGCGAGGGAAGCAGGGAATACAAGATGTAATAATGAGCAGCCGGCATTTTCAAAAGCAGGAGAAGCCACCGGAGCAGTGTGACAGTTGTGTTGCGCCGTGCCTGTGATCGTTCAGTGATCAGTGAGTACGAGAGAGGGGGGAAGAGGGAGACACCAACATACAGAGAGAGAGAGACCGAAATACCTGTGTTCT
This sequence comes from Anomaloglossus baeobatrachus, assembly GCF_048569485.1. Lineage (NCBI taxonomy): Eukaryota > Metazoa > Chordata > Amphibia > Anura > Aromobatidae > Anomaloglossus > Anomaloglossus baeobatrachus. The sequence continues at coordinate 307,413,768 of NC_134355.1, forward strand.
GTTTGTCAAAAAAGCGTTTACTTTGGTTTGAGAGCTGTTCTGGTGACTAGGTAAACGCCACTTGCTGCTCTGAGCAGGTTATTCCAAGACACCAGAAATGTAGTCAGGCAAATTCTACAGGCTGTGCCCATACTGTTTCTGCCTTTTACCATCCAGTTCAGCCTTTTCCTCAGTCACCACAGCTTGCCGTTAGGTCCAATGTGAAATTATTCGAGTTTCCCATAGACTTACCTTGCGCATCAAATATTTGCAAATAGTCGAATAGCGGCAATCTATTAGTCAGATATTAGTCAAAGCGGATATTTTGGTATTCGATCATCCCTATTTAATATGCATCTGTGTAAAAAATACTTCCTGGTTGCCGAGGGAACAAAGAGCGAGGATGGGAGGAGTGTCAAAGATTAGAGGGTTTGCTAGGGAGACAGACCAGAAAGAGAGTTAAGGCCCTATCACACACAGAGATAAATCTGCGGCAGATCTGTGGTTGCAGTGCAATTGTGGACCATCAGTGCCAGGTTTGTGGCTGTGTACAAATGGAACAATATGTCCATGATTTCACTGCAACCACAGATCTGCCAAAGATTTATCTCTGTGTCTGACAGGGCCTTTAGTTCTGCAGAGAGCTTCCAGGTTTGCGGAGGGTGCTTGGTAACTTGGGCCCATCATGGAACCCGGAGGTATCCTTCATGTGTTCGGTACCTTTGGCTCTCTTAGAGACAGGCTTATTGCTTAATGTAGCTGTCCGAGGCAACGATTGGGCATGGGTAGCCGGGGAGACAAGAACAGGGATAAGTAGAGGCTTAGGCTCAGCCACTGGAAGGCTAATATGCAAAGTGAGGGCTAGGAAGTGGAAGTACCCCAGGGAACAGCAGCAGCAGAATGGGATAGTAATGTCCAAGTCTGTCAAGAAGGCTGAAGAATAAATCAACCAGTTGTTTTGTGAAGAGACTCTTCGTGAGATGTGTTGTTCTGCTACGTCTAAGACGGTGACTGGCTGCGGGGAGGTGGTCACTCCCCTGAAGAAAATAAGAAAAAAGTGGCACAACGTCCTCCCGGGCAGATCACAAACACAGGTTCAGTCTGTTGAAGTTGAGCAGAGCCTTGTCTGCCCGGAGTTTTTCCCCTTTACAGTATCAGAATGCAGGAGCTGAATACAAATGCATGTTACGATTTTCAGATTGATATTTTAAAAATATTTTAAAAATCATGAGACTTTTTTTATACTTCACAAATACTTGCTACTTTGTGTTGGTAGATCACAAAAAATGTCAAAAAAATACATTTAGTTTGTAGGTGCAACATGAAAACAATGTTCATGCCATATTAAAACTTTTTCAAGGCACTGTGTGACTGAATTACAGAAGTACTACAACTACACTGATCACATAAGGAGCAACTACGGTAGTTATATCACCTGTCTGCCTTTCAATTAAATCTGTATTGCTTTATTTTACTTCACACACTAATATCCTCAATCTTTACTGACATGCTGTCTCACACTACCTGCAGTTTCTTTAGTGTTTTATGACTTTTTTCCCCATTATCTCTATGACTAAGGTTCCACTTACATGGGCGTAACCATATCACTAAGCAGTCACCAATTGGTAAACATTTATCGATTGTCAGTCATTTATACACACAGACCACACTAACTAATGCTCACTAAACATGGTCAACATCATGCAGTAAATAGGTACACACCACCTGAGACGATTCTCTGGTAACATTCAGTTTGCCTTATCATAAATTAATATTATAACCTAAACTTTACGAACTAATATCTCTGCAACAGTCATGAGAGATTATAAAATAAATCAGATGTTTTACTTAGCTCTGCAGCTACTGTTCCATGGCCAGTCTAACATGCACAAACTTGTGATAAGTCTTGTTTCATGTATATGTGTATATAATTGGGAATCCCACATGGCTTTCCATACTTTCTTTGCAGCTTTATGCATTCATTCAGTAAGGCAGGTGTGCGAGTGTCCTAGGAGCCATGACAATGCCAGAAGGCATGTTGCTCATGCTACTGTGAGCAGCCTGCGTAGCCTGGAGCATCTTTGGACTTGTCTCCCATCAAGGGTATCTGGGACATCATTGGGCAATTGTAAAGGGACTAGCAATATATTCCCAAGACAACCTTTAATAACCCCCTTGATAGCATGTCAAGGTGTGTAAGTGTAGCACCCCAGTGGACATGGGAGCCACAGTGGTATTGTTCTCCTCCTTGGGGGGGAAATGCTTTGCCTGGAAGCAGTGGGGAATTCTCTGTGTTAGGTAAAATCACATGCAACATTTCCCAATCCAGGCCAGAAGGGGGAGCTCAAGTCCTGTTTGGGGCGAGTTTCCCTAAGGATTCTGGGCTGGGGAGGTGTTAGACACAGGAAGAGGAAGGAAAACTTTAGAACAGAGAATAGACCAGTCACTGTCTGAGAGCTTGCTCTGAGCTTTTCAGGACCGAGCAAAGAGGTCAGGACACCAGGGTCCTCGACTGTCGGGTACCAATGGCCCAGCAGTAAAACCCGGAGAACAGGAGTTTTTACATCCTGTGGCCAGACAGAGTCTACCATGATGAAGCAGTAAATAGAGCCCGGGGCCGCAGAAATACAAGCGGGCAAGCGGGCCCCACATCCGGCTCACACTGTCCGCCATATGGGACCAGGCAGATTGACAAGAAGACGAGGGACGCTGTGAGACTTTAAGCCATAGTGACCCACTTATCAAGCGTATAGAGGAAGGCTTACATCACACATGGCAAAGGGAGATTCCCCAGTGCTTTCAGGCTGACTGTACCATTGTAGTTTAGGACATTAACCAGCAACCAGAAAAGGTAAAGGAAACTACAAGTCTGTGTCATCCAATTACTGTTGGTGCCCTCAGTCCTGCACCCCAACGTATACTACCACTCTCATCATCCTCTCCAGGGCCCGCTCCACCTGTGGGGAGCAGAAATACCTTAGCTGCTACTATCATCCGCCCCGGAGGAGAGCGACAGCAGCGGCGACTAATTCCCTGGCTACATACCACAGGTGGTGTCACAAAATCAAATTCCACCATCACCCATTCCCTTCCGTGGACACCTCGGGGTCACGAAACCGGGCAGGGCCACCCGTGACATCCCCTGACCTTCATTGGCCCAGTCGGGTGCCCCATAAGTTTTGTCTATTTCTGCCAATGACGCTCATCCTCAATACTGAATAAATTGAGATATTTTAAAAATTTTGCTTTCATTTTTTTAATTATTTCAAAATCACTATCATGTCTATCCATCCAGTGATTTCCATAATCCTATGACTTTTCCTTCTCGGTGTTGCAATTTCAGTGGTGAGTATTTTGTACTTGATCTCTCCTGTTTTAGAAGATTTTCTGCATTAATGCAAGCACTGTGCCAATCTGATGTTTATGCATTATAAAAATAGAATGAAGGAGTACAGGATAACAATGACCTGGACCAACGTCAATAAGAATTCAAAAGATGCAGCAAGGTCACATTGGCCATGTGCATTGAAGAGGCATATTCAGTCAATGATCCACCTCCACAATGTAGTGCATTAAAAGATAACACATTGTATTCCTGATTGAAATCCCTCCTTAGATGATTTTTTCGAAGATTATTTTTCTACTACTTGCTTGGGTAATATTCAGTTGATATGCAACTTACGCTATATACCTTACTTATGTATTATAGGCATAAAGTCACTAAGAACAGAGATAATGGTTTATATCTATAGATTTGGGAGTGCTGGATGATAATTTTCTAGTTTATGACTGTAAATTGAAAAATAGTTTTGCAACCCATATTTATCACTATAACATGGCCAAAGTATATTTTTCTAGAAATATATAGTAATATTTTGTTGTAAAGGATAAATGGCTTTGAGCTTTAGCTAAAGATTGGCGGGTATATTAATTTTATCTTTCTCATCCAAACCTGGATGATAAGTTTAGAAAATATATTTATCCCAGTCTTAAAGCATATTGTTTAGGTGAGTCTATATTTCAGCTCTGATAGATACCATTGTAGCTAATATTAAATTTGTGAGATAAAGCACATGTATAACTATTTCATTTTGCAAATATTTGAAGTCCTGGTTTTACAGTTCTGGGTCTCCAAGATCTTATTCAAAACTGTCATTGGAATATTTTAAAATAAATTAGTAAATTTAATAAACTCAAACCACGTTAGTCTGGATACTTTTTACATGAAAGGAAGACAAAGACAGCAAAGTTATTTATTGAGGGAATAAATGTAAAGTTTCTTAATATCCTAAACAGTTTTTGTTTTAAAATATCTAAACAAAATGCACTTTCCAGCTTATTTCTTTGGTGTTGCAGTAATTACTTGTACTTTGTACAAACAGGAGCATGGCCCCCCTTTTTTAGCTATGTAGGGAAAAAGAAGCGCAGATAGGGTCTTACCAGGTATATAAATGGGCAATGTGTAAGAGTAAACCCTCACCTTATGTGTTTGTGAGAGTCACAACCACCAGAGATAGCATACAGATAATGGTGGCTGCTGAAGCCCCACGTGGACGAGTCTTCAAAGCAGGAGAGGAGACATCAATGTATTGTTGATTTTTCGGTCCTGAGGAAGAGGTCCCATACCTCGAAACGTGTAGACCTATGGAATAAAATAATTATTAGTTTATCAACAATTGTACATCTTTTTTGGCGACTGTGCGGCATTAACCCCTTCTGCTCTCCTGTTTTGAAGACACCTTTTTTAGATAGGTATTTCATTTATATAGGTACCCATGGGTAGGCTTCTGAACTATTTGGGCCCCAGTCTTCCCCCATCTACATTGAGGTTGGTTGATTGAAGGGAGGTTTGAATACTAGAGGATAGAATCATCCTGATTGTGGTACGCCTTCTGGTGGTGAGATGGCTTTTATGCCTTTTTATCAGAAACAGTGTTCACCAAGTACCCTATGTTGTTTATCTGTACTATTACTATTTGCTTCATGATTGCAGAGTATATGCCAATTTTATTTTGGTTTCCAACACATTTTAGGTTCTTTACATATAAATCATTTTGATTTGCTGTCTCTAAAGTCACAGGCCACATCCATACAGGTCAGTATCGTGCCTCTGTGACCTTCAATTCGTAGCACACTTTGGCATGCTATGTCATAGACTAAGATTTTAGCTGCAACCAGGTTTCTTGATAGTTTATATACTTTTCTCTACCAGTAGGAGATTATCTAGTGGGCACCTCTCTGCTGACTGCTTAGACCTGAATACATTCCCAAAAGGGTCAGCATGATGGCTCAGTGGCTCGGTAGCACTGCAGCGTTGCAGCACTGAGGTCCTGGGTTCAAATCCCACCAAGGACAACTTCTGCAAGGAGTTTGTATGTTCTCCCTGTGTTTGTGTGGGTATCTTCCAGGTACTCCGGTTTCCTCCTACACTATAAAGATATACAGACAGGGAATTTAGATTTTGAGCCCCAATGGGGACAGTGTTGCCAATGTATGTAAAGCGCTGTGGAATAAATAGCGCTATATAACTGAATAAATATTATCTTATTATTATTATTATTACTCAAAAAAGTCACCCATGAGAAGCTAAAAAGACTAATAAGGGTTTCAAATATTTAACCTTCTGCATGTTGATCCAAATTTTATAAATTGTATCTTTAGATGTAATACAGAAATAGATTATGAATTATTTATTTATTTTGCAATTAAATATATCACAGAAGTCCTATTTGCTCCCATACATTAGACACAAAGACAAAGTAATTAAAATCTTCAATAAAACCTGATTGAGCAGAAAGTAATGGTACTAAGTATGAAATAGAGATTGTAATTCCAAATAACGAGTGCAGCCTTTTCATCAGCTGATAAATAATAGAAGCCTTTCATAATGTGTGAGCGAATGTATTTACTTCTTTAATTACAGAAAGATCAAATAATTATAATGCGTCAGTTACTAAAACTTAAAATATATTACCAATTGTTTATATACAGCTACAGTATTAACCAAAGGGATACACTCTAATCTTCAGGGAAAAATAAAACCAAAATAGATTTCTGGGTAATTTCAGTTCCAGTGTTATACTGTAAAGTGACCCGTTCAGGGATTTGGCTACATCTGGTCTGTGCAATAAATAGGTGTTTTTTAGTTGCAAAGTCAGTAAGAGTCATTTGTGAAACCTGAACCATAACCATAACTGCACCTGTTTTTAAGAAATATTTTTCAAATTCATGATATGACAGTATAACAGATATAACTAGATGGAAAAGAAAGGTTTTTAGATTATAAAGTGGCTCATCATTACAATGGAAACTAAGCCTTGTATTGCATTCACTTGCCAAACCAAGATTTTATGCATATTCTTGAAAGTGTAACCGTTGTTTTAATTTTATAAATCAATAGTAATCATGAAAATAAGCAATTTTGTAATATATCTTATCAGACCAATTTACTTCTTGCTCTGCGAGTTGTTACTGCTGAGATACTATGTAGATAGAAGATAGAGGAGGGACAGAACTTTGCCTCTAGCTCCTTCCTCTGCCTCTAGGTCCTTCATATGCCTCTAGATCCTTTCTCCTCCTCTAGCTCCTCCCTCCTCCCGTCGTAGAATCTCATCAGTAATAACTGCCATGTCCTATCTCAGTAATGGGAAAGTCTTTACTGAATATGGATTTTACCTCAGAATTAAGAATTTTGATAATGACTGATCAATTCTGGAAGAGAAAGAAGCAAAATTGACTGAAAAGAAATAAGTTGCTTAGTTTCATGTGTACTATTGATTTATGAAATAAAAATTAAACTGAGGGTTACACTTTAAAGTAACAAGTGACAGACAGTCATGTGGTTTATGGCCATAGAAGGTCACAGTGTTTGGCTGAGCAGAATACTCCCTGAATTTCCATTGTTCCTGCTGTTAGTATTCAATGGTATAAGTACTGTAGCTTTCCTGTTGGCTTCATCTCTCCCTCTTTTGGACCAAGCAGAAGCATGCCTTATACTCAGCTGCTGATCATCAGTATTCTCTTGGTGCTTAAATACTTCTTGCTTCCTTGGACTGTTGCGGGTGATATTATTCAGCTAATTAGAGCCTTGGTTAGAAACAGGTGGCTTGTACTCCTCTGTGGTATTGCTGCTGAAAACTTTGCTGAACTTCTACCTGTGTCATCTGTAAATACGTAGATCATGCATTTTCCCCCTGTGTGTCTTCATTGTGTCATCTATACTGTTTAGTGGGGCTGACGAAGAGCCCAGCACTAGGAATACCTAGGGTCCAGCTTGGCACAAAGATGTGGAACCCATCTAGGGTGCTGAAAGACCCCAGGGACCAGCAGTAGGTTTGGTCAGGGGTCACCATCTTCCCTTTCCTTAGGCACAGGGTTTCCTTTCCCTTCCCTTTTGGCGTTCACTTGGTACTTCCCCATATTTAGCGTGAGTTATGATTACAATTCTGCTACTTTACCTTAGTGTCTTTGTGGCAGATAGTTGATAATAATTCTTTTTCCACTGCTGATTTAGTATCCTGTATCTACAATCATGTTGTCTTTCCTATGCTGCACCTCAGCCCTCCATAACTGGTGTCCTGGGGAGACTGTGATAGACCATTTGGCCAAGCTGTAATTAGAAAAGGTGGATGAAATAGGATAAGGTAGAAAGAGTTGAATTTGACTTATGTCTCATAAAAAAAACTCTAATGATACTAAAATATTAGGAGCTGGCAGGTTATTAGATTTTTTTTAATTTTGCTTCTTTCCAAAAAGGGAGGTAGATGATGGATTTCTAAACTAATAGCATACAGACCAGATGAAGCCATATAAGTATATTGATTGTCTACTTCTTTATAAAAGGAAATGTGGAGAAAGATCAGAGATCGGCTTTTATTCATTGAAGTGTCAGCTCAGAGTCATTATTTCCAGCTGATGGAAAAAGTGCATTGTCTAATGGTAAGACAGAAGAGGTGTCTAAGACTACACCTGACTTTAAGTGGGCACTGTAGATGAAGATGCGCTTTCCTAATGGAGATAAAAGAAAAACTCCAATGAAGAAGAATGTAGTAAGAGAATAGATAAAAGTAAGCATTAGTGCTGGGCAAACGTACTCAGTACTGCTTGGTACTCGATCGAGTATTAGCATGCTCAATGTGTTCGATACTCGATCGAACATTTTGCTGCTCGGATGCCATGCTCAAGTCCCCGTTCTGCATGTTTCCTGGCTATTTATCAGCCAGCTAGTAAGCAGATAATGCCTGTGAATCATGGTAATGCTGTAGCCATCTTGAGTACTGACATTACTGTGGTTGGTCAGAGGCAGAGCGTCATCGAGTTTATAAAAGACCCTGAAACACCATGTTTACATCACTGTGCCTATAAATAGTGTAAGGCGTGGGTCATAGCATGACAGTATCTGCTGGTACAGCAGTAAACTAACAGTCCTATTCAGGGCTAATTGAAAGCTATTCTATTCTCTAATAATACCGCCCTTATTCTGCATTTCGTGTAGGGAAAGTTTCTTGAAAAGGGTTAGTGTATCTGAGGCCTGTAGGCAGGGATTCTAGCCTTACAGACCTTGCTTGTGCTACCTAAATAATCTATTCTATTATTTTATAATACCATTCTTATTCTGCATGTAGTGAAAGGGGAGTTTCAAGAGAAGGGATAGTGTATTAGAGGCCTCCAGGGAAGGGATTTTAGTCATACAGACGTTGCTTGTGCTACCTAAAAAATGTATTCTACTATCTAATAATACTGTAATTATTCTGCATTTAATGTACAGTGAATTTCGGGATAAGGGTTACTGTATTAGAGGCCTGTAGGTAGGGATTTTAACCTTATAGCCCTTGCTTGTGCTACCTGAAAAATCTATTCTATTATCTAATAACACCGCTCTTACTCTGCATTTAGTGTAGAGTGAATTTCTGGAGAAGGGTTAGTGTATTAAAGGCCTGTAAGCAGGGATCCTAGCCTTACAGACCATGCTGATGCTACATAAACAAAATGTACTCTATTCTTTAATAATGCTGCTATTATTCTGCAATTTGTGTAGGGAGAGTTTCTGGAGAAGAGTTAGTACATTAGAGGCATGTAGGCATGGATTCTAGCTTTACAGACCTTGTGCGGCAACCCAAAACTAAAAAGCTAAAAATCCTTTTTAGGCCTACATCTATTCTTTTCCCTATTAATACTGCTATTAGCTGCATTTAGTGTAGGGCTGGCTGGTGAAGGAGGGATAAGGCCCCGTCACACACAGAGATAAATCTTTGGCAGATCTGTGGTTGCAGTGAAATCATGGACATATTGTTCCATTTGTACACAGCCACAAACCTGGCACTGATTGTCCACAATTTTACTGCAACCACAGATCTGAAGCAGATTTATCTCAATGTGTGACAGGGCCTATAGTTTTGGATCAGAGGCATATAGTCAGGATATATTGCTTTACAGTCCTTTTATAGGTTTACTGCTACTGCAACCTAATGCATTGTTGAGGGCATGGGTGATGTTATGGGAGGAGTGTAGACCTAAGGTGGGGATGGCACCTTGGTAAATATATTGGCGGCTGGGGACTGAGTACCGAAGAATGGCCACCATCATGTTGCAAAACACCTCAGAGTCCACAATCCTAGATGGAAATATTTCAAGGGCAAGGAGTCAGGATATGCTAGCATGTACCACGCTGTTTTCTTACTGCTTCTCCACAAAGACCACATGCAAAGCATTTTGAGTGCAGTGAAGTAGGATGGTGATGTTCATGAAGGCATCATAGCTGCTCACAATCTTGGTTGATTCCTCAAACTTTTGAGAATTGAGTGAGGGACAGCTGCTAGCCCTTTAAAAATTATGCACACAGAAGTGGGATAATAATGGTGAGGATGGCATCATAGCCATCACTATTTAGCTTAATTCCTCAAAGTGTTGTCAGTTGAGTGAAGGCCCCCTGCTGGCCCACCAAAATTTCTGAGTGAGATCAGGCTTCTCATCATCACCACCTCCACCCCCAGGGGCTATCAATTGATGAGGGTCAGGATCCTACTGGGACCCATCTTTGTCAAGGCAGGATCCAACACACAAAGATTTTGGGCATCAGTGCAAATGTTTTCTTCCTCTTCAGTCTGGGAATCTTTGGAGCGAACCTGTAATGCCCATGCGATAGAATGTGTGAACAACTCTTGAATGTTCCCAGTGAGAGGAACAAGATTATAATCTTGTGATACCTTTTAATGGCTAACTAAAATAAAGTAAAGGGATGTTATAAAGCAAGTTGTATACTGTTTGGACCAGTATATTGACTCATTTAGATATTCGGTACAGTCAACAATATTGGACAAAAAAGCAGAAGAAACATCTAATATCAGTGGGCACCTGTGAAGGGCAATTCACAGCCTGAAGAAAAACAAGGAGATCACTATTAAGCCAGCAGTTAAAGGGGGCGCCATAGTTCTCCTGAATACAACGGACTACATTAAAGAAGCAAACAGACAACTGATGGATATACAGTACTACACCAGACTGGATGATGACCCAACCCCAAAATATATGAAGGAGTTGAAAAAAATCATCAGATGTCTGGGTACAGATTTCACAAATCTTCTGGACCTAATACCTGAGAATCCAAGGATGGGAGTTTTCTATATGCTACCCAAGATTCATAAACCAGGTAACCCAGGGAGGCCAATCTCCTCAGGGTGGGAACGCTCACTGAAAAACTGTCTGGGTGGGTAGAAAATGTCCTTAAGCCACTGGTGAGAAACACAGCCAGCTATATACAGGACACCACTGAACTTTTGAAAAAGCTATCTATAATAGGTCCCCTACCCGAAAGTACCATTTTAGATAACATGGATGTGGCATCCTTATACTCTAACATCCCACATGAAGATGGACTAACCGCCTGCCAAATATTTCTTGTAGCTAATGGGATCCCTCCTGAGTCTGTATTAATTCATCCTCACACACAACTTTTTATCTTTTGGCGAGGAGCTATACTTACAACGCACAGGAACTATTATGGGAAGCAAAATGGCACCACAGTATGCCAACCTTTTCATGGCTAAACTGGAAAATGACTTTTTAGCATCCTGCAACCTCAAACCATTGGCTTATCTCTGTTTCATCGATGATATTTTAATTATCTGGACCGAATCTGAACAAGAGCTTCTAAAATTCCATAAAAAATTCAATGCATTATATCCTACCATAAACTTGACATTGGAACACTCAAAAACAGAAATCAACTTCCTGGATACAACCATAAAAATTCAAAATGGTTCAATCCAGACATCGGTGTATCGGAAACCTATTGAGCATCCTACATACCTCAGATGGGACAGCTTTCACCCCAAACACATTAAAAAATCCATTGTCTACAGCCAGGCCCTCAGATATAATCGTATCTGTTCCAGCCCTGCAGACAGGGATGAACACTTAACCCATCTTAAAAAGACATTTCTAAACGAAGGCTACCACCCCACCTCCATAGATGACCAGATCATTAGAGCAACAAGGACCCCTAGAAGTGAACTGCTTCAATACAAACAAAAAGATGAAAATAGTCGAGTACCTCTGGTAGTGACCTACAACCCACAGCTTGAGGTACCGAGAAGAACGGACAAGAAACTTCACCACATTCTACACAAGGATGACCGGTTAAAAACAATATTCAAAGATCCTCCTTGCTGTGCTACAGGCAACCTCCTAATTTAAGGAGCATCATGATCCGAAGTTCTATGCTCTCAGACACACCAAGAGGAACTTATCCTTGCAATGTAAAGAGCTGTAAAACCTGCACTCATGTAGAGACCAAAGACCAGATACAGATCCCTAACACACAGAAGGACTATAAAATTCCTGGGACATTCAAATGTTCCGCTTCCAACGTGGTGTACTTAATCCTGTGCACTATATGTCCTATTGGGGGCCTCTATGTTGGAGAAACAGGACAGAGACTGAAAGCAAAGATGAGATCTCACCGCCACACAATTACAGACAAAAAAATCCATTTATCTGTGGCCAAACATTTCTGCGCTTCAGGACACAACATAAACCATATGAAAGTTGTCATATTAAAAGGCAACTTCAGATCACAGAGCCATCGCAGGGTCTGGGAATACAAATTCATCACAATGTTTAACTCTGTGGACACAGAACTCAATCTGTCAGGAGGATTCATGGTCCATTACAAAATCTGAGGAGTCATTCCAGAGACTCACCAGACCTCTGATCCTACATGGATATTGGGACAATAAAACTCTCACACCACTAATCAAAGCTAATTAAGGATTCACTCTCTAAGCTCAGTGTTTATTTATTTAAATGTCTTTTATTATGCCATCCCTCTGCTCTGTTTGTGCATATATTTGTGTTTCTTCAGATATTTTGTCATACCATGCCTGATGAAGGGACCTGAGATGTCTCAAAAGCTTTCTTTCTAACATCACTTTAATTTATTTTAGTTAGCCATTAAAAGGTATCACAAGATTATAATTTTGTTCCTCTCACTGATCGGGTTGACAGATTACTGGGAGGGGCTGGGGAGGACCCAGCGGTCATTGTACACATTGGCACAAATGACAAAGTTAGAGGTAGGTGGAAGGTCCTTAAAGATGATTTCAGGGAATTAGGTTGTAAGCTTAAAGCATGGACCTCAAAGGTGGTATTTTTGGAAATACTACCTGTGCCACGAGCCACACCAGAGAGGCAAAGAGAGATCAGGGAGGTTAACAGGTGGCTCAGGAATTGGTGTAGGAAAGAGGGTTTTGGGTTCCTGGAGAATTGGGCCGACTTTTCAGTTGGCTACAGATTATATGCTAGGGATGGGCTGCATCTTAATGGGGAAGGTGCAGCTCTGCTGGGGCAGAAAATGGCTAGAAGGTTGGAGGAGTGTTTAAACTAGGAATGGGGGGCGAGGGTATTCACTTTATAGAAGGGGAATGTAGTGCAGATAGTGACCAGGGCACAAGTAATGAAATTGGGGGTGGTACAGGGGGAAGGGTTAGGACAGTTAATACAGTAAGCAGGAATACAGGTACAGAGTCATACGTAACGTGCATGTACACTAATGCCCGAAGCCTCACAAATAAGGTGGAGGAATTAGAATTAATATTGTTGGAAGAAAATTATGATATAGTGGGGATATCAGAGACATGGCTGGATGAGAGCTATGACTGGGCTGTTAATTTACAGGGTTATAGCCTACTCAGGAATGACCGTACAAATAAGTGAGGGGGAGGTGTGTGTCTATATGTAAAATCATCCTTAAAACCCATCCTGCGTGACAACATATGTGAGGGTACTGAGAATGTAGAGTCCCTATGGGTGGAGATAAGGGGGGGGAGAATGAATAATAAAATACTGATAGGGGTGTGTTATAAGACGCCGAATATTATGGAAGAGGTAGAGAATCTCCTCATAAAGCAAATTGATAAAGCAGCGAGTCTCGGAGAGGTAATTATTATGGGGGACTTTAACTATCCTGATATAAATTGGGGAACAGAAACTTGCAGTTCCAGCAAAGGAAATAGATTTTTGATAACAATGAAAGATAATTACCTTTCACAAATGGTACAGGACCCCACAAGAGGGGGAGCACTACTAGACCTTGTACTAACCAATAGGCCAGACCGCATATCAAATATACAAGTTGGGGGTTACTTGGGGAATAGTGATCACAAAATAATAAGTTTTCATGTATTCTTTAGTAAGATGTCTAGTAGAGGGGCTACAAGGACACTAAACTTCAGGAAAGCAAATTTTAAACGGTTGAGAGATGATCTTAGTGCAATAAACTGGGATGATGTACTAAGTAATAAAAGTACACAAAGCAAATGGGAGACTTTTATGAGCATCCTGAATAGGGCTTGTGCAGAAAATATACCCTATGGGAACAAACATGCTAGAAATAGGAGGAAACCCCTATGGCTAAATAGAGCTGTAAGGGAAGCAATAAAAGAAAAACAGAAAGCCTTAAAAGAATTAAAGAGGGTAGGTAGTGATGAGGCATTATATAATTATAGAAAATTAAATAAAATATGTAAAAAGCAAATTAAGTTAGCTAAGTTTGAGACAGAGAGACTCATTGCGAGAGAAAGTAAAAATAATCCTAAAATATTCTTCAACTACATAAACAGTAAAAAACTGAAAAGCGATAGTGTTGGCCCCCTTAAAAATAGTCTTGGTGAAATGGTGGAAGGGGATGAGGGTAAAGCCAACCTGCTGAATGACTTTTTTTCTACGGTTTTTATACAAGAAAATGCCATGGCAGATGACATGACCAGTGATACCATAAATTCACCCTTGAATATTACCTGCTTAACCCAGCAGGAAGTACGCCGCCGCCTCGAAATCACTAAGGTTGACAAATCTCCGGGCCCGGATGGCATACACCCCAGAGTACTACAGGAATTGAGTTCTGTGATAGATAGACCATTATTTTTAATCCTCTCAGATTCCTTAATAACAGGGTCGGTACCGCAGGACTGGCGCATAGCAAATGTGGTGCCAATATTCAAAAAGGGGACAAAAACTGAGCCGGGAAATTTTAGGCCGGTAAGTTTAACCTCTACGGTTGGTAAAATCCTTGAGGGTTTCTTGAGAGATGCTATACTGGAGTATCTCAAGAAAAATAACCTTATGACAGAGTATCAACATGGGTTTATGAGGGATCGATCCTGTCAAACTAATTTGATCAGCTTCTATGAAGAGGTAAGTTCAAGTCTGGACCAGGGAAATGCAGTGGATGTTGTGTATATGGACTTTTCAAAAGCTTTTGATACGGTGCCACACAAAAGGTTGGTACATAAAATGAGAATAATGGGGATAGGGGAAAATATGTGTAACTGGGTTAAAAACTGGCTCAGTGATAGGAAACAAAGGGTGGTTATTAATGGTACGTACTCGGACTGGGTCTCAGTTCATAGTGGGGTACCACAGGGGTCAGTATTGGGCCCGCTTCTTTTCAACATTTTTATAAATGACCTTGTTGGGGGCATGCGGAGTAGAATTTCAATATTTGCAGATGATACTAAACTCTGCAGGGTAATCAATACAGAGGAGGATAATTTTATATTACAGGGAGATTTATGTAAATTGGAGGATTGGGCTGAGAAGTGGCAATTGAAGTTTAATGTAGATAAATGTAAGGTCATGCACTTGGGTAGAGGAAATAACATTTATGATTATGTACTTAATTGTAGAACACTGGGTAAAACAGACACAGAAAAAGACTTGGGTGTATGGGTGGATGGCAAACTTCACTTTAGTGGACAGTGTCAGGCAGCTGCTGCCAGGGCTAATAAAATAATGGGATGTATTAAAAGAGGTATAAGTGTTCATGAAAAAATTATAGTTCTACCTCTGTACAAGTCACTAGTGCGACCGCACTTAGAATACTGTGTACAATTCTGGTCACCGATATATAAGAAGGACATAGCTGAACTGGAGAGGGTGCAGAGAAGAGCGACCAAGATTATTAGAGGAATGGGTGGGCTGCAATACGAAGACAGGTTATTAAACTTGGGGTTATTTCGTTTGGAAAAACGAAGGCTTAAGGAGGATCTAATCACAATGTATAAATATATGAGGGGACAGTACAGAGACCTTTCCAAAGATCTTTTTACACCTAGGCCTGCGACTGGAACACGGGGGGCATCCGCTACGTCTTGAGGAAAGAAGGTTTAATCATAATCACAGACGAGGATTCTTTACTGTACGAGCAGTGAGACTATGGAACTCTCTGCCGCATGATGTTGTAATGAGTGATTCACTACTAACATTTAAGCAGAGCCTGGACGCCTTTCTTGAAAAATTTAATATTACCAGTTATGTATATTAGATTTTATGACAGGGTATTGATCCAGGAAACTAGTCTGATTGCCGGATGTGGAGTCAGGAAGGAAATTTTTTCCCCATTGGAACTTGTTTGCCACATTGGGGTTTTTATTGCCTTCCTCTGGATCAATATGTTAGGCTACGGGTTGAACTAGATGGACTTAGAGTCTCCCTTCAACCTTAAAAACTATGATGATACTATGATGATACTATGATGAAAATATTCAATAATTTTTCCACTGGCTAACACGGTACCAAAACCTTTTCACTTGTAACAACTCTTGAGACTCGCCCATGTGTGGTTCCCCATAGTCAGTTTGCCGGTTGGCGATTTGTCACGTGGGTGATAATACCAACCCCCAGCAGTAAGCAGGTTATAAAAATAGGGGGCATTCCTGCTGTTTTTTAAAATTATTTATTTAAATAATTTTAAAACACAGCATGGGATTCCCTCTATAACCAGGGGCTAATGTGGGGACCATTGTATAATGCATTTATTAACCCATTGACTTTATAGAGAATTTTTATGTTTGCATTTTTCCCTCTTCTTTTTTCAAGTGTTAGAATTTTTTATTTTTCCCTCAAAGTAGTAACGAGGGTTTGATTTTGTACTTTTGAATGTTTTCAATCATTTTAGTATGCAGTGTATTGAAAGATAGCTTAGACTTCTTTTTATTTAAGTGGTGACAAAAAAATCTATTTCTAATTTTTTTACCCCATTATTACCAAGGACATACTGGTACTTCATTGGTCAGTCTCCGGTTACCAGAGGCTCCGGCGTCAAGCTCACTGTATACCCTGGTAATGTCTGCTGATCTGATCAGCAGATATGTGTGGCTAGCAGGCGCACGTGGTTTGGAGATCTATCCACGCTTGTTAACCCCTTATATCGCGCTGCTAATCACTGACAGTGCGATTTAAAGGCCCAAGCCCCATGTGTTGTCATGGTAACGCGAGGTCAGCTGATGACCCATAAAACTGCCAAGACTCCCTTCCTGTGAGAGCGCCAGGACTCAAAGGAGATGAGCATTTCTGTTGATCAGAGCAATGCTGCTTTGATCAGCGGAAATGCACAGGCGATCGGACTGTTCAGGCATAAAGTACCCTAGGGGTCTAGTAAAATAAATAAAAAATGTAAAAAAAGTTTGAGAAAATAAAAAACCTAAAAGTTGAAATCACCCCTCTTTCGCCCCATGGAAAATAAAACAGTTTAAAAAACATACACATATTTGGTATCGCTGAGTTCAGAAATCCTGATGTAAAATGTAAAATCAATTAACCTGAGTGGTGCACAGCGTAGCGAGAATAAAATTCCAAAAGCCAAAATTCAATTTTTTGATCACCGCAACATTTCTTTTAAATACAATAATAAGTGATCAAAATGTCACATCTACGCAAAAATGGTATTATTAAAAATGTCAGCTCAAGATGCAAAAAATAAGCCATCACAGAACACCAGATCCTGAAAAATAAGAACGCCAAGAGTCTCGAAAAATGGTGACAAAAGCACAATTCTTTTTTTGGACAAACTTCTGAATTTTTTTGCCACTTAGATAAAAGAAAAAGTACATACAGTTAGGTCCAGAAATATTTAGACAGTGACACAAGTTTTATTATTTTAGCTGTTTACAAAAACATGTTCAGAAATAAAATTATATATATAATATGGGCTGAAAGTGCACACTCCCAGCTGCAATATGAGAGTTTTCACATCCAAATCGGAGAAAGGGTTTAGGAATCATAGCTCTGTAATGCATAGCCTCCTCTTTTTCAAGGGACCAAAAGTAATTGGACAAGGGACTCTAAGGGCTGCAATTAACTCTGAAGGCGTCTCCCTCGTTAACCTGTAATCAATTAAGTAGTTAAAAGGTCTGGGGTTGATTACAGGTGTGTGGTTTTGCATTTGGAATCTGTTGCTGTGACCAGACAACATGCGGTCTAAGGAACTCTCAATTGAGGTGAAGCAGAACATCCTGAGGCTGAAAAAAAAGAAAAAATCCATCAGAGAGATAGCAGACATGCTTGGAGTAGCAAAATCAACAGTCGGGTACATTCTGAGAAAAAAGGAATTGACTGGTGAGCTGGGAACTCAAAAAGGCCTGGGCGTCCACGGATGACAACAGTGGTGGATGATCGCCGCATACTTTCTTTGGTGAAGAAGAACCCGTTCACAACATCAACTGAAGTCCAGAACACTCTCAGTGAAGTAGGTGTATCTGTCTCTAAGTCAACAGTAAAGAGAAGACTCCATGAAAGTAAATACAAAGGGTTCACATCTAGATGCAAACCATTCATCAATTCCAAAAATAGACAGGCCAGAGTTAAATTTGCTGAAAAACACCTCATGAAGCCAGCTCAGTTCTGGAAAAGTATTCTATGGACAGATGAGACAAAGATCAACCTGTACCAGAATGATGGGAAGAAAAAAGTTTGGAGAAGAAAGGAAACGGCACATGATCCAAGGCACACCACATCCTCTGTAAAACATGGTGGAGGCAACGTGATGGCATGGGCATGCATGGCTTTCAATGGCACTGGGTCACTTGTGTTTATTGATGACATAACAGCAGACAAGAGTAGCCGGATGAATTCTGAAGTGTACCGGGATATACTTTCAGCCCAGATTCAGCCAAATGCCACAAAGTTGATCGGACGGCGCTTCATAGTACAGATGGACAATTACCCCAAGCATACAGCCAAAGCTACCCAGGAGTTTATGAGTGCAAAAAAGTGGAACATTCTGCAATGGCCAAGTCAATCACCAGATCATAACCCAATTGAGCATGCATTTCACTTGCTCAAATCCAGACTTAAGACGGAAAGACCCACAAACAAGCAAGACCTGAAGGCTGCGGCTGTAAAGGCCTGGCAAAGCTTTAAGAAGGAGGAAACCCAGCGTTTGGTGATGTCCATGGGTTCCAGACTTAAGGCAGTGATTTCCTCCAAAGGATTCGCAACAAAATATTGAAAATAAAAATATTTTGTTTGGGTTTGCTTTATTTGTCCAATTACTTTTAACCTCCTAAAATGTGGAGTGTTTGTAAAGAAATGTGTACAATTCCTACAATTTCTATCATATATTTTTGTTCAAACCTTCAAATTAAACGTTACAATCTGCACTTGAATTCTGTTGTAGAGATTTCATTTCAAATCCAATGTGGTGGCATGCAGAGCCCAACTCGCGAAAATTGTGTCACTGTCCAAATATTTCTGGACCTAACTGTGTAGTATGTTTGGTATCTGCAAACTTGTAATGACCTGAGGAATCATACAGACATCAGTTTTATCATGCAATTGCACTTTTTTTTGCAATTTCACCGCACTTGGAATTTTTTTCCTGTTTTCAATACATGATATGTTAAAATTAATGGTTTCAATCAAAAGTACAACTTGTCTGGAAAAAAAACAGTCATATAGCAATTATGATGGAAAAATAAAAACATTATGGCTGTCGGAAGAAGGTGAGAAAAAATAAAAATTAAAAACGTGGGAGAAGTAGTTAAATACTTTGGTTTATATTAACATGTTCTAAGACCTGTCATATTTAGATTTTTTTTGTATCAGTGAAGCTATGTGATGGGTTATTTTATATCATGGCAAGCATTTTGGATACACATGATGTTTTTTGTTGCATTTTTTTAATGAATCTTTTAGGGAATTGTAAAAACTGAAAAATAAAATTTCTGGTGTTTATATTTCTTCTTTTTATAGAATGTACCATATGGATTTTTTACTTTTATATTTTGATAGGTCAGACCATAATGGGCGGAGCTCAGCATAGAAGTGATGCTGAAGGACTTGTGGTGTAATCAATTACAATGCTGGGGGCATGACTAAATTAAAAAAAGAATCATGCCTGAACTTGAGTGACATTGACATTAAAGCTCCACCCTATGACTGAAACCCAAGGTATTTACTGTATTTGCCTAAACATATAAAGTATTTTGTTTAAGAGAAATACATGGAGGGTTTTTTTTAACCATATTACTGATCTACATTGCATGATTTAAAACATAATGGGGGTGGTTTAATATAAAAAAATGATATGACAGGATCCCTTTAAGATCCTACTCTTGGACCAAGTCAAATAAAAAAAACACTAAGTACACTTTAGAGCAGTTTTTTTCCAACTCCAGTCCTTAAAAGCCACCAACAATCAACTCCAAACAATTGCAATCATCACCTATGCAGGTGATTAAGTTATCACTTGTGCAATACTAAGGAAATCCTGAAAACATGCACTGTTGGCAAGTTTTGAGGATTAGAGTTGGTTAATAGTGATGAGCGAGTATGCTTGTTACTACTCGGTACTCGCACGAGTATCACTGTACTCGGGCTACTCAGCGGTGTGAAGATGTAATTTACCCTCTCACTGTATATGCTGTACAGATTCCTATTTCAAGCTGGGTTCATTGTCTTATTTGAACTACTTCTGTGTACATTTCTATTGTTGTAGGTAATCACCCCCCTAAAATGCAAGGTTATATCCTCTTGAGGCACTTCCATCCCTGGGAGTAGGGGGAGGTGGGCCTAGAGTCCAACTAGTGTAAACTCTGCTTACCTGGGAGATTCAGGCAGAGTGAGCTGAAACTTGAAGGGAGCAGGAGCTCCAGCCTGTGTGGCTGTGGACACGGACGGAGCTAGGCCTGTGTGGCGGCCCGTGGGATTGTGTGGAACTCTTTGGACTACTGTAAGGACGATTGCTTTGTAATCCGGTCCGAGGATTGTCGGGAAGGGCCCCCGAATCTGTTTTACGTGGACTTATCGTGTGCTGTTCTTGCATTCCTGTTAATAAACCTGTTGGATCGTCCCTCGGCCTCGTCCATCCTTTGCTCTGTTGTACACCCCCGTCACAAACTGGTTGGCAGCGGCGGGATCAGAGCAGAAGAAATGGAGGACAACAGCCAATCGACGTCTGAAACCAGAACCTCAGGATACAGGAACTGGACTGTGGCGAGTCTACAAACAAAGGCCCGTGAATTAGGTGTCGGCTACAAAGGACTCTCTAAGGAGCAACTAATTGAGGCATTGGAACACGCTTGCCTGCAAGATGGCACCGAGGAACAATTTCCACAGCAAGGGGAGCAAAGACGGGAGCCGGAGGTGAATACCCAAAAAAGTCAATGGGTTGTGTGGTACAAGGAAAAGATGGCACTGCTTGGAGATGAGGCCACCATAGAAGATTAGAGGGAGGCCATGCGTGGAGCTGAAGAGAAGGAGCGCAGGATGGAGGAGATGGCATTGCTGGATAAGCAGCTCGCTGTGGAAGCCGCGAGAGGTTCCAGACAGACTGTAACCCCAGCACCCATCATGAGGGAACTTCCCAGAGTGTCCCGCAAAGACTTCAAGCAGTTTAATGAGGCTGCTGGTGACATTGAGGGCTTCTTCCAGGACTTTGAGCATCAGTGTCGATTAATGGAAGTCCCAGAAAGGGAGCGCGTCCGGCATCTGGTTGGGCTCTTAGAGGGTGGAGCTGCTGCAGCCTATAGAGCTATGGACCATCGGTGGAACTGTGAGTATGCGGATATTAAACAGACTATTCTAGAACATTATGCTGTAACGCCAGACACTTACAGGACTCAGTTCCGTACTCTAGCATGTGATGAGGAAGTGTCCTTCAAGATGTATGCCCACAAACTCAAACATCTGTGGCATCGTTGGTTGGAGGCAGAGGAGGCCTTAACCTTGGAGACCGTCCTCCAGGTCCTCCTAAAAGAGCAGTTTTACTTCAAGTGCCCCGCTGAGATCCGGGAATGGGTGCGTGAGAGAAAACCAGCGACAGTGGAGGAAGCTGCTGCTCTAGCTGATGAGGTGCTCACCATCAAGCCTCAGTGGAGGGTTCTGTTGGAGGATGGAGAGACGCCTAACAGCTCCACAACACCGGATGCCCCCAGTTATTCTGTCCCCATTGTTCCCCGTTCCTCTAAGCCACCACATGTTGATACCCGTGTTAATGTGCCTCCAGTTGCTTCTACTGCACTTTCTGGAATACGCCGGGGAGAGGAAGTAACAGAGCGCAGGTGTTATGTTTGTAGGCATCCCGGGCATTTGCAGGCCTCATGCCCAGCCAGGCCATGGAGGAATCATCCTCAAACCCCTACAGCACCTTCAGGTGGGAGCCGGCCTCCAAGTTCCCCTACCCCTTACCCAAGAGGACGCCTTGGATGGAGGGAGACCCAGCTCAGATGCTATCAATGTGGACAGCCAGGGCATCGGCAAGTCTCCTGCCCAGCTGTTCAAATGAGGACTGATCCTGCGCCCAATCGGATTGTTAATTATTTACAGCCCAGTGCCATGGAGGAAGATGTGGCACCGCTATGTGAGGACTGGCCTAGTGACTCAGCCCATGTTGCACCACCAGGAGTTTACGGGGTGCGACCCGCAGTTATGACGACTTCTGCTCATCGAGGTAAGCACTTGCAGGAGGTTGTGCTGGATGGACAGAGACTTGTTGGATTTTGTGACTCGGGTGCTTTCCTCAC
Source organism: Anomaloglossus baeobatrachus (assembly GCF_048569485.1). Lineage (NCBI taxonomy): Eukaryota > Metazoa > Chordata > Amphibia > Anura > Aromobatidae > Anomaloglossus > Anomaloglossus baeobatrachus. The sequence goes on from NC_134355.1 coordinate 307,436,045, forward strand.
ACTGGCTGATCCCCGAGTGGTTCGGCCTGAGGCAATCCATAGAGGACCTGGGATTGTCATTGAACTGGCTGGTGAACAATGGAGGACTATTCCCACAGCCACTGTGGATCTGAGCTTTGGTTTTGGGGTCAAGCGATGTGTGGTTGGGGTGATGGGTGGTCTGCCTGCAGCTGTTCTCCTGGGCAATGATGTGGGAGAGCTACGATGCCAATTCGTGGCTGCATGAAGCCACATGTAAGTAACGCTCTGCCTGTGTGTACTTAACCAGTGACCTGTAGAGGTCCCTAGTACGTACACAAGTTGGGAGGGGGAGGGATTGTGAAGATGTAATTTACCCTCTCACTGTATATGCTGTACAGATTCCTATTTCAAGCTGGGTTAATTGTCTTATTTGAACTACTTCTGTGTACATTTCTATTGTTGTAGGTAATCACCCCCCTAAAATGCAAGGTTATATCCTCTTGAGGCACTTCCATCCCTGGGAGTAGGGGGAGGTGGGCCTAGAGTCCAACTAGTGTAAACTCTGCTTACCTGGGAGATTCAGGCAGAGTGAGCTGAAACTTGAAGGGAGCAGGAGCTCCAGCCTGTGTGGCTGTGGACACGGACGGAGCTAGGCCTGTGTGGCGGCCCGTGGGATTGTGTGGAACTCTTTGGACTACTGTAAGGACGATTGCTTTGTAATCCGGTCCGAGGATTGTCGGGAAGGGCCCCCGAATCTGTTTTACGTGGACTTATCGTGTGCTGTTCTTGCATTCCTGTTAATAAACCTGTTGGATCGTCCCTCGGCCTCGTCCATCCTTTGCTCTGTTGTACACCCCCGTCACAGGCGGGTACCGAGTAATTTTGCAATACTCGTGCTTTACTCGTGGTCTTCATCCCTGCATGTTGGCGCTCTTTTGAGAGCCAGCCCTCATGCAGGGATTGGCTGGCAGACCACTGCAATGCCACAGCCCTGTTAGTTGTGGAATTGCAGTGATTGGCCGGCCTGCACAGCATGACCGAGCCTTTATACCGGCCGGCGCGCTGTGCTCTGTACACAGCCATCTCATATTCCCTGCTTTCCACGCCCACAGGCGCAGTGAGACACGCCCCCACGCTGAGTGACAGGTGTCACACTGCACCCAATCACAGCAGCCGGTGGGCGGGTCTATACTGTGTAGTAAAATAAATAAATAAATAATTAAAAAAAACGGCGTGCGGTCCCCCCAATTTTAATACCAGCCAGATAAAGCCATACAGCTGAAGGCTGGTATTCTCAGGATGGGGAGCTCCACGTTATGGGGAGCCCCCCACCCTAACAATATCAGTCAGCAGCTGCCCAGAATTGCCGCATACATTATATGCGACAGTTCTGGGGCTGTACCCGGCTCTTCCCGATTTACCCTAGTGCGTTGGCAAATCGGGGTAATAAGGAGTTAATGGCAGCCCATAGCTGCCACTAAATCCTAGATTAATCATGTCAGGCGTCTCCCCGAGATTCCTTCCATGATTAATCTGTAAATTACAGTTAAAAAACACACACACCCGAAAAATCCTTTATTAGAAATAAAAAACACTAACAAAGTCCCTCATTACCAATTTATTAACCCCGACAAACCCTCCATGTCCGGCGTAATCCACGGACTCCGGCGTCGCGTCCAGCTCTGCTGCATGGAAGTGACAGGAGCTGCAGAAGACACCGCCGCTCCGGTCACCTCCACGCAGCTAATGAAGGGAATAGCGCGATCAGCTGCTGTCAGTCAGGTAACTCCCGGCCACCGCTGGATCCAGCGGTGGCCGCGATTAACCTCAGTGACAGCAGCTGATCGCTATACTCACCTCAGTTGGTGCATGGAGCTGACTGGAGCGGCGGTGAGTAGCGCGATCAGCTGAGCTGTCACTGAGGTTACCCGCGGCCACCGCTGCATCCACCGCTGGATCCAGGTAACCTCAGTGACAGCTCAGCTGATCGCTATACTCATCTCATTAGCTGCGTGGAGGTGACCGGAGCGGCGGTGTATTCTGCAGCTCCTGTCACTTCCATGCAGCAGAGCTGGACGCGACGCTGGAGGACTGTGGAGTACGCCGGACATGGAGGGTTTGTCGGGGTTAATAAATTGGTAATGAGGGACTTTGTTAGTGTTTTTTATTTCTAATAAAGGATTTTTTCGGGTGTGTGTGTTTTTTAACTGTAATTTACAGATTAATCATGGAAGGAATCTCGGGGAGACACCTGACATGATTAATCTAGGATTTAGTGGCAGCTATGGGCTGCCATTAACTCCTTATTACCCCGATTTGCCAACGCACTAGGGTAAATAGGGAAGAGCCGGGTACAGCCCCAGAACTGTCGCATCTAATGTATGCGGCAATTCTGGGCGGCTGCTGACTGATATTGTTAGGGTGGGGGGCTCCCCATAACGTGGAGCTCCCCATCCTGAGAATACCAGCCTTCAGCCGTATGGCTTTATCTGGCTGGTATTAAAATTGGGGGGACCGCACGCCGTTTTTTTAAATTATTTAATTATTTATTTCACTGCACAGTATACACACACCGGCTGCTGTGATTGGGTGCAGTGAGACAGCTGTCACTCAGTGTGGGAGCGTGTCTCACTGCAACCAATCATAGGCGCCGAAAAGCAGGAAAGCAGGGAATAGGAGATTGATTAATGAGTGGCCGGCTTTTTCAAAAGAGGAAAAGCCACCGGAGTTTGAACAGCTGTGCAGCGCCGCGGCAGTGATCGGGGAACGGTAAGTAAGAGAGAGGGGGGGGAACTGACCGACAGACTGTGAGAGGGGGACAGACAAGACAGAGAGAGACAGACCGACGGACTGAGGGAGATAGAATAAAAAAAAAAAAATGACCGACATCGCTAGTAAAAAGCACAAAACGTGCGTTTTGGACATCGGAGTGCCACACAAGGTTTTCATGTAAAATCTTTCATGTATTAATCTCAAAAAGTAACATACACCAGCTCTATCTCACTATTGGGTATGTGCCCTTAACATTTCCGCCATGAAAATTCATTTTGGTGTCATTTTGGAAGGTTTTCTGGTGAGTCCGTAAAAATGGCGTAAAACTTGGACAAAATTGTTCACAGCTGTGACTTTTGAGTGATAAATGCTTCAAGGGGTCTTCCCCATGCTGATGCCATGTCATTTGAGCACTCTTCTGAGACTTTTGTGACATTTTTAGGGTTTCTACATGCTGCCGGGGGGTCATTTCACAAAAATACTCGGGTCTCCCATAGGATAACATTGGGCTCGGTGCTCGGGCCGAGTACACGAGTATCTTGGGAGGCTCGGCCCGAGCTTCGAGCACCCGAGCTTTTTAGTACTCGCTCATCACTATTGGTTAATATTGCTTTAGAGCATATATAATAATGCTGTCTAAAATTACAGCTTTGTGTCACAATTCCTCTCAGCAGAGCATCTTGCACACTAGGAGATGCCTGCTGCACTTTCCTGAACTACTGCGCTGGCAGTGACATGATTCCTCTGTGCAGAGCATCTTGCACATTAGGAGATGCTCTGCTGTATTTTTTTTCTACTCAGCTGGCATGTTGACTGACAGTGCAGGATTCCATGCTGGTTCTGGGAGGTGTTGATTACTCAGGTGTTCCATCTTCCTGGTAATTGTTCTGCTTCTTTACTGAGCATGCTCTCCCAGAACCTTGCCAGTCATACATTCTGGTTCAGTTGTGTTGTTGTGATGTTAGCCTGTGTTCCTTTTAGTGTTCTGATCTATTGTTTCTCGACCCCA